>NW_027526445.1:124764919-125364919 GCF_048455015.1 Haemaphysalis longicornis | reverse complement strand
CTGCCGGTCCTATTGGGCAACGATGTGATTGAGATGGACAACACACATATGTTTATCACAAATCCAAACAAATTAAACGGCATCAGATAACTTCGGAATAATGATAAAGGAGCAGAAACGAAGCAGATGTGAAAACAAAAGTGCGAGTTGTTACGTTAGACTGCGTGTTTCGTTTTCACATCTGTATGCATGCCCGCGTGTATGAAGTTCGAGTTGTTACGCTACACTGCAAGTACATATCCGTGCATTCACGCGTGCAAGCATATGGGGGTAAAGATTATTTTCAAAGCTTCAGAACCTTCCGTGACAGGGGCTTTGTGTAATGTATATCCGTCTCATGGCATTCTTGTCGGTCATATCAAAATGCGTGGTTGGTCTGCGGTGGCTTAATAAACTTCCTACATATGAGTTCCACGAACTCTGGAAGATTTCCTAGCTTCATCGGGATTTTTACATACCAAGACTTTCCTTGACGTGATGAGCTCACCGCTGTGTTTCAGGCATGGTTCTCGAGGGGCTTCGTGAGCATCCGACGATCCGAAAGCACCGCGTCAGAAAACTTCTTCAGGGCCTGCAGCAGTCGCACTACCTGCTGCGTTGGATATCTTGCCCATCTTGCCGGTGCAGATTGTCGCTTTATTTCTTTTTGAAGGTGACATCGCTTCTTGCTTCTCTTTCCAATGCCAACCTCATGCACGAAGGGTCCTGCTGAAAAACACTAGGCACAGCATCTTGCGTCTTTTAGTGTCACTGCGAAAGCCTTCCAGCCGAATGTGCAGACTGCAGTTCACTGAGTAATTAAACGTTGAGTTGGGTTCCCAGTTCTTTCTAGAAATGTTCTGTACACATTGTGCTTTCAGGGATTCGTTCATTGAGAACTCGTGGCAGGAGACATCCGGATCCTTCTACCGTACTATGCAGAATGGGACGCGATAACGTCGTATTCTTCGGTTTTAAATTTGACTAGCAAAGCATCGTCGCTTGATTAGTAGGCAGGTATTACATGAATTTAGCTGCAGGTATTCTCGGAGATATTGTAAAAATACGTAACGTAAAGAGCCGATCACTGGCAAAAAGCGGGAATGCTCAGTGCGCCTCCTGACCGCGGATTGTCTGCTACCATGAGACCTAGCGGGAAACGATCGGTAACGGGAGGATCAGTGGGTGTGCCACCACGCGGAATTCAGACGCAGTGGGTGAGGGCAAGGCGGGCACGCTTTGGGGTGACGCTGCAGGCATCGGCACAGTAAAGTAGGCAATGGTTTTTAGTGCAGAGCACTTTAGGTGCTCGCCTTGTCGTCCTAGCTCGCTCTCTGGACCCAAGTATATAGAGCACCAAGGCGGCGTCCCGGGGTAACGCTGTAGCTCCCGGCGAACCCTGGATGATTCGAAAGCCAAACAGTTTATACATTCATAAACGTTTGAAACTGGTAAAGCGCTGGCGCTTGTCATACACCTTCCCGTTGTTTAGCGCGAAGAAAACAATAGGTACATTTGAGGAAAAATATGCGTAATTAACCGGCAGCGCCCGCGTTCCTTCAGTTAAGGACTCCTGTTGGGTTGGTATTATGACAAATCACTGCTCTGCACTTCCGGAAGCTTTCACATTTAGTGGAAAGCCTTTAGGTTTTCTCCCCCTTTTCACTCAGCACTTCTTTGCTTGGATGCAGGGGCCAAGAGTGTGTGTACCACTTTCTATAAGATGTATTCGAGCGCAATTGCGATCGGATAGCAGAAAACTACGTAGGTAGTAGAAGGGAGTATTAGCATTCAGAGAATGTTAAAGGGACTGTGCAAAACCTCTGAAAATGATTTTACTTTTTTTACTTCGCGCCTTGAAGCACTACGAAAACTGATGGAGGCGAAAAGCAGAAGCGCTCGTGCATATGAGATTTCGGCGCACATTAAAGATACTCAGGTGGTCAAAATTAATCCGGAGCCCTCCACAACGGCGTGCCTCATCATCCTTGTTGCGTCGGCGCGTTTATCATCATCATCATCATCAGCCAATCTACGCCCACTGTAGGGCAAAGGCCTCTCCCATTAGTCTCCAATCATGCCATGAAACCCACACAATCAGTCAATCGAGCTTAAATAGCTCTGCTGCTAAAAACAGCAATCTTATGTCGCCTGTGCTGCGAATATCCTTCTCCAGTCCTCATTCATTTCACGTATTCCCTTCCCTGCCGTCTCGCTCCAGCCATGATGAATCTGCAGTGCAATTTTCCAGCCTTGCCCTGCTGTCGTGCCCTCCGTTGGGACAGCGTGCCTTTTTCTTATCTTTTGTTTCTTGTTCCGCCTTAAACAGCGCGGTCTTGGCCTCTGTTATCTTTGTCATAGCTTTTATCTGATTGATTGTGGGGTTTAACACAGCGAAGCCACACCCGAGCTATGAGGCACGCCGTAGTGGAGGACTCCGTATTAATTTTTACCAACTGGGGATCTCTACAAGCGCCCAAACCTCGACACACCGGTGCTTTCGCTTCCAGATTTCGGCACATGTCAATCTCGATTTCCTGGGCCGTCTCTAAAGCTTTTTTTTTTTAATTTATCATCTTAAAATATGTGCAGATGTTCAACTAATAATGTATTAATGCGCCGCATTCTTACGCAGCTTGTGTTCATTTCGAATTTTCATACCCAAGTACGGCTATGAGTATCCAAATACGCTATATTATTTGATTGGTTTTTATTTTATTTTTATTTTTTTTATTGATGCACAGTTTTCACCATGATTTCTTGGTTAAGTTATATAAAAATGCATAAAACTGAGAGCAAGTGGTGCACAACGGCCACCCGTTCAAAAAAAATTCACGATCTCCCTGAAGTGAATCACGACGACTGGGCGAAGCACTGGTGACCGTTCTTACCGTAACCACCCGTGTACTGCTTCTAAAACGACCTCCAATCCAATCCAATAACATACAATTAAAGTTAATCCAATCCAATTCAATCGAATCGAAGCCAATGCTTCTCGCGCATGCGCAGCATGGCTCTCCAAGAGTACCCTTTCCCTTTCTCTCTCTATTTCTCTCTCTCTCTCTAACCTGTTGTGAACCTTTTATTTTGTTCGTGTCCACCTTTTGTGAACCTTTTGTTCACAGATGTTTTGATTTACACGGTGCTGTGCCGTGAGCACGGACGCCGCACGGATCAGCCTCGGCCTTAACGTGCTTCGCCCCTAAAATTCCGTTCTGCAAATAAAGAATCTTCCAAATATATAGCGCGCATAATCATATGAGGAGACGTCACCCGGGGCTCACCCTTTCGCGGACAAGTTGCCGATTTGTTCATCGCCGAATGGGGGTTGCTGCTGCGAACACCTTACGTACGGATCCGCGCTAACGTTGCTGCCTTATCAATTCGCCCACTCAGTGTTGAGCCACGACGTCATCATCTTGAGCGTGGCTCAACACGTGCATCAGTGCGTGTGCGTAATTGCGACTTCGTTGCGCATGTCTGGTTAATCACGTGAGGGTGTGATTGCAAATCGGGGTTGTGTACCTCGATGTCGCGGGAAGTATAAAAATTGGTCCAAAGTACAGTTATTAAGATTTCACATGGCAAAGAGGTGCGTAACAAAAGGCTGCACTTTATAGGTTGTATTCACTAGCGTGGCGCGCATTCCGGCAACCATGCGTGTGCTGCCCCTTGCCGATGTCTGCGCGTCCCCGCTGCCCACTGCTATGGCGACGTCGTATGCTCGGCCACCTGCCGGTAGATGTCACTAGTCTCCCGGCTAACGTTGTACTCACTGCTAGGCTACCGTTTTATCTCAATAGGAGTGGGCGTGAACTCTCGCAGTTTCTTCGGAAGCATTAGTTGGCTTCTGTACTGGACGACTCTGCTGCGGGCAAGGCGCGGGCGCAAGTGTGTCCATGTGCGTGTTTACAGATAACTGCACTGCAGGCAGAGCGG
Source organism: Haemaphysalis longicornis (assembly GCF_048455015.1). Classification (NCBI taxonomy): domain Eukaryota; kingdom Metazoa; phylum Arthropoda; class Arachnida; order Ixodida; family Ixodidae; genus Haemaphysalis; species Haemaphysalis longicornis. The sequence continues at coordinate 125,361,001 of NW_027526445.1, read as the reverse complement.
GCACTTCGTGCGTGGTGCCACTTTCTTTCGCAACCGCAGCGGCATTCTCCGGTGCTGAGGCGGAGTACTCAAGGACACGTAGAGTACTCCACGCAATGTCACTGCGAATATTCATATCGTTGACGCCATTGCGTACAATCGGGTGGTGATGGCGCACACGACGAGCGCCTGGGCCAGCTTCTTTGTTTGGAAGATGCGGATGCATGCGCAGCAGACGCGGCGGCCACTTGAATGGCGGTTTTCAGTGTCGTTAAGAGAAGAAATCGCCTGCTAAACTTTTATGTGAATACCATCTGTACTGCGAGAAAAATTCGTTCCGACGGACAACACCATGGTCAGTATATATCACCGCAAGATCAACCGCAGTTATTACATATATATTCAGCACTAATTTCTCAATATTTACAAGCTATGCTGGATCTCCGCGGCAGTGCTAGCGATTAAAGTTTATAACAGATCTGAATTACTATACGCGAATGTGTTTAGTTACGTGAAACAGTTTTTTCTCAAGTGTCTGAGCTTCGCTTCCATCGGATCTACACTACACCTAATACGTCGTACGCGGATGACGCTACCGCATGAACAGACGCTGCCCCCTCGCTGCATGCGTGCCTGTTCCCACTAGCGATTCCCTCGACATTTCCGGACTGTCCGAAATATCTGTCCTTTGAACGCAGCGCGATAAAAGCTCCCGAGTCGAAACGATTGCGGCTGGGATCAAGCGCACTGAAGAAAGCTCTTCTGTAATCGACTGAGCAGTTTCAACACGAACACGACTAAATTCACTGCGTCTAAGATTTGCGGGACTGCTCAAAGTGTAATTATTCTACTTTCAGGCACACAGTCGAACCGAGTAGACGCCTAATCCTGATACACGTAGTTGAAGATGATGCCCCGTGCATATGATGCCCCGTGATGCCTCACTATCGAGCCGTATTTCAGCATTATATTCCATTACTTAAAGGCCGCGACTAAAAACTCGTACGTAACATCTCGGCTCCACGTGTAACTACAAAGAAGAAAGGAATTATGGAGCTCCTTGTGGCTAAAAAGAAATTGGAGGAGGAATCTAATTTCACCTGCTAGTACATCGGAGGGAGAAATTGGCTGCTGAGCATGAGCAAGTGCAAAACGGGAACACTTTCTAACCATTCCTATTCAACGTCAAGTTGCCACAGACCTCACCGTGGATCTACTCACCGGCGATAACCCGTTTGATTTCGACGCTTTCGATGCTGCACACACCAATGCGGTTGTCCTCATTGCATTTTGTGGTGCAGCACGAACCCTTTGCCCAAAGACTTCTGCTCGAGAATGAACGCTCCGCTCAGTGATGCGAGTGCAAAATCGAGGGAGAGCAAGCTTCAGACACTTAGTAAGTTATACAGTTTACTAGAAGAAAGAGGTGGGCCGTTGGTTTTATATGCTTTGTTTGTTAAATTATTTATCACCCTAAACAGTCTGCTTTCTTCATTTCATTTTATAGAGCTTTATAAAACCCGTCGGAAAAATCGTTCTTTTGATTTAAAAACCTATAGGTGGCACGGGCTGCAACTGTAGTTATCTCGAGAACGCCTGCTGCTCCATGCAATTTTTTCATCGTAAAAGGGTCCGCGCTCTTCATTGGTTTATCCCTCGAACGACACACCTTGCCTTGTAGTACCTTCCAGCACACTGTAGCAGTGGTATGGTTCGTATTTTACCCCTGAAATCGTCTTTGTTTGTTGAGATCATTTATTTGATAATCCCCATCACTGTGGACATTCAGGTAATCGGACAACAGTGGCGGTGGCCAATTTCACGGAATAGATTTGACGCCACCATGTGCCGGGTGAAGGCAAGAGTGTGGCGCTACAGGACCGAGGGGAGAACATGGCGGGCAGCGCTGGACTGGGTGTGCGCGGTGGTACCTGCTGAAGATGCGACCTTTGGAAACGGAATTTCCAGTACATTTGGGGTTTTCCGGGTACTCGGTGTATTTCTTGGGAACTGAGGCCGGGTGTTAGGACCCCGCTACCACAAGATAATGCTGAAACGCAAAAACATTCAGCGATGCGGTAGTTTGTTATCGTAGAGAACAATACTATCGGATGCTCAACCAGACATTTCCACACAGAGCGATCACAGTTTACAAGATGAAAAAATGGCGCCATTTGCGCTTGTGGTGCCACGTTGGAGAGACAGCAGCGCTGGCTGCCCCTCTTCCTTCATCGGAGACCCGGCTGTTGCACCTAACATGGATTTCCGAACTTGCCGCTCAAAGTTCTCCATGACAGGAAGACCCGGATCGTTTTCTCCGCAAGCTTTCACATGTCTCCCAAAGTGGACCGTGTTAGCATGCGCTAGAACCCGCGGCAACCGACTTCGCGAACTCGGCGTCTGTGCTCCCCACGTCAGGCGCGAACGCACGTGAACTGCACACGAGAGATCAGGCCACGAACGCTGGGCAGAGTGTACTCGAAGGAAGAGCTGCCCGACAGCGGGCGCTCGTCACGCGGCGCACGCTCACGTGCGCTCTGTTTTTTTCTTATTGGTATTTTTGCGAGCTCCTCACGTGGCGAAAGCCCACGCGCTAGTTTGGGTGACGCCGGGTGCTCATCACGAAGCGCACGCTCACGTGCGCTCGGCGGGCTAGGTTTTCTGGTAATGCTCGGCGGCGGAAATGAAAGCTTGAACACCTCTGCGGATAAAAATGGCAGGAACTGCGGACACCAGATTGTTGTTTCTCCTAAAACGTGCGCAAAACACATTTATTCCGCCAAACTCGCCGGCGCAACTGGGACCCTCCACGTGACGTCACCGCCTTGAAGTGGTATTGGTTTTAGGGGTCTTGGCAGAGGAGGTGTTCTATGGTTTCGACCACCTCATTCGTGGGACAGTGCGGTGAGGATGGCAGAGAGAGAGAGAGAGAGAGAGAGAGAGAGAGAGAGAGAGAGAGAGAGGAAACCTTTAATGAAAGCTGAAGAGTTCAGCCCCGCTAACGGTAGGGCTTGCTACTCCAGACGGGGTGAATACAGTGAGATGGCAGCGGAAAATATAGAGAAAAAGAAAAGGAAAACGGAAAGAGGAGGGGAAGGGTAGATGCACACTTACGTAAGGTGTATATGTTCAGAGAGTTCACAGAACCTCTTATACCCTGTTTCCGCAAGAAAAGTAAGCAGTCTTTGTGCCCAGCACTGCCTCATCAGGATTTCGCCAGGGTCCAAGGAAGTGTAAGACTTCTAGAGGACCTCTACGTCGGAGTCGCACAAGTGCCTTCGAATGCTGTTGCCGGCTGACTGGCATATCGCGGGCAGTGGCTTAAAATGTCCCTGATGTTGTCGGTAGTAGAGCACACTGTACACAATGGCGACTCTATCCACCTCAGCTTAAACAAAAAGCGTCCGGTGTACGCAGCGTAAAGTCGCAGCTGGTGTAGCACGGCTTCAGTGCACTTTGACAGACTCCGCGGATGCCGGAAATCGAACCTAGGGTCTATAGCATGAAGAGGCGCATGACTTCTCAGAGGATCCTCAGAGGAGTGCAGTGAAGTTTAAATGCGGTGCAGGCGGGAGAGGCAAGGAAGGGTGTAAGTCTGCACTAAGCTCCATTGGCTTTCTTCGGCTCGGCATGAGAGAGCAGGGACAACCATTTCAACGACCTCGAAACGGCAACAAAGCTTACCGCCCCTGCTTAGGCATCCTAATTTCTTATGTTTGCTAGCTAATTAAGGTGTGTGTTTTGTAGAAGCCCGTCTTCAGCGGTAGTTTCCGCATACGTGTAGTGTGCATATACACGTTCCAGCCTCGGTGTGTTGCCTAAAAAGGCTTCAATCAGCTCCGCCAGTCCCGTTTCACCGTGCAGTCGAAATTCGTGATGTCCCAAATTGTTGTGCGAGAAGTGGTACGCGGCCTGGATACCTGTAATCACGCTTTTGACATTTTCTGTGTTACCTGACTCCTGTTGCTTGGGTGCGTGTTATGTTCGTATTCAGGACATTCTAATCTAGCGATGCAGGCCAACTTGCTTTCACTCGTTAGTGTTCCTTGGCCCAATATAACACTGGCGCCTACAGAGGCAAAATAATATTACAAGATGTTTTACGTACGTTAACAAAGGCAATGAGTGCGCCATAAATGACGAAACAACTAAACAGCGGGGCCGGCCACCATGCGTTGAGAGGATATATCGGTCAGGCAGGAAATGGAATCTCTATTTTATGTTGTTCGAATAGGCTGTGACGTCACTGCAAGTGTATGGATTAGCCCTGCTTGATATTTTTCAAGAAATAATTAAGATCACTTGCTGTATCAAAATCATCCGCAAGCCACCTATGCCCAACGATGTTATATTGAACATTGCGTTGACTGGGTAACACCAGAATACAAGCTGCAGCTGCAAAAGATTGTTCGGCTTCCTTAGCTCATTTTCGCAAGCAGATTTTGCTACCTCGTTATTCTCGCCTTCACCACGAATTATTTCATTTTCTAACGTTTGAAAACCTGTTTTCTCGTACTTAGGCGTGCCGCCGTATATACGAGGCCATAAACACGAAGCCAGCTGTAGGCAACAGCTCTTTTACGCCTGTTTTCTTGGTAACCCTGTCAAGACAGCGACTGATTTTTTTCCGTCCTTAAAGTGTGATCAATTACTTCAGCGTCGTGTTTAAGCCAGACCCCTGGGAAGCTGCAAAGAATGCTTCTGCTCGAAGCATTGCATTTACTCAGGCAGCAGTTGCAAATACGTGTTGAACGCTCGCTCCCGTTTTGCCGCTGGTTCCATGACTCACGAAGATTGCAAGCGGGCACGGGGGAACAACATGGTTCTTTATGGCCAAGGTAAGTTTTTCATAATGTCCCGCTTGACAAAATCACCGACCCTCCCTCCCCGTTTTATTCAAAATTAGCCCCATGTTCTGCCTTGTACGTTCATTTAAAAAGGGGCAGTTGCGACATTGAGTGCGGTGCGTCGACACGTTTAGAAAGCAATTCGTGCCAGTTTTTAGCACTGATATGGCGTTCTGCGGGCACCCTGAAATGTATGTACGTGTGCTTGCATGTGTGTGTGCGTGGGCTTGTGCGTTAATGTGTGTGCGTGCGCGCACGTAATATTCATACATAAGTTCCCGTGTGTGTTTCTAGTCTGAGTAAAAATCGCTTAACTTCGGTATTCCCAATAAGACAACATGGAGCTCGCAGATGAAAACAGGCTGAGGTAGTACAGCCGGTAACAATCCTAGCTGGAGCAACGCTTTCCCTACTTACCCTCTCGTCCTGATTTGGTGTAAGCCACGTTAGTCACAACTGCTGCATTTCTTAAAAGAATAAAAGGGCTCTTAAGTCCTCCACATTCGTTTGAACAGTTTTTGTCTCGAAATTTCTAGATATTCTACGCTAAAGACAAATCTGATGTTCCAGCTAAGCCTGTGGACGACTGTACTTACGACAACTTTGAAAGTAAATCTAATGGTGACCCAATTTTTAAGCGGAGCAGTAAATTTGGGCTTTCTATAAAATACGCGAACTCTTGTCTGAAGACTTTCGCGCGGGTGCTTTGCTGTTGGGCTTTTTGTAGACGAACATGTCACAGGTTTTACACATAAGTAAAACGAGCGGTTTGTTTGTTTTAAGCCATATTTGCTACATGCGAAAAACGCAAAGCGGAATTACTAGAAAACGCAGAAAAGATCGAGAACTTTATATTTAAAGTAGTTACTCATTCGGGATCCCATTTTTCCCGAAGACGGCATTTCATGTTCTATTTTCGTTTACTAGCCCCATCTGCGAAATGACTTACCTTGTTGCTTTGCAGTCGATTGAATGAATGAATTAATGAACTTATCAGAAAGGAAAACGTTGAACGCCTCGTTTGAAGGACGGGAAAAAGGGTGGGAAATAATTTATGGAGACGTATAAGAATTCTTACATGTATGTAGTCAGCGGGATATAGGCGTTTAATAACTTGTCCCGGTGTTTTGAGTCGAAACAGAAATTAGAGATATTTTCTTCAAGGAAAAAATCTTCTTTAGTCCTTATAACCTCAGGTTCAATGAAGGCACACACCCCAGAAAACCAGCTGGGTGTATGGCAGGACATCGTGGCGAGCCCTTAACGGGCTGGGTCACTGTTTCCCGTTTGGGTAGGTCCACGCAGTATTGAGAGGAAAAGAGACAGAGACGCGAGCGGATATTAACAGATGACAGTTAAGTTTAATTAATAAGGGTTGCAACAGTGCCGGCTCACTCACCGATCTCGAGGACGGGGTAGCGTCGGCGCTCGTCCGGCTCCTGGTCAGATAGAAGCGTGTCAGGTGGGTGGTTGGTTCGGGGCCGTGGAGGCGAGATCCTTCGCTCTCGCACTGAGGGGCACGAGAGGCGCACGTCCGCCGCTGGATTGGGGGCTCGAGCTCTCGATCTGGTGAATGCGCACTCCGTTGGGCTGTGGAGGTGATCTCCGAGTGCAGCTGCGTGTTAGCGGAAGGTGCAGGAAGCGGATATCTTCCCCGTCTTGTTCTCGGGCCGAAATGCAGGAGCACACTACCAGATTTCTCCTACGGCGGCTTCCCCCGGCGGGATCGTTTGGTGTCGGGTGGAGAAGGGGACCCCGGGGGCTTGTTTCGACTTATACCAACACCACCTATACCTCCGCGGGTTGCGTGGAGAGAAGGGAAGGCGCGTTGGGGGACAAAAGAGGTCCGCCCGAGCATTGTTCGCTCCCCGAGCGTACGTGACGCCTCCACCAGCGTTGCGGGTGCTTCAAGGTCGGCTTGGGCTCGTCCCCGCGAAGAACGCAGTTGTACGCACGTGGAGTGGTGCAAAAGGTGGCACCAGTGGCAACAACCGAACGTCACAACATGCTTCGCGTATAACATTTGCCCGCACCGTATCCTAGTCCATGTGAATAACGAAGGGAAGACCATTTGCGCAAAAAAGATGAAATAGTTAAACCCTACAGAAATAATTTCGCGTGTTGCCTGGGGGAACCCTGCTCTTTTCTGTTATCTTTCCTTGGACGATTACATGATAAAATCATTTTACCAGCACAAGTTATTGGTAAGACTCAAAAGGACAGGTTAACAATTTTTTGTGCCTTCATTCCCCTTTCTGAATTCGTGAGAGTCATATCTGCTTTAATGTGGCCCGGATTGGCGCGGGCATGTTATATGAACAAAATCATGCACAAAAAGACAGGACCAGGGAAGAGAACACACACGACTTAGTTCTTGCCCCTGATCCAGTTTTTTGTGCACAGTTTCAGTCATGAACCATTTTCAACTACCCCGACTTTCGACTCTGCTAATGATCTTTTTATTTCCCCGCCGTTGTGAGAAATCGCGTCGTTGCCAGATAGGATTGGAAAAACGTTTATTTGACCTGCAGTAAAGCGCGCTCGCTTTAGACACGGCCTACGTCGTCTTCCTAGCACGCCTGCAAGTGCCTCAACTCGCCTTTCCAGGTTGGCTGAGTCGCTACCTGACTAATGCATCGAGGACCCGCTGGATGGCCTCGAGTTGCGTTTCTTGGTCTGCTATCCGCGTCGCCCATTCGAGCGACGGCGGGAACACTCGTTTTCGTGCTTCATCCGGATGCTTCTTGCAATCCCACAGAATATGTTACATGGTGGCTCTTTAGGGCACTCCCCGCCCCAGCAGTGTTACACGTGCTTCACCCAGAACTCTATCCGAGTGGTATGTGCAGTGTTTGTGCAGTGGGTTTGGCGGATCAATGGCACATCATGTGGGACTGTGCCAGGTTCCCGACCGAGGCTACCTCCAGGACATACCCGCCCGAACTTCAATGTGCAGTGCAGTCTAAAGACACGGACACCCAACTATGGGCCGTTCAGCAGGCCCGGGGTGCGCTCGAAAACCACAAACCTCACGACCCGCCACAAACGGGTCGAACTGGGGTATTACAAAGTAGGGCATAGCCCCAGATCGACGCCTGACCAACGTCACGACGCGTTAAACCGTCGGTTGCCGGCATCAATAAAGTTATTCCGACCTACCTATCACCTTGCATTTGTCGTCTGGGTACGTATCCGGGTACATCTTGTGTAGTATGTGCTGGGTTCGGTAGCCTTGTTTGTAGTTGTTTCAACAGAACACCCTGTCTGCTGTTCAGACTCTTGTGTGCTTGTTGTAGTTCTCTTCTTGCCAGTCTGTACATTTTGGTGATTTCATCGTATCCTGTCATTTTGTTTTTGTTGGTGTCCCACAGCTCCGGAAATTCCTCTCGGGCGCGGTCGTGCCCGAGCATTTGACGTTTTGTTGTGGTTTGTGTTTTTCTCCTGTACTTTTCCGGTGTTTGCCGGCATCTACTTGATCCTGACATTTCGTTTATTTTTTTCTTTCGTTTTTAGGTTGTTGACGGCCTTATGGTTGGTCCTTCCTTTGGCATTGTCCTTTACTGCTTGTCTTGAGTCACTGACGATTGTCCTGCAGTCTTGATCAGCAAGGGCCAAGGCAATGGCTATTTCTTCGGCTTCTTCAGCCTTCTTACAGTTCACGCTGGCTGCTGTTCTTGGCTTCCCTTCGTCGTACATTACACCTATGGCATAGCTGTCTCTGTTGGCGTACTCCACTGCGTCCACGTATCTCACATGCTTATCTGTTGCGGGCGTGTCCACCATGGCTTTCGGTCTGCTTGCCTTTTGCCCGCTTCATGTTCTGGATGCATGTTCCTGGGTACAAGGTCCACCCTGATGCATCTTCTGGCTTCGTCCGCTATTGAGCATTGCTGTCGTTGATAGGAATGTTTAGATTGTCCAGTATTCTTTTTGCGTTCTTTGTTGTAGTCAGTCTCTCTAGTTAAGCTGCACGCTGCGCTTCCGCTATTTCATCGAGCGTGTTGTGCATGCCCAGCCAGAGTAGTCTCTTCGGGCTTGTGTTTTGCGGTAGTCCTAAGGCGGTTTCATACGCTCTTCTGGTGAGCACATTGAGCTTGTTTTTTTTCGCTTTGGTTCCATCTGTGATACGCCGCCACGTGCGTGATACAGCATATCACAAAGGAGTGGACTAGCCTTGTGATGTTGTCTTCTCTCACGCCTCCTCTCCTGTTCGTGATCCTTTTGAGCATTCTTAGTGCGTTTGCTGCCTTGCCTGTTATACGTGTGATGGTGCCGTCGTTGGTTCCCTGTGCTTCGATAAGCATGGCCAAGATTCGGATCTTGTTGACTGCTGGGATTTTGTTGCCGTCGCCGGTTCTGATCTTGATTTTTTCGCTTTCTCTGGTCTTGGTTGGGTACGCCTTCGTTGGTTGGTAGAGCAGCAGCTCTGATTTGCTCGGAGAGCATGTCAGGCGAGACCCTTCCAAGCTTTCTTCTGTCGCCTCTACCGCCCGTTGCAGTGTGGCTTCAATGTGCACGTCGCTTCCGCCGTTCACCCACAGCGTAATGTCGTCCGCGTAGATTGTGTGGCACAGGTCTTTGATCTGGATCAATCTCTTGGCCACTCAGATCATCACGAGGCTAAACAGCAGGGGCGAGATGACTGCGCCTTGTGGGGTGCCCTTGCTGCCCAGCTCCTTTTCGTCTACCTGTAGCTCTCCTGCCCTGACTTCCGCTGTTCGGCCCGTCAGGAAGTTCTTGATGTATTGGTGTGATCGTTCGCCCATGTTGAGCAACGACACTTGTCTTAGGACCGCTGCATGCATGACATTTTCAAAGTCGCTTAGCAGGTCTAGTCCCAGTAGGGCCTTGTTGTGTCTTGTTTTGTCGTCAATGATATGATGTCCGATTTGGATCATTGCATCTTGTGTGCTGAGGTGCTGTCGGAAGCCGATGATTGTTTCGGGATACAGCTCTTCTCCCTCGAGGTACTCATTCCACCGATTTCGCAGGACGGGCCCCATGGCTTTGCCCACGCACGATGTTAATGCGACTGGGTGGAGGTTGTCCGTGCTCAGTGGCTTCCCTGGGTTAGAGATGAGGGTGGTCACATTTTAGATGCGACTGCATCTCATTCACTCGCCTTGTCCATGCAGCGTCGTCGGCGTTGTTGTCGTCCGCCCCTCCCCCATTCTCCTCGCCGCGCGAGCTGCGCTCGCCGCCGCTCACCCCCTCTCCTCTTCGATGCCCCTCTCTCGCGAGGGGCATTGGATTGGATTCGAATGGATTGGCTTGGCTTGGCTTGGATTGGATTGGATTGGGTTGGATTTGGATTGGATTGGATTAAAATGGATTGTGTTGGATTGTGTTGCGCCATAGCCGCGGCAGACGCACTGGCGCCGGCGCGTCCCCTCACCGTTATGCGCGCTATAAAACGCGGTGCCTGCGCCGCTCCGCTCCATCGTTCCAGCGCCGTTCCTCCGCTGTCCAACGCTGCAACGTGAACCCCCTATGCGTCGCATCTACACAGGGGTTCCCGCGAGGGGAGGTGGGAGTTTTTACCACTGTTTTGGGAGCTTGCCGCTTTTACAGCATTTGTTGTAATATGCTGTCAGGCTATCGATGGATTTGTCGTCGAGGTTGCTGAGGATCTTGTTGGTGATGTGATCCGGCCCGGGCGCCGTCCTGGTGTTCAGGTACTGCAGCACCGTCCGTACCTCTTCGACTTCGATTTCCCAACCGGGGCGCTCGTTGGATCGGCCTCGGTACGGGCCGTGCTCCACCGTGGGCGTCGTCGGCACGTACTTGTCTCTAAACTTATGTGTGAAATGCTTCGGCTCCATTCTCGGTGACTTCCCGGTACAAGAGCTTGGCCAGTCTGTCTTGTTGATGCGACTTAGTCTTGGTTTCATCCATTAGGTGTTTGAGGAGATTCCACGCCTTAGCGTTGTGTAGCGTGCCGTCGGCCGCGCCGCACATCTCGTTCCATTTTTGGTTGCTCAAGACTCTGAAGTGGTTTTCGAGTTCTTTGATGTGCTGGGCCACTTTCTTTCGCAGTCTTCTATTAAGTCGTTGCTTTTTCCACCTGTCTTGGATGGCTTTTTTCGCCACGAGTAGGTGTGCCAGTCTGCTATCCATGGCTTTCGTTTATACGTACGTTTCGATCTTCTTCGTTCCGTTTTTGTTCCGTTTTTGTTTCGTTCTGCTCGAGACCCGCGACACACATCCGTTCACATCCGTTCGTGCGGCCGCAAGTTCACATCGACAATAAATTTTCGGGGACGCTGGAGCTCCCACGACACGCGACACAAACTGGCAGCCAGTTTGTAAGGAGGCGTAGAGGAGGAAGGGGTGAAGGAGGAGGAGATGGAGGAGGCGTGGGAGTTTTTAATACTCCCATTACGACAAACGCAGTATGCACAGCTAGATACTGCGTTTTGTGAAGAGGTACAATCGTGGTAAATGCACCTATTTACGACGGCTTGTGGCCCCCGGTGTAAACTCGCAGTTTTTCCACCATCATACTACCCCACGTGGGAGCAAACCGCCGGCCGTGAGGAGTATTCCAGCCAAAAAACTCCCATTCAGGCTAACTTGTGTTTTGTTTGTATAAACCTTGAAGTCGGCCGCCTCGATTCACGCGTGTCTCCGCCGTACTGTAGCGCTGGCATCGAGGAACCCAGCATGCAGCAGTGTAACGCGGTAAATTCAAATCGCCTTGAACAAACCTTTGGTGTGTTTACCTTGGGATGCGCGCGACGGAAAGGAACAGCATGAGAAGTGAGCGGGAAAGCAAAGGGTGGCATTTCTTTGGCAAATGTCTACAAAGACTATCGTCATTTAACGACATTTGCAACGAAAGGAGCAGATACGCGGTCAATTTTTTTTTTTTTCTGAATGGCGATCGTCCGCGTCGCGTGCTGTTGTCGCGGCTTTGTCTTCTTTGTTTGCTATTGTCCCGTGATTGCGAGCGGTTCTGAAAAGGCGTCCTTGGATCTTGCGCAGCTGGCGTTTCGAACGCTGGAAAATTCCACGCTTGCGTCAGCTGTTCTGCTTTGCGCCTTCCCACTGCCACTTGCGTATCACGTACGGGGTCTTATATCTTGCTCTACACTCCTTATCTCCTGTGAGGTGCTTATCCCCCCAAAGCTTGCACTTGGGCATGCACGTATGATCTCCTTTGGGGATTTTCTCACCACAGCCTTTGCATGCCCGCTCGTTTGGTGTTGGGCACACATCTTTACGATGTCCTACTCGGCCGCGTTGGTGGCATGCGTCTACTTTGCGATAAAGCTGACACTTGATGAGGGCGTTTCCATACTTGACATAGTGGGAACCTCGCCTCCGCTGAAGGCTACGATGACCATTGTTTACGTTCCGATCTGCTTGGCACCCAAAGCTAGCGGTTTCCACTCGTTGACCATTCTTGCGTCGATGTCTCTCGGTGTTTCGCTGAGCGGGATGCCTCTAATCACTCCTTTCACTGTGTCGTGCGGGGTCGTGCGCTATGCACTCACCTCGTGTGAATTTCCCCTGACAACGATGCCTTGAATACTTTCATAACGTATTGCGTCCTCTTCTTTCGGCGTGCTGATGACGACGATGTTTTTTTGCGCATCTATGCACATCGTGTCTTCCTTTCAAGCCTCCTCGATGCTCCCGGCTGCCACGTGTATGGCGGCCATTACGTCAACTAGTCCCGCCTTCGCCACGTGTATTCGACGTCGTGGTCGGGCTGCAATCTTGGTTTCCTCCCTTGGCATCGCCGGCATCCTCACTGCTTTGATTGCCGAGATCCTCGTATTCCTTGCCTGCTCTTCCGTTTTGTGTCTGTCCCCTTCGTTGGTGGTTGCCGTCTTCTTCTGCCGACGCCTCGCGTGTCGCTCGCCTGCGGTTCTCCATCCTGCTTCTTCGTTGAAATCTTTCGGTGGGATTTCCTCTCCCTCCACTTGCACATATTTTCCATGACCCTGGTCTTGAGTGCAGATTTCCATCTCTTGCTGTAATGTCGCTCGCTCGGGTGTGCCCAGATCGCCGCCAGCATGGCGGCCCGTCTAGTCGTCGCTCGTGAGGCTTAGCGCTGCGTCATCAAGCACTGCCAGAAAATATCTAATAAGTCTGCAAAATTTCACTCGCCTGTTGGGATTTCGCTATCCACTGATGCCGCTTAACTTCCCGAACACGCTGATATAGGTGGATGAACCTTGTGACTAATTAGCACTGCATAACAAACTATCAATTGTGGAGCCTATGTGAGACACTTCCGCTCACCCCGGCGATCGCAGCGTCCTCTCGTGGCTGCCAGAACCTTCTGCGGTTTTAGGCTATTTTTGTGGCATCCCGTAGTTGGGCCCCCGCATTGCTGTGGTGGGTTCTGAAAATCAGCAGCGATGCAATTAAAAGCTATTTTCCTGGCCGAAGCAGTAATTTTAAAAACAGAGACTTGTACAGAGAAAAAAAAGAAAACTTGCGCCTACCCTTCAACAAACAACGTGTTGATGCGCATTGACACTAGTTTGGAATGCAAAGTTTGTGCTAAAATTAAGAGCTACATTACTTTATTTCTAACAATATTCGCTTTCACGTATTGAACATTCAAATTTTTGCCTCTGTCTAATTTGCTCTACTACTGACTCGCTGTGATAGATTCTAGAATTTAGTGATGTGGATACAGGATGTTTAGAATAATTTCGGCACTCAGGCAGAGGGGTAATGGAATTCCGCGCACCCCGTGGGTCTATATGCATTAACTGCTATTTTATTTGGCTCGTAACTTGCAGGACTCCATCGAGGATATTCAACTGGGTCGCATGGATTTCGATCTGTCATTACACACTGTGGCGTTATGCCATCTCCGACGTCAGTAAGTGGCAAATTTATTTCTCTCATTGTGAATGTAGAGATGTAACATTTCGTAAAATTGTTGGGGTGTCAAAAATGTTTTCGTGTCTTTTTTCTGAGAAAATCGCGATAAAAATGAAAAAAAAGACAAATGCGCACGGAGCTATGAAAACCCGACACATTTATTTTTTTAGCTCTAGAAAGAATATAATTCTTCCATTACTGCTTCACAAATGCTTCAGCGGATCTTTTGGTTTCAAAATTTAGACACGATTTTACTTCAAAGCATTTATTTCACGTCAATGCGTCAGAATAGATATTCAAAAAAATCCGTACGTTCCCGATTCACTTCCGCTTGACGGGCAAATGCTTCACTGTGCATCGGACAAAGCCTTTCAGGCATTTAGTTTGTAGTGCACGTAAACAAGTTCTTGTACGTGATCCCCTGCGAGAATTTCGTGTGCTTTATGGGAACGTTTCCGAACCCGAACCAGTTTCTTTCACATGCCTTATGAGACGGGGAAATCCGCAACTGCTGACCGGACTGAGGGGTCAGTTGAAGCAAAGCCACTACCACCACATGGATGGATCCAGGCACTTCGCACTCCCAAACTCTTCCTTTTGACCGAATTTCATTGCATCTTCTATACTCTATGGCATTACACGAAGCGTCCCGACGTCCAGCGAGAGGTGCTCTATGTGTAGGGAAATCAACTCAAGCGTGACCACAATGTGCACGTCACCAAAGTTCTTCCTACGAAATTTGCGCACACACAAAGCTTGTCTGGCCCGGTGATTGCACGTATTATGTGAGACTGTTCTCCTTGTGACAAGGAGCAATTTTCTAGCCACGCTGCGACCTACCTTTCATGGATAGAAAGATTTCAAAGACGCCTCGAGGACTCGAAGACCTCAGAGACGCCGTTTTTCGAAGCGAAAATGCTTCAAAAAACGGCGGAATCTTTCTTTACTTCCACTTTCACTTCTTTATCCCTGTTTCAAATGTGATCATTACACCTCATTCGGCACTATGAAAGCAATTTCAGAAACTTTCAAAAACAGCCGATTGCGACTGGCAATAAAAGCTGCAACTTTGATATATAGATGGTAAAAATGGCTATAGCTTCTAACAACGTTATTTATTCGTCGACGTTACGCATGCCGACCGAAACGTCCACGAATAAACAGTTTTGTCAGAAGCTATATCCATTTGTTCTCATTTTTATCAATCAAAGTATATATATATATATATATATATATATATATATATATATATATATATATATATATATATATATATATATGCTGGCGATGGGGCCGAAGGCATGGTGAACACAAAGTAAGAAACCTCGGTTACATATATATATATATATATATATATATATATATATATATATATATATATATATATATATATATATATATATTTATATATATTGAGAGACGTCGACCAAGGGTCGTGGTGAAGCGTTTATTCTAAGGCAACGGTGCAACCGGCTTTGGTGTGAGACCAGCCAAGATGGAGCCCGAAACGAACTCGCCCGTCGGCAAGATGATGATGGCCATGGGAGTGTTCCTGGTTGGTGCAGGTTGTGGTGAGATTGACCAGTGCAGGACACGATATCCGATAAGACAGCAACTGGGCTCACAATATGTGTGTGTGTGTGTAGCGAATCAGAATACGAAATGAGGGGCTCGTTGAAATAAGACAGAAATAAGGGTTTGCAGTCAAGAAAACCTCGGAAAGATAATGGGAGGATGGGGTAGGTCATTGGAACAGATAAAGAATTTGGAAAGAAAGTTGAGAAAAAATGCCCGCCGGGTGGGATCCGAACCCATGACCTCCAGAATACCGGTATGGTGTAATGACCACTACGCTACCGGCGGGGCTATTTTCCTCTGCACTTTCTGGGGTATTTATGACAAGGTATTTTTGTTTCCTGCACTTGGAGATGGTAGCCAGCGCCACTCAGACTACTCGGGGTGAACGGGACCTTCTTTTTAACCCCCGGGCTGTTACACGAGTGTCCACGACATGTCGAGAGTGGCCGACCAGCGTTCATCCCTCTTAAGCTCCCTATGGCACCTAGACTGCCACAACAGAGGCCCTCGCTATGCATGTAGCGAATCAGAATGGGAAATGAGGGGCTTGTTGAATTAGGACAGAAATAACGGTTGACACTCAAGAAAGCCTATATATATATATATATATATATATATATATATATATATATATATATATATATATATATATATATATATATATATATATATATATATATATATATATATATATATATATATATATATATATATATATATATATATATATATATTGTTTTGAGGATGATGTAGTGAAACCTCATGGCTGCCGCCTGAGAGATCATGGGGCTATGTGCCCGCGCCATGCCGGCTATGCGCCTAGCGCTTCCAGGGAACGAAGAGGAAGACGAGGATTAGTCTCTCGCTCGTATTGCGGCCACCTTGCTGGACTGGTGACTCTTCCCACTCGGACTGATTTTCGGTAAATACCTGCTAATACAGCACTATTCCTTGCGCCTTCCTCGTAACACTATATATATATATATATATATATATATATATACATACAGGAAGAAATGCCGGCAGTCTACAACGCCAAAGAAGGCATAGGGGAATGGTTAGACTATTTTTTACCGTTAGTGACGTTAAATCATTTTTTTATTAATGTGAGAACGAAAGAAAGAAAAACACGCGCCCAGAGTGCGTGTTTTTATATATATATATATATATATATATATATATATATATATATATATATATATAGGGGCGCATGGATCAAATTTTTATCCTTTGTGCGCGTGCAGCACATAGTTGTAGCCTCTTGTTATGCTGAGTTGCTCTTTCTCATCGGAACCGACATGACGATTACTATTACAGTGTAGCTAAAGCTTTAGAGGATCGGCAAGGCCGGCTTGTTTTACTTAATTGAGCGCACCTACAAAAAATGGCTAGGTAGCAATTCCAGCTACATTAACTGTCGCGTTCCGGTTGCCCCCTGACTCTATTGTTTTTTCCTCCCTCGCGCAGACACAAGTGTGCCGGAAAAGCTGGATTGCATGATGAGCCCCAGTCCTTACGGATTCTCCAGGAAATGGGCAAGTCCAGACTAATTTACCGGCAATCCAACTTTAATAATGAATTGCCCAGCATTCAAGGTGTCGTAAAACTTATCATGGCAAAGTTCTTGCGCAGCGAGGGTGAGTACCAGGAAAACGTACATTAGGCCGGGACGAAAGTGTCCAATTGGAATGAATATTAAATGCTTTAAAGTTACTTTGCAGTGCGGCAGTTTCTCACCGACAACAGCCACAGACAATATTCTGTCTGAATAAGTATATGCTTTAGTAACGCAATTGACTGGCCTATATGGTATTCCGTTAGGGACAGTTCAGCGTAAAAGTAGGTTTCAGCGTAAAAGTAGAACACACAGTTCAGCGTAAAAGTAGAACACACAACACAAGAGCGAGCGTCTTTTTCTAATGAACTTTAGTTGTAGTAGAGCTCTTGTGTTGTGTCTTTTCTAGTAACTTTCTATTTTTTGCGCGAAACTGTCCTTAATTAATATATGCGTTGCAATATTCGAATTTCCAAACGACATACGGCTAACGTCACCGTTTCTTGCTCCTAGCAACACCAAGCGTGCTCATAAATGCAGGAATGGGAGACTCCGGCGTCGGATTAAAGCATTCCGTTCTAGATTTTCGGAATACTGTTCCGACCGCATTCACAAGTCTTCTCTGTCTTTCTCTCTCGCTTGTTGACTTCAGCTCACGTGCTCACACAGCTGCCACAAGCCCCTATATTGCAATAACAATATTGTGAGAACTGAAAGGTCGGCTCCTCAGATCATCCTCTAACCCCCACGTACATACTCATCATGATTTTACGCAGTGGTACATTCTTATGGTTAATCAGTTAACTTAATCATCGTGGATTCTCTCGGCTCCTTTGTCTGGGAAATTAGATTAAGCCGTTCTATGGCATAGCCTCTCTTCGTCTGTCAATATTGTTGCGTGGCGGAAGAACAGAGACACGAACCATGTAGGAATGAAGGGTTGTATTTAAATTATGAGGCGAACTATTTACAAGCAGCCATAACGGAGCCCGTGCCAGCGGCGGCCGCACACACTGGTTGTCGATACCCTGAATACCGGGAATGCCCCCAGGGGGGATTGTCCGCGTACGCCCTGTGGCAAAATGCATAAATATACTCTTTATGCGAGTTTTCAGGCAGTACCATGAGCGTTGAGTGCACACTCTTTAGAAAGCATAAGAACATGAAGCACAAGAAGACCATCTGCACGAATTAGAGACGTGGTCCTGGCGAAGTTCAGCCGGCTACACAACTGAATTTGCTGTGATATAAAACGTCTATAAAGAGAAACAGTCGGGCTTTATAAGTACAACAGTTTATGTGTCTACAGGTGAAATCAGTAAATGTAAAATTACGACCCCTGTCTCATATCGCGCCCCACCAACATCAGGTCGAAACCTAGACACACGCAGATATGGCATCTTCGGTAAAATGATAACTTCAGCACTATGCCAAACGTTTTGCTGCTACGGCGAAGTGGCATCATCTCTTATCAGAGAGATCACTCTCTGGTACAACTGACGACTTCTTTCATGACCACAGGTCGCAGCTTGTCAGCTCGCATACATCAGCTACCCCAATCCACACCTCCCCACCTTCTATACAAAACGTAACTAGGTAGTTCATGAGACTTGTAAATACGTGCACGTATATTGCTAGTAAATGCATCGATAACACTTTCACCCCAACGCAATATTATATGGAGTGCTAGGTATCCCTTGGATAAAAATGCAACTCCGTATTCAAAAGTGTCCCACTTTATTTAGGTGGAACTTAAGGTCTTTTGCCCGTGAATTGAACGATGCTATCGTATGAGGATGGGTAGCTTAAGCTTTACTCCCGCTATTATTGTTGCAAATGAAGAAGAGGGGAAAGCGGGCAGGGGCACGCGGCGCATTATCATCATGGGGAGTGGTTCGATGACTGCGAATAAAGAAACACGTATCGCTCCGTCTAGGGCTCTGGGCCGTGACTCGCGGTAGCTTCCGCGACATCTTTGGTGCCGATCAACCCGGGAAATCGCCCTTCGGAGCATCTCCGCATGGCTTCGTCGATCGACCGCCTTCGAAAGACTCGTGGCGTTGTCAGGAGCGGCGTCACGCGAGCTCTCAACCAGCTGAACGACCTGCTGCAGCAGCCCTCTCCCGACGCGGCGACCCTTAGCTCCCACGTCGACTACATCGTGCAGCAAGACGCTGAGCTCACAGCGCTCAACGAGAAGATCGCCGAGGCAACGGATGATGACGCGCTGGAGCAAGAGCTCGAGGGAGCGGCGGAGTACAACCGCAAGGTTTCGTACGCCGTCTCTCGGGCATGGTTTCTTCTCAGAAATGCCCAGCCGAACGCTCCCGTAGCCAGCGAAAGCGGGGCAGCAGCTGCTTCAGCCCATGATCTGACGGGTACGTCATCACGCATCGTGCCTGCGTCACGGCATCGGACAGTCGCCCTTCCGAAACTTCAGATTCCAGCGTTTTCGGGAATTCTGCACGAGTGGCAACCCTTTTGGGATCACTACAGCGTGACCATTCATGACAACGTCGAGCTGACAAAAATCGAGAAATTCAAGTACCTGCTGACGTACTTGATCGGTGATGCCAGGCGAGCCATCGAGGGTATCCGACTCTCGGAAGCCAACTACGACGTGCGGTGAGCGCCCTCATTCAACGCTTTGGCCGTCCAGAGTTGCTCATTAACGAGCATATCGATCAACTGCTGGCATTCACACCGATACGTAGCTCGACGAATATCGACAGGCTCCGGGAGTTGTACGACAAGGTACATTTCCGCGTCAGCGCCCTGGAAGCCCTGGGAGTTCCGCGAGAGCAGTATGCCGTGGTTCTCAACCATGTGCTCCTGCGATGCCTGCCCGATGACATAACCTTAATGTACCGGCAGAGGGCTAAGGAATTGGGCCAAGGGTCGACTGCTGGATCCGCGACGGAATCTGCGATAAGTCAAGGACAAGGTTGCCAGGTGAAGCGACTACTGGAGTTCTTGAGGATCCAAATTGAGATTCGCGAGGAAGGGAAGCAAGGGCAGCCTCTATCAACCGCAGCTCGTCGGTCCGTCCAGAACGCCGACTTGAACCCCCCAGGACAATCGGAGACACCCGTTCCCTCAGCGTTGGCATTGGCCGCAGAGACCCAGCCCTCAGCCACACCGGCGTGTCCCTTGTGTGACAGCCGCGGTCACAAGGTGGCGGACTGTCGCGTTAACCTGTCGGCGGCCGAGAAGAGGACGCGATTGCGCAACGCTCGCTGCTGCTTCCGATGCGGCAAACGCAACCATGTTGCTCGTCAGTGCAGAGCGTCGCGCAACCTAACCTGCAGTACCTGCAACGGGCGTCACCTCACTGTGCTGTGTGACGTGCTCCGGCCGTCTGACCACACCACGCCCAGACGAACGCCGCAGGTACAGGCTGGACAAGGTGCACCCCCAACTGTGGTGACGGCTTCGAGCGGGCACTCCGGAGCAACGTCAGTTCTGCTGCCGACGGCTCGAGCCTGGGCAGAGGGTGCTCGACGACGTTTGGTGCGAGTACTTCTCGATACCGGAAGCCAGCGGACGTTCATTCGTCAGGATCTGTCTAAGGCCCTTAAATGCACTGTTCTCGACACAGAAGAGCTAGCGTTGGTAACGTTCGGCAGGACAAAGGCTCACAAGATATTACGTTGCCGACGAGTAGAGGTGACGCTGCGTGGACAAGCTCGTGGAGATCGGGTCACTTTGGAAGCCTTGGAGGTCCCTAAGATTTGCTCGGTCACCAGTCCGCAACTCGATAGCGCGACAGTCAATATCCTCAGTGAAAAGCGGTACGACGTTGCCGACGTCTGCCAGCCGAATACATGGAAAGAGCATGAAATCGGCATACTGGTTGGATCGGATGCCTACTGGAAAGTGGCCACAGGCAAAATAGACCGAATCAATGCAGATCTCACAGCTACAGAAACGGCTCTAGGTTGGACAATTCAAGGAGCACTCAGATCTACGGCTTGTAGACTTACTAGCGCCATGGTCCTCTCGGGTGCCACACGACGGCGTTTAAAATTTGACGCACGTGCTGTGTGGCGACGGCGGAACTGCTGTTCCAGTTCATGGCATGAACCCGAGTCGCCTAATACCTACCCGAGCACTTGTAAAGGATTCAGCACCAAATGCAAAGTAATTGAAGACGTGATGATGGATAAAGGGGCGGAAGGAACGGATAGCTCTAGCGAGCAAACACCGAAGGAAGAACCTGCCCAGAAGATGCCCACTTATCAATCCACACGTGGACGCAAGAAAAATCGATCCCCCGAAATGGCCCCGAAAAAATACGCACCTAAGGATCCGACGTCGAACCAGAGCGCGTTATCGAAAGAGGGCACCGTAAAGGCGTGCTCGAGACGGGTCAGTTCTGGAAGTCCAGCAAAGGGGGAGACGAAGACAAACCGAACGCCCAATGCGTGTTCAGCCAACCGTAAACATACGCATGTGGAGAAACGCCAGAAACTCAGCTTGGGCAGCAGCAGCGAAGGAACCAACTGGCAGAGCGTAGAGCGCATCAGCCGTTTCTTAAATCAAACCGAGGCCAAACAGTGTGCACAGTCATTTGTGTCTGCGGAGCCGGAACGTCAGGTTTCGGGTGGCTGCAGGAACCCTCATACGCGGGCCTGTAACCGGAAGGTTTTCACGCTGTCGACTCCATCCCCAAGCGAAGGAAGTCACACGTCGAATACCGACGATGGAGTTGGACGCCATCGCAATCGTGATCCTGGGCGACAAGGCTCTTCAATTGCAATGGGGACTTCGCCAAGTGTTACCGCCACATGAGAAGTTTCATGTGCAATCTTCTTGTGTAATAACTGCACGTTTTTGAACTCGCCGACTGACCATCTTGGGCGCGCGGGAAGATGTTGCAAATGAAGAAGAGGGGAAAGCGGGCAGGGGCACGCGGCGCATTATCATCATGGGGAGTGGTTCGATGACTGCGAATAAAGAAACACGTATCGCTCCGTCTAGGGCTCTGGGCCGTGACTCGCGGTAGCTTCCGCGACAATTATCATAAAACTTGCAGATTTAAATTACTACATCATGGTGTTGAAATATTTAGAAACTCAAAGATGCAAACATTTCCGTTATTAAGGGTTTTGCCACTCGGAAGCGCTCAGTACGAAATAAATTGTGTAGAGCAACCAAGTCCTTTAGAGAGAGAGAGAGACAGAGACAGAGCTTTATTATTTGCCCAGGATGGGGCCACGGGTGGCGTAGGCTAGAAGTCCCTTCCCTCCATCTTCAGCCATCCGCCAGGAGCCCGTGCTCGATGCCAGTGGCTTCGGCTATTTGGACAGCCCAAGACGGACATTCGGCGTACGAGCTGAGCAGTACCACCCCCTACTTCTACATTGTCGTTATCAATATTGTAATTTTATCCGCGGTGATGATAGCAGGGCAGGCCCAGCTGAGTCCAGGTCAACCTTTCCTGAGCAGTTTTTACATCCATCGTTGTACATTTCTGGATAGTAGTGACTGTACAGTACCTGGGTTGGAGTGCATCCCTGTCCGTAGTAGTCACGATGCAACTGATGTTTTGACGTCAACTGTTTTGTCTACCGCTGGATATTTTAGCCTCCGATTTAGCAATCGACAATTTTCTACGATATTTCTGTTAGTGGCCCTGCGTTCACTGCCGGTTCTTCTGGGCAAGGACTGCTCTTTCGGTCTTCTTACCGTAGCTTAGCCAGTTAGTCCTCGAACTAGGTTGTGAACATCCTCAGTGCCGGAGCCGGGTAGGGCTGTGTCAGCCGGTGCTTATATTATTCCTGCTCTTCTCAGGCTTGCTCCTCTGTATCCATTAGTATTTTCAGCGCTTCAGTTCATATGCGCCTTCTCGCGAAGTTTCTGACTGCCGTCTTGGAGTCATATGAATCTCTTGGGTTTATGCTAAAGCCATGGCAATGGCAGCTTCCGCCTTAGTCTCAGGTCTGCTTGCGTGAACTGAGCTTGCTGTCATGAGGTGGCCTTGCTGGTTAACCGCTGTTATTGCCACGTGCGTGTTGTCTCAGTTGTCAGCAGAGTCGATGTATCCTTGGTTTTTTCAATGCTTTTGTAAACAGCTCTGGCTCTTTCTTTGGTGCGCTCTTGGTAATGTGCATATGTACTCGTGCTTCAGGGAGAATTTTATTTTATTCTCTTGTTGCGAATCACACCCAATGTTTGGGAATCTCAGTACGCATCTTCCAGTCTAGCTTTTGCTGAGTAGCCCCAATTAGAAGATTCGTTGGACTTCAATCATCTCTGAGTGAATTTTGCATTCCTGACACCTCGGATTTCCTGCTCGGCGTTGTTATGGGAATGCCTAGGGCTTCTTGGTATACTTTTCCAATCATACTTTTGATCTTTGTTCCTTTGTCTGTCTTGAGTGACAGGAATGGTGCTACGTAGACCACCCTACGTAGGACGAGCGCCTGAATCATTCTAATCTGATTGACTTCTCTTTCCTTGGTGTCTATTGGCAACTTCAGAGATAAATCTGGTCGCTCGAAATAAACTTTATTGAAGCATTCTGATGGCTTCAGTGTTTTAACCATTCGCTTGAATCCGTAACCCATAACCCTGTAGTCTGAGTGGCGCTGGCTACCACCCTCAAGCGTCAGATACAGTTGTAGTAAATATAAATACCCCAGAAAGCGAAGGAGAACACAGTCGCCCAGATAGCCGAATTGGGTTAGGCATTCGAGATCTAATCGAAAGGCGTGGGTTCGGTCCCCACTCTGGGCGCGTGTTTTTCTTTCTTTCTTTCTCACGTAATTAACAATAAAAATAAAAATAATGTAACGCCACTAACGGTAAAAAAAATGTCTAACCATTCCCCTATGCCTTCTTTGGTGTTGTAGACTGCCGGCATTTCTTTCTGTATTTTCCTAACGAGACCCTCATTTACAAACCCTATTAACTTGCGAAAGCTTAGCGAGGGCCTCGGTTCTGGCAGCCTTGATGCCAAGGTAGCATACGAGGGTTTCCCGCCAGTTACCCGCTTATGACAGGCTGTAGACGTTCGCGTCACGCCCCGGGGGTTAGAAAGAAGGTCCCCTTCTCCCCGTGTAGTCTGAGTGGCGCTGGCTACCACCCTCAAGCGTCAGATACAGTTGTAGTAAATATAAATACCCCAGAAAGCGAAGGAGAACACAGTCGCCCAGATAGCCGAATTGGGTTAGGCATTCGAGATCTAATCGAAAGGCGTGGGTTCGGTCCTCACTCTGGGCGCGTGTTTTTCTTTCTTTCTTTCTCACGTAATTAATAATAAAAATAAAAATAATGTAACGTCACTAACGGTAAAAAAAAATGTCTAAACATTCCCCTATGCCTTCTTTGGTGTTGTAGACTGCCGGCATTTCTTTCTGTATTTTCCTAACGAGCCCCTCATTTCCAAACTCTATTAACTTGCGAAAGCTTAGAGAGGGCCTCGGTTCTGGCAGCCTTGATGCCACGGTAGTATACGAGGGTTTCCCGCCAGTTACCCGCTTATGACAGGCTGTAGACGTTCGCGTCACGCCCCGGGGGTTAGAAAGAAGGTCCCCTTCTCCCCGTGTAGTCTGAGTGGCGCTGCCTACCACCCTCAAGCGTCAGATACAGTTGTAGTAAATATAAATACCCCAGAAAGCGAAGGAGAACACAGTCGCCCAGATAGCCAAATTGGTAAGGCATTCGAGATCTAATCGAAAGGCGTGGGTTCGGTCCCCACTCTGGGCGCGTGTTTTTCTTTCTTTCTTTCTCACGTAATTAATAATAAAAATAAAAATAATGTAACGCCACTAACGGTAAAAAAAATGTCTAACCATTCCCCTATGCCTTCTTTAGTGTTGTAGACTGCCGGCAGCATTTCTTTCTGTATTTTCCTAACGAGCCCCTCATTTCCAAACCTTATATATATATATATATATATATATATATATATATATATATATATATATATATATATATATATATATATATATATATATATATATATATATATATATATATATATATATATATATATATATATATATATATATATATATATATATATATATATGGCCAATCTGACGCGCGCAAGCGCCTTCTGCGGTACTGCTTCATCGGCTGACACCGGCGTCTGTGCATACGCTCACGGGTAGTAGGACTACTTGTCCACATGGCTGATGCCTGCGCACGGCACGTACCGTGATGGCAGTATTGGCCCATTATTCTCGCAGCATTCGTCCCCCGTCGAAAAGGAGCCATCCTGGTGACTCGGCTAAGGTGACGACGGAACTAAAGGGTCGTAGAAAGTCTTCAACCGTTGCACGTGGAGGATATCACGTCCGCGCCGATGAAGATCCGAGGTCGACGTGGTTGGTTCGACGAGGTAGTTGACCGGCGATGTGCGCTCAACAACGCGGTACGGTCCATGACACTTGGATACTAACTTCGGAGAGAGACCAGTGGTTGGGCAGGGGACCCAAAGCCACACAAGTGAGCCGGAGTCATATGTCGGGGCTTTGGTAGAGTCTTCAGAACGATGTTTCTGAAGCTGTTGATCAGCCAAGGTTAACGAGCGGGTCATTTGAAGTCATTCTTCGGCGTGGCTGGCGAGCTCCGAAACCTGTGTAAATTCAGTGGCATGGGGATTGTAGGGGAGAATGTTGTCAATAGTGTAGAACGGCTCACGTCCGTACAACAAGAAAAATGGTGAGAACCCCGTGGTGGTCTGCCTCGCCGTATTGTAAGTGAACGTGACAAAGGGCAACACAAGGTCCCAGTTAGATTGGTAGGATGACACATACATAGAGAGCATGTCACCAAGGTATACGATTAAAGGGTTCTGTGAGACCATTTGTTAGCGGGTGGTAGAAAGTAGTGGTGCGGTGAGCAATATGGCATTCAGTTAGTAGGCCTTCGTTAGCGTCGGATAAGAACACCCGTCCTCAGTCACTGAAAAGTTCCCGAGGGGCCCCGTGGCGGAGGACAAAGTGGTGCAGAAGAACGGAGGCGATGTCCCGAGCTGTCGCAACAGGTAGCTGTAGCGATGCAGTTTCCGCGTATTGGGTCAGGTGCTCCACAGCTACTATAATACATCGGTTTCCGGCGGACGTGATAGGCAGTGGGCCATGCATGTCGATGCCGACGCGCTCGAAAGGCCTTGCTGGACAGGGTAGAGGCTGCGACTGGCCGGTCAATCGAGATGGCGGCGATTCGTCACGTTGACATTCTGTACACGAGCGGACGTACTTGCGCACGAAGTTGTACATGCCGCGCCAATAGTGCGGTAAGCGCAGTCGCTCGTACGTCTTCAGAACGCCGGCATGAGCGTCTGGGGGTCCTTGGCCAGAAGCACTTGGAAGGTGTCATCGTCCACTCCTTTTAGTGTGTGCTTGACCTTATCGGCTTCCGTCATCAGCGGGTCGACGCGCTTACACAAGTCAATCACGTCTTCAATATAGCTGGTAAACATCTCACCAGCTCGCTGGCTTCGCACACGCAATCGTTGCTCGGCGCGGAGCTTGCGTACAGCAGGGCGGCTGAACGTTCCAGCAAAGCGGGTGCGGAACTCAGACCAGGTAGTAATGCCCGGTGCATTATTGCCCTACCACTGCTTGGCGAGCTCGGTATGATAGAATTAGATGTGAAACAGTTTGGCTTTATCGTCCCACTGTTTGTGCGTACTCCCGATCTCGTAGGATGACAGCCACTCTTCGACATCACTGTCATCCAGGCCGCTGAACATGGCGGGGTCCCGCTGTCTCAACGAGCGAGAGCAGATCACAGCTGCGCCCGACGCCGCAGCGGGAGACTGGCTTGGCTCGTGGGACAGCGGGGACAGCGTCCGGTTACGAAGCTCCAGGGTTGAATCGAAACCCTTGACCTCCACAACTTGTACGGGAGATAGCCGAGGCTCATGTACAGGGTTCAGGCGATTTATTTACATGCGAAAGGTGAGACGACCGTAGATTTGAGCGTCCAGGTGATGGCCGATCTCACGCGCAAAAGCGCCTTCCACGGGGCTTCTTCTTCGGCTGACAGGAATAATTGTCTACATGGCTGATGCCTGCGCACGGCACATAACCTGGTGGTATCAAGGGACCATTACTCTCGCTGCAATAAAATATAATATATATATATATATATATATATATATATATATATATATATATATATATATATATATATATATATATATATATATATATATATATATATATATATATATATATATATAAATATATATATATAGGTCGCGGGTTCGATTTCCGGCTGTGGCGGTCGCTTTTCTGATGGAGGCGAAAAGCAAAAACGCCCGTGTGTACGAGATTTCGACGCATGTTAAAGATACCCTGGTGGTCAGAATTAATCCGGAGCCCTCCACTACGGCGCGCCTAATCCCGTGCGTTCCGTCGGCGCGTTAAACCCTACAATCAATGAGTCAATACATATAAAGATATATATATATATATGGCGATGGGGGATTTTTCCTCGACTTTAATTTCTTCAACCCTGTATCCTCCCCAAAAAATGACGATTACCTTATCTTCAAGTATTGGAATAGCCCTGGCACTAAGGGCTGCATCTTTGATTTACATATCTGTGTGTTTGCGTGTGTTTGTCTATATATTTAGTTGTATGTGTGCAGTATAATCCCTTTTTCCTTCTCCGGTGCAGGATAACAACGAGCCTGAGTGGAGAGATGGGAGGTGGTTCATTGTATTAGCCTGGCAGTGGCTCCTTGCATACACCGTGACCGGCCGGCTCCTGTCATGTACCCTTCCTTGGGTAAGCACTATCGGCTGGGTCGGGGTTCGAAATTTCGAGGGCGGTGATGCACTCGGCTCTTCCGCCTGCCAAATTTGAGTTTCCATAATCTTCAATTCGGCAAGGCTTTCTGGTAGCATTTTTGGAACTTTTACGGTCGAGCAACATTTCTCCGAACACATCGCTGTTGCTCACATAAGCCTAAATGGAGTTTCCAGTCACTAGTTTCTCATTTTAAACAGACCCCTGTTGAGGGGTGATTTTATCTAGACCACCCGTATGTGGCCTACCCTTATAAGGGCTATCTTTAATGCTCAAGTAGGTGTTATCCTGTGTGCATCGCCATGTGTCGCACTAACAGGACGAATAGTACAGCAGAAGGACCTTAGCTGACATTCGGCGGTGGGTGCTCTTGAAATCCTCGCATTTCTTCGGCGTTTTGGGTATCCCTGAGGTATTGTACGCGTGTGTACACTACGTCCAAGGTCATCACACACATTGTCGCAGATATCGGGAACATATGGGAAGTTACTACACAGTAAATGAAAAAATCCAGTGTCATCTTAACTAATGTGAAACCTGGGGAGGGGCGAAGCATGCAGCCCATGAGTGTATTCTTGGCGTCTTTGGGTTTTTGCCCACGGAGATAAAACCGTTGCGGTATAGGACAGCTTCGCTGCAAAAGTCTTGTGTCTTCGAAGCATGAAGCGTTCTAGCGTGAGGCGTTGGAAAACGAGTGTTGCGGTGTGCTCTTTTAATAGGCGTTTTTTGCCCACGGAAATGAAACGTTCTAGAGCGAGGCGTTGAAAACTAGTGTATCGGTGTTTTAGTACCGCGACATGAAACGACGATGACGACGACAGGAGCCGCCGACATCCCGAGCCCCTAAGGGGTTCCCCACTGAAATCTCGGGGCACCTCAACTAAAGTGAAACCTGGGAAGGTGCGAAGCATTCAGTGTAAAAGTGCATTCTTGGCTCTTTGGCGTTTTCGCTTCACGCGGATAAAACCGTTGGGGGGTAGAGGTATGAAAGTATAGGTATAAAAAAAGGTGTATAAAAACCTTTGCTGTAAAAGTCTTGTGTCTTAGAACCACGAAGCGTTATAGCGTGAGACGTTGAAAAACTAGTGTAGCGGTGTTTTAATACCGTGACAACATGAAACAACTACGACGACAGGAGTCGCCGACACCCGGACCCCCTAGGGTGCTTCGACCCAAGCAAGCCGGATTGGAAGTTCCATTGGGTCAATGTTCCGGAAAATCCTCCCGCAGTACAACGTTTTCTCCGTACTGCCAAGTGTATAAAGCAGTCTACACCTAGAAGCTACGTCACCCATGTGATGGTGTAAATACGATTTAATAACATAGCCTTACTCCAACCGGAACAAAGTTAAGCACATAAACCTCCGTCTATGAGCGGAATCAAAGAACTATAGCCTCTCGCAAGATCTCGGCGCAAACTAGAGGGAAGTCTTCAAGATGACCGCTGCTCCCGGTGCACGTGCAGGGATACAGCGAGCTCCGACATGGAAAGCGTGGCCGGTTGCGTGCATTTTTCAAGGAGTGCCGGCCTTGCCACTTAAAAGGCATACAAGAAAGGACTGTATCAGCAAGATCAACCAACTGTGTTCCCGAAGTGTTGTGTGGCGCCGCGTTCGCTTGACATTGATGCAGTGTGGGAGCATGAGCAGGGTACTTAAAGTGCCTATATCGGAACAACAACCAGCGTTGGCCTCGTGGACGCATAAAAGTACCGCGCTGTGAAAGCAAACCAATCTTTCTACACAGTCTGGTGGATGTCGAAAGTGGTAGGCAGGCTTTTTGTCCTATACTTTACACTTCGGTATGAGCTTACTTAATGTAATCAGCTACGCCGTGAAGTTTTTTCAGAGCCTGGAATATCAATTTTGATTTAAAGATGCAACCATAGTGGCCTGTGGTGCAGATGTCGTGGCGGGAAAGATAACGTGTTTATGTCTGGCTGCAATCATTTGTTGAATGAAACCCTAAACCCCCATAATCTCATTTTTTTATATAAATAAATATTTCAGGCATTGCAGTTTGCTTCAAACTATAGAGAAAGGTCAGTCAAAGAGACGCTAGTCTTTTGTGCAATAGCCCCATCGTTTGCGATGTTTAGGTCACATGTCCTTTTTTAAACAGCAAATGATTGTACAAAGTATATAGTTATACATATTTACTAATTTTTCTCAGCCTAAACTCCTCCAACTACATCCCCGAGGTTGCACTGCCAGAAAAGTTCTAAATGCACCCTAAACACGCCGCGAAGGGGGTGCATCAAGCAGATGTCACCCTTTTCTCCGCCCATCAAGCTGGGAGAAAATAGCCCCACCGTTGTCTAGGGACTTTTAGGAACGTCATACAAGTGCACACCGAGGCACGCCCCCCCCCCCCCCCTCCCGCCCTCCCCCGATGTAGGGAAAGAGGTTAAAAAGAGGAGGCCCTACGGACTCATAGCTAGTCGACTGGCGCCAAAAACATGTGTACTTTACGCAAGTTCCTAGACGTATTCCGATGTCGTCATTTTGTTTACATTCCCGAAGTCAGATTTCCCTTTCTTCTCTTCGGCCATCGGGATATTTTTACATTTTCCTCATGACTCAATATCGGATTTTTTTCTTTTGTGAGTCCCTCGGTTTTTGTTTTTTTTTTTGTATAGGAGACATCGTATGTGGGTGACGTGGCTTTTCTGTAGTGTTTTTTTCTAAGGTGGCTACTCATCTCATTCTTATAAACTGTGTTACAAGCTTGGTATTGATGGTAATCGCCTAATATGGGGATGATTTCCAATTTGGTTCTGTTTTACAAAACCCACTTGGTTTAAACAGGGCGTAGATCTAACTTCCTCTTTACATCGTCTAGTTATTTTCTATGTAATTTGTGGTAATGAGTTGGGATAATAAGTGCATATGTGATGGTCCTTTTCGGAGCTGCATATAAAATATTTTGGGTGGTTTCAGCGAGCCCAAGCTACCATGACGACGAGAAGCGCCGTAATAGGGAGATTTTGACCTCCTGGGGGTCGTTAGTGTGCGCGGAAATATTGCCACACGAGCATTTTTTCCGCGTCCATCAGAAAAACACCCACCGTGGCCACGACCAAACAGGCATCCTTGGGCTCAGTAGCACAACACCACTGAGCCACCGCGCGGCTGGTAGCTCCGTATATTTTCTACCATGTCTGATGTACGTTCCAGGGATTGATGATGGATTTAAGTTGATGTTTGAGTAACAGGTGAGCTTTTAATGCAAATATTTTGTTCTACTGCCAAGTTGACGTGCCCATTCGTGGACGTTAAATAAATACCTATTTTGTTCTTTGAAGTCTATAATAAAATTCTGTTATGTGTTCGTTGCAGGTCTCGATGGCGCCCAGCTCAGCGGGGTTCTGTTAAACACAAAATACTATTTCGCTGTACATTCAAAAACACTCTTCTCCGTGGTAGAGCTTTGGGGAAAACGGAATGTTCCGCGGAATGCCCAACTACGCCGTCCTCCACGCGTGTTCTGAATGACATGAAATAGTTCGCTAAATGTGCAAAGAAACTCTCCTCGTCAACGGAGTAATA
The DNA here is from genome assembly GCF_048455015.1 of Haemaphysalis longicornis. NCBI lineage: Eukaryota > Metazoa > Arthropoda > Arachnida > Ixodida > Ixodidae > Haemaphysalis > Haemaphysalis longicornis. The sequence continues at coordinate 125,329,880 of NW_027526445.1, read as the reverse complement.
GACAGCAACAAATACTCCGCTAAATGCCTGAAAAAACTCTATTCCTTAAAGGAGATAAAGAAACACTCCCTCTTATCGGAGTAAGTGAAACTCCGAGAGCTTGAGTACAAGCCATTTACTGCCTATCTGGTGTATTAAAGACGATAGCCTTTCTTGGGTTACCTAAACCCAGAAATTTAGGTCTGTCTGTATGCCTGTCTTTCTGTCTGTTCGTCTGTGACTTGAGTCAGCCACCCGGCCAAAGTAGATTAGATATTGCGCAATAGTCATATATACGTACTCGCAGCCAGATGTAAACGTATAAGCCCGGTTTATATGTACATACTTGTCAACTTTCCTGAACAAGAACAAGGCATTACGCAAATATAAGACAGCATATTAGTACACAAGGGATATCTACAGTGTTCCTTTATTTAAAAAATGGGTGCTTGGTTTTTCGATAGCAAATGATAATCTACATATACTGCAGACAATTACCGCCTGCTGTTGCCCGCGCCACCTCCTGGCGGCATATAAAAAATCACGCGATAAGAACAACGAAAGGTTCCACTAGCTATACTCGGGGACACCTTTCTGTGGCAATGCAGTCAAGGCTACGGAGCCGGACCACGCCTTTTCACTGCGCACGTGGAAGTAGTTCAACAAAAATAATTGGGTGGCGGTAACCTCAGCAATTCAAGAATATTTAGTTCTGAAGTTTTAGACTTGCAGTCATAATGCTACTAAATTGCTAGCCAGAGTATATGAAACAGAGAGCATTTTTTTACATTTTCGGATAATTTTGGTTGCGGCTGTCGCCGCTGGCATCGCAATGGTTCCTTCCCGAAAAAAACAAAACAAAACACGGCGTTCTTGTCGACTGCTTTCGGCAGCTCGCCACTTCATTCTCCGCATAGGGTTTGTAAAGCTTCGCTGTCTAAACAAACGAAGCGAGTGGTTTGCAAAGTGTACGCCCAAGTGAGACTGATGCAACCGGGACTCTCCGCTGTTGTCGCAATCCGTTCGGTTAGCCAGTTTCCCGGTGTAAGCGAGCGTGTGCGTAAGCATGTGTGCATGCTGCTCTCGCTAGGTAAGTACGCCGCACATGCCGGTGCTGCTGCCCATAGAAGAGTTTACAGATCGGTGCATTCAGTCAAAACTGCAGCGCTTACAAAATTCACTTCTTTTCTGAACGATACAGAGTCCACAGTCGGTCTGAGTTCTCCACTTCACGGACGCTCGGGCCGTGTCCAGTCAAAACGTTGGCCTATGTTTACAAACAAATGAAGCGTGTGGAAGGAGACGCCAATATGCCTGCATGCTTGGTGATCGTGGTTCAGCGCACTCAACTATGGAGCTTATGCGAAGAAATGAACTGTATCAAATGCGTATCGGTCACGCCGAAACTGAAACCGAAACCAGTTTATTGGGAACTACTTCGCGCAGTAACACAGAGCAGTTAGCCTCCCCCTCCGCCTCCCTCCGTAGCTTTCGCTCCATTGCCACAGAAAGTTGTCCCCGAGTTATAGATTCCACCAGGAAAGCATTGACGGACTCTGATTCCACGTTCTGCTTGGAACGCACGTGGAGCACGACCACGCGGTTCTATAAACCTTGAAGTCGGCCGCATCGATTCACGCGCGTCTCCGCCGTACTGCAGCGCTGGCATCGAGGAACCCGGCCTGTAGCAGTAGAACGCGGCAAATTCAAATCGCCTAGAGCAAAACTTTAGTGTGTTTACCTTGGGATGAGCGCAAGGGTATAGGAGCAGCATGAGAGGTGAGCGGGAAAGCAAAGGGGAGCATTTTCTTGGAAAATGTCTACAGAGACTGTCGTCTTTTGACGACATTTGCAATGAAAGGAGCAGATACGCGGCCAATTTTTTTTTTCCGTTTAGAGTGTATGTCTACATCGCGACGTCATCTACGTAACGTAATATCTTGTCCTTAGGGTAGAAAGGTGCTTCATAATTTTAGATACGTTTGCCACGAACGTGTCGAGTAAAACCACCCTTTGAAACTTTCTTAGATCGGGACACAGGGTTGTTGCGTCGCGATTCGCACTGAAATGGTTGCCGCCGCTTAGGCAGTCTTTGAAGTTTACCCTCAGCAATTTGTTCCAGGTCGGTAAAATGGCACCATGCAGAACACTGTCGAAGGCCGACTGCACACAAAGAGCCTTGATGTAGAAAACTTACGCTAGAATCTCGACAAACAGACATCGCTTAAACGGAATTGTCGCTTAAACGGAACAGAAGCCTGTAAATTGGTTGGATTTGTATTCACATAACGTAAGAAAATATCCGGTAATCGGAACTAGAATTTCCGCGTCACCGCGTAAGCGAAACTGAAAGGGAACTTCTTGTCACACCCATTGCCATGACCATCAGCTGCTGACGATCCTGATCCTGAATATTCAGTTGCAATGACTGAAACAAAAAAAAATCCCCGGCCGTCTTTACTAACGTGAAATCTGATGAGGGGCTAAGGATGCAGTGTATGAGTGTATTCTTGGCGCCTTGGCGTTTTTGCCAACGCAGTTAAAAACGGTTTGGGTTACAGGTATACAGCTTTGATGTAAAAGTCTTTTCTTTGAAGCGCAAAGCGCTCCAACGCGAGGTGTAAACGAGTGTTCCGGTGCTTTTTTTTTTTGGTACGCGTTACGTTCTAGCGCGAGGCGTAAACGAGTTTCGTTTTAGTACCATGACTACGTGAGACGAACGACGATTACGACGACGTCTACGACGACAGGAGACGCCAACAGCCCCAGCCCCTAAGGGACTTCGCCCCTAAAATACTGACGCATTTTGGTGCACAGTCAGTAATTGTTGCCAAATAAAGTTTGTGAATGTTGTGCCTAAATTTCCTGTAGTTTTCTTGCTTTCTGAAAAACTATCGCTAGATTTACCTTTTAGTGCTTAGAGTTTCATAAAATGGTATTAAGAGTGTGTACGCAGATAAATTTGCACTATAGCCCATCTCGCGCAGTAAACAGAACTCCGGTTAAATGGCACTAATTTTTTCGTTCCCTAAAAGTTCCGTTTATCGAGAGTTTTTACTGTATATGCCGCGTCGGGTTTTATTAAGAGGACTCGATATCCTCGATCCAGTCCACTGTGCTGCGCTTGGTAATGCCGCCCGGGAAATATGATCGAACAGAATCACGAAACTTTTCAAGCAACCACAGGGAGGAAAATGGGCCCCAAATTGATTACTGAGAGCTATTGCTGCTACTCGCAATTAACCAGGGGCCACACTAATACACCAAGCACCGCGTTTTGCTGAGCGGAGGCCTAACGCTCGTGCGATCAACGCTAGTGCAGCGCACCTTTCACGTCTCCCTAACGCTATGCTTAGGAAAAATAAAAAAGTCCTGAACCACATTTTCAAAGATCGTGCCGACGCTTGACATTAAACGGAACGGCAGAAGAACAGGCGGAATCAACATACCAAGCTCTAAAAACTTTTGAAACCCTTTGGCACTGCACACGGCTGTCTACTTCCTCGTTAGACAGGTCCAATATTCGTTGTTGAGCTTCCTATGAGCGTCTGCGCGTGAATTATGGAGTTTTTTCGTTGCGATATGGAGTACAGTGATTCGATGAAGAATTATCACACAATCCAATAACAGATGTTCTGCCATAGATTTAGATTTATGCAAAGCTACAGGCAAACATATGTCGTTCTTACCTTCGTACGTTATGTCCAGGAATCCAAAGCTTCATCGCTATTGAGAGCATCATAGCCAAGAGCCCGCGGGAATTCTCAACACGAGCAACAAACCATGATTTCCTTAGCTCTCTCCACCCCACCTCGATTCCGCTTTACGGTTCGGGATTTCTACAGGCCAAATGTGGCAATAGATTTTAATTAAATGGAGTAGAACGAAAATCCCCTCGGATCGCCGAATCATATTTAGTTAAACAGGGCAACAATTAAACCTCCGTAATAAACTATCAATTTTTACCTCTTTAGGAGCAAACGCACCCGCCACAGGACAGATTTATAAGAAAATACTATTTTTTCGCTGCCCTGAAGCTCTTTTTTTTTTTTTTGTTACGCAAAGCTCGAAATTTCTGATTTCTGAGATTTTGTAGTATAAAAGAACAGGATCAATATTCTTACATGCCATTGGTTCAGAGCGTAATTTCTGCCAGAATTTTTTAACCCTCTGTGCTTATAAAAATTTCCAATTTCCTTACGGACAGATTATATCTATTGGTCTTCATCTATCCTGTGGCTGTTTGTTAAGAGCAGTCTTTTTAGTGGAAGTCTAGTTCATAATCCAATACTCTAAATTTGTATTTGCTGTACTCAGTGAAAGGAAATCATTATGTATGGGAAGGCAATTGGTAATGTCCTACCATAACCTGCTCCTTGAAATAAAATCTAGTACAGTAGGTATGCAGAGCATATTTCATCTGAGATTGAAACCCATAAATTCAAGTGCCATCATCTTGCCATTCAATGAACCAATGTTCCGGCAAATGCATGTTGAGTTTCTTTCTGAAAAAGTTGTATTAGGAGCAACTCTATTTCCCTGTCATATTTGGCTCCTTTTTAACCATTTCGTCTGCTATTTGCTTTTATAGAGTGCTACTATGGTATTATACCTAACTTATTGTTATAGTGATCGTGACCCGTCGTTTTCAAAACATGGGGTTTATGAATGGGACTTGACGGTACGCATATGTAATCGGTAATCGTATGTCGGGTTGTTCGCAATCACCGAATCACTCCACCGGTACGAATGTCGTGACTCGCTGCAAGGAAAATAATTGTCATTTATTTTAGGATGATCTCGTAACCGAATGCAACTCGGGCCTTCATATGCTACTTTAGTATTTAGTGTGTACGGTGTAGTACGACTCATGGTGATACTGCAATTTTTTATTATCTGGTGACACTGTTCGCAGTTGGTACCACACTTCCATGTGGCCGGCACTCTGCTCTTCCTGGCGGTGAAACTGGGACCACTGGTCCCGGTCTACTTCGTGGTCGTCCATGCCCTCTTCTACGGACTGGTCTGGATGGGTGTCCCCCTTCTCATCTACGTTGTGGGCCTTTCTCTGGTGGCCCACGACAACGTGTTCGAGTTCGACATCTTTCAGGTTAGACGGCCGTGAGCACTTCCATCCTGCATGGGGGAACGGAACTGGAGGGATCGGTGGGCTGAAAGTTGCCGGCGATTTCAAGTAAAAATTCCACTACAGCTATTCAACTTTAGGAGACACTTTTCTGTGCCTGCCACTTGTCACTTCCTGGGCCTAAAGAGATTAACTGCCTGCGCAAGATTGTACGCTTCGGCCAACTCTCTTCTATTAAATCCGTAAAAATTATGCTCGAGTTAAAATATTTTCGCAAGCAAGCTAATCAAAGCGGGGCAGGAAATACTTTGTTCTAACCAAAGCTTCGATATGAGCACTGATGAATGCGCGTCTAAAAAATCCACTAGAAAATACAACCCCCTTGTTTTCTTCCCTGCTCGGTTACAGAAAATTTCGTCAGCACGAAATTTTGCTGCAAATGCCGTTCTCAAGGTGACGCGAGACCACTTCAACATCACTCAAATTCATTAGTAGTGCCCTTCGCCATAGCACTGTACCCACCACAACAGTGCTAAGACAAAAAATGGCCATAGCAGCTGCTACACGTACTGAACAGCTCACAGCGTTCACCGACTCTTAAATCGCCTGCTCTCAACAGCTTGAAGGCTCATATCCCAACCCACCTTGCACATCTTGAAAAATAGGTCACTCTCCCAGAGATTCACATTGTCTCGATTTCGGGACACAAGATATCGGAAAAAATGAGCCGGCTAATGCCACTGTCTGTGCCCTCCTGCGCCTGGAATTCTTTGAAAAGAATATCAAACAAAACCAGGCAATACAACTCATCCGCCGCGCTGCAATATCATCCCACACCATCCCCACCTCTCACGACTTATGTCCTCTTTTCTTACCCCAATCTCACCCACTAAGAATGTAGTACATTAAACCGCATACAAATCAACATTTTTCCCCACAGAACACACCGCACTTCTACATTTCACTACTTGCACTTACTGCCCCACACCAGCCACCTTGTACCACATGTGGGATTGCATGCACAAGCCCCTTCTGTCGTCCCGCAATCCAAGCAGCCAAAGCTGTCCAAGCTGTCAGCCGAGCACACCACGCCGTATTACATCGTCTTCCTAAAGGAACTTTGGATACCGCATATATTGGTGGCTTGCTTCCTTTCTTTTGGGAATAAGCAGAACACGCGGAGCAATGATGAGGGAGTCATAGTCTTGGCACAAGAGGTGGTACCAGGGCTGAGCGATTTCCGTCAAATCTTTTTTTATCTAGCACCGCCTGATCTAATAACACCACCGACCAACAACCAAACAACCTATCTCCCACCCTTCACCAGTGGAGGGGCATGCTGACTAGCTCCAGAATGGAGTACCCAAAAACGGGTCTCCAAAACCAGAACAGCGGACAGATTCTAGGAATACTTAAACTCTACGACAAGAGAAGTGGCTCCAACCACAACATTGTTTTGATCAACTAACTCTGTTCTCCTCCTCCCTTCTTCCTAGTACAGACACTACGGTAATCAATGGTATTAAGTAGTATTACAGCTCAATAGTACGCAACAGTATTACGGGTAAATATTATTCTGGTATTGAATGGGGAAAAATGGTTTATTGAGCGAAAAAGCCGCCCAGCCTCCACCGCCCGAGTCACTCTCCCTTGCCTACGGGAAGAGAAGTGGAGAGCATTTCAGGCGGGTTTTTTTTTTTTTTTTTTAAATCAGCCAAATCCAGAAACCGAAACTAAATTGGCTAAAACTGCAGTGACAAGAAAAACTCGGCAACTTTCCCTAAAAAAGGGGCGGCAAGAAAATAGTAGATAACGCCCTGAAAGCGTGTAAGCAGATCGTAGTCTGTATCGAAAATGAGCCAAATCCTGCTGTTTCACCAATCAAAATGAGCCGAATCTATTCGCCCAATGCGATTTTGCTTTTGCCTTTACTGTTCAGACTGTTTCTTGGGTATTTTCGGAAGTTCTTCTTTGTTTTCGGAGCTGGCTTATCATGAATTCAGACGGAAACTAAAAGATCGGCGAAAGATCTTTCCCCAGACGTTGACGACGAAGTGAACGGAACAAGTGAACGAAATGCAACTAAGAGATGTGAAACAATAATTTCATCTCGCCTCCCCTTGTAACTATGGTTACATTTACTGGTTTACTCCCACATTTACCATTTTAGTACCTAATTGAGCAGCCGCCGCTTACAAGCTCTAGCAAACCCCCCTCCCCACCTTCCTTCGAGTCAACGAACCACTACATTAGGGTAAAGAAAAATAAATGTTCTGCACATTTATGGAAAGGCAATAAAGAGCTTGTTTACTGCGTGAGTGAATTCAGGCGCGCCCCAAAAATTACCTCAGGGAAGAATTCGAAAAGAGCTGCTAATGGTGCCAAGAACACGCACAAGCTCTCATTGTTTAGTTTTACTTTTCTTGAAGAACTTTTGCATATTTGTGATGCTTTTTCCGCGAAAACTCAATCGCACCATTCTTGAAAATAAATTTAATTAAAGTTTTCATAAGAAGGCCGCATCAACCTGAGCGTTTCAATTAAAAATGAGCCAAATCCGCACTTATCACCGCGATAACGCTCAAATTCACCGCATCATTTACAATTACTTGTGGCCAAAAACTTCCCCTAGGTGATGTGTAAAATATATCCTATTTTACATGTTAGCTTTGACGGCGTTGCATTTAGGTCCGGTAACAAACTTCCACTTGTATCCCAAATTCGCGTTAGGTGAACCTGGCTCATTCCAAAAAAAAAACGCCTCGAATGATGCTTAGACGCAATCAGCTATAAAAAAGGAACACTAAAAGGCACCGGTGAGATTCGAACTCACGATCTCCTGTTTACTAGACAGGCGCTTTAACCAAAAAAAAAAAAAAAACTAAGCCACGGCGCCGACGAATCAGGGGTGGAACGGGCAAGAAGATGTCGAAGCGCAGGTTCTGCTTTGAACCGGTTCCGCATATAAAGCTTTTCTTTCCTTCGCTGGAGCATTCCGTAGGCAGAATACTAATTAGTATTCCGCAGAATAGTCTTCTGTATGCTCATTTCTGTCGTTCCGCACGTCGTCGGTTGGTACTTCCTCAATGGGTGTGCACTTGGTTCTCTTGAAGAAAATCACCAGCGATTCACCTCCGTGAAAGTAGATGACCCGCGGGGCTTTTTAAATCACGAGGTAAATGTGACCGATATTACGTGAAAAGTATGCGCAACTTGTTCTTCTTCTTGCCGCATGCATTTGGGACGCTAGGCTCGCCTTTACAGTGTTAAACACCAGTCAGCCAATGAGTCAATCAAACAATCAATTTGTTCCTGCGATGCTCTGCTGTATGGTCCGCTTGCAGGTAGTGCTTGAAAAGTACGGCATGGAGTGTTACTCCGTGACCATGGTGGCCTTCTACTGGACGGTTCTACGCTGCTCCAGCTTTTGCCTGGATTCCATATGGAGTCAGGAAAGCAGTGCTGCGGAGCGGCGGCACCGTCGCATGCCCGACTACCTCAAGACGCTGGACTACGCCATTTACTTGCCGCCTCTCTTCATGGGACCCTTGCAGAACTACGAAGACTACGTCAGCGCCGTAAGGGGAACTTTTCTCCTTGCCAATGCTGCTAAATAGTTGTGCTCAAATACGTGGTTCAGTTTAAATGTAACTCGGGCAGCTCATTAGTAGCCGCCGAGGCTTTAGGGACAAGAAATACAGGAAGTACACTTACAGAGAGAGAGAGGGGGAACTTTATTTTAGCCCAAACTGGTAAGGTAAGGGGCTGAGAGAGAAGGAGTCACCTGGCCTTCCCCGTTAGATGGCGGTCATGACCCCGAGTGCCCTAACGGAATCTTCCGCCAGTTGTACGAGTTGTTGCTGCGACCCGGGGTGAGTGCTGAGTAATGCGGACCGTCACGGATGGCCCGAAGCGCCGTCCGCAGCAAAATGTTCTCAGGCATTCCTCCATGACCCCCTTCCGAGGGCAGACCTCGGGCTACCAGCGTATTATCCCGGACTCGTAAATGGAGGATGCCCGTAATTTTCGCTGTACAATCAACCCAAGTTAAGGACCGCGCTTCTGGGCTACACAGTGCGACGTGAAAAGCAGAGAGTTGCAGACCTTATACGGGGAGGGCGCCGCGGTGTTCTGCGGCGTGTCAAGCACGCGCTTCACTGACCTGCACAGCGGCGCAACAGCGACCATTCCTCCGAGACACCAAATAGGAGGAGCACTCAGTGATGTTGAAATAAGAATTATTAAAGCGAAAGCTTTCTTAGCGAGACCGGTGGCGTCCTGACAAAAAAAACTATACTATTCCATCATAAGAAAGCTGACAGAAGTGCGAAAGCTTTCTGACATCAAATCCGCGTCAAAAAGACGCCTCAGAAACTCCGCTAAAACTGTGCGTAACCTTCGCTGAAAGTACGTCCAATCGATCATTAAACCTTCAGATACCCAAATCGCAAACGAAGAACGAACCCATGCGAACATTCTTCGCGCACTAAAGTAGAAGCATCTACGAACGATTTAAATGTACATCGAAACGTGGTTTACCAGGTAAAGGAGGTATACCACGGTACCCTCCTTCATGATCGATGCGAGTATTGTCTATCTAGAAGAGCTCCTTTTTAGCGACTTTCAAGTAAACGTTTTTACACACCGGAAGCCCAGTTTCACGCATGCGGCGCGTGTGCAGAGATCTCAGAGCTTTTTCAGTTGGCGAGCAGGTCTGTGGGGAAATTCATGTTTTTAGACGGGACGCCGTAGTTCACTTTCGAAGCATCAGAGCAGTGCAGGCCGGGAGGACAGCGCCTTCCGTGTCGCGTAATAAGTTCGTACTTTAATTTCCCTCTCCTACGAAAGTAGGCACCCCACCTGCGAGTATGACGGTGTTCGACATCTGCAGGCCTTGGGGCCAGGAGACATGCCTAATTTCTCCGCTACGACAGTGTTGATCCGTCCGGGAGATACAGCAACTCCGGGTGGACGTTTTTGCAGCACCACTGGGTCTGAGCAAACGATAGAAAAGTTTCTTGCTGAGCGTGAAATGAGCTCTGGTCATGACATAAGGGCAGCCATGAAGAGAAAACACAAGTTTGGTTCATTCGAAAGATTGCCTCGTTAGAACCATAACGACACCACTTATAACGCAAACTTCGCTCAAATAAGCTACATAATTAGGAAAAAAAGGAAATGACCATGCGACCCACCAGCTCATTTTCCGCAACAGAACCTGTGATGTCACTTGGGAATGCTCTGCGATTGGCGGAGGCCGGCAAAAGCAAACGCATGTTAGACAGTTTGCATAGCGAGCTAAATGCCCGTGAAACATACTGCACATTCTTTTTATGACAAAGAACGGTGGAGTAAATGGTTGAATGTCCGAACGAACTCGCAAGCGTGTGGGCCAATGCGTACGCAACTAGCGCCGGCCGAGCTCGACATCTCGCCGTCGCGCCGACGAATTTTCGGGTTCGAGGCTCTTCGGGGCCAACGAACCGTTCCAGCACGCACAGCCGCGACCTTGCTTCGTATCGTAATCCCTTCACAGGAGGTTGGCCGTCATAGCGCCAACCAGCAAAGGTAAAAATAGAAACGAGGGGAGTAAGGAACAGCAAGAAGCGACGAGATAGTGCCAGTCGTCGCGTAAGTTTCGAATGGTGTTGGCTTGCTGCTGTCGTTACGAGCTCGTTTCCAGTTTACAACCACTGAATACTTCAGTTTGTTCGAGTACTTTACAATGAAATTTCGTTGCTGCGTTTTGAAATGCCCATGTAGTACGGGCAAATCGTCGAGGGAGTGCGACATCCCCGCCGGTGAGGAGATCTCCTTTCATGTGCTGCCCAACGACGAACCTAGGCGAAGCAAGTGGCTACGTTTTGTGAACTTTGCAAACGGAGGAGAAAGAGAGCTAAAGGAAGTACGAGTGTGCTCGCTTCATTTCCGAGAAACTGATTACGGCAGGGACCCTTACGTTAGCTCACTCCTGGGACATGCTGGCGCTCGTCGCCGACTTCGTCAAATCGCTCTGACCTTGGGGGAAAAATGCCGTACACACCGCGCATTGACGCTCGTATCTTTCTGGTCGAAGCAGAGAGCTCGCGCGAACGGCTTTCCATACACGACACCGGCCAACTGGCATAAGTGATACTGCTACTGAAATTGAACTATTATTAACCGTAATCAAAATACGGCACATACGTACCAGTCTATATTCGTCCGTCACGACGGGGCTGACGAAGAAGCGGTGCCGACGGCTGGGCGTTCGTCTGTTGTGGCTATCGCGGAATGGTCGCTTTCCCGTCCACCGCGTATCCCACAACTCTTGCCGCTCGTGCACTTAGAAGCATTGAGCGTTTTTGTGGTGTGAGGTTGTTAAATGCAAGCCCGAGCTCCTCGGCGAGAGTTTTGTTCTCCGGATCAGGCGATTCCATGACTAGGGCTGCGGGTGCACTAGGTTTTACTAGTATTTTTAAAGTGGCCGCGTCTCGATCGACTCCCGCGTGTGGGTGCTATATGGAGTCGACATACTAAGTATCTGTTTCATGGACCGGCTCTATGACGCCATTGTACACGTCACGGAATGTTCAATTTTAGCGGGATATTTAAAATTTTGGCTTAAATTGCCTTATTTCTCAGTGAATAAAGCATCATTTGCTTCCGGGAAAGCGCTTGGGGTACTATGAAACACTTAATCTTTCGAATAAAACAAACTTTTGTTTTCTCTTCATGGCTCCTTTAAAGCGCTTCTTTACAGGCCTTAGACCGAGTAAAGGAACTGTTAGTGGGGAAGCGCTGTCGAAGTGAAGGGATAGGCGGCAACGTTCTGAACGTTCTGATAGGCGGCAACGTTCTCGCGTCGGAATAACGACGCAAGGCCACGGAAACTGTGTGCACCTGTCTATTTCAACGGGCGATAAGAAATTTCAGCAGCAGTGATCTTGTTGGTGTAGGGTCTTTCTAATCTTTATTATCGACGTGTCGTCAAATTTGACACTTTTGCAGGCGAAATGACATTATGTTTAGTATGACGCCGTTATTATTCAGGCATGTGAGGAATCCCCCTCAGTACGACTTGAGGGGAAAGTTTCAAAGTTGCAATTCATGTAACGGTAACATCTCTTCGATTGAAGGGCGCGAAGGAATGTACACACATGGACAAATGAAACTCGAGCACGAAAATATGAACAAGAACGCACAAATAGCGCGGTTTCTCTCCTCGCAAGTGAAATTGTTGCATGGCTTCATTACAGCAACAAAGATTGAAAATGCGTCTTTCCAAATATATTACTAGTGATCCATTATTTAATTTCCTCTATCCATATTATTTGATTTTGCGTGTTGTGGTTCATTTTTTCGTGTTCTCATTTAATTTGTCAATGACTGTACATCGTACGTCAAAACGTCACTTCATAATCGCTGGGGTTTAACAGCACGGCGTTACACTCGTACAGGTCATCAGGTCCTCTTAATGCTTTACGCCTTTCCCCTGGAGTCGCGCTCAAGCGCTCTAAGCACCCGCATTGCAAGCACTACAGAGCGGAGTTCGTCACTGAACCTCCTCGTTCTCCTGTTAGGCCACTCAATCACAAATAAAAATGACTTCTCAATAAACACTGGTCGAAAATGTCATTGACAACACTAAAAAGCTTAATATCGGAGGCTTAAATAATATCAAGTCAATCCAATCGCTGAGTCAATCAAGCAGATACCCTGAAGAGTGCCTGTTTCCTAGCTAAGGCTCTATACTTCCGCTCAATGTTGAAGAAGCGGGTTACTGAATCCGCCCAAAATAAACGTTTGAGTGTTACATGTCAGCTTCTTCGGTATTTACTATGTATGCACCGTTGTTATTTCGCAATGTGCAGATGGAGGCGCCAAAGCCCATGATCACCCTGCAAGAGGTGAAGTTCTTGGCGGTCGGATTGCTTCGCTCCTGCATTCACTTCCTGGTCATGGACCTGATGCTCCACTTCTACTACCCGTAAGGCCTGCGGCCAGGCTGCACCGTGGTGTGGTAGTTTTAACAGCCGTGATGTTAAGCAGGCGAGTTGGTGGTTGGGCAGGCCAACGTGCCCTCAAAAACATCGCCACGCGATCACGTCATCACGCGTGCCGGCACCTCGCCGTGCTCGGGCGGAGCTCGGGTGCGATACAACTGGAACAAGCACGGCTTTGTAGACGCGTCGCGGGCTGGCTCGTTCTATCGCTTGTTGCGACTAGTGGTGCAGTTTTGACGGTGCAAAGAGAAGATTTAAAGCCAAAATGAAAGAAGCAAAAAAGCCGACAAACGATAACGTTAATCAACATCTTATTTAGCAACCCACACCCCAGACCACACAAACCGAACGGTGGCCAACGAAACAGTTCAAAAAATTGACACCATCTTCCCGCGAGGGGAACCATGGGGTAGATGCGACGCATCGGGGGTTGCCGTTGCGTTTCCGTAATGTTAGCGATGCCAGCGTGTGGATTGCTGTTGTGTATCCTATTTACGCAGCATGTTCAACCCCGATGCGTCGCATCTACCCCATGGTTCCCCTCGCGGGAAGATGATGTAAATTTTTAACCGAGCGCAAGCTGCACGCTAACCCACAGCTGGCACGGCGACGGGAGCGAGCGCAGCCGAGCGCAAGCTGCGCGCTGACCGTGCTGACGCACAGATGGCGCTGCGGTGAGAGTGGCGGAGAGCGCAGCTGCCGCGGCGAGGAGAATGGGGGAGGGATGCGGACTACGCCGCGACAACGCGGGACAAGGCGAGTTAAAGAGATGTGTTGCATCTAAATTTTTAAGCAAACGCTCGTCCCGCTGCTCCCTCCGCTTTAGCTTCACCGCAAAACCGGTGGGCACGCGTGCATTGCACATGCTTTAGTGACCTAGTGTTCATTTCTCTCTCGGGGGCTAACGATGACACCACGCGGAAAACGTAACAGAATCTCGAAGCCTAACCACGCAGAAAATTTGGCCGAGTCTCGAAGCATAACCACACATAAACTTAGCCGAACCAACAATAAGCTGGGTGGAGCCACCAGCTTCGCTATTTGCCCGCTCTTGGCGCCACTAGCGCGAAGCTACCCTAATTTTTTTAATAGGGTAAGGAAAATAAGAGAATGAGCATAAGAGAAAACTAGAATGGGTACCATACACTCTGCCGTCCACATCAAGGTATTCAGGCGGCATCAAGTCACATAATAGTCTCTTCCTTACAACGCACTTTGCCTTCACCATGAAAAGGTGGCATCGCAGTGTTCCTGTAGCAGTGTATAAATAGCCGAAGCCGATCCACCGAAGCTGTAAAATTGAAATTGGCACGACTTTGCCGTCCTAGTAAAATTGGTTGTAGAAGCCCCCGTCAGTGTCATAGTTTTGCTGAAACAAGATGAAACTTTGCTTTTATAGCCAGGGGATATAGCAACAATTATGAGGTAGTTACAGGGAGGGTTCCCGGTACCGGGTTATACCACCGGCCAGCTTTGAGACGGGCAGAAGACATCAAAGCATCATGGCAGGAGAATTCTGCAAACAAATATTGCCCTGCCATAAGTGTTCGTGAATTTGGCAGTGTTACCGATGTGCGACCCTCATTTCACGAAGTAAACCCAAGCTTTGGTGCTCCATGTAGGAACTGTACCATGCCGCGTCGATTTATTAGATGCAACGCATCTCATGCTCGCCCCTCTGTCCTTCCTGCGTCTGTCCGGCATTGTCCGCACAGCTGCGCCTCTCCTCCTCTCCTCTCTCCGATAGCGAACACTCTCTCCTAAACAGCTGCGGGTTGGCGCAGCGCGCTCTCACTCCGTTGCTAGGCGCCGGTGGGCGGCGCTGCGCGCGCTGCGCATGTGCAGTACTCTCTCTCTCCGCGCTCTCCTCTCCTTCGGGCGCTGTCAATATAAAGCGGCATGCCGCGCTCCAACGGTCTCAGTCGACGGTCGTCCGCGTTACGCTTGCACTCTCTCGCAGTACTCGACGATTGCTTGATGCAATCGTGGAGCCCCTAGCTGTGCACTTTACGGACCACAAGGCACTCTTTCTCGTCTGCAATAAAAACCGTACCTGAGCATACGTGTACTGCATGGGCATTGCATGGTGAAAATGCAAAATTACGCCCACATCCCCTTCGCGTGAGAATCCCTGCTATAAGCGTGATCAATACGATGGAAAACGCCTATGGAACCCCCCATGAGATGCGTTGCATCACACTAGGGTTCCCGCGAGGGGAGGTGGGCGTAATTTTCTTCACACTGTTGGAGTCATTATTTAAAAGAGTAACCCGGAGCCCGACAATAAAGTCAAGTCAATGAGATCGTGACAATGATGTGCTCTCGGGCAGTCCTTGCTATATATAGGCTCATTGACTTTCCATCCCAGTTGCCGGAAATCCCCGAATTTCTAACGACAAGAGTAAAGCTGCTCCCACGAACGAGGAACATAATACATCGTTGCATGCTGAGTACGTGTTTATTCTTTGTGCTTTCACTAATGTGTTATGCGTTTTCGTTGTTTTCCCACATCTCTTCCTGACAAAATAGCATGCAGTCAATTTGCGCAAGATCGCTGCTGAAAAGTATATTTTAAAGCGACACTTGTATTCCCCTTTTCCCAACCTTTCAGGAGATGATGGGGTGTCGCTCGCATGCGCCGAGTTTCCTCAACACTCCAGATGGCGCTCCCCTACGCGCATCCTAGCCGGCGTTTCACAGTTTATGCGTGTTACAAACGCTGTATGCTTGGAGCTGGCTGCGATGGCGTGTCAGCTGCGTATGCAGATGAAGCAAGTAAACACGTAAAGGACAAACAGGCCAGGAAAAACCATTGCGAAAAGTAGAACCATCTTTGCTACGCCGTGAAACTCGGTGGAGACCACGAAAATATGCTGAGACAAAGAATTGAGGCAATACAGTGAGTGACACGTGGCGGCCATGAAATATGGCAAACATCGTGAGCACGGACAGACCGACAACTGCTTTCATTTCTTGGTCCGGAGGAGCTACGTTGGGTTTGTAGTGGCGGGCCGCTCTCACGTAGGCACAGGAAGGCCGTGGCCCTCCGCCCTTTCGTAGGACCTCTGGACAGCCAGGAGTTGGACGGAGAGAACACCGCTTTTTAAGGAACACTACGCGCCAAAGCGACATCGATTGCCAACCATGGGAGACGAGCAGCGTGTTCAGCACTGTGACTACAAGGAACAAGCAGAACAAAAACGGGTACTGACTATGAAGCACGAGGAACGTGGTTTGTAAGCTTCGCTGTGCGTCGGTTCCCACCTAAGCATGGGATTTGGTAAAGTTGTTGCTCTCACGACAGCAGTAAGGGAGAAATATACACAAAGAAGAGAGTATATATGAGTAATTTTGAGGCACACCCAATGAGAGAAGGTTGGTTTAAGTTTTTGGAACATTTTGACTCTCTTTTAAGGAAAGATCACAGTCGCTCTAAACGCTAAGGTACTGAAACTGTGCAAAGGGTGTGCCGACGTAAGCTGAGCCTAAGTGTTTTGTTAACAGAAAAGAGAAGAGAAAGAAACTCTTTATTAAAGAGGAAGACGCAGATAGGTTTGCTGACATGAGTTCGCCGACATGCCACTCTGTAGGGAAAGAAGGAGAGGGAAGAAGGTAGCAGGTGTAGTTAACAAAAGTAGCAGAAGATAATTCAGTAAAATATGCTGTTGGGCTAGTTGGTTCTTTGCTTAAGGAACACAAGTGCTACAAACCAGGACAGAAAAAACGAAGAACGACGAGACAGATGCGCTACTAACTGATTTATTTTTATTCCAAGGAAAGACAGGTACATAAGTAGCTTGTCTACAAACACACATACACAAAAAAACAATAGATCTAAAAAAGATGCCATAAAAACAAAATAGCCACTGCTGAAGACAACAATCACACCTTTTTATCGCATGTTGTCTAGGATCCGGTACTCATTTGTAAACAATGATAGCGATGCTTCACTGATACCGCCTGCGCTGTTTTTCTAGGTAAAATACCCTTCGCGAAGTTCTCGCGCCACGGTGTCACGACTCTTTCCTGTAATGATTGTTTCAGACAGTCGCGGAAGGCATCCTTTCCCACACTCGTGGCAGTGATGAGGCAAATGCGACCCGGTGCCATTCTTCATGGAAAGATCATGTCCCCTGAGGCGGTCATTTACGCATCGGCCGGTTTGTCCCATGTACACCTTACCGCAAGTGAGCGGAATCTGGTAAATGACGCCAACATGGCAGTCCACGTACTGCGCACCGTGCTTCTTTTTGCAACAACTTTTTTTCCCGTTGATGCGCTTACACAGGCTCGCCAACTTGCACGGTGCAGAGAACACAATAGGCACATCATATTTTTTGGCCACACGCTTTATATTATGGGCCACTTTGTGCATATAATGCACTACCTCAGGTCGCTTTTTCTTTTCCCTGGTCACCTGACAATTCAAGTGCCGGTGCTTCATTTTCTTGAGTAGCGACTCAGACACAAGTGACAGTAGACTGCGAGGATAACCCGCGTCCTCAAGTCGTGACACCTGGGCATCGAAACTGGCCTGCATGCGATAACCACATGATTTGGTGAGGGCACACTCTAAGCAAGAAATAGCCATCGCTTGCTTCACGGTTTTCGATTTAGCGGATCCAAAAGGAAGAAGCCCTTTAGTCGCGCGTGGACAGTACATCCAACAAATGTGTTTTTCTGCTACGCAGATCTCTATATCTAAAAATCTAACGTTCTGCCCTTTCTGAAGCCCATGAGTGAAACTCAGGCTGCCTCGTACCTTCCTAAAGGACTCTAAAACCTGCGCAACACTTTCGTGGTAGGTTGCAGATTCCCGCTTTCTTAAAACAATCAGGTAGCCGTCCACTTATCTAAAAACATTAAGAACTATGTCATTGTTTACCTCATCGCGCAACCGCCGGTCAAAACTGGAAAGGAAAGTAGTAGACAGAATAGGGGCCACACACGAACCAATGCATATTCCCTTTCTTTGCGTGTACAGGTCTCCTGCAAACTTCCCAACTGTAGCGCCTAAATAGAACTCCAGAAGGGATAAAAACGCGTCTACAAAGATGCCCGTCGCACTTTGAAACTTGGTTGCTCCATTTACATCAATGCACTCTTGGACACATGCATGGAATTCGTCATGTTGTATCGAAAAGAATAAATCCTCTATATGCATAGAAAAAATCCCCCCTGCCGAGCTATTATTGCCCAAGTAGGCTATGACTTCACATGAATTCTTGACAACAAACGGGTCATCTGTAATTAACGTTTGCAAGTGCTTTTGAAGGAACCTGCTAAATTCGCGTTGCCAGCAACCGTTTTCACTGACGATGCATCTGAAAGGAATGCCGTCCTTATGGGTCTTGGCTGCGAAAAATATAGACAGGCAACTTTCTTTACAGTTCTTGATAGATTTCGCAAGTTTTTTTCTAGTTCTAAGGCTTTACACTTTTACACAGCTGTGGTCTTTACCTCTTGCGGGTTCAGCTTAACTGGGACGAAGTTCTTCTGCACGGCAACTTTCGCCTTCTCTGCGAACAAGACAGCGGGCAACACCACGAAGCCGCCCTCTTTGTCCGAACCAAGAAGTTGTAGCGCATTGTCTTTGAACTGGTCGACCACGACATTCATCGATGACTGGTGACGTGATTTGCAGCCTGAAGTCGAAGTCTTTAGATAAGTGGACGACTACCTGATTGTTTTAAGAAAGCGGGAATCTGCAACCTACCACAAAATTATTGCGCAGGTTTTAGAGTCCTTTAGGAAGGTACGAGGCAGCCTGAGTTTCCCTCATGAGCTTCAGAAAGGGCAGAACGTTAGATTTTTAGATATAGACATCTGCGTATCAGAAAACCACGTTTGCTGGATGTACTGTCCACGCGCGACTAAAGGGCTTCTTCCTTTTCGATCCGCTCATTCGAAAACCGTGAAGCGAGCGATTGCTATTTCGTGCTTAGTGTGCCCTCACCAAATCATGCGTTCATCGCATGCAGGCCAGTTTCGATGCTAAGATGTTACGACTTGAGGACGCGGGTTATCCTCGCAGTCTACTTTCAGTTGTGTCTGAGTGGCTACTCAAAAAAATGAAGCACCGGCACTCCAATTGTCAGGTGACCAGGGAAAATAAAAAACTTCACTATCTTCCCGTAGGGGAACCCAGAGTAGTATGCGAAGCAGCCATGGGGTCGAGGAGAATGAGAGGCGAGGCTGGAGGAGAAGGAGGGGGGCGGATCGCGCGCGCCCGTCATTTATACCGCGAAGCTACAGTGGCGCCCCCAGAGAAGTATACGGCGGCTACCGTCGCGACTCTAACCCTAAGCTGCTTCGCCTTATCGCGCGCGAAGCCGAAGGTGTTGCCATTCGTCGAGCAATCGCTGAGAGGAGAGGAGGAATGCCGGAGAGGAAAGGAGATCAGACAAGGAGAGCGGAGGAGGGGGAGGAGGATGCGCATGCGCAGTGCGGGTGTGGACGCCGCAAAACGGCGGAGGGAACAGGCCCGACCATAAGCTGCTCCGCATCTGAAAGCGACCTCAGGTACCACCTTATATGCACAAAGTGGCCCATAATATAAAGCGTGTAACCAAAAAATATGATGTGCCTATTGTGTTCTGTGCACCATGCAAGTTGACGAGCCTGTGTAAGCGCATCAACTGGAAAAAAAGTTGTTGCGAAAAGAAGCACGGTGCGCAGAACGTGGACTGCCAAGTTAGCGTCATTTACCAGATTCCGCTCACTTGCGGTAAAGTGTACATCGGACAAACTGGCCTATGCGTAAATGACCGTCTCAGGGAACATGATCTTTCCGTGAAGATCATGTTGGGGGTCGCATTTGCCTAATCACTGCCGCGAGTGTGGCAAAGGATGCCTTCCGCGACTGTCTGAAACAATCATTACAGGAAAGAGTCGTGACACCGTGGCGCGAGAACTGCGCGAAGCGTATTTTATCCAGAAAAACAGAGCAGGCTCTATCAGTGCAGCATCGCTATCACTGTTTTCAAATGAGCACTGGATCCTAGACAAGAGGCGATAAAAAGGTGTGATTGTTGTCTTCAGCAGTGGCTATTTTGTTTTTATAGCATCTTTTTAGATCCATTATTTTTTTGTATGTTTGTGTGTTTGTAGAAAAGCTACTTACATCCCTAGATTTCCTTGGAATAAATCAGTTGTAAGTAGAGCATCTTTCTCGTCGTTCTTCGTTTTTTTCTGTCCTGGTTTTGTCGTTTTCCTTAAAGGGGTCCTGAAATACCTTTCGCCGATGCATGGATGTACATGTAACCAAATAATCAATGTATTAGCAATCTTCTCCTGCAAGAATTTTGTTGAAGCGATGAGTATTAGCTGCGAAATCGTAAATCAAAAACCGCGCATTATCGTCGCGCTGCGTTTCCTCCTCCTTTCGCTGTTGACGGCGTGCGAGCCTTCCCTCCCACGCATGCGCTCGTCAGCGGTGACGTACTTCCGCTATGGCGCTCCAAAGACTGCTGTCTGCTGCGGGCAAGCTTTGTTGACACCATGAATCCCACACTCCGCTCAAGGCTGGAAAAGCGAACGAAAAATCTGGCCGCATTTGTGAGTCGGCCTGGCCTTGCCCTTTCGCGGTGTACGTTGCTGTAGTTATCGGCGGCACGTGACTTTTTTATCGGCGGCGAACTCGCAGCCGCTCGGAGAGGATTGTGCGCGCGGTCCACCACTCACTCTCATTGGGAAGTGCGAGATGCGTTTGATATTACAGAAGGCGGTGGTGTGTATGTGTTGTGGACGCCTTCCTTCGTTTCGCGATGAAATGCGACGTTGTGCTTCTGCGGGTGGATAGTGCTTCCCATGGTCTGGATTATCTTTCTCGAGCGACGTGCGACTGAACCTCGCATGGGGTATGTGCAGTGTGCGTGGCTAAAAGCCATCTCGGCTTGTGCGCCAGAGTTAAGTGACTTGCTGTTCGTCCCCGCAAACCACGCGCGAGGTGAGTGCCGAATTTACGACGAGCAGGAGGAGGCAACCCATCGTCTCTCAATCGCGGTTCAGACTTGCAACGCATGTTGTGACGTTGTGTTCGTTGGAAACGCATCTCTGGGTTGTTTTGAAGTTGAATAAAATGTATGCGTCAAACCGGGGCATTCGGCTCAGGGCGTTCTCTGCGATTGCACGAAAGAAGTGCCAAGGGGCTTAAACGCTTTCTTTATGGAACGTACTCAGGTAAGAGAATATCCATGTCGTGTTATGGCCATGTTGCATTCAATACAAACGGTTAAGCGTTTGTTTACACTTGTTTCGTTTGTCGTAAAATGTCCAAGAACTCCGGCACTCCGGTGGCAGATCAGCCGGCGAGCCGACGCTGAGCCGACGACTCATCTCTTTGGCGGAAAAACGTGAAAAAGCCGCCCAATAGCAGGATGACTAGCTCATGGCGAACATCTGGGAATCGATGACGTCGATGATGTAGACATGTAAAGATGGCGGCGTCCAAAAACACGAAGGTAAGGGTGAGAAAAAAGCGACAAACTTTGCAACAAAAGTGTGAGCTTTCCGCTGCGCGTAAAAGAGTAATACTTGGCGCAGATGACGTTGACGACACAATCTAACGATTGCGCTACTTCATTTAGTGTGCAGAAAACGCCTTTCAGGGCCCCTTTAAGCAGAAGATAAAACTAAAAAATACAGTCCGGCTTCAGGCCATTGAGGTAAATGCTTCTTTAAATGACGTGAAAACTACAACGTCGTAGACACACCAATCTGCTGGAGAAAGAAGAATAGCGCAGACAGGACTTTGTGTTTAGCAGAGGGAGAGGGCCACGCTCCAAGTAATAGTCTCGGTGTAATTGGTCCAGGGTGGTGACAATCAACTGTATTCCGTAAACGGTACCATGATTTGGCATAAGCAGAGCACTCGAGTAAAATATGTTCGACTGCATCAGTTGAGCCACAATTATTGCAGTATGGGCTTGATTTCTGGCCTTTACGATGTAGGTAGGACTTTGTTAATGCTGCGTTGAAACGGAGCCTATAGAGTGACGTCTCCAGTCGGCGGGGCCGACGTTTTGGCAGCCTCGTTCTAATATATGGATCTATGTCGTATAAAAACCAATGGTACTCTGGCAGGAACCATAAACGGTTCCTCTCCATCCTTAGTACAAAAGAGTTCAGAAAAGATCGCCAGTGAGAACGATGTTGTATAACAAAGTAAGGCATATTCTTCGAAATATTATTACAAAAATTGCCGTGGTTAAACGCGGTAAAAGCAAGTTTTTAGGGCGATAGCTCGGTTTTCGCGCCGAGCGCACGAAGTGAACGCGCACATGATTGCACCACCCGACACATCCCAGACGCTGCTCGGCGCAGTCACCGGTCTAGGAACGAACGCGCCGTAATATGGATGCCTCCAGCGCCTCCTTGTACCGTTTTCAATGGCACACGTCTTTACATGTTTCCCCCTATCCCCTTCTCCGAACCACCCCCCCCCCCCCCTCTCGGGAACGTACGAAGGTACGACGTTTTTCCTCCGCAACCGCATGAGGCGCTGGTCTGGGTTCGACCTTGCCTCAGCTTCAAGGTCATATTGACGTAGTGAGGCGTTTGGGGGGTTTTCTACCCCGGGTATTAGAGCTTGCGCTCAAAGAGCTTTTCTTCGAGACTCACGTCATTCATGCTCACGCATGAATCTGCTCGGTAATTACGCCAGTGCTGCTTCTACTTCAAACAATGACATTTGCCTTGAGCACATTCATCTTTAAAGGGACTCTGAAACGCTTCATATAAACACTTTCACTCTTTCCTGCGCGTTTAGAAGCATTGTGAAAGATATAGGTATCGTCAGCACGGAGCGGCACTGAATGATTTGCTCGTCACAGAACATTCGTCTTGCTTTACTGTCTTGCTTTTGCGGCTCACTTTTTAAAGTGACTAGCGAATGCGTTCACTGCTGAAACTAAAAAAAAGCCGGCAATGGGCGCTATACTTCTGTAAAGACGTAATTGCAGCGGTCCAAGAACGCCAAGAGCTGTAAAGAGAGAACAATCTTTTGAGCATGTCTAATACCCGTGCTACAGGAGCGTTTGGAAGGCCTTTAAGTCGACTGTCATTTGACTCAAATGACACCTTTGAGCTGCTAGATGACGTTTTTCAAATGTCTTTGGTTGAAATGTCATTTGAGTGAAAGGAGCACCACCAACGGCCTTTGAAACGCGAACTGTCGTACTCTCGAGAGCAGTTTCTGCATGCCATAATTACAAAAACAATTATTTACGAGTAAAAACTGGGAGTTCAAGTGCACAATCTTCATAACTTCTCACTTGTTTTTGTTTTCTATGACTCACTCAACGTAATTCGGTACTCTCAACACCGGCGCTGCAAAAAAAGAAAAAAGAAACTGGCTGTCAGCGCAGTTTTCATGCGCGCTTGTAGATTGTTAGCAATTTCAATCATTCATTCATTCATTCACCCTTTATTTGAAGCGAAGAAATTTGATCGCTAATAACTTTTTTTGCTCATTTTGACTCTAAAATTTAATTTTTGTCAATAACGAAACAGGGCAGCAGTGGTGGCACCAAAACATGGCGTGTGAATGCGGAAACTGTCAACTGCCTTTGAGAATTGTCGTGTAGATCGGCGGAACTCCTACTTCGAATGGCATTTGAAATTTCGAGGGTCATTTCACTGAAATGTCCTTTCAAACGCTCGTGTAGCACAGGTGTAAATTATCTGATGGCCATAGAGCAATAATTTTTGGCTGCCGTACTTTGCGATCCTCTAGTATAGGTACTGGATATGTTGGTTGACTATATTCTCCAAGAATTTAAAATTTCTAAAAAAGGTGAAAAGAGTGTTCCAGTGCCCCTTTGAATTCACTTCAGCTGAAACTGGGACCTCGGGGGCGTCGTCTTCTATGCACGTAAACAGACTTGAGGGACCCGAGGAGTATTTGTGCCTACCAAAGTCAGCCAATTCTTCCAGTTATAGTATTAGAAAACATTTAAGGGCGTGAAGATGTTGGGCATTAAAGTAACAATTTACTCGTTAATTAGCAGCTCCTAATTATGTTGACGATGTTCACAATGATCCTTGTTCTCGCCATGCAGTGCCGCCCTGTCCAGTGCTCCGTATATGGTGGAAGACTTGGACCTGACAAGCCTCGTGGGCTACGCAAACATGCTCTTGCTGTTTTTCTACATGAAGTACCGCGTCCTATATGGATTGGCCCGCAACTACGCCAGGATTGAGTGCCTGGAACTTCCACAGCCTCCAAAATGCATCGGAAGGGCCCACCTTTGTTCCCATTTCTGGAGGTGAGCAATGTAAAGCCATCCTTGCAGAAGACGTAAACTCATCCAGTGTGGGAAAGGGAATTCAGACGGTTCATACAGCAGTTTTTTTTTTTATGATGTTAAGTATTAATTCTCCTTAACATGTGCCCATAGAGTTTCATACTAATATATACTAGAGGGAAATCTGGCGCTGCATTCGCGGGCCGCCGTGGGCGGTGCCATTGCAGCTAGCGACGTTCCTTGCCTCCTTGGCTTGGTTAGCCACATGGCTTCTATTTTGTCTTGAAGCCAAAATCTATAAAAACTTATAATATCGTTTTTTTGTTCATCTTGCATGAAGCTTCTAAATATTCCCTGAAAAATACATCTTTCTGGGGGTTTAATTTTATAATAATAAAGCAAATTCGATTAATCTTACGCAGTATTATTGTCGTATTTTTGCAGCCAGAGGCAACTCTTATTTTAGAAAAACAATTATAAAACACCTGAGAACTCCTTATGATGTAGTGAACGCAAAAGCATTAGCGTTAAATTTTGGAACGGGCATGCCGTTAGTGTGTACGCAGCCAATTTTCACACCTACTTTTGATGTAGTCTGTTCAGAGTACATCTCCGTAAAAAAAAAGGTTTAATTAATGATTGTAGGACAACAGTCGCGGAAAAGCAGTGCGTTCATTCTATCCACGTCAACGTCGTGTCGCTACAGTGGGACGCGTTCAGTGGTGCACATGTGTCTTCGCACAATCACCAGCATCCTCCTTTTGTTTTTGTAAAGGTTTCTTTCTCATTCGTGGATTATAACTGAGAGGCAGGGTCAGTCGGCCCTGCAACCGCTGAATATATACTAGTAGCGGAAACGTGCTTTGTTATTCACCTAATTCCTTCTTGTGTGATTAACATGGTAAAAATTTTCCTCTAGTATCCATTGCATGTCTTCACGACATTTTAATAAGTATAAGGCCACAACTCATGCACAAGGTGCACCTAGTGTCATCAGATAAGGTTACACAGTATCGGAACTCTTTTCTCGTGTAGTTCCGTGCCGCGGCCATGATCATTGGCCAGTTCGCATCACGTGACATTTGTTTACACTGCAATAATTCATGGGCGCCGTCACTTTGTTGCTTATGCACTTTCAATCGGTCAACTCTGGGATGCTTAGCCTGTCCCCCCTGTTCGGCGGCTGCGCGCGGCTGACGTCATTCAACATTTCAGCAGCAGAAGTGTATTCGCAGATGCCGTTTTTCTGCGTCTTCGGCAGGGTTGTTGACAAAAGACCCGGTCGACGTTAGCGGTGATACCGTAGATGCGGCGATCTCAAAACACTGGTAAACACCAAAATGGACGCCGTTGTTGCCGTGAGTGACTCAGTAGCGGCACTCTGAGCCCTATCTACTGACACTAGGTTTACCTTTAGTCAGCTGCAATCATCTGGCCTTGGTGGTTCAGGGGTTTTGGGCTCCTCTCGCATTCCATTAGAGCCTAGTTCAAATCCAGCCCAGCGAAAAAATAGCGAAATTTTCGTTTCCCCCGTTTTGCTAGTTTGTTTATACCAGCTTCCTTGAGAAATGTGGAATAGTTCCGGGCATTCACTGAGTCGTTTTGTCTTACCCTTTAAGCAGTCGGCCATTTTGTGTACAGCGAACACCGCATCTTTAATAAACATAGTTAACTAACGCTACCGCGTAAAATGTCCCGTGAATTTAACTTTGACTGCATGCCTGGCACTGTGGGCACGTGAAAAAGAATCCGGGTACACATTTATACACATACTTAGAGGCCTAACATGCTTCGAGTTACTAACAAGTCACCTTACGCTTTTTTTGCAACAACAGAGAAATAGTTTGCAACAACAGAGAAATAGATAATTCTCCATTTTCGTCTTGACCATGGTCGTGCACTTGCACTTTTATTTACTAACTGCTAATAAATAAAATAATTATTTCAACTTTCCTCGTTGAGTATAAGGCAGAGAGAAAAGCAAGTTGTTGTATTGAGAAAACCCTCCTTAATTAATTATTTTACACAGGTCCGTTTGTCCCAGGTAAGCAGCACAAGGCATTTCGCCGTTTAAATTTGCTTGTTTAAAACAACAAATACAAGAGACAAAATGGGATCGGTACCGGCTGGTAACAAGCGTAGATGTTTTGCTATGGAATATGTACGCTTAGGTGGGTCACTTAACACGAATGTTAGCTGACACGCGTACAAAAGCAGAAATTCCATCTACTCCTACACTTCGTTGCTTGTAGGCAGTGCGTCGAAGCCAGGTGTGATTGCGCGCTAGTGAGGTGAAGGTTCCGCATGGTATCGCCTGGCGGGAAAAATGACGGCTCGACGCGTTCCCATTTTCTCTTTCAACCTCTAGGTAATTTTAATAGCAGCGTGTGCAGGTCAGTAAAACTGTGATAAAGATCTCTGAAACACTTTCGATGAACGCTTTCACTCTTTCCTTCATGTTTGGAAGCACTGTGAAAGATATAGTTGTCGCCAGCACGGAGCAGCAAGCACTGCGTGATCTCGCCGAAGCAGATACGCCTTCCGTTTCTGCTGGGCTTTTGTGGCTTTCTTTTTGAAGTGGCTATCGAATGCGTTCATTGCTGCAACTGAAGAAAAACGGGCCAATAGCCGCTGCACTACTGTAATGACGCAATTCCAGCGGTCGAAGAGCGCCCAGACAGGGAAAGAGAGAAAACTCTTTTGAGAAAGTCACCAAGTTAGTTGATAAGCATGGAGCAGTTGCTTCTGGCTGCGGTGCTTTGGGACCCCATAATCTAAATACTGAATATGTTGGTTGGCTACGTTATGCAAGCGTTTAAGATTTCGAGAAAAAGTTGGAAAAAGTGTTGCATGTCCCTTTAAGTGAAGTTGCCTGCTTACGTTGGTATAATGTCGTGGTAACATTGAATATCATTGTGCGTGCCCTGTACGTCCCAACAGCTGTATTTGGCAACCCTATTTATTTTGGGCTTTGCCCCTTTTATTGACTAACGATTGCGTCTGACGCAAATTACTTTTGGAGACAATGATACTTTTTGCGTCTTTTTCCAGGTACTTCGATCACGGGCTGCATCTGTGGATCAAAAAGTATGATTTTTTTTATATTTCGCCCGCTTTGAAACTCAGTGTATTGATTACCACCGCAACTATAAAATACAACACCGAAGGAGGAAAGGACGATTGAACTAATGAGCATCACAATGAGAATAAACTAAGAACAAGTTTGGCGTATACGCGAATTACAATAGCGCAACGGAGAATTACTTACCGATAACAGAGACGGTATAACGTGTGTCCAAAATACTGAATCAAAACCATTTCAATGCTAAATTATTAATTTTTCCTTCGAAAAGGTGTAATCAGGATTGCCCATTGGAAATGTACGGGGCCCTAAAAGAGGAAAGGGAGGGCGTGAAAGATGAAGTAAGTAAAAATAACCAGAAAAACTTGGTGCACCTTGGACTAGTGGTGCAAGGGTGGGGAGGCAGCAGAGCAAACGGCCCCTCTCCCTTCTTCGAGGACTTGGGTGTTTCACCTCACAAGGATTTACCAACTTGCCGCTGAAAGTTCTCCATGACTGGCAGGCCCGGATCGCTTTGCCCACAGGCTTTCGCATCTCTCCCAAGGTGTACCGCGTAAGCACGCGCTAGGACCCGCGGCAACCGGCTTCGCAAGCTCGGCATCTATGCTCCTCCACACGGGCGGAGCTAGCAGCGCTGCACCTGGCCGCCTCGAGAGGGGGCTTCTGAACCACCCCGAAGCGGTCATCCTCACGGAATCCAGGACTGTCCTGCCCCGGAGCGCTCCCTTGCAGCCAAGCTGCGCACTGTGGCCTCCCGAGGCTGCGACCTGCGAATCCACTGGCTGCAGGGCCACAGTGGCATCCGGGCCAACGAGGACGCCGACGCGCCAGCCAAGGAGGCCCACCAGAAGGACACCCCGATTTCCCAAGACGTCACCGCCTTCATCAGGCCCGCACCACCCTGGCCCACATGGTGCAGACGATGCCCCCCGACCCTGGGGTTGTGAGTGGCCTGGCGCCGCGACCGTTACCTGCACGCATTAGGAGGGACGCCCGCTGCCTGCTTCTCTACATGCGGCTCGACAGCTGCAATTGGGCGGAGCGCCAGCACCGACATGGGCGCAAGGACTCCCCTAAATATGTGGACTGTCCGGAACCACAGACGATAGAGCACCTACTCTACTTCTGCCCCCACCACGCGGGGCAGAGAGCAGAGCTCTACCGAGCGCTCCAGCGTCGCGGCCTTCCCAGCGCCGGCATGGAGGACCAAAGGGGCCTGCGGCAACCGAACGGGAAGTTTTCGCCCATCTGCTCCATTACCTGGAGACGACCGGCCTTACGCAGCGGCTGTAGCACGGAGTGCAGTGACTGACGGATGCGCCGGGCCCGGACTGACAGCTGGGCTGGGCTGGGCTGGGCTGGGCGTCGTTTGAAGTTAGAGAAGCTCAGAGTAAAATATGCTTTGAGATGAGGTTGAGGGCAATGGATCAACGAAGGTGGGCAGCTAAGGTTTTTAAGTACCTATACTTGAAAAGCGTGGACACGCAGTGGTTAAGAAAGACTAGAAGGCTAACGATGAAATACGGAAAGAACAGTGGGGAATCCAAAACAGCCAAGGTAACCGAAAAAGAGGCAAGGCAGATTGAAACGAATAAATGGAGGGAAAAAATGGAAGCTAAAACGTCGTTAAAGATGTACAGGGCTGAGAAGATGAACATCAGAAAGGAAAATTTCTACGATAATTCCCAGGGCAGTGCTTTGCTTTTTGAGGCTAGAGCAGGTTGCCTGCGAACTAAGAGTTTTGTGGGGAAGTATTCACAAAATGATGGGGTATGCGTGGTCTGCGGAAAAGAAACAGAAACTATGCGGCACATCGTGTTAGAATGTAAGGGTATCCATCCAAATCTACATGAAGGGAATATTGGGCTTTCAGAAGCCCTAGGATTTAAGGGTATCACAGAGGAAGTTAACTTCAAGGCTGTCGAGGGGACGAAAAGAAGATTAGAATGCTGGTGGACGAAGAGCAGAGAGGGGAATATTGCCTAGGACAGTTACCACCTGTAACAGAAAAAAAAAGTATTTTGTGCCTAATAAGCTTTTTGTGCCTGCCCTAAGCAGCGCTAGTATTCAACCAAAAGTGTTAAACATAGGTATATTAGTCCGTTTTGGTAAGATGACATGTCATCACCCCGATACAAAGGGAAAACCAATTGAAATCATCATCATCATCATCATCAGCTCTCTCTCCACTTTATCCTCTCCCTCACCCTCTACTTCCCTTCCCATGCACGGGGTTGTATGCAGGTGAGCTCCCTGCCTAGCTCAAAATATCCCCAGTGCATTTCCTCTCCTTTTCCTCTCCCGCAAACCACAACCACCACCAACCACCGTCTATGTTCCCCACTTCAGGCGCGAGCGCACGTGAACTCGCGACGAGAAGAGCACGTGAGAGATCATGCCACGATCGCTGGGCAGAGTGTTCTCGAAGGTGGAGCTGGCCGACGGCGGGTGCTCATCACAAGGCGCACGCTGACGTGAGCTCGGTTTTATTTTTAGATGCGAAGCATCCCTTGCTCTCGACTCTGTCGTCCGTCATCCGTCGTTCGTCCCTCCGCACCTCTCCCTCTACACTATAAAAAAAGAAATAATAGTTGGCTGCACCCGGTTTCGATCCCACGACTCTCTGGCTGCAACGGGAGGTAGGTGGCGCTCTTCCCACTGTGCTACAAAGAGTATAAATATTTAGGAGTATGGCTGAACAGCAGCGAAGATTACACGCAGCCGCATGAGGCTCGCCTTAAGACAAAAGGAAGACGGAACGCGGCTATAATGAAGCATACAGCACTCTGGGGATACAGCAAATACGAGGTGGTAAGGGGAGTTTGGAAAGGGGTCATGGTACCAGGATTAACTTTCGCTAATTCAGTTCTGTGCATGAAGCCAGAGACCCAAGTGGGCCTGGAAGTAAATCAGGGGGTGGTAGGCAGATTGGCCCTAGGGGCCCACAGCAAAACTACAAATGAAGCGGTACAAGGGGATATGGGCTGGTCGTCTTTCGAGGCGAGGGAGGCGCAGAGCAAAATAAAGTGTGAGGAGCGACTTCGTGACATGGAGGACGAAAAATGGGCCGCGAGGATGTTTAAGTACCTGTATGTTAGGAGCGTGGACACGCGGTGGAGACGGAGGACCAGACAGCTGACTAAGCGGTACGGAAATTCAGTAGGGGAAAGTGGTGTTTACACAACAGTTAAACAGCAGGTAAAGGCCGCAGAGACGACGAAGTGGGCACAGGGAAGGGAAGCGAAAAAGACCCTGGAGACTTATAGGCCAGAGAAACAGGAAATTAAGAAGGAGGGATTCTATGGCAACACGAGAGGCAGTGCGTTGCTCTTCGAGGCACAGGCAGGGTGCCTGAGAACCCGGGCATACACGGGTAGCTACAGGCATCAGGATGAAACGTGTGCATGCTGCGGCAGTGATCAGGAAACAATAGACCATATTGTCAGGAGCTGCACAGAGATACGGCCACCGCGCGGTGAGGGGGAAACGACGCTGGCGGAGGCTTTGGGATTTGGGGCAAGGGGGAACCTAAAATTCAAGGCCATAGAGGTGACGAAGAGGCGACTGGAGTGGTGGTGGAGGAAAAGTAGGGAAGGGATGGGTACGCAGGAGGAGTAATCATACGGATGGGAATTTAGAACAGCGAGGGGAGAAAAAAGGGGGTGGGGGCGACGAGTTTAAAACAGAAAAGAGGGAGAGATGGCAGGAAGCAAATCAATAGGTTAGCTGGGAGTAGGGCAAGTAAACGTAATAAAACAGGCAAGTCGGTTGCTGACAACTAACGCCCCAATTCGAAGGGAAAGCCACTAATCATCATCATCATCATACAAAACCGAGACAGGAGCAAGTGCTACGAACGCGCCTTGTGTCCTTGACTTATTCAAACTACGTCAAGAAGCTACTGATACAACGAAGTCACGCGAAGCTGAACGTCAACGGAAACGACGAACTGAAAACTTTACAGGAGGATGTTGAATTTCCCGTGGGAAAGCTGTGGCGGGAAGCGCCACGCGCCTTGCAGCTTAACCAGAGAAGAGCACGAAGAGCGCGGGCAGTAGTAGTAGTAGTAGTAGTAACTTTATTTGAGCTCGAGGCGTTTTCAGACGCCAGACGGAGCGGTTCCCAGGCCGCGGGAACCGTATTGGGCCAGCAGCTCCTGGCCCCTGGCCGTCAGCGCGAGCTGGGTCGGCAGGGCGGGGCTGGACCGCAAGGTCTCCCATCGCTCGTGGAGTGGGGTAGGGGGGGGGGGGGTGGAGGGAGGGTGGGGGGGTATAGGGGCCTTGAGTTCAGTGCACTCCGCCAGTATGTGTGCGAGCGTACCGCTGTTTGTTTTACAGAATGGGCAGCGGTCCCCCTCGTGTTTAGGGTAAAATGTATGCAACAGGACGGGGTGGGCTAGTGACCCCGCCTGGATGCGCCTGAGTATTGTATGTTGCTCCCTGGTCAGGGTGCGGTGTGGCTCGGGGAGGGTACGCCGCTCGTCTTTGTATTCGCTCGTAATTTTTTTATATGTGAGTGCCGGAGTTGGGGTGTCCGTGTCCTGCCCTGCCCGGAGGGTCATTGCTCGGGCGTGGTAGTCAGCGATGACGTTGCCGGCTACCTTTGTATGGGCAGGCACCCATGTGAGCTCTATGGCTCGGCCCGGTGCCCTCTTTTTCGATAATATTGTGGCTGCCTCTGAGGAGATCACCCCCTTTCTGAAACCACTGTAGGCTCTCTTTGAGTCAGTGACCACCACCCCGACGCCCGGTTGAACGAGCGCCAGGGCTATGGCCACTTCATGGTTCCCCACGGGAAGATGGTGTATTTTTTTCTTGATCTGCGGTTCTGGTAACACTATACACAAGAATTTCCACCGTGCTCTGGGCGCCGCCATTTTTGAACGATCCATGCGCCACCTCACGGGAATTTCTTGGGGACTGCAAGTCGAGCAGACGACGCCGCAGTCACACGCTGTTGCTCCGTACCGTGCGTGGAAATCAGGCGTCCAAAGGGCATCAAAAATCGGTAAGTGTCATTTATTCGGTAAGTCAGCAGCGCGAAGTTTAACAGTGCTTTAAAGGAGCCATGAAGACAACACACAAGTTTTGTTCATTACAAAGGCTGCTTTATCCTGATAAAAATGACACCGATTTCATCGCGAACTCCGAAAAAATAACAGAGATATTAAAAAAAACGTGTGGAGCTGTGGCGACTCGCTAGCCAGTTTCCCAGAAGCTTTTCTATGACGTCACAGAAGCTTGTTTGGGCGATTGATGGCGGCCGAACTAATCAATCGCCAGGACACATGACTGGACGATTGTAGTGGGGCCGCTAGTTCCGCTTGATCGAATCACTTGAATCCTAACGTGCACCTTACCCACTAAAAATTTTGTTTTTAGGGCTGGCCCATATGACGTCACTCACGCCGATAACACGTCACTGTGGCGCGAAATTCGAAAGTTCTTAAGTATTTCTTGCGTTTTTATCGGTTAAGAAATGTCTTTCGTGGCCGGAATGGAGCTGAGTGAGGTACTGAAACGTAATTCTTTAAAATTAACCAAAGTTGTATTTTCTCTTCATGGAACCTTTAAGGGGAACGTTTAAAGCGTCTGATAGCTGTCAGGTTAGCCCATAAATTCCGTTCTCAGCCCGCCAAGCCGGCATGCCACCTAACGCGTGCTTTGCCTGACAAGGCACATACCTGTGAGGGTACGTTTCGCTGCGCCCGCAGGGCGCCCGACTTTTTATCACCAATGGTAGTTTATTTTCTTAATGCAGCGCAGGTTGCCGTCATTGGCTTTACTTGGCGATGTAAAGAATCCACTCATCCGGGCGTCATTACGCCATTGTTGGCTGCAACAATCAGTGTCAGCGCAGAGTGCTCATACAAGAAACGCGCGAGGTTCACCACGAAAAAGAAGTGTCTGCATGTGCGTAGTCTATTCGCTGCCCAAATTTCCTGCGTCTCTAGAGGGCCGCCGCGAATGATTCGTCACGCTGAATCGGAGACTGCAAACTTAGAAAGTTTGCGAGAGTAAGTACAGTAGTACGCTGCTTTTGGAAGCGCTCTTTATTCACCCTAATGTTCAATCCATATCGCACGTTTCGGTCCTCTGGATGTATTCACTGTTCATTTCAGCGACTGGCCGACGAAAATCAACCCGCCACCTGTGCTGCAGCTCGGATACACGAAAAAGGCGAACCGAAAGCGAAATAGTAGCGTCGCGGTGCACCACGATTTCACGGCTGTTTGCTTGCTCAAAAGAACTTTTGCGTTTCAGTGGCGGGTGGGAACTGCGAACAGCGATTTACCGAGGCAACCGGGCGAGCTGCGCCACCGCAACGCTACTATTTCGCTTTCGGTTCGCCTTTTTCGCGTACCCGAGCTGCAGCATAGGTGTCGGTTTAATTTTTGTCGGCTTCCAATCGATGAAAAGAACAGAGAATACCTCCACAGCACCGAAATGTGCGATACGGATTTAGAATGGGGGTGAATAAGGAGCGCTTCCAAAACCAGCGTACGACCGTACTTACTCTCGCATTTTTGCTGGGTTCGAAGTTCTTCCGATTCAGCGCGATGACACATTCGCGGCGGCACTCAAGGGACGCAGGAAATTTGTGCAGCGAATATACTCCGCACATGCAGACACTTCTTTTGTAGTGGTGCTCTTCGCAGGTTTCTTGCATGAGCACCTCACCTTTACGCTGATTGTCGGTGCAGCCAATTACGGCGTAATGACGCCCGGACGACTTGCTTCTGTAAAATGCAAGTAAATGCAATGACGGCAACCGGCGCAGAATTAAGAAAATAAACATCACTTGGTGATAAAAAGTCGTGCGTCATGCTGGCGCAGCGAAACGTAGCCTCACAGGCAACCCCCGCCAGGACAAAGCACGTGTCGGTTGGCGTGCCGCCTTTGCGGGTTGGAAACAGAATATATGGGCAAACCTGACGGCTATCGGACGCTTCGAACATTCCCCTTAAAGCACTCTTAAACTTGTCACTGCTCACATACCGAATAAATGACACCGATTTTCGATGCCGCTTGGACGTCCGATACCCACGCACGGCATGGAGCAACAGCGTGTGACGGCGGCGTCGTCTGCTCGCCCCGCAGTCCCCTAGAAATGCCCGCCATGTGGCGCACTGGTCACCGGCAGATGGCCGACCCGGCAAAATTCTGGTCTATACGGCGAAACTAAAAGCTCCAACAGCTGTGCAGTAAACATTTGTGATAAGACGCAAACCATGTAAGACCTAGAAGAACTGCCTTTTGGGCTTGTTGGTACAGATTCATGATTGCAAAAGCGCTACTTGAAAACGACGACGAAGGAAGAAACACAACACGAAGCGCTACTATCAACTGAAATTTATGTTGAAAAACGAACATACATATATACCAGGAAAACGAACAAGAATCTGCGTCACCACCAACACATTGATAGCAACAATACATTTCAACTATTCATACATACATGACCGAGTAAAACATCGACAGCAGACAGCAGCAAATAATCACAAGGCACGTGGAGTACATACCAAGATTAAGCACAATCAAACCCCCTCCAAAAGTGCAAACTCAATTGCCGCGAACCATACATTGGGTTTGTTTATTTGTGTATTGCTTTTACCGCCCGGCTTCGCCGGTCTGTGTTATCTCTGCGCCAAGGGAAGCGGGTGTTCCATTCTTTCTTTCTGCGCCGCATGTGTTATCTGTTGTGATAGGGAGAGCATTCCGATCTCACGTGAACAGCCCAGAATAATCTTCTTGGATCTACTATGTTCTCGATGCGAATCGACGTTTCGAGAACCACGCGCGCCGAAAGATAAAAAGCCTGCAGTGCGGACGCCGGGGCATTCGATTCTGCGACGCTCGCCGACGCAAGTCACTTTGTTGACCGCTGCTTCGCCGCCTCTGTATTCTTTTGAGTTGTTAGGGGAGCACAAGTTCGCTCCAATAAACTTGTTTCTCCATCATAACAACTCAAAAGAATAAAGAGGCGGCGAAGCAGCGGTCAACAAAGTGACTTGCGTCGGCGAGCGTCGCAGAATCGAATGCCCCGGCGTCCGCACTGCAGGCTTTTTATCTTTCGGCGCGCGTGGTTCTCGAAACGTCGATTCGCATCGAGAACATAGTAGATCCAAGAAGATTATTCTGGGCTGTTCACGTTAGATCGGAATGCTCTCCCTATCACAACAGATAACACATGCGGCGCATAAAAAAAGAATGGAACACCCGCTTCCCTTGGCGCAGAGATAGCACAGACCGGCGCAGCCGGGCGGTAAAAGCAAAACAAAAATAAACAAACTCAATGTATGGCTCGCGGCAATATCATGTAATTGTAAAGATGGCTGGCTGACACAACTAATGTCTCCCTTCCTAATTTGAAAAGCTTCTATGATCTCCCTTGTGGACCGATTTGCATGTTTATCCATGACGGTTGTATCGTCTAATTTAATTTTACACTTTTTTGTGCACTGTTTGCAGTGCATTGCCAGATGTGAGTACGGTGCCCCTTTCAAAGAACTGTGATGTTCACGAAGGGGAACGTTGAGGGACCGGCCCGTCTGGCCAATGTACTCTTTTCCGCATGTGAACGGAATCCTGTAAGACCTACCAGCTGCACAAAAAATGCATAATTGACGAAGTGAACACGTTTAATCGCTATCTTAGTGTAAACATTAAATCGTTGGTCCAATGAAGACAACTTTCAATGGCCGGAAGTGGCGTAACAATTCTTATGTATTAGGGAACAATTCTTGCAATTTCTCAACATTTTTGTCCGTGCTCCAGTGCTCACCAGAAAGAAAAACACGCTGCAGTTCGTATAAGCACATATTCACTGGCGTCATCTTGGCGCGTATAACCGAACTGCCACATCAGTAAAGCCTTGGTAAAAATAGTGTTAGCATCTCAGTTGAAGGGCCTATGAACGTGGACGAAAGGGAGCGTTGTGACGGTGTGTTAGACCTATGTTTCCCAGTGTGCCGCACTCGACAAAAGAATAGGCAAAGAACATCTGGACTTGTGGTGATTAAGATGTGTGCGTTAGACCGTATGGCTGCGGGGTGTTGCTGAAGTTGAATGAAAATGCAGCAATTTACGCCTTTACAGTGTATAATACGAGAGGGTTTGTAAAGTTATAAAATGTATAATGTTTGTAGCATGGCAACATCTATCGTTCGGCAGATGCAGCTTGCAGCGGTGACCGGGTCACGACATGTTCAATAAGTAATTTGCGAATTTGATGTCATAGACGAGGTATTATCGCCGATTAGAACACCTTTTGATCGTTCGTGGTAACAATGCAAGCCTTCATTGGTTTTAGACATAATAGCGCAATTTTTGGTCACTTTATTTAGTAAAGTGGGGCATTGTTAACGCCGGCAATATTGCCATTGGGAGAGGAGCTTTGGTGTGAGATTTTCAGTTCCAGGCACGGCCAGGCGCGGCTGGCGACCATGCCTGCCGAGAACCATGCGAGCACC
The DNA here is from genome assembly GCF_048455015.1 of Haemaphysalis longicornis. NCBI lineage: Eukaryota > Metazoa > Arthropoda > Arachnida > Ixodida > Ixodidae > Haemaphysalis > Haemaphysalis longicornis. Next base: position 125,293,030 of record NW_027526445.1, on the reverse strand, counting down.
CAAAGGTAGAGAACGAACATTACTGTGAAGGTGCGGCGTTTGCAAAAAAAACGCACTTTCTTTCTTCGCCGTTGTATCGTTAAGAACTGTGAGTTGGACGTGTTGGTATAGGTTCATGATGGGTACAGCGCTGTACCTGTCGTGTCTCATCGCCTAGAACGCTACCAGCACGTCTTCTTTCCACCGTCCTGATGTTGCTGCACCTGATTTCACGGTCATTCTAATCACGGTCATAGCTAATCATTTCCTGTCGGCGGAAATGACGTCGCCCCGCGGACACTTGGTGATCACAGCTGATGGGCGCGGCTGATAACGGCAGCCGAGGATGGCTAGCGCCCCCTAACAATCACTCAATCAGCCTAGTCATGCTCTCATGATAATGGGAACCACTTTCCAGTCAACACTTGTATGTGTGCTGTGTTTTGTTTTGCCGCTTACCGAAGCTTTTCGCCGAATTTCAACGTAACAGAAATCCCGAGTACCAGCCTAGTGTCACTGGATAAGGCTACAAAGTATCGGCACTCTCTTCCCCTATTGTCCTGTGCCGCCCCCGTGATAATTGGTCAGTTCACATCCCGTGACATTTCTTTGCACTGTGACGGTTCATGGGCACCCCCTTTTGCTGTTTATGCGCTTTCTGTCGGTCAACTGTGGCAGTCTCAACTTGTCCTCCCTGCGGTGGGGCTGCGCGCGATTAGCGTCGTTCCGAACGCTAATCAAAAATAACGCTCTTCGCAGCATTTCAGCTCCAGAACCGTGTCCGAAGATGTCGTGTTGCTGCGTCTTCGGCAGCGTTGTTTACAAATGACCTCGTAAAAATTAGCGGTGAGTCCGCAGAAGTGGCATTCTGGCAACACTGATAAACACCAAAATGGCCGCCGTTGCTCACTTGCGTGCCTCATGGATGGTACTCTGTATATTACCTAGTGACACTACACCAGCCGTGGTATCTGTAGCAGCAACCGTAGTGCTAAGCACCAGCGTAACAATAAGCAAACGTTCCCACCTGTCTGTGTGCTTATTTTTTTCCTTGAGCGCTCATAGATGCAAACCATGAGTTCATACCGAATCCATTGAGTTTTGAAAGATTCGGCAGGGCGCTTTATTGCATTTGCTCTCGCTGGCCCTCGGCCGCACTTTTCAATGCAGGTATGTCTACATGCCAGTGATAGGAAGAGAGCGGAATTACAGCTGGCGCCTGGCGGGAATCGCGCTGGCCTTCGTCTTCGTGTGGGTGTGGCACGGCATGAACATGGCCGTCAGCATCTGGGCTTCACTCAGCTTGGTGGGCGTCTCCCTCGAGGTGGTCGTAGCGATTATCAGAAAGCTGGAGCCGGTCAAGAACTTCGAGGTAGGTGAAAGAGGCGGTCGCTACCATGTTGAACCAATGAAGTGGCTCAACACGCAACAGTAAAATTTCTAACAACGAATACTCCCCATCATCAACAACAACAACAGCCTACTTAGTGTAGCGATTTAAAACCGTATAAGCTGGAAAGTGTACCATGTGCACTGATACGAAACACTGATTGCGCAGGTACTCGGCTTTTCCAAGGTAACTGCTGAGTAAACGCAATAACCGGGGAAGAATGGCTTTCGTCGTACCTTCGGAAAAACAGAATTTTACAAGCACAGTATGAAGTACATCTTCTCGGTTAAGCCGTTTTACAGAGAGCAAATTTTCGGGGGTTGCGCACGTACGGTGGATGACAAAATACTGCGGCACACGCAAGCGCCAAGTCGGCGAACACAGATCTTTCAGGGGCATCAATTTTAACAGGAAGTTTGGAATAGCAGCAACTGGAGGTGGTAGAGGGGAGCGAATAGGAGTGGGGTAAACGTTGTAATAATAGAAACGTTGCTATTTTCAGTGCAACTATTGTTAGTAACAACCGAACCAGTGCGTTCAACGGACAAACTGTAAAGCTTTTGTACTGGCGGATACCGCCCAATCTGTCAGCTCACAGCGCTTGCTGTGCAGGTGTTCTGGCTCCAACTGTGGGAACGCTGGCAGGGATTTTATCAGTACTAGCGCGGGCCCATATTCTATTGCAGCGCCCCAGTACTACTACTACTACCACCACAACCAGTACCACAGCAGCAACTAGTACTAGAGGGCAATTATTACTGTCACTGTAAGTGTTGCCAGGGGAACCAACCTATCAGTTATGTCGACAGGAGGATACTAGAAGACCCAGGGACGACATTGCAGAGCTATCATTTTACCGCAGGCTGCATACCTGAACAGCGAGCAGACGAGAATCCTCAAGGCCGTCCTCGGATCGCCGCACTACTTGCTCACCATCTTTTCGTGCATGTTCTACCTGGTTGACATGGACATTATGGCAATCTTCTGGAGGAAAGTTATATTGGGTATGATCCTTTACAGTTTCTTATGTGCGAGTGCCAGCTCGGACGATGCGTACATGGTGGAGTGACTGCGGGGAAGATAGGAGAAGTGTCCCCGAACAAATATATCGCGGTTTAAGTATGTCAGATTTACAAAGCTGTTATTAAGTGATGTACTGCTGTTAAAACAGGTTGTGACTTGCCAGCGCCTTTTGTGGGGTTCGTTGCCCCTAAGAACTGGGATGACAGCCAGGCAACCGGCCAATCGCAAACTGATCTGAAGATGACTTGAACGCAAGCAGCTCCCTAAAATCTGGCACTGCTTCTTGGTGCGCTTTCGCGTTAACAATTATGTCGATGGGAGCATCACTCCGAAACCTGGTAGCTGAGAACTGGTATTTTAGCTTGTGTGCGAAGGGCCTGAGAGTCGTTAAGAGGACAGTGGGGCGTTCCCCGTACCTTGCTCCACATCCTCGCCGGAAAATGTGGAACGAGGAGACGTGTTTGAAGCTGTTTTGAAGTTCTTGCTTACAAACACTCACCTGCTCGAGCTTGGAATACGAGGTAGTGGGGACAATCCCACTAGTGATTTATGGATGACGCCATTTTATTGCGTGGTTCTAAGCTAGGGCCACAAATAAAAGGTTCAATAGCAGTTCTGGTAAAACCAGAGGCCAACTTACCATTATTACGAATAATGATTACCATCATCATCAACCCTACTTCGGTCCACTGCAGGGCAAAGTCCTCTCCCAATGACCTCCAACCACTCCTGTCCTGTGCAGCTCGAGTCCACTGTTGGCCACCTAATTCACCTGTTTTATCCGTCCTTCGTGTTATTGTTCTTCCTTTTCTTCTATATCCACCTCTTCGTATTCATTCCGTTACCCCAATTGTCCACCGGTTGTCCGTTCGTCTCACTACATGGCCAGCCCAAGTCCATTTCTTTTTCTTTAGTTGAACTATGCTAACCTCTACTCGAGTTTGTTCTCTGATCCAGGAAGCTCGTTTCTTGTCCCTAAGTGTTCCTCTTAGCATTATTTGTTCCATGGCCGGTTGAGCCAATCTAAGTTTGCTTCCCATTTATTGAGGGGGAAGGCCTATTTCATCTCCGGTGCCCAAGGGTATTCGCACAATAACTGACCTTGTATTGCCTCTCCTCGCGCAATGGCGGTAGGGGCTGTATCACGGAAAACTCTGGAAATACGGAACAAGGCCACTGTGTTTCAACGGAAGGCTTGAGGTCTTCGGAGGCGCCTTCCGGAATTTTGATGGTTCACGCAGCTGCATCGCTTTCCAATGATCACGATATCAGAATCGAAGTTACGCGCGAACATCCGACCATCTGGCTACACTGTCCTGCAGTCTACAACAGGCGCGGCTTTTTCAAGAGTTCCGCTCGCTATTAGGAACGACCTGACGTACATGGAGCATACAACGCCTCCAGACGAAACAAACAAGTATGTCGCAGTGACTGTCAAAAGAAGTTCGGATGTTCCACTACAATGCCTCCAACAGCTCTCTATTCACTTTTTACATGAAGCCTACAGAGACCGGATTGATGTCTACACCGATGGCTCGGTAACTAACTACAGTTCTTCGGGAGAGGTAATTGGGCCATCCAGATCGGTAGACATTCAATTCAAGCTGTTCAATTGAACAACGTCAACTGCATCTGAACTCACAGCTATTCGCAAGGCTCTTTTGTACCTAAAGCAAGAATTACCACAAAAATAGGCTCTGCTTTGCGACTCCAGGCCAGCTGTCCAGTGTCGGCACTCTGTTCTTCGCCGCGGCCCGCACGACCAGCTTGTGGCCGAGATTCGTCAAGAGTATGACTTCCTAGTAAGGCATGGGCACAGTATTATTTTTCAATGGCTCCCTAGTCACTGCGGCATTTCTGTGAATGAATGGGCAGACAAAGCGGCTCATCATGCCCATGGAAGTGCCCAATTGGCTGACATCCCGTTATCGCGCCATGATGCGGCAAGGTCACTGCGGTACATCGCCCGCGAAATCGCGCTGACTGTTTGGAATACGCCGGAGTTTTCAAACTCCTGCCTGTACTTGCTCGACCCTGACCTGCAGCGCCACTTACCCACTAACATGCCACGTTCGGATGCCACCCTACTGTGCCGACTGTGGATTGGAGTTGCTTTCACCAAGGCTTACTCATTCACTATCGGCATGACTGACAGCCCTGCGTGTGACGTGTGCGCCACGGACGAGACAATAGAACACCTCTTATGTCACTGTGCCCGGCTTGTAACACAGAGACTGCACATGTCAAACGCTTTCCGGAAACTCGACAACCAGCCATTAACTGCGCAAACTGTTTTGTGTCACAGGCTTTGCCCATCACAGTCCGAAGAGGCCACAAAAGCATTACTTCGTTTCTTAAAGGACACAGACCTGTCTGAACGATTGTAGATACACTTTGTGCCATTGTTCATTTGTCACTTGGTTAGTTTACCATTTGAGTTTAGGCATTATTATCGCCTATTGTTTTTTTTGTAGTTATGTTTAGTTTTTATTTTCTTGCTCCTCAAGCTCTATTCCCTGTCTTTTCAGTACCCTTTCTTTCTCTTTAAATCCCTCCTTCCCCACTTCCCATGCGTAGGGTAGCCAACCGGACTGTAACCTGGTTATCCTCCTGGCCTTTCATGCACTGCATTATCCTTCCTTCCTTCTACGCAGCAGTTTACCCTTATGGCGGCATGTTTACCCTTATGGCGGCAACCCACCTGATGCTGCATTTAACGCGGATCGTCTCCAGGACACTGTACGCTTGACACCGGCACCGCACGTGTTAGCTGGAGATTTTGACGCGCACCATCCCTTCTGGGGCAGCATTAAGATCACAGTTAGAAGTAGGCGCCTCTTTGGCGCGGCTTGCCGTAACGACTTGACTGTCATTAATACCGGTGGGCTCATGTTTAGCCGAGGCTCAGTGTAGAGTACACTCGACGTCACCATGGTCTCCCTCGTACGGTCGTGTAGGGCCCACTGGTATGTCGACATTGATTCACATGCAAGCGATCGCCTGCCTACATTTATCTTTCTAAATGGTTTATGTGGAGGGTCATTTAACAAAGAAATTCGTAGCTCGGGTTCGTCACCGGACTCTGCTGTCATTGAGGAGCTACATTAGAATTTTGAATCGCATGGCGACCTTATAGACGCCATGACAAGGGCAAGAGGTTCGTGCTCAAAGGTTTTCGGGCTACTCCCGAGGTTCTCTCTGTACGAAGGTTTTCCGGCTACCTTCCAGGTTCTCTGTGGCCGATGCGGAATACTGAATTCTCCGCACGGTGCATCGAATGGATGAAAGGCGTGCTTGCAAAACTCGAACATCTCAAGATATATGAGTTGCTAGGCGCGCACAGAGTCACGAACAGCGACATATGCAGAAATTGGCACACCGGCAATGGCAGTCGTTCTGCTCAAAATTAGACCCGCGAAAACCTATCACGAGGATTTGCAGCTACGTACATAGCCTACGGGCACCGCCTACTGCGCTGCGTCCTTTCTACTCTATTAAAATAGGCAGAATCTGAGCTAGTTGGATCATGATTGATTAAACACTGGTCAGCCTATTTCTGCGCACGGTTGCTCCTGAACCACGTGGCTAGAAGAGGGTGTAAATGTACAAGCCGAGGAGTAATAAAAAATCAGTTGGTAGTGTCAGCGCTTGTGCTTCGTCCTTTTGTCTCTGTCTGCGTTCTCAGTTAAACTTAGGCGGACCAGTATTTAATCAACTTTCTACTCTGTTGCTCTGCGGCAGAACCGCCGTGACCTAGATGTCGCTAAAGATTTCTGCGTCAACGTCACCGCCTCCTCGGCTCCTGTCTTACCTGCCAACCTCATAGCTGTCTCTTTGCCCTCTGCAAATGTGACTGGCATAGACAAGGCATTCCGTATGGCAGAACAAGGCTCCTTCCCCGGGTCCAGATGGCATCAGCTATACAGCTCTTTCGCACCTTGGAAATAAAGCTAAGAGCTTCCTTCTCGGCACAAACAACCCCAACTAGGAAACGGGCCGCCTCGAACCGGGCTAGAAGCGCGGTCGCCTTGTTCCCATACTCAAACTCGCAAAAATTCCTACCGAAATTGTCTTATCGGCCCATTGCACTGTTGAGCTGCGTGGGGAAACTGATGGAGAAAAATGGGTCTTGCTCGCCTAGACTACGACTTGAGAAACCGGAACGTTTATGCCCCACAGATGACTGGATTCAGACAGCCTCACAGCACCGACAACGTGCTTGCCCTTGTCAGAGACATAGAGCGCAAAAGCCCTGCGACGCATAATTCTAGCAGTGTTCATAGAGATTAGAGCAGCGTTTGACTGCGTGACACATGAGGCGATAAACTCTATATTTGAATCGGTAGGCATCGAAGGTCGCATGTATACATGGGTATCTGATTACCTCTCCGACAGATCTGTCTTATGTCCAGGAAGGACGGATAAACAGCCTCTCACAATGTCGCGCGAGGTGTGCCACAAAATAGTATTTTAAGCCCAACCACACTGTAATTTAGAAGTGCGTGCCACACTCTGTTGAAATATCGCTCTATGCCGATGATATCTGCATCTGGAGGTCTGGCTGCAGCAGGCGTGTTTTCGAGCTCGCCTTCACAAAGCCGACTTTTTGACAACACCCGGCCTCAACAGCTCGGCTAGGAAATGTGCGGCAATAACCTTCACCAGGCGTGATGTCCCCCGCTATCATCTTTCAGCGGCAGTGGTCCTTATACCATTTGTGGACTCACACCGATTCCTGGGCGTAAAACTTGACATGTCGATGACGTGGTGCTCACACTTTCTTGTCCTGAAGGAAAAGCTTAGCTCCTTTGCTAAGGTGTTCTGCATGCTGACCAGCGGCTCAGGAGGCTTTTCTGTTGGGCCCCTTCTACCTCTTTACACAGCCCTCTGCGAAGGACTGCTCCAATACGGCCTTCCAGCACTCGGTCCTCTTTCCAAGACAAACACAAGACTGTTAGAAAGTATGCAGGCCCGAGCTCTGCGGTTTTGGCTCGGCCTTCCGAAGACAACAACTACGCTGGGGACCATACGAGAGTCTAGGCGCTTCTTACCCAGCGTAATGCTGAAAGAGGAGCACCTTCACATACATCTGCGGCTGGTGACAAGGGCCACTGGACACTCATGGATTCCTAGCTCCGCCTTAGAGGTACAAAACATGCTACAACCCTTGTGTCAGAAGTGCCCTGCGCCGCTTCATCTCCCGCCCTGGTTGTACTCCCCCTGGCGAATCGTCACCACAATACCGGCCATTAGCAGCAAATCAAGGTCGCCGATTCCAGCCCTAAAGTGCTTCACTCTTGAGCACATGTGGAATTGCTACCCTAACCACAACCATATTTACACCGCTTCATCGGTGACGGCCACATTATCTGTGATTGGAATCTGGCTTCCATCACCGCGGACGACAATTGGGGCCATGTTAGGCCGCAAAACAACGTCGACGACCTCAGAACTTGCTGCCTTGCACTCTGCTTTGCAGTATATTCTTGGGAAAGAAGTTTCTTCATGGGGGATTTCTACAGATTCACGGGCGACGCTTCAATAACTAGCATCATTTCCGCGGGAACAGCTGGCCCACAAAATACACACACTGCATACACAGGTTGCCAGCTTGCTTTACCAGGTAGTGTTACAGTGGCTACCTGGACATTCTGGGGTGAATGGGAATGTGGTAGCCGACGAAACTGCTTGCGCGGCCCACACCCAATCTGGTGTGATCATCCAAATTCATTTTTCTCGACGTGACGCCACGACGCTTGCGTACTCTCTGGCGCGGCAGTCACAACTCTCAATATGAACACACGGATCAAAAAATTATCAGGCGTTGTACAGAATCAATCCCGCCCGCACTTCCCGAATGCCGTGTTGCCTGGGAGAACGCGACGAAGGAGTTGTTCATCGCATTCGCCTCAATGTCGCTTTTACCGGCCACTACTTGCACAAGACGCCCCGAGTTGCCTCCCCTCACTGTCATGCTTACAGTATTCGTCAGGATATTGAACATGTGCTGTGTGTGTCCTCATTATGACACCGCACAGCTAACTTTGCAGAGAACTTCGGGACGGCGTGCTGATGCTGCAGTGACACTCTGCGACGTCATCGGTTCATGGTACTCAACTGTCACGGCAAGACGGAGTACGAGGGCCTTGGTGGGATTTCTCTGTGACTCCGGCCTGAACGAAACCCTGTGAACATTTATTTAACTTTACTTTACACATGTGTGTGTGCCGTGTGCGTGTTGCTGCGTCTGTCAGTTTATGTGTGCGTATTTGCGTTTGTTATTGTTTGTATGAGTTTTTGTATCTTCGCTTCCTCCGCTCATTTTCGCACCTGTCATGCTCATGTGGAGTAGCAAGCCAAGCTCGCTGGGTGACTTTTCTTCATCATTCAAGCCATCCCTCCCCTCCCTTCCTATTTAAGCATTCCCACTAAGCCTACAGGCCTATAGGAAGGCCTATTTTAGACGACTATTTAACTCCGATCCACACCTTCAGAGGTGTGAGGAGCATAGTCAATGTCAGAAGACGTGAACAGTATCGTCTTGCCTACAAGCCATGTCTGCAAAGCAATATACTGTCTCGTCCTCTTGCCGCTGTTATCAAGCTAATATCAGCGCCTAAGGCGTGAATAAAACCTGCTCGTTACATTCTATATACAAGGGAAATGTTTAATTTATGTCAAAGAAACAGCCTTTCTTCCTTTCATGCTACAAAAATGAAAAACATTCCAGGGTGAACAAACTCGTGCCGAAAAATGTTCTTGCGTCAGAGCACCTTTGAGGAAAGCGAACTCAGCAAGCTCAGAAGAAGCATAATCTGAACGATTGATAAAGTTGTAAAGTCGCTGTTTGAGGGTGATGGAATGGTGTACCTTTGAGCAAGGTTTACCCCGTCTAACTGAAAGTGTATGTTTACTATGGGTCTAAAATGTCCCTTTCTGTGCTCATACATTTTTTACGTGCGCTTTCTCTCCGACCACAAATGCAGGATTTCCGTTTCCCCTCGTGCCCGTGCTCGTGACCCTCTACTTCGGTTCCCACTTCTCCATTGACTGCATGGAGTGGGAGGCTGCAGCTGCTTCGAGGGAGAAAGCGTCGTAAGGCGCTCCACGGAGGATGCCCGAAGCCGCTCGTGTACGAGCCGCGGGTCGAACATAGGGGGACGAGCGCAATGTTGGGTCTGTCTTGCAGAACGGAGTTAATAGCTCTGGCGACGGGGACAGCGATTATGAGGTGAGGAACCGACGCTACCTAACACCGCGAAGGCAGCGGCAAGTTATCGAAGGTCACCATGATCGCCGTCCACGTCGCCAGAGTGGGACAAAACTAGGGGCGTCACCAAATGTGCACGGACCTTGGAAGCCTTGCCCTTTGGTTCGAAAGCGGGGGGTGTTCGCTTCCAGGACCGCTCAGGGAACCAAGGGCCAATTTCGTTAATTTCAAACTCGCATCTGCGTACTTTGTTACCTGGAACGGAGGCCATCGGATGAAGCACGAGGCAGTGAAAGCTAATGAACCTCAAACGTTTTGAGTTACCTTCTGGGCTGTGCATTTAGTGCTTAACCAGGGGAAATGTGTGTTATTCGTCTAAACAGGTGTAGCCAAGTAGTGGGGAAACGCATCTCTGCAGATAGATAGACGCTGACAATCGAGTGTAGGTCGCACAGTGCGTTCCGGTTCGAAGAACAAAAAAATCACTTTGGTGTGTGATTATCAAACAAACATTTGGTTGTAGCTTCCGTCTAAACAGGGGTGCAAAGAGTTCGATAAACCAAAAAGAAGCAGAGGAAATAACAGGAGTGTAATAGCTTCAGGGTAGCTTGATAGTCTCGTGTGATGGAAGACGGAGCAATAGGATACAAACGAAGCTCGCGGTGTCTTGCTCAAAAAGTATACGCGTATGGACGAACACTTCGAAATGAAATAAAATAATTTTTTTTCGAATTCCGCTGTACAGAGACTTAAAATATTAAGGAAAAATCTAAGAATGGCTGTCTGATAATATACATACCGCCAGCCTGCGATTGTCACCAGCTCAGCATATGACCAAGCGCTCCACAAAACCTCAGCGCTAAAGTCAACCTGCCAATGCCGAAAATCAGTTGCCGATTAGATATAATCGCTTCGGCTATACCAAGCTGCAGCTGTCTCCACCGGCAAGTACTCTCTCTTTGTTTTTAAAGTTCTTAAGTGTGTGTTATGTCATAAGCGACGGTGCTACAGAAGACCTGTGAGGATGAATTTGAAGGGCACGTTTTACAAGTATTTGTTTCTCAGTAATGTAACTCATATATTACCGCGTACTGGAAGCCGCGTTTCGTGACGGGCCGTTCAGTAGTGGCCCAGTACGAACAGAAGCTCTCCCCGTGGACTCTACTGAAATTGCTCACTCAACTAATTTGATCATCATTCCAGAAGATTCGTTTTTCTAGGACCACATACGAGGGGACATGGCCATCGAAACTCTTTCGCACTTCCGTGGTCTCAATCTCTAGGTTTGATTGCAAGAAACGGCATCTACCTGAAACCGCGTGATAGCCGTTATATATTACTGTTGGAACGTCTTCCTTTTAAACTCTATAGCAGATACGGGCACCATCCTCAGCTTCATCAACACTGACCTAACGGTGCACGCGCTCACGCTGCACCCGCGCCAGTTCCATTAAATCCCTCATTCCAATCTGGCGTACGCTGTCCGCATTCTCACGACGGCTTGGCAGACAGACGGAGAACCTCGAATTTTATCACAATGACACTAGCATGCACTTCTTCTGGTTCTGCGAGTTCTGGTAACGAGTTTTCTTCATTGTTGGTGACGATGGCAAAGGCGGAGAGTTTTCTTTAGGTTATTTACGCTGTTGCGCGATCTCGTCTGAAAATTTTAGTCAAATGTATATTTTTTGTGTCAGCATGTTGGTCAGTCTGTGCTTCTAAATTAGCTCTTTGTGAGCACTGCGGGCACTTGTAAGTTTGCGTATCACGTCCTTTCGGGGTTGAATGCTTTTTCGTTTTCATAAGCGATTAGAAAAATTGCCTAACACCTAGCTTTATACCGTGAGCGCACAGCTTCGTTGGGAGCAGTGAAGCGGCAAAACGTATTTCCCGATGACGAGTGTCCTGTGTAGGAGGTGTAAGGTTTAGGACCGCAGTTTCTTGAACCGGAGTTTTTAGTTGCAAATGAGAAGGCAAGAAACGCAGTTGCTTTAGTGAATCAGTGAGACCAACAAATCTAATTTGAGGGATGTTTGCAATAAAACTGGCCGTTGCCTGATGCTCTTTTTTTCTCTTTTGGACAACATGTTTTTTGTCTCTGGGAGTGAAGCTTTTATATTAGGACAAGAAAAAGTCGAGGAAACAAATAAATGGCGATATTGAAACTTAAAACCTGCATTCATGGCAGGTCGAAATTATTAGAAGACTCTAGCTACAAACATGACGTCAGCAAAAGGAGACTTCATATTGCAGATCGTAATTCTTAAAACATTTCTTTCTACCCGCCGCAATGGCTCAGTGGCCAAGACGTTGCGCTGCTGAGCATGTGGACGCGGACACGATTCCCGGCCGCGGCGGCCACTTTTCTGGTGGAGGCGAAAAGCAAAAACGCCCGTGTGTACGAGATTTCAGCGCGCGTTAAAGATATCCAGGTGGTCAAAATTAATCCGGAGCCCTCCACTACGGCGCGCCTCATCGTCTGCGTTGCGTCGGCGCGTTAAACCCTACACTCAATCAATAAATCAATCAATCAATCAATTAATCAATCAATCAATCAACATTTCTTTCTCCACCGTGAGACATGTTGGAAAAAAAGAATTAGCTTCGTTCAGCATTTGTTAAATGAGTGCATGTTTTAACAGTCGACACATACTGCAGCAAGTCTCGAGAATAGCACCAACGCTCACAAAGATGTTGTACGGTAAGACGCAACGGCACAGTTTCGGAGCATCATAAGAAGCTTTCCTTCTCTCCCATTACGTCTACACAATGCGCGCACCACTAAAGGAATCCTCCCCCACCCTGAACACAAGTGCCACGAGTTGTAATCCCAGCAAATTAAAAATGTCTGATTTATACCTGATCAATAATACAAAATATTTATTGAGTAAAAACCATAAATGTTGCAAAGTAAAGTGCTTCTTTCACCTATAATTGTTTTTTTTTTAAATTGCCATCCCTTCCTAAATAAAGTTGACAGAAGCGCTAAATCAAAATGCGCGTCCACCCTTCGTTGAAATAGCGTGCAATCGATCGTGAAACCTCCAAAGACCCAAGTCGCAAACTAAGAACTAACCGACGCGACGGTTTTTCGCGCACCAAGAAAACGCATCAACGAACGATTCAAATGTATACAGATACGTTGGTTGTGCGATAAAGGCACGCTGTTGTGCTCCTTCATTTGCAATGCATGTATTATCTTATCTAGTATCGTTCCTTTTCCTCGGTTTTCAAGTAACAGTTTTGACACAGCGGAAGCCCGGTTTCACACACACGGCGTGTGTGTGAATCAGAGATCTAATCAGAGCTTTCCGGTCGACCCACCTGTCTATGAGGAAATTCCTTAGTTTTTATGCAGAACGCCATCGTTCTCACTAAGAAAGCTTCCGCTTTAAGGAATAATATAAAGTTTATTAGTGGATCTTTCAAAATGCGTGAGCATATAGTGACCCTCTTTTTCGGGAACTTGAAGCTCAACCCGGTGCGCACGCATTGCTCCGACTTCAGATGTCGCCCGTCCGTATTTCTAGCTCGTCCCTCGTACGCCGTTGCACCAGTGCTTATCGATCTAACCGTCTCGGCGATCACGTTCGCTCTCTTTAGTACTGGCATGGGCTGCCTGTTTCTCTTTTTTCTGTGCACCAGTAGGCTCACTTCGTGGCGTAATCCCCATTCCTTCCTCTTTTAATGCAACGCTTTGCTAATCTCGTCTAGCGGTTTCGCGGCCACGGTAAATTTGACCTTCATTTGACCGCAGCTGCGCCGTATCCTTGGCAACGCGTCACGTGACTCGCCAAGCCAAGTGTCGCCGACGGCCGGGTTCGCTAGCCGCTGCCGCCGCTGCTGCCGGCTCGGCGCATGTGCCCCCACAGATGGTTCTCGTCTGACCACGTGACTCGCCGCGCGCATGGATGAGAGTGAGGCCGGGCCGTTTTCTCTGAGCGTTACGCGGGAGCTGGAGGCTTTGAGCCGTCGACAGCAAGCGGCGGCTGCTCATTCCGCGGATATCGCACGGCGAGTCGTGCGGCTCGGAAAACGGCGGAAGTGGGACTAAAGCAAATAGACAAGGGCGGCCTTTTGACGAATAGAGTAATAATTACAGCTAAACCAAATGTTAACCAAGTAAAACCAAGACTTAACTGGGCTAAGCTAAGCCATCGCTTCGCATGTCCACGATTAGCGGAGATAAGTGCCAGGCATTTCCCCGCATACGTCGCTTTAGACTGGACTCTGCATTGCCTGCATGTGTCTGCTGTAGTCCCAAGACCCGTCGAGGCAGTGGCAGCTGCTGAGGAGCTAGGCTTTGACTTGTCGTCCTCCTGGCAACCATGCCAGCGTTGCAAAAACATTCGTTCACTATCGAAGGCAACTCTCCTCTACTCTATCATCTGTGTTTTCCGTCGATCGTTCTCTTACAAAGCGATGTTGATCGACGGGAAAGTTTGGCTAACAAGCCGCATCTTGCTCACGCAGGGATAAAAACAGCTGCGGATGTTAAATATATTCCTCCAGAGCAGTTTTATTGGATTTTTTTTTAATTGTTTTCTGCCGTATATCCCCGGAGGAAGAGCCTTTAAGTAGGACACCAGTAAGAAAACGCGGTAATCCCTACTCTGATTTTTCGCACTTTTATCACAGAAGAAATTGAAGGAAACAAAATGCACGCGATGCCTATCGACTTGCGCTCAAAAGGGGAGGAATTCAAAGTTGTGTCCGTCTAAAAAATGTCCCCTTCGCGTTTATGGACTGCTGTGCGTGACTTTTGCTCTGGCTTTTTTTTTACTTGCATATCTTTGTGGTGCAAGCACATACAGCTTCTTACGAGCAGCGCTCTCCGTATCCTTCTTCCTTTCAAGGCAGTTTTCTTTCTTCTGTGGGCAGTTTTCGCACCACTCTTTCATTTCCAGAACTAAGTAGTGCACAGAAAAAATAATTTTTCTCCCCAGACAAAGTACCTAAAGAATAGTGAGATATCTATGCTTCAAAAACGAGAGAGATAGCAGAAAATATTTGGGCTGGCAAAAACGGCATAGCGCAAACGAGTATTTGAGTACTACCTGTGCCCAGCAGAAACGACCGAATAATGTTAAGGTAAAATGGCCCTTTACTGCCCCTTTAATGCACCCTAAGAGGGCCATGAACACAAAGTAGAAGTTGGTTTATTAAAACACTGTTCTGTCCTGGTAATGGTGATATTGCAATTTTATCGCAAACTTTGAATAAAGGACCGAGATATTCAATCAATCAATCAATGAGGTTTATTTTTCGCCGTATGTAAAGCGAAAAAAAAGGTGGCGGAGAAAAACCTGCACTTTCGCAGCTTGAAAATGCTCCAGTCACCCGTACACAGCAGTGGTAGCGTGCGAGGGTAAAAAAACGAAAAAAAGGGAGCAGAAGGGGGAGAAAAAGAAGAAGGTAAACAAAGTGAAGTCTGTAAAATGCGCACGAAAGTACACCGTAAAAAGTTCACCAAAAACAGAACACGATAAAACCACAATAATGCATTAACATAAATCAAAACGCATCAAATGAAATGCACCTCTGGCGAAACGAAAGCACACGCCTCATAAATGCAATTATAGAAAATACGCGGAATTACCGCAAGTCAAACCACATACGGACAGAATGACCCAGAACAGAAACCTCAAACCTAGTGTTAAAATAAATAGTAAACTACTGAAAAAAAAACCAAAAACAGCAGTAATGAGTTAGCAATACAGTCAATTGACCCGTTTACAGTGAATTGCGATATGCTCCGCGATTAGTTCGATATATCCAATAGTTCGATATAGCCGAACCCGCCTATAACGAACTTATCGTTACAAGTTCGCAATCTGCGGGAGCCCCCCTCCCGCTCCTCAACTCCACCATCCCCGCATGCAAAAACGAACACAGTAAAGCAGCCGTTACCATACCCAAAATAATCCATTTATTGCAAGTATTAAAGCTACTTTCCGCCTGAACTGCCTACTTTGCAACGAAAAAAGCGGTGATTTTTGTTTTCACTTTCGTTTTGGCGGCTTTAGCTAGCATAGCATTCTCTACACGAAACATTATTTGCACCAGTTCGAGTCCGCGTCCTCCAAAATCTAAGAAGCATTGGCGGAGCACATTGACTGCCGAAAGCGCTTCATTATAAGCGTCGGACGCCTTTAACTCGCGACATCATCGGGAATGTAGGGGCCTTGCGTGCGCTCTCATCCAGCGGTCGTGGTAGGGGAGCTCTTCCCACAGTTCACCGATGCTGCTGTCTTGGTCCGGACTCGCTGACTGCGCGGGTTCCGTCGTGAGTCCCGCGCGTCGGAAACAGTTACGGAAAGTGTCGGGCGTCATGTCGCTCCGTGCGAGGCGCAATGTCCAAGTCGCAACTTGTGCTCCGTGGTCGCGGCCGATCCACATCTCAATCGCTGCTCCGAGACCATGCATTTCGGCGGCCATTCTAGGCGCGCAAAATTTAGAATGTCGATGGATCTGCCATGCATGTAGTTTAGTGTTGCGGGTAATGCATGCCTAATTCTTCCCGTTCCGGAGGTAGTGCGTGAAAAAGGCATCTGCCATGACAGGCTGGCAACCACAAGGGATGTACATTTGACCGTCTGTTGAGATGTGCATCCTCTAGAAATCTGTAACGCCTTCCCTGGACGGCACTTATGTAGTTAGATAAGAGTCGTTACATGTATATATTTTCCGCTTTCGTTATCGCGTGTTTTTGAAAGAGGGGTCCTGTGGGCTCAAGATATGCTACATTTTCTATGATAGGAGTAGCTTTTTCCTGTAACAAGTACATTTTGTGCAGGTTAGCTGCAGTTTTATTAACCTACACTAACACGCAGTAGTGAGGAAACGCACTTGCCGGCGATGTCTCTATTACGTAATAGAATCTTGTTTGTGCGATCTACGACCGCCGACCCCACAACCGCCAAGAAACAAGACTGGGCGATTGTAGCGGCGCCTCAAGTTCCTTTTGTTTATTTTGTTTATTTAAGAAAACCTGCCGCGTCGTAATGCAGTTTTTCAGGGCAGTTACAAAACGTAAAAACAAACATGTGCATAAAAAATAAATTTGGCGGGCATGAAGAAATTAGGTGATATCGCAAATCAATGCACTAAATTCTGCGTCAGTTCTACATCAAACAATGCGATTCGGGAACATATTCCAAATAGAAATAGTACCTGGTAAAAACGAGCTCTGAAAAACATTGGTATGACAGCTGAGTTCACGAACTTTGAAATTATGGTCGCAGCACGCTGAAACAAAATATGGTGTGTGAAAGAAAAAGCTCTTATCGATTCCAGTTTTATTAACATATATACGATAAAATGATTCAAGGTTGTTGCGTTGGCGCATTCTTTCTAATGTATCCCATTCGAAAGTCTCTTTCATAGTCGAAACACTGTGGTGAAAGTCATAATCATTGGTGACAAAACGAGCTACTCGGGTCTATACGCGCTCAAGGGCGTCGGATAGAAAGACCACATGCGGGTCCCGAACCGCGGCGGAGTACTTTAGAATATGTTACACGTGGGAAACTTACAAAAGCATTTTTACATTTGATGGGGCTGTTTGGAAATTTCGACTGAGGATATTTAATATCCTGGAAGCTTTGCTTGTGACAAAATCGACGTATTTCCTTCACCTTAAATCTTCCGCAAAATACACACTGAAGTACTTGAATTTAGTATCACTTGATTGCTAACGGGCGAGCCCGTATTACGTCACCCCTAATATATTTACTACACGTCACTGCATCACGAAATTGGGAAGTTTTCAATACTGCTTGCGCTTTTTCAGTTAATAAAATATTTTTCATGGCTGGGATGGAGCTGAATGAGTTACCAAGGGCTATTTCCCTCAAACTGGGCAAAGTTAATTGTACTCTGTCTTTTTAACGCCTCGAAGGTACCATGAACATTTCAATAAAATTCTTGTCGACTGAACACAAAACTGCCGGATGAGAAAGGCATTTGGACAATTCGAAACTTCCTAAATGGACTCTGTGACATCGTCGGTAAACACTTTCACTCTTTTCTTCGCGTCTGGCTGCGCTGCGAGAGCTATACTTATTGCCAGCATGCAGCGGTACAGAGTGATTTGCTCGTCGCAGCACATAATACTTCCGTTTCTGCTGTGCTTTCGTGGCTTTCATTTTATTAGAGTGGCTATCAAATGTCTTCATTGCTTCAACTGAAGAAAAGCCGGCCAAAAGCCATTGCACTGATGTAATGACGGCCGTAATTCCAGCTGTAGAAGAACGCCAACACCGGGAGAGAGAGAAAAAGCTTTTGAAGAAAGTTTTGAAGTAGTCTCATGGGCATATACCAGTAATTCTTGGCTGATGTACATTGCGACCCCCTAATTTAAGTACTGGATGCATTGGTTGATTACGTTCTTCAAGCATTGAGAATTTGGAAAAAAAGTTGAAAAAATGTGCAGGGTCCCTTTAAGTGTCTTTTCTCTCACAGCCTGGCGTCTCAGCCGCATTGGTGTCTAGTACTGAGTAAAAAGCAGCACAGGTGACATTTGTAATGTACAAAGTAGAGCATCTGTTTTACTTCAATGTTTTGGCGTGTGACATACAAAAGAAGACGCAGAGGATGGAAGCAAAAATGAGGTAGGAAAATAAGGAAATAGGGAAGATATGAAAATAAAAGATATTAAGGAACACAAGGGGAGTCATCTAGTGGGAGGGCAGGTCTATAGGGAGGCATGGAGTCCCCTTTCGTGCAGAAACTTCAGTAAATCCTTGAAGCACGGGTTGTCGTGCACCCAGCCGCCGTAGTCGTCCGGCTTATCCAGCGGGACACCAGCCTGCATGAGTGCATTCTCTCGAGCCATCTTCATGCCCGGGCACATCCACAGAACATGCTTGGCATCTGCGTCTGCAACCGGTTCCGGACACTTGACGCAGGCTCCTGGATTTATTCACTGGGGAGCCGGAACGCCAGCAGGCGCCCCTTTGAAAGCGATGGGCAAGGCTTCCAAAGGGCTGTGCACGATGAGGTCACGTTTTCTTAGGACTGACACTGGTAACGTAAGCGGCTATCCCTGCAACCTTTGACAAAATGCTGTACCCTCCGTTGTATAGCGCCCTCGCAAGAGTTTCGTATTCCCGGTCCCCGTCGTCACTGGGATTTTCACCCTTGATCTATAACACGGTCCAAGCTGAGTGAGCTCCCACTAGCCAACCAGGGACTCCGCCGAGCGGCTTGGCACGTCTTTAGTCAAGCGCCTTACGGCCCTTTCGTCCTGGCAGCAGCGGCGGCCTCCCACTCCATGCAGTCAATGGAGAAGTGGGAACCGAAGTATAGGGCCACCAGCACGGGAACGATTGGAAACGGAAATCCTGCGATTGAGGCAAAAAAAAGAAAATACGCATTAAAAACTTATGAGGACAGACAGCGGTGTTTCCCACGCAGAATAAACATTGCTGTCTAGTCAGGTGCGGTAAAAACGTGCAAGAAGGTACCATACTCTGACATAGCCAGTTTATAATTGGCAGTTGTTAAAATCATGTTTCTGCAGAGCGAGCTACAGTCACCATTCTCAAAGATGCACTCTCAGGATGAAGCCTTGGGCAACAGTTTATTCACAATGACAAGCTTTCCTTATTCTCGGGACATAAACATAAACAAGGTCGTTTCTCCCACCTTGTAGAACTTATTAGACATTTGTGTCGCATTTTAAATGTGCTCAGCAGACGTTATTCGCTTTTAAAAAAGTTTACGCAGTATGCATCAGCAAGCAGGGACAGCGCATCTCATTGAGGCATGCTGTGTTGGCGAGGTGGTAAATTTCGAGGTGGTACAGTTAGCCCGTCACATCTTTCAAGGTTCCGGTCGGCACACTAACTGTCTTTTACAGTAATTCGTGTATTCTGGTTACCTTTCTGCTGGTACATTTTATCACATGTCGGGTAGTTTCACTTTTTGGCTGTTTCACCTTCTCCTTATTTCTTCTCTACAGTGATCCTGAACAGTTTATTACTGCCTATAGCCTAGAATCACAACACAACATCACGTCATCCGTAAATCTTTACAGGCAGCGGTGTCCCCCATCACCTCGCATTCCTAGCTCTTTATGGTGTAACTTTCTATGCACAGACTTTAAAGGGGCCATGCAGACAAAATACAAGTTTGTTTTATTCGAAAGATTTCTTGTTTTATAGTGCCCCAGCGCTTGTCCGGCAGCAAACGAGGCTGTATTCCCTGAGAAATTAATCAATTTTGATTAAAAGTTTGATTCTCCTGCCAAATCGTGTTTTCGGGACGTTAGCAATGAAGTCATAAGTGCGCGTATTCAAACGAACTTCCACTGCGTCATTCGGCTCTGCGGCCTTGCTTGCGGTCAGCCCTCCCAGGTGGCGCTACCATACTAATCCACGGACCCGTCCGACCTTGCTTTGTTGTTGACCGTATTTGCACCTGGCTTGTTTTTGCTACTGCATAAAGTAATCGTTTTTAGAAACATGGGGTACGACAGAAAGGGTCACGTAAGACAACGTCACATACGCCGATCGGCCAGTGTCGTATAAGACAACTCCAAAGCGGCTGAGTGCTGTGCAGCTAAAACAAGCATAGTGCGCCCGGTACCAACAGTAGAGCGCATGGGTACTTCTATGCTTACGTGTATTTCTGTAACTTTCATTGCTTCCGCACCATTCTCACTGCTGTAAAATGAATATGCATTAAATTTAAGCGCAAATAGCTCGTTCGGCAAGCTTATATAAGCCACGCCTAATTTGTGTTTGCTTCTGCTGGCTTCAGCCAATCGCACAGCTAGTCACATATGACATCATGGGTTCTATTGCGGGAAATGAGCTAGTGGGTCGCATGGCCATTCCACTTTTTCCTGATTATATAGCTTATCTGAGCGAAGTGGACGTTAAAAATGGTGTCAGTATGATCCTAACGAGGCAGTCTTTCGAATTAACCGAACTTGTGTTTTGTCTGCACAGCCTTATTTAGAGAAAACGTGCAGCCGGGCCGCACATTCTCCATGGTTAGACTCCTCAGGGCCTTGTGGAGGAACCCGGTGTCCATGCTTTTCCCACAAGCGCTCTCTAGAATCGCAATAGAGGCATTCCGAGCTATAAGATATCGTACTGATGTTATGTTTGCACCTACTTCGCACAGAAGCGTCCCTAAGGAGCCAGGACGCGGATTTACCAAGCCGCTCTCACGAAAAACACCCTCAGGTTAGTTTGCGGTCAATTGGTGCCTTAGCTTTCATTTCAGTTTCACAGGGAATTAATCACGCATGAGCGAAGCAAAACCACGCTGTGATATCTCAGCGATGAACAGCGTTGGTAATCTGGGTGCGAAGCTTTGAACCGCGAATTCTTTACTCAGGAAACACACCTCGAATTGTTTACTTGAATAGTCGCTCCACCAAGCACGTGTCGCGCTAGCTGGCACGCCCACATAAGAAAATGAAGACTCTTACCCAAAATGACCTTCCTCCAGAAGATTGCCATAACTTCCATATCAACCAGGTAAAACATGCACGAAAAAATGGTGAGCAAGTAGTGCGGCGATCCAAGGACGGCCTTGATGAACCTGGTCCGTTCGCTGTTCAGGTACGCAGCCTGCGACAGAATGTATCCCTCCAATGCTGTTCATCTATCTTAACTACACCCCTCCAGCCAACATACCTGAGGGGTTATACTACCTCAGGCAGTACTTAAAGCGATGGTGGTAGTTTCGCGCTACTGCTAGGAGTTGCGTGCATGGTATAGTAGAAGTAGCAGTAGAAGTAGTAAAGTATCCTGTCTGTACAATTTAGACATCCACAAAACTAATGCTACAACTATAAGCAGCGTTTCCGTCGCTGCAACTACAACAATTGTGAACAAAATGAGTCAGCTTTCAGATAAGCCCGTTTCCCGCTAAGCAAAAGCGTTTATGCCCCTTTCAACGCACTTGCACGAGCATTTACCATTAACAGTTGTTCTGGCAATAGCACCGTTAATATTATTACACCTGCTCCTACTGCTACTATGAATACGACAGCCTTGCTACTGTACTACCACCCCTGCAGTTACTACTGCTGCTTCTGAAAAATTTGCGTTTGCAGCTTCAAAGTTATAACGGCAGATCCCGCTTTCCTCATTCAGTTGGAGAGAGAGAGAGAGAAAGAAAAACATTTTAATAAGTTTGCAAGTGATAGTGCAACCCTAGTTCGGGAATCCTTGCGTTGCCCTAGCCGTCCTCACCCCTGTCACCAGGACAGTCTATAGACCTCCAGCCGACAGCCGGGACAATAGCCCACGGGATCCGCGCCCACCAATCAAAACGCATTAGGACGCCGTTACCGTGTGAGGATTGCGTCTTTCTCGCGAACCCCTTTCTGGCTAGCTTTCCATCGCGGCCGGCGTTTCACAGTGCGCCTCGCTCGCGCGACAGGATCGCGCCAGCAACCGTATGGTTTGTTGTCGCCGGGGTGAAGTGCACCCTTTTCCCCTCTGCCTTACCTGAGAACCAGGTCTTCGTCCGCACTAAAGCCACCGTTTGGCGAGGTCTGGTAGGATGTAGCATGACGAGAGGACACTCTTGTCTTGGAGATGTGGTAGCGCGCGGATGTTTCCGCGCGCTGGTCCGGACCTGGGGAACGCGCCACAAAGGAACGCTTCCGGCCGAGGTCACAGACTGCACCACGCTTGCACGCGCGGCGCCCCGCTGCTCCGGTATACCTTCGGTGAGTCAAACCATCTCGATCTCTAGCGTTGTTTAATGCCTCATTCCCAATGTTACCGTTATGGCCTACGACTAGTCTGTATGCAGTATATTTGATTTGCACGTTGCAATAAATGTTGCCATTGGTGTTCTGCCCTTGTCGCCTCCTGCCTATGTTTGTCTCGGCAAAAAACGGACCAGTCCGCAGCCGGCGCTCGCAAGGCATGTTTGCTGAGCGCGAATGGCTGCGTAGTGGGAAATAACTAATGTGTGAAATGTAGAACCCCACAATCGCCATCATTATTTTCAGACGGGCGCTAGGCATATGCGCACCTGATTTCCAAGAGGGCCAGGCTTCTTGCTTTTGCCTAACATAATTACAGTTTTAGGAAGTTTAACACCGCCCCGCTTTTCCGGCTCCGATTCGGGGCGTCTGCTATCGAATGAAGGCCGAGTTAGTTGGCTCCACAGCTACCTTTGGGAGGTTGAGTATATCAAATCGTACGTCTGCCGGACATCATAAGTGCTGGCTGTCTCGTTCTTCAGAGACACGCACTTTCTGGATATTTTGTGCGCCTTCCTCGAGCGTTGAGTGAAGCTGACGCTCGTCTTTCTTTGCTCAATATGTGATTGTTTCCCATGCAGTATCAGATTCTCCAAATATTATTGGCCGTTCCACTACGCCCAAGCGGATTCGGGGGGCCGTATCGGCAGGCGGTAATCGCATCACGCGAAGACATCAAAACTGAACAGCCTGGAACCCAGTAGGCTGCCCATGCGCATGGCGCATGTCTCGAAAGCAGACGTTGTTGTTGCAGACTGTGCCGTGATGTCCCCTAGCGTAAGTGCACTGTCTCAAATTCTTCGTAGTTGTAACAATGAGCTCATCACAATACTTGGTTTGACCGCTATTAACAAAACTATCTTTATTTATACTTGGTTTGACTGCTGTTGACAAAATTGTCTTTAATTATTTTGTCCTTATTATTTATTTGTACTGAGTCTTTACGCTTTACAGCCTGACAACGACATCTGCACCTAACTACAGTTGGCAAACAGGGCATTTAGTAACAATGGTCAAATATAACATCGCAACATTACACTCAATAACACACACAAGAAAAATCACAATAACAAAATAGAACTTAGAAAACATAGGCTTTCACTATTAAAAAATCATTCATATACTTTTAAAAACTCGCTCAATTTCAGAGTATAACTTCATAACAAACGTAACATAGCCTTTCGCATAACAGTCTTATCACACAATGCATACTGACAAGTGAAGCATTTTAAGTATATATACTTTACTATACATATTCAATGTCACGGCACAAAAGGATGGACTTCCTTTGGGTTTTAAAATGAATGTGATCTGCGTCTATGAGACCAGTCAAGCGATTTAATAATGCAGGTGCTTGGTATTCGATGTGCTTTTCACCATAATTTGCTCTCAATGTTGGGGTTTTCCGGTACAGATGACGCCTATTATAATGGCGGTTATAAACCATACGAATTCATTGCCGGTCACTACGGTTAGTCGACAGCTACGTTGGGAAAGCGAGTCACCGAGCAACATTTAAGTGCGGTGTACTTGAGGGGCCAGCCATGCCATCGTTGCTCGTCCGGGGTCACGATATCCAGCCACCATTACAGTAACGCGGTGTGACGCACATAGAGTTTCTCACTAGCTATTTAGAAATTCTATGGTGACGCACCCAAACAGTGGATTTGAAAATATCATCGCTTCCCCTGGTCGTGATCGAACCTGGGTGCCTCACGTTGCGCCAATCCAGTCCAATCCAATCCAAGTCAATACAATTGCGAAACGGAGGCACACGTTACTAGTATCCGAAGGGTAGGGGGTTGTCTTTGCGCGGCGCCGTTGCCGCGGAGGATGCCGTCGCTAAGTCACAAATAACTACATAACAATATAAAATAAGAAAAATGTCACGAATTAACGCTTTAATTACCAAAATTATTGAAAACTCAACCCAGGGTCTCTTGATAGGCCATTTCACGGGCTTTGGCTCCTTCCTTTGACTACTTTCGGAATCAACGCCAGGATGATACTGGAACTGATCAAAAGAGGGAGCCACAGCCCAGTGGCGAAATACTGCTCCGCACTTTCTTTTAAGTGTTTTTTTTTTTTGCTTCTTGTAATTTCGTAAGTGACGTGTTCCCCGCGGGATACATTTCTGTGCTGCAGTACCTCGAGTAGGCGTTAGTAATGTCCTACAATATTACATTGGACCTTAGTAATACTACTAAGACTTCTATTACTCAGTGATACTACTCGGAGACCTTCATCCTGCAGTGGACACGGGCAGCTAGACGATGATGACGGTGATGATGATTATGATGATGTCCATAATAAGGGTAAATAGTGGCTCGCATTAGGACATTTTTGTAGATTTCAGCTACGACTATTGGAATGCCACATCATGAACTCCGATTACAACTACCAATGGACGCCAACAAGAAAAGCTTGCGGATCACCCCCTCCCCTTTGCAAGGCCACCTCATTCACATACCTCGAAGTTCTTGACCGGTTCCAGCTTTCTGATTAGCGCCACGACCACCTCGATGGAGACGCCCACGAAGCTGAGTGAAGCCCAGAGGCTGACGGGGACGGTCATGCCGTGCCACATCCAGACGAATATGAAGGCCAGTGCGATTCCCGCCAGGCGCCAGCGGTATTTTCGCTCGGGACCGGTCACAGGGAGGTACACGTACCTGCGTGGACGATTGCGACAGGCGACAAGCGAAGCTGAATGCAATAGAGGCCACAGCAAAGCTTTTGGCAACTGACTTGTTTTGGTTATCCATGCTTCGCATCTGTAGCGCGTCATGTGGCGAAGGAAGATAAAAAAACGTGACCAGCTGGGATTGTTAGCTTATTGCTACGCTGATGTTCAGCAAGAGTGCTTCTTGTAAAGTAATATAGCTTGAATTTTGGCTTTCTGGTTACATATTAGTCGGCAAAGTAGCAGAAAGGCACATGAGGCTAACGTCTGGCTTGTTTAAGTGAGTCTACCTTCTTATGGTATACATTAAATAACTCAATATTAATTCTTTATCTCTTCATTTTTTTGCTTTCTTTCATTCAGCTTGTTATGCATTTATGAAGTTCAGAAGAAGGCATAAAATAAATGTTGGCGTACTTCTTGATCCACAGGTGTAGGCCGTGGTCGAAGTACCTGCAAAAAGGCGCGAAAATGCATCATTTACGTCAAGATATAATAGCGGTACACGCGACTCCTAGTAAATAAATCAATCCCAACGCATGATAAACCGATTAGCCAAATAAATCTGGTGGGACACGATACACACAGGTATATTCCCGGCTGAAACCACGCACGAGCAGTCGTCGTAAAGCACAACTAGAAAATCCTAATAAGCTCCCGCTGCTGCAAAGATTGACATTGCACATAAATTAAAATAAACAGGCTGTGCAGCCCTTTAGATTCGCCACCAGGGGGCTGATGCAGTCGAACGCGCCTTGCATCGCCTCCCGCCTGAGGTCAAATTTAAGGTGGATTATAAACACTATAGCCCACCTGAGAGCATTACCATTGTACACCTACCGTAATCCGCTACCACCAGACACCAGGATGAGCACACTCAGGCATCTAATCACCAAATTACGACATCCTTAAAGGAGCCATGAAGAGAAAATACAAGTTGGGTTTATTAGAAAGACTGCTTAGTCCCGATAACGATGATGCCAATATCATCGCAATCTTCGAAAAAATAACGTAGATATGAAAGAAAACGTGTGAAGCAGTCGCGACCCCCTAGCCGATTTCCCGCAACTTTTCTGTGACGTCACGGAACCTTGTTTGTGTGATTGGCGGCCGCCTAACTGACCTGTCGCGACGACACATGACTGGACGTCTGTAATGGGGCCTCTAGATCCATTTGACCGCATCACTTGAATGCTAACGTGCAGTTAACGCACTGAAAATTATGTTTTATTGTTGGCCCGTATGACGTCATTCTTGCTCATAACACGTCACTGTGGCGCGCAATTTGAAAGTTTTTAAATACTTCTTGCTTTTTTTTCGTTAAAAAAGATCTTTTGGGGCTGTAATGGAGCTGAGTGAGATACTGAATCCTAGTTCTTTCAAATTAAACGAAGTTGTATTTTCTCTTCATGGCTCCTGTAAGATTCCAAGCCCGCAGTCATCGCTAGGCCTCCTCTGTTGGCCCAGCTCATAGGCTCCGTCGCACATCGCAGCGGTCGCCTCCCACAAGGTGCTCCTACTTCCAAGCATGGCCGACGCTACACAGGAATGAATCCCAGAGGAAAACCCATGACTCCAGCAGAAACGAAAACCCAAGCCCCGAACGACGGAGACGCAAGCAACGGCCAACAACACGACTCTCAATCCCCGCGACCCACCACGAGGGCCGCACCACCGGCAACTACACGAGAATTATGCGTCCACGAGGAGGCCTGAGCGTACATCACCTCACAGCGCACGAAGTCACGAACGCCATCGCCCACAGCTGTCGTATATCAATGCAGGAATTGCACCCCCAGCTGTGGTATCTCAAAGCAGGAATTCCACCCACAGCTGTGGTTGCTCAATTCAAGAATTCCATCCACAGCTGTGGTATCTCACTGCAAGAATCCCATCCACAGCTGTGGTATCTCAAAGCAGGAATTCCACCCACAGCTGTGATAGCTGAATGCAAGAATTCCATGCACAGCTGTGGTATCTAAGTGCAAGGATCCCATCCACAAGTGTGGTATCTCAAATCAAAAATCCACCCACACCTATGGTAGCTCAATGCAAGAATTCCATTCACAGCTGTGGTATCTCACTACAAGAATCCCATCCACAGCTGTGGAATCTCAAAGCAGGAATTCCACCCACAGCTGTGGTAGCTCAATGCAAGAATTCCATTCACAGCTGTAGTATCTCAATGCATGAATCACATCCACAGCTCTGGTATCTCAATGCAGGAATTCCACCCACAGCTTTGGTATCTCAATGCAAGAATTCCACCGGCAAGTAACTCTGCTCAGACAACCTACCCTCAACGTCGCCCTAGCCATCACAGCCGACTCGAACACGATGCGCGGCCTGAGTAACATCGAAACGCTCCAGGTATCTGGCAAGATGCGGGAATTCTCCCCCTACATAAAGCCACCCCCCAACACATGCAGAGGGGTTATACGTGTCTTGTAACCCCATATCACCCCCGACAACCTCATGGCCTACCTGGACACTAACCATCCCTAGCTAGTACTACACACACGCATCATGGTGAGTACCAGGTCAGTTCTCCTCACCCCCGCTGGATCCCATGTCCCGTATTACACAAAGGGGGCCAATGCCATCTACAACAGCCGCCCCTACCGATGGACTGTGCAACTGCTCCGACAATGCGGGGATGTCGGTCACCATGCCGGCGTCTGCACTCCACCCACTACAATCGAGTGCATTTACTGCGGACTCCAAAGCTCCCCGCCCGGCCACGAATGCCGCCCCACCTGTCGGTTGTGAAACCTACCCCACAGCACGGCGGGCAGGGACTTTTCTAGGCGCTACCTGCCCAACACAGCCCGCAAGCCAACGAAC
The DNA here is from genome assembly GCF_048455015.1 of Haemaphysalis longicornis. NCBI lineage: Eukaryota > Metazoa > Arthropoda > Arachnida > Ixodida > Ixodidae > Haemaphysalis > Haemaphysalis longicornis. Next base: position 125,265,165 of record NW_027526445.1, on the reverse strand, counting down.
AGGTGACCTGGTCTACTGTCGTATCAGGCACTCCTCCCACAGTACCACCCAGTACCCATACCACACGACCCAACATGCCAGACTCCAGCACTGCCCTTTCATCCCCCCGCACTGCAGTAATCAGGGACTTGCATTGCCAACTTCAAACGCTCACCTTAATTCGCACAACCGGCCGTCCCTTCATTACCCCTCTTACAAATAGATGACACCATCCAAGCTCGACTCACCGCAATCGTCCTCCTATATATATCGACCAGAAAATGCAACAATACCACCACCATCTCTGCCAGCTAATCAAGGACGCCACCAACATCGTCATCCAGTTTCAGTCCGACCACATCGAATCCCTTCAAAACAACTTTATCTTCGGCCTCCTCCCACTAAGCAAAAAAGCACGGTCACCTTAAGATGCCTAGACAAAGCCAACCCAACCATCATCTGCTAAAAGTGCCAGTGGTACTGTCGATCGTTCCGCAGCAACGAGGCCATGATCGATCAATACCTGCACACTGACCCACCGGACATATAAGGCCCTGCAAGACGCAGATACCCCAAATTCGAAACTACGAGGATATGAAACCTTCACACAACCTAATCGCAACCGGGCGGCCATTCTTGTAGCAAAGCAGCTTACGGCCCCAGCCACAGATATCGACGCCCCACTAGAAACAGCGTTTATTAAAATGATTCCAAGACGGCCCGATCAAACAAGCCTCTTTATACTGAATGTTTATAACCTACCTACTCATTCCCTCAAGGACATCGACACCCTGCTACATCGCACCGTACCAGAGCAGGTGCTAAACCCTCCATACTACTGGGAGACTTCAGTGCATCACATAGCGCATGGAGCTACCACCGACCGTCAAAAAAAGGAGTGCAACTTCAACAGTCAACGCAACAGTTCCTTCTCTAATTAACGACCCTACTCCCCCCACAAGAATCGGCAACAGTGTCACTCGAGACACCGTTCCAGACCTGACATTCGCAAGGCACATTGACCATTTTGACTGGCAGGTGCTAAAGGAGATGCTTGGCAGCAACCACTTTATTATTTACGTACGAGTACAGTTCACCGTGAAGAAAAGGAAATAGGCCCGGTGCACATCACTGACTGGCAAGCGCTCCGTCAAGACAGAACTTCCCTAGCACGTCCAACAGGCGACCTGGATGAGTGAAAAAGGCTCTGCGAAATCTCTGAGGTTAGCAAGCAAAGGACATATAGCATTAACGACTGAGATTCCTGCAGTCTACAGTCACCTCGACCACATCTGGACAGCCCGAAGAAGCTTGCTCAACCGACGGATACGTCAAAAACAATATGAAGCTCAAACAACGGATTGCACTCCTTTCCCAACAAGCCATGCAATTAGCCCAAAAACTGACTACTCAGAACTGGCATACATTTTGGGACAGACTCAGCCACACCTTCGCCACCAAGTGTACTTGGCACGTTTTTCTACATCTACTAGACGCTACCCCCGCCCGACAGTACAGAGCCCAAGACCTCCACCGACGCGTCATTCAACGACACCCCAGCAGCTCATCACCTCAATTCTGGACAAATGATCTCGCACAACCCCTTTAACTCAAGCTCATCCCGACAATCCCGAAGACCCAAACACTAAATCGGACGCACCCGTCCCAATGCAAGAGCTCCAGTAAACCTTGACAAAAATAACATGCTATGCCCTCGCGGTAATTGACTCAACCAGGCAAAGTGTCGCCACATTCACCGTACGAACTACCTCAACCACGGTGGCGGAAGAGGACGCTATTGCACTGGCCATCACCCACGCACCGACCCCCGTAATCACCGTAATCCCAGATTGAAAATCAGCCTGCCGTCACTACACCTCCCGACAAATTTCACACCCGGTCCTGCCTATAGTAAGCCACCGAATTGATATCCCCACCACCCTCATTGTGTGGACCCGTACCCATATATCTCTTCCTGGCGAGGAGTCTGCACACGCCGCAGCCCGCAAACTCACCCACCGGGCCTTTCCAGCGGAAGATCACGACGACTCATTGGCATATCCCCCTAGCTACTCCCTCTGTGGCCACTTACACCGACATTTTCCACCATTACACACCTTCCCGTCGAACACTCCCCCATCCCCATCCGTCCCTCAACATATCAGAAGCCCGCATGTGGCGAAGACTTCAAACACATACGTACTAAAATTACTCCTACCTTCACAACATCTCTCGCACAACATATTCATACTTCTGCCCCTACTATCCGGACAAACCCAGCACTACAACCCACATCGTATGGCTGTGCCCCAAACACCCCACCCCCCAAACCTTCCCGCCCTACTCTGGAGCGATGGGAGCACTTGCTGCGCAACGGCCGGCTTGAAGACCAAGTCGTACCGATTAGCCGATCCAAGACCGCAGCGCCAGCCCTTGGTATACGAGAGTAGGAGGACTACCCACGCCTCCTCCATTTCTTTCCCTTCCCTTTACCACGTTTTCAACTTAATTAACATTTTTGTGAACAAGCGAATGAGTCCTTCATTTACCGTAGATACCACCTAACCATAATGCTACAAGAACACAAAAGTCAGCATTGGCGCACTACGCTAACTCTTCTCCGAAGAAGACGACGAATCGGTGGGAGTATGCGCCCCGTGTTTGTGCAGTCACAGCTGTTCATTACACCATCGCCCCACCTATCGCGGTTAGTGCCCTGTGTGCAGAAGCCGCGTAAGAATAATATCTGGCATATCTGGCTTCAAATTAGTGCCTATAGTTGGCAAGTCGAATGTTGCACAAAATTGCTGTTTCTCCGTTTCAACCAACAATCACGCTGAAGAGCTGCGTCTCAATGTAGATGTGTATACTGCATTGGAACACAAGTACGCTTGTTTAGTGCCTAAGACTAGTTTGCGCAGCATTGTTTTTCTTTCCTTGTTCGTTTTTTTAGGCAAATAATTTTAAACTATGGAACTACCTTCGGTTGTCATACACAGACTTTAGCACAATGGTCGCATATTGAGGCTATACTTTTTGAAACTATCAAAAAAATACTTTTCGACATTACAAAAAGTATTTTTTTTCGTCTTCCTTCCTACACGAGCCCCATTGCTCAAATTAACCATCTAATGCTCAGCGGGGATCAATAAATAATCTTTCAAATATCGGGCCAAACTCCCGGCCAACCTTCAGCATTATTCGTTTTTTTTTTTCTTACAAAATGAACTTTGTCGTCGGCTGGCGACAACTTACTCCAAACACGTCATGTCAGTGTGGATGTGTTGGCTCAGTGGCTAAGGCGTTGTGCTGCTGAGACGAAGGAGGCGGGATCAATCCCGGCCACGGTGGCTGCTTTTCTGGTGGAGTCCAAAAGCTAAAACGTCTGTGTGTCTGCAGATTTGAGCTCCCGGAAAGATCCCCAGGCGGCAAAAAATTAATCCGGAGCCCTCCACTACGGCGTGCCTCATAACACGGGTGTAGCTTCGGCACGTGAAACCCCACAATCAATCAATCAGTGTGTATGTGTACAGTTATCTTGTCCCCTTTCCTGTCCGGTCATTTCGCCTACAGAGTAAGAAATGCCATTGTACCTGATATTGCTTGGCGTTTTGTTCTACAACGGGAGGTTGGAGCTTAAATTCATATCCTCCCCTGTGGCTACTTTTACTTTTCTGCAAGGTTGATTTTGCAGTGCTTACCTCCAAAAGTGCGAACACAGGTGTCCCCTGCCGATACATTTGGCGGGCTGTGGCAGCTCGAGACGCTCAATCCTGGCGAAGCTGCGGGCCATTCCGTATTGGACGACGTACTTCAAGTAGAAGCAGAGGTGTAGCATGATGGCGTAACCCACGAGGCCTGTCCGGTTCATCTTCCTCACCAAATAAGGAGCGCTTGACAGCGCGGCACTGCATGGCATAAACGAGAATCCTCTTCAATATCTCTTCAAAATGCCAGAATATTTACTTTTTAAAGCTTTGTATTTTCGTGATTAAAGGGACAGACAACCGATTTTGGCCGAGTATATTTTCTCTATCCCAAAATTAAAGAGCATCACTTAAAACAGCTTAACCCTTACCGGTTTTGCTGATAGCGCCCAATAACTTTCGATATCGAAATTTTTACATCCCTCCAGGAGGAATGCTGGCAACCATGAGAGTTAGTTGTACGGCGAAACACTTATAACTGCACGTAAGATGAAAATAGGTATTTAAAAAATTCGTCCCCGTCTAAAACAACAATAATGTGCCACCTTTCTTTCCCTTCATGCGGTTTTTCAATCACGCGTAAAATTGACGTATTTGCTTGAATAGGTAACGTAGTGTCACTTTTAGACACTACGTGTCGCCACCTTTCAGGCTTCAGAAATTTTCGTGCAAAATAAAATCATTTCCGCCTGTTTATGTAGAAATTCCTCGCGGTTACCCAAGTATATAAAAAGCTGGCTTTCATACGAGCTAGACGGCATGCACCCCACAAAAATCGGTTTTCTGTCCCTTTAAGTAGCATGTTCGCGTATTTCGTGATTCGAAACAATCTCTGATTTGTTACGCACATGAAAGTTTAAAGTATGGAAAGTGAAATGACGGACAAATCAGTAACTATACGATTTGTTCGTTCTTGCGCGGGTTCTCCCAAGTCACTAGGGCAATCTACAAGAATCGCAAAACGAATATGGGAAAAGCAAACGTCATTGCGTGCAGTAGAGGCAGCACACGTGTGATTAACAAGCATATGCATTAGCAATCAGCCAAATCTAGGACACAAGGGAAGCAGCTCTTGGGGGATTATATTTCGATTACTACACCCTGTTTTGCTCCCTCCACAAAGACCTCTTTCCAATGCCCTATTTAGGGACGCTTCTCTGCTGAGGAACATTTCAATGAAGCCTGCGCCGGAACGTCCTCAGCAAGCTGGCAGGTTCAAAGTGTTTGACGCAATATATCTCCTCTTAAAAGATTGATCAAATTGTATAAGAGTTTTAGCCTTCTCACACCCTGTGTTTCATTCAGGTGTTTTCTTTTTCTATCCTGGCACACTATACCGTCTGGTACGGGGGTTTCACCAAACCCCGTCCCTTACTCCTAATCCCCAACCTACCTACATACGAGCAGTGGACGGCACGGCTGACCAGCTACGGCCTCTTTTCCCAGCGTAGTCTGGTGGAGAGGGCCCGGGTAACCAGTGCAGGCCAAGGTATCCCGGACTAGAGGAAACCTCAGCCCCAGGCGGGTGCCCAGACATCAGTACCTAAGGCTCGCCTAAATAAAGTTTACTCCTCCTTCTCCTTGTTCCCCTTTTGATGTCATGAGAGCCCAAAAACGCAAATAGCTTTGCCGCAGTGATATTGCGCTACTTGATTGCACGTCATTATGTCAGGCAATCAACTATCTATTACACATAGATCTATAACACACATCTATAACACATATCTATAACACATCTATAACACTATCTATAACACATATTTATAACATCTATAACACATAGATACAGGCACAACAACAGCATAAGCGTGGGACCTGCATGCAACTTCAAACCTTTTGTTCTACCTTCCGGTCATTATTTTTTTGGTGTCTAAGTGCTGCTTGTCTTCCGAAGAAGTTCCAGAAATAATCCAGTAACTGAGATGTGGAAGAGGTCGCTGAGCTGGCTGAAGAATGCTCAGTGGTGCTTTGGGTAGACGGTCTCAGTGCATAAACTTGAAAGGCCATGTCCTGAGTTTCTATGTGAAATCGTGGTTCCAGTAGCGCAAGCAGGACGCCTACACTGTAGAGTACCGTTTATCAGCTTCAAGGACGCCTACATTGTATGGTGTCGTTTATCCTATCAGCTTAAAGGCCAATGCTTCAGCCTCGGGATTTGAAGGGCACGAATAGGCGCCGTACGGCCGACTCATGAAACTTCACGGCAGCCCAGTAAAGGCTTTGCAATATTTCCGATATCGGGCGTTCACTGCCGTCAAGAAGTACACGTCACAAAGGCGTTCAAGTAAAAACAAACACCTTCAACATCTTCAACAGTTCTGCAAATCTGCTTTTTTCTATAAAGAGCCTTCTCTCTCTCTCTCTCTCTCTCTCTCTCTCTCTCTCTCTCTCTCTCTCTCTCTCTCTCTCTCTCTCTCTCTCTCTCTCTCTCTCTCTCTCTCTCTCTCTCTCTCTCTCTCTCTCTCTCTCTCTCTCTCTCTCTCTCTCTCTCTCTCTCTCAAATCTCTGCAGCTCTCCTCCAAGTTATTGCCATAAGTTAGGGAGATATGATCGACGAATTCCATCTCTTCTGAAGATGATACAGCCACATCATTCAAGGAAGAAGGGTTCACCTCCAATGCTAATTTTGCTGGAAGGCTTCACAAGGCACTCAACAAATTTTGGAGTGAATAGTCGTGCAGATACTGCCAATTCTTAAACTGCTCTGCACGACAAAAATCGGAGTGCTAACGCCGCACAACCTTCGTGAAATATTGCACGAAAAGGATATCAATACCGACAAGCATTAGCTAGAAACATTCTCGCTACTCTGAGCGGACTGCGCATGCCCCAGCCTTACGGGTAGAAGAAGTGCAGCATCAGGTCCATGAGGAGGAAGTGAAGGCAGGAGCGAAGAAAGCTGACTGCCAAGAACTTCAGCTCTTGCACGGTGATCATCGGCTTGGGGGCCTCCATCTGCACATTGCGCAATAGGGTGTATACGCAGAAAGTATTACGCACTACTACTGAACAACAGAAGCTGGAATACATTGAAATGCCAGATTAAACCACTGAAAAGCAATACCCTACCTCCGTCCCCATAGGACATCAAGCACACAGAGCACTGGGAGACCCTGCTGCACAGCTCCGGTCCTCCAGTTCAATTAAACTCTCCTGGCTGGCTAACGTGGCAGAGGGGGGCCCCAGCTCTCTACTGCTGCGCGAATAAACCTCTCTCTCTCTCTCTCTCTCTCTCTCTCTCTCTCTCTCTCTCTCTCTCTCTCTCTCTCTCTCTCTCTCTCTCTCTCTCTCTCTCTCTCTTTTTTTTTTCTTTCTCTCTCTGTCTATCTCTCTCTTTCTTTCTCTCTCTCTCTCTCTCTCTCCCTTTCTCTCTCTGTGCACACCTGACGTCACACCATTTGCCGGGAGTGCCAACACTATCGCTACTCCTTGTACTGCAGGAGTGCTCTCTACGATTACGCTACCTATAAATCTCCCTGGCGTGCGTAACACTTCCAGAATTAGGCGTATAGACTGGCACACATGTCATAAACTGGTTCGGCTCGCACTACAGGCACTTACTCTTTTCTCTACATTTGTTCTATGTGTGAATTTACAAGCCTTCTTGCACAGCCCACAGATAATAAAAGCGCTTCCTCTACCTTTTTCTAACCGTTCTCTGTTGCGTTACTTGCAGTAAGCCTTTGCGATGCCTGATGAGCTGTGCGAGCTGTATTTATTTCTAGCCCCACATTTTAGCATAGGTGTTTGACAACATTAACCAAGAGAAAGAAAGGTTCCCCTCACGGCGGTCACGTAGTCTTCGTAGTTCTGCACCGGTCCCATGAAGAGGGGCGGCAGGTACAAGGCGTAGTCCAGCGTTTTCACGTAGTCGGGCATGCGACGGCGTCGCCGCTCATCATCAGTGCTGCCCTGACTCCAGATGGACTCCAGGCTGAAGCTGCAGCAGCGGAGCAACGTCCAGTAGAAGGCCACCACGGTGACGAAGTAGCGCTCCATGCCGTACCTTTCCAGGATATTCTGCAGGAGAAGCCCAAAGAAGGGTATAAGAGCATCGCAATGATGATTGATTGATTGATTGATTGATTGATTGATTGATTGATTGATTGATTGATTGATTGATTGATTGATTGATTGATTGATTGATTGATTGATTGATTGATTGATTGATTGATTGATTGATTGATTGATTGATTGATTGATTGATTGATTGATTGATGTTTAACCAGCGGACGCTCCGCTAAGGGAGAGTTTTATTACCCCAGGCAAGCAAAGCCTCGAAAATCGCTGCGCCAAGAAAACCTTCGTGAAAACTATGCATGGCACATAACCTGGTAGCGAAAGCTTCCTAGCGTTTGCTATCATTCATTGCACATGGCCCAACGGGAATAGGCATTTTACATTGCAACAACAGAACCGAGGTGGTTGTACTTAGGCTTGAAATTCAAATTGCTGCAGTTGGGAATGGGCTCCATATATTTATTACGACAGTGAAATGGTTATACTTTCATTTCCGATGACATTTTACCGACATAACAAGTGGGCTACGAGGCTGACTAAGTTGCTATAAAATTATTACGTAGCCCCGATCGACCATGTGGTCGGCCTTGAACTGGTTTATTTGTTAAAAAAACGCTTGCAGCTTGATGATGCCGACAATCACCGGGATGCACAGCGGGTTGATAAATGTTAACGCATGAAGGGCATGGGCACATTTTTTCAGCTCACAAAAAGAATGATCAGCACATCCGTCCCTCTAGCTTGGAAGCTTTCCCATAGTTTCCGTCCTTAGTAAAATTGACAGTTGGGCTAGTTGGTGTTGATGCATCGTAAGTAGCGCTTGAAACGGGACGACAGAAGAGCAGAAACACACTACGGCGCTATCGTGTGTGTCTTCTCTTCTGTCGTCCATTTTCAAGCGCTACTTACAATGCATTTCTGTCCTTAATTAACATGGCCCAATCCGCTTAAATTTATTGCGTTCGCAGTGTGGCATTTACTTGTGCAAGTACCTAAAAAGGCATTGGAATTTGCGGACATACTAATAAACATCCTTGTACACCAACGACCTATTCGAAGTTGCGCAACACTCTTGCAGCTGATCGGGCCAGCCCTCAATAGAAGTATCTGACTCAGACAAATATCCTGTCTAAATCTTCGCTACCTTGCCCACATCTAGGGCCTTACACCTCAATTCCACAAAAAGACATCGGCGCCCTTTTATTGGTTCGCATCGCTTAGTGTGGATTTATCATTAACGGTTCCCCAACTTTTTTGTATCCCCGCGTGCATTCTTAACGACTACACTCACAACACCGGCATCCTTCAATCGATGCAGCCAGCAAGAAAACGGTGCAATTGTTGAAGCCGTTTCTCTAGTGGGGGAGCTGCCCGTGTCCAAGTGCTCCCGACATCTGTTCATTGGTTAAGCTCGAAATCTCATGCTCTTCCTGTAATCAACCCTCACACATGAAGATTGCAGACGATGTAAAGCTCTTGAAGCGGGTGACAAGACTTGAAGTCCTTGTTGTGAATAGTATTTTTTTTATAATTGTCGACCCCCGCCCAGTACCACTCTATAGGTTGGACGCTTGGGCAAGTTGCTTTATGCTTACAAAGAGGAGAGAGAGAGAGAGATAGAGAGCGAGAGAGAGAGAGCGAGAGAGAGAGCGAGAGAGAGAGAGAGAGAGAGACAGAGAGAGATAGAGAGCGAGAGAGAGAGAGCGAGAGAGAGAGAGCGAGAGAGAGAGCGAGAGAGAGAGCGAGAGAGAGAGAGATAGAGAGAGAGAGAGAGAGAGAGAGCAGAGAGAGAGAGAGAGAGAGAGAGAGAGCAGAGAGAGAGAGAGAGAGAGAGAGCAGAGAGAGAACTCTTTAATGTGGGCTGGAGAGGTCAGCTCTGGTAGCGGCAGTGCTTGCTACGCCAGATGGGGATGATTACAATGCAGTGAAGTGAATGTGAGGGATCGGGAAAGCAGCAATAGAGAGAAAACAAAAGTTAAATAAAAATGGCACGGAATGTAGTGCAAGGAGAAAACTCAAAATAAAGTTATGGAAAAGAAAAAAAAATTGAGCGAATGGAGCCCAGGAAGCGCAGAGCGCATAACAAAAAAAAAACAGGAATCAAAGCGTACATGACGACGCAAACGCGTACAGACGTAGCCATGCGCACAATGGAAGAATTACAAAGTTTTGTCTAGTCCTGAATCTCGCAAAAAACGACGAAGAATTTTTGTCCCTAAATATGAGTCATTGTTGTTGTCCCAGGGTCCAAGAAAGTGAACAAAGAGGGGAACAGCGCATAAGGAACGATGCACAACACAAAACGAATAAAAAAGACAACGACAAGCGCTTACTTAGAATTTAATTTTAATGTTTTGACACGTCACACGTATACGCTGACAGTCAAAAATAAAGGAAACGCAGGACTAGCATGAATGCTGGAGATAACCCAAGAGATCGTCACACTGTACCTACGCCATGTACCACAAGCACGTGCTGAACTATCCGTAGAGCCGAAAAAATCTCTTTTCGGGGAGAGACAACGAGGCTGAGCTCACACAATTTTCTTTTTGGCGCTCTATTTCTGCGGCCTGAATGATTTCTCTAGCCATTTTACCGGCGTGTTTTGCAGTAACCTCTGTTTTGCGAAAGAATGGGGCGCAGCCACGGCCATTCCGACAGTGGATACCTAAGCGGCCACTGATCGCTTTGTGTACATTATAGTTACGTTCTTTTAACCTTTCATTAAGGCATCTTCCCGCTTGGGCTACATCTGTTTTCCCGCAGGACAGCAAAACAGAATCGACGACACTTTCAACGCAGTCTACAAACCGATTTCCGTGCTTAATAGAGCAACACTGCACTGTTCTTTCTGTTTTGTTAACAAAACATGCCGTAAAGTTGTTGTGGGCGCAGAAAATGCAACTCTAAGGCTAGCTCGTTTTCCTATCTTTGTCAAATTGTGAGCTATCCAGTGCATGTAAGGAATCACTGTTAATTTATCACTTTTGTTGCGCTCAATGGTTGCTTGGCTGTTTCATTCTTTTTAATCACTGTAGTATTGATTCTGTTACGGATGTTAATCGCTCCTTAGTGTACTCCGCTATCAGAAGGCGGTAAATCCTTCACGAAAGCTGTCTTGCATCAAATGGAAACATGACCTGTTTTCTGAAGCATGACCACTCTAATTCTACGCGTTAGTGCTGCAGCAGCAAACTGGAGCTGTGGAAAGACGCGGGAGTGACCTCCGTATTTTTTTGCAGTAATTACTGTGACTGTCATTACGGAAATCGGAGCACAATGCAATTTAAGGTGTATCCCGCTTAAACTTGGCTTACGAGGTGCGCCATAGTGGGGAAGTACGAAACAACGTCGCCGCCCTGAGCGACCAGCTAATTACAATCGCGAATCCTCAGTACTCAGCGGCACCACCTGTGTACGGTGCACTGACCAGCCCCCAGTCTCTCGGTCTAGGACAATGGTCAAGTCCCAAAGGTACTTGCAATGAGGTACTTCACCTACGAAATAAACGTACGGCTCCAAGCACCGCACCATTTGCTCGATAAAGTTGGTTGCTCCTCCTTCGCCTCCTTCAAAAATCAACGCCCCTTTCTTAAGAGAAACGTGCATGGTTAAAACCCGAAGCTTTCTCCCGTGCAACGTGAGTCAACGTCAAAGCCCAAAATCCAAACTTCTTCAACCGTGTCCTTATGGCGCGATCGAGTAGACGTCGCCTTCATAACGCGAGGGACCGAGGTTCGATTACGAACAGCGTTTTCTTCTTGAGGCACTTGATGTGCCTTCGGTTATAATCATCATCGTTTTCTGAAAGCCATTGGCTAAAGTCGGCTTACCTGCAGTCAGTCTTGGTGATGGGACGGCCGTCATCAGCGAAACGCACAAAGCTTCGCTTTAAAATTGTCCCCGAACCTGAACCGTCGCCATTGAGTGCAATAGCGCGCCGCATTTTGGCCACATCAGTCTTACAGGGGTTGCTACTGAATAAAATCTAGCGGTGCTAAAGTAATTTCCTGTACACTTGAACGCATGAGCCCATTTTCCTGGCTCTGCTGCAGCTGCAGGCATACACAGCTTTACGTTGGTGTAACGAAACGTTCTGCAATTAAGCGAGGCAATTTTTATTTGCATTATTCGTAGTGTAGACGCTGCAGTACATGGAAGATGTAATTACAACAAAGGGATTTCTGCTCCGCTTTCAACTTGGTACTCCAACTTAGCCGTTCCAAGCTGCTGGAGCACAACACTTGGCACATACGGTGTGTAAAAGACCAAAAGAGTGTCACCGAAATTCAAATTCACGCAGTCGAAGATTTCCTTTACTTCGCCCCCAACTTGAAATCCACGTATTATTCCAATTAAGTTCACCCGGGTACCCTCCAAAACCGGCACGATACCGCAGGACGTGCAGACGATCGAGTGCTCACGGCGGACTCACCTCAAAGATGTCGAACTCGACGATGTTGTAGTGTGCCACCAGGAAAACGCCCGCAATGTAGACGAGCAGGGGAACGCCCACCCATACCAGTCCGTAGAAGAGGGTGTGCTCGACCACGAAGTAGACGGCGCACAGTGGCCCCATCTTCAGCACCAGGAAGAGCAGAGATCCGGCCACATGGAAGTACGGCACCAGCTGCAAACAGTGTCCCCATGCCATGTGGTGTTTCAGCCGCACCGTTAATTCCGAAGCGGTTCGTACGCGGTACTTTGTAAGCGTTGCAGCACGGTACCAGCTTCGACGAGTGCTACCATGCCATATGAAGTTACAGCAGCACCGTTAATTCCAAAGTGGTTAGTACGCGGCAACTTGTAATCGTTGCTGCAAGTTCGCAGAGCGCCCTGTACAATACAGTACAGAGGCCGGATTAGCAAACTACGACTCGATTGGCTCTCGGTTGCGATATCATCTTGAAAATACTAACATATATGCTTCCCGAAGCCAGGCGGGGTGAGGATGCAGAAGCATTGCTTCGGTGGTTTCAAATGATCCCACGAAGGATTATCAAATGTACATGCGCCCCACCAAACCGGATTTGTGAAGCCTGCGTTGTGGAGGTCATTTAGAGGGTCACGATCAATATTGTAGACAATATCGCAAATGAAAGGGCTAACAAGGCAACAAAATATGGTGGATGAATATACTTGTCCGGAAGCAAATAATTTGTTAAAAATCCACTCTAAGTGCAATTAACAACCGGTATACTATATGGAAACATCAAGGAAATAGAAGTTATACGTTTCAGTGTGGGAATCGTAAATGTTTGCGAGCTCGCTTTCCCACAAGTTACTTAACGTCGCAGGTTATTACTGCGGGAGTACTCTTCGGAAGAAGGTGGCCTAAGTTCAAACACCAAATCCACAAACGTTTTGTTCCAAAGTTGAGTTTTGTGTTTCGGATCGATCCTCGGCAGAGTACCAGCGATGTACAGTAAAGCCCGCTTATATCGAACAGCGTGAGGATTGTAAAATAGTTCGATATAGCAAAAATTCGATATAGAAAGTGAAGCAAAAAAAAATTTATAAGAGAGCAATCTTGCCGACGGAGTCACGAGCGAACGCTGAGGTCTTACCACCCTGCAGTTCATTATTGATACGACACTTTCTCGGAAAGAAAACATCAGTTTATTGGGGCGGAAGAACTGCGTGAGTGTAGCCTTCTTCTTGGAGCACAACGCGTTACTGGTGACTGCTTGCTCTACGGTATCTAAACAGTCGACAAGCACAAGACCGATGCCCAAGCACAAGACCGATGCCCTCAATGGCACTGCAGTATCACCGTAGCAGGGCCACGGCAGTGACGGCTTCGCTCGTGCTCGGAAGCGGTACGGAGTCCTCGGCGTCTTCGACAGAGCGGAGACAAGCATGGATACAAGCGAATAACGGCGAACCCAGCGAAGCGAGCAAGTGCGCGTGGCGGGTGACGCGGTGACACCACAGCCCGCAGCGCCCAATGTGGCGCTTTCGGCTACAACGGCATGCATGCGTGGAGCTGGTCCACTCTGCCACGGCCGGTTTGGACCAAGGAGGACGCGCCCGAGCTCGCGCGCGAGTCGCAAGCGTCACCCGCGACACCGCTGCGCGCCGATGTATTGCGGGAAAGCCTGCCGCATGCCTAAGGAGAGCGAAACATCCCGCGCGGGAGAGTTCGATATATCCATTGTGAGCAAAATCGCGTCCGATATAAAAAGCTTTAAATGCATGTAATTTTTACCAGAAATATACAAGGGTTCGATATAGGCAATAATTCGATATATCCGTGTTCGATATAAGCGGGCTTTACTGCAAATGTGGCCATGCACGCATGGATACAGCCACTTGTCGATAGAAAGAATCCCTTGCAAACGTTTCACGCACACTAATCGATCGAGAGCTATCGCTGTACAATGAGAAACGCTTCACCATCACCTTCCTAAAGAAAGTTGAGAGAACCGCGAAAGCTTCCTCACACCAAAACTGCGTCAAAAGTGCGTCAAAAGTGCGTCAAAACCTTCGCTGAAAGAGCGCCCAATAATCTTCACACCTTCAACGATACAAATCGCAAACGAATAGCGAACCCATGAGACGATTTTTCGCGCCCTAAGTAGGCGCATCTACGAACGATCCTAATGTATACCGATACGTGGTTTATGAGACAAAGGTATGCTGTTGCGCTCCTTGTTCATGATCGATGCGTGTATTGTCTCATCTAGAAGCATTCCTTATTCGCGATGTTGGAGTAACGGTTTTGACACAATGAAGGCCAGGTTTCACGCACTCGCCGTGTGTCCTGCAGAGATCACAAGTATCCTCGCTTCTCGGTCGACCAGCCGGTCTATGGGTAAATGCATTAGTTTTTTGACAGGACTCCATCGGTCCCACTACGAAAGCTTTCGCTTTACACAACAACTGGGCACCAGTGCGATCAGTGCACGTGTGAGCTACCTCTATGTGCAGCTGGAAGTCTCGCTCAATGCGGGAATTTGAAACTAAACGCACAGGGAGAGCCGGGAAACATCGGTTAATGCGGATGCTTTGATTTGCTAGACACCTAGGCCGGTATTCTCATGTTTTGTCCCTTTTGTGTCCGTTTCAAAAGTGTCCGTTTTGAGCAAGCCCTAATTGGCCAAAAGCGAACATCCGGATGTGACGCCATACAAGCACGGCGGAACTATGAGCCGCGGCTTCTCGGAGCAGACAATTTGGAGCAGACGATTTTTCGTCGCTTTGTTGTTGGTTCGCTGGCGGAACAATAAACACATAAAAGATAGTTTAAAATAGGCTTAGTTTCTTAAAATGTGTTTACAAGAACCGTTTCGCGAAAGTCAACCCAAAGCCCACCTACAACTGAAAGTACGTAAAAATAAAACGGATGCAAAACGGACGTCTTCAAAGCGGGCAAACACGAGAATACCGATCCTGATCTGAATGCATTACCGCTTTTGAAAATATCAGCCCCGACCATACCGACAGTGCTTACCCAAGGTACCGTGTGCGACAGGACCCTGCCGGTCACGGTGTACGCCAGAAGCCAACGCCAAGCCATGAGGATGAACCACCTCCCGTATTTCCACTCCTGCTCGTTGTTGTCCTGCGTGCAAGGAAAGCTCAAATGTTCAGCATATTGCCATGGGGTGCCTGAAAACGGCACGATGAGATCTGGCTGTTAAAAGGACCCTGCAACACTTTTTACAAAATTTTTTTTTCGAAATCTTAAATCCTTGTTGGACATAGGCAACCAACACTTCCAGTACTTAGATTAGGGGGCCGCAAAGTTCCTCATTCAAGAAATTACTGCTCAATGCCCCTTGGGAAACTCAGAAACTTGCTCAGAAGATTTTTTTTTATTTTCCGGCCTTGGCGTTCTTCGACTGCTCATGTGACGTCATTAGAGTGGTGCTGCGGCTAGTTATTGGCTGGCTTTCGTTGAGTTTAAGCAATGAACGCATTCGATAACCACTTAAAAATGGCCGCGTATCTGCTCCTTTCGTTGCAAATGTCGCCGACAGAGAATAGACGACAGACGCCCATGCGAAGTAAATGCGTCCCTTCTGTTTCCCGCTCACCTCTCACGCTGTTTCTCTCCCGTCTCGTTCCTCCCAAGATAACGCGCTAGAGGTTTGCTGAAGTCAATTTAAATTTACCGCGTTCCACTGCTCCAAGTCGGGTGCCTCGATGCCAGCTCTGCCGTACGGTGGAGACGAGCGTGAATTGAGGCACCCTACTACAACGTCTGTAGAGCCACTCTGCCTTGCTCTACGAGCGTTCTAAGCGGAACGTGAACCTATCTAGTGGAACCTATCGTTAGGGGTGCCGTTTATTTCTTAAATGTCGCAAAGAGCGCGGGAAACAGCAGGCGTCGGTTTTCTTCACTTGATGTAGTATTGCATTTTCTATCGCAAAAACCAGGCATCCAAGAGTTTCTAATAAAGGAACACTGCAAATAGCACTGAAGGATTGATTTTTTGCCTTATATTTGCGTAATGTCTTGTTCTTGTTCAGCAATGTTGACAACTATGAACATTGCCGCCGGACTTTGACGCTTAGATTTGGCTGTTGGTATATAAGACTACTTCTTAAGCGCCAAAAACTACAGGGACATGGAATGTGACAGGGACACGCGCGTGTCCCTGTCTCATTCTATGTCCCTGTAGTTTTTGGCGCTTAAGAAGTAGTTATGGAACACCAACTAGCCCGAACGCAAGCCCTTCATCAAGTATATAAGACTATTGCGCGTTTTCTGTTTCACTTAGGCCGGATCGCTGAATCGTGTCGCAGACAGACAAGTAGACATAGACCGACCAAAATTTCTGCTTTTATATACCCAAGAAAGACCATCGTCTTTAAAAGAAGCAAAGATACGGAAGGCGTCGCAGCAGATACGGAAGGCGTCGTCGCAGCAGATACGGAAGGCGTATCTGCTGCGACGAGCTAATCCCGCAGTAAATCTCCGTGCTGACGATGAGTGTAGCTTCGTAACAGTGAAAAAGCGTTTATCGGAAGTGTTGCAAACTACTATAATCGGCTGTAAAGTGGCCGCAAGGGTGAGGGGCCATATAGACAATCACCTTTGCTCAATTTACTCAACTCTATTCCGACCACCAAGGACGTCTTTTAATCGAAAAAACGCAAGAAGTGTTGGAAAGCTGAAATTTACCGCTATACCAAGTAAGCAATGATGCAATAAAAGGGAGCGCTAAAAACATGGTTGTCAGCGTGCGAACTGCGATGCGATCGAGCGAGACTAGCCGTCCCACACTTTTAGTCATGTTTCTTTGGTGGTGGCCTAGAGCGGCGGCCGCCAATCTCACCAACTCGATCCTGTGACGTCATAAAGACCCGGCCCTAAAGGGTCTGGGGAGTAGCCGCTGCTGCGTCTCTTTTCGTGAATGTCTGGATTATTTGCACAACGAGTGCTATTAATTTGGCATCACTCTTATTGAAACGAAACAGACCTTTTAATGAGCCAAACTTGTGCTTTTTCTTCGTTGCCCCTTTGACACACTCGGCTAGGGCTATGTTTATTTATTTATTTATTTATTTAAAATATTTTACAGGCCCCTGTTCGCGGCATTGAGTAAGGGGGGCGACAAAGTGATGAGTTACAGATCATTCAGTACAAAAACGCGAGTTAAAAGCACAGCAGAACAACTAATGCCGACAAGGCTCGCAATACGCGTGTAAGTTGGAAAACGATAACAAGAAAACTAAAAGTCAGTAGCATAGCTCACACACGTAATCTATGCACAATCATTACAAAGTATCTGAGCACAAACAGGGTAGTAGATAACGAAGACAACAGCCGTAGATACCCAAATATGCGGACACGAATCGCACCAATCAGTTTCTATGATCCCTAGTAAGCACAACGGAAAGAACAATCTGTAATCATCCGCAGTATTTGCCGTGCATCGCCAAGTAGTTCTCGGTCCAGATTACAGCGAATTCGGGTGCTCACGCAGCCGGTCATTTTAGGCATGCAGCGTCCACTCTGGTCCGCGCATTCGATTTTCAACACTAAAGTAGCCCGAAACATTACGTTAGCATTGATGCGAATAAAACGCGGACTTCAGAAGACAACAATAAAAAATCGATTTTTTTTTTCCCCTAACAGCAGCCCCTGTTGTTGAATAAAGATTTCATTCATTCATTTATTCATTCCCCTGTTTTGTAATTCCGGGCATAGCTCCTGATTTTACACCATAATTTAAGAAAGCCATAAAATGGATGCGGCCTAGCTCAGCTCACCTTGGAAATGCAACGCAAAAGCTTGGCTTACTCTGGTTGAGTCTTGGTTTCTCTTGATTAACTTATGTAGCCCGTATTGCCGACCCCGGCTCAAAGCCGTTCGGTCCCGCGCAACACTCACAAAAGGAGGCCCGGCCTCGCTTTCATTCTCCGCGAACACGGCGTTCCTCTTCCACGGCTAACGCGGCTCAAGATGTGTCACGCAGCCCGAGGCGACACAGCGGCGCATGCGTGGGAGGCTGCGGGTTCGGTCGGCCGATGATCAGCTGAGCGGCCGCACCCGTCGCCCCCGCCGCCGGCGGCTAGTTGCGCAGAACGACTGAAAACGGGACTTTGTGCGCAGAGCCGTCAGCGGGCCCGACGAATCACGCGCTGCGCTTTAAAGGTTGTGTCGCAGGAGTTGCGTCTGCGTTCAAAAGGTAAACTTGCGCATCCGCGGCGATACCTCTGGACGAAAGTAGTACAGCTTTGCTTTAAAGGACTAACAACACTAAAACTTTCGTGTTGCGTTTTTTTTTTTTTTTTTTTTATCGCTGCTGTGGATGCCTACCAGTCCACTGATCATAGAATGGCACATTAGACGGTCAATCGCAGCGCTAACAATCATTTACGGCGTCGTTTATTCATATTAGTTTTAATTTCGACAAAACTAATGCCGAGCGGCCGCCATGACAGGAGGGCACCCGTGACGTCACCATTCTTGTCGCAACGCTGCCGGTCTGAACGCGCGCGCAGACGGGCCGAGTGAGTGAGTGAGTGAAAAGACTTTATTTGATCATCCGGCGAACGACTATCCTAGCCCCGGTATTCCCCATCCCGACGCACCCGGGCAGCAGGACGTCAGTCCCAAAACCATGACGTGTACAATGTGTTAGTGTAAGTTCACCAAAGCGGGCAGAAGTATTGACGTGTACAGGGGATGAATGGGTGCTCACATCGTACACCCACCTAGTTCGTGAGGTATTATGTGTCACCCCAGTAGTAATGAGCATGATCAAACCCACTTAACTTTATTAAAGGCTATAAAAAATACTACGGATGCAGTAAGAGTGTCATTAGTGCACCTACTAACGCCTGTACATATACACTGCTCTGCAAGTTGCGTAAACTTACCCATTTCATGGATGACAGGTAAGGGCTGGGGCTCATCATGTACTCCAGCTTGTCGGGCACACTTCTGTCTGCGCGAGGGAGGTAAAAAGTTTAGGCATGTCCACGAAGTGAATCATGACAAGTGGGCGAAGCACTGGGGATCATTCTTACTGTAAATCACCCGTGGCATTGCCCACTCGCTCATGTAAATGAGTGAAAACGCGTGTGAACAGTATATACTATTCCAATCCAATCCAATCCAATCCATTTCAATCCAATCCCTTTCAATCCAATCAAATTCATTTCAATCCAATCCAATCCTCCTTGTGCATGCGCATTACTGTGTACGCGGATACCAAGGCCCGGACACAGCGAGATCCTAAGGTGCTTCGCCCCTAAAACAAGAGAGTGAGGAGACAACAGTGACCCGGCAGTTAATATAATAGGAATCACTGTTAGAATGTCATATAAGGGGAGGAGGGAGACCTTTATTTTCGCAGAACTAAAGAGATCGGGGCTCCGTCTGCCACGTTAGTCAGCCGGGGATTTCGGTTCCCAGCCATCCGGGCGAGGCGTAGTTGTATAGGGGATAGAAGCTGCGCAGCAGGATCTCGTAGTGCTCTGTGTGTTTGATTGCTGTGGGGAGTCAAGGTCACAATGAAAGGCCGCCCGGTTGTTTGGGGAGAGGAGTGTTCGGGACAGTTTTCCAGTGGACACGAGGAACGTGCGGGACCTGTCGGGAGAGACAGGCGTATATGGCGTGGTGCGCGTCCACCAATGGCGCTGTCGGCCGTGTGGCGAGTCTTACCGCCACTCAGAGAAAACAAAGATAACAAAAAATACGCCGGATCATACTGTCGGCTTCGGCAGCACCGATGGCTGCGTTCAGGTTTCATAGTGAATTATACTAGAGGGAAATCTGGCGCCACTCTCTAGGGGAGCCACGCTTCAGCGAGCGTGCACGTTCCACTTGTCTTTGGCATGGCTCATGTACAGGCTGGAAAGTTGCCTCTGGCTGCAAAAACGCAACAATATTAGTGTAGACGATTATTCAAATTTGTTTTGTTATTATGAACTTGAAGCTCCGAAAAGATTTATTTGTCCGAAATCATTTAGAATGTTCATGCACGATGAACAAGAGAAATATGGTACCTTTTTTTTCTTGATTTTGGCTTCGAGACAAAAAAGAAGCCATATGGCTAGCTAAGCCAAGTAGGCGAGAAACGTGACGATGATGAGGCTTAGTGGCTTTCCCTTTGCAACGGTGTGGCGTTGCACAGCGGCCTTAGTCGCAACGCCACTGTACAATCACCTCGCCAAAAAAAATACAAACAAAATGAATAAAACATTCCCCCGCACCTCCCCGAGGGGGATTGTGAGGATGCAGAAATGCGAACGTCGAACGCGACGTCCTCGGGTACCATGCGAGGAAGGCACCGCACAACCTTCGATACGTCGATGGGCACGTTCACCGCCTGTCCCTTGATTCCAAACTGCCCGTTGCCTCGAGTCAGCCGCCTGATGCTCATGAAGGGGAGTCGAGGCGCGATGAGCCGCTCTTCGACCGGGTTCAGATCGGGAAGATGCGCCGGCCGAGGAGGATAACGGTAGCCAAAACTCACGAAGCCCTCCTCTTCGCAGCTTTGTCTTCTTCTCCTTCTTCTTCTTCAACGGTTCCCCTACGGGAAGATGACGATGGCGGTTGAACGCGAAGCTATCTCGTGATGGATTGTTTGGTTGGCCAATCCCTAGGGGCATCATGCCACAATCATCATCAGACGCGCTGCGGACGCCGGCCAAGGGACGCACGACAACCCACGACTATAATGCATTTCTGCATAAAAATACTGTCAAAGTAAAAAGAAAATACTTTTACGAAGTTTTTGTGCTAGTCTGACTTTTTTGTTCACATGTATTCCCAGATTGTTGTCTGCTCTTTTCCCACCAACATTCTAACCTTCTTTTACTAACCTCTACTGCTGTCCAGTTCACTTTACCGCTAACCTTAAAGCCGAGGGCTTCCGGAAGCTGGATGGCTCCATCACTGAGGACTGGACGGATACTGGACGAAACGTCGCTAGCTGCAACGGCGCCGCCCACGGCGGGCCGCGATTGCAGCGCCAGATTTCCCTCTATGGTGTAAACCGCGCGGATCCGGACAACTCAGGCCTTTAGATGAGCAAAAAGGGTCATTCCACTGCTGTGAATAGGGAGTCGACCAGTGAAGCTCTATTGGTGGATAACTATGTTGAGTTAAGTGTGGTAACTTACAACATTGCTCTCGTAGAGACACACGTAACTTCTTCAGAATTAATTCGAAATAAGTTCCCGTTATAATTTCTTTCTGAATAGTTTTGATGAACGAAACGCTACAGATGTTGTTGTTGTTGTTGTTTTTTTTGTAACACACTCCTTCCTATTATACGGCCATGCATTAGAACCAGACTAATTCTGTATGTTTGAAACTTCGCTGTGAACCAACTGTAACAAGTAAATAAAACTCGGCGTAGTGACAGAATCGTCTAGTGACAGAATGCACCGACGCTACAAAGGTGATGAGGTGCGCCGTAGCGGAGGACTCCGGATTATTTTGAACACCTGGGTATCTTTAACGTGCGCCGAAATCTCGTACACACAGGCATTTTTGCTTTTCGCCTCCATCTGAAAAGCGGCCGCCGCGGCCGGGAATCGAAACCGCGACCTCGTGTGCACTAACGCAACACCTTAGCCACTGAGCCACCACGGCGGGTGGAGCGGAAACTGTGGGTTGTACCGCAGCGGTTCCCCCTGCACATCGGGGGGAACCGCAATATACATCCTTCCAGAGCCGCAGGGCCCCTTGCCGCTTCCTTTCAACTGGCATCCGTAGAGTGTCATGGTGACTTAGACGCGATCACTCGGCCGGTCAATAGAGAGCCGTGTATAGCTTCACACCTTTCGGCGGTACTGGTAGGCATAGCTGCACTCTCTGCGTCCTATACGCATGCTGCTGTAACATTACACATTTTGCCTGGGGAAGAAATTTTGCGAATACATTTTACAAGAGGCCCACGTCTTCTTGCAAAATAAAATTCAGAGCCCTTCCACTCTGTGAGGAAAAAAATTACACCATTTTCCCGCGAGGGGAACCATGGGGTAGATGCAACGCATCGGGGGTTGCCGTTGCGTTTCCGTCATGTTAGCGATGTCAGCGTGTGGATTGCTGTTGTTGTGTATCCTATTTACGCAGCATGTTCACCCTCGATGCGTCGCGTCTACCCCATGGTTCCCCTCGCGGAAAGGTGGTGTAAATTTTTAACCGAGCGCAAGCTGCGCGCTAACGCACAGCTGGCACGGCGACGGGAGCGAGCGCAGCCGAGCGCAAGCTGCGCGCTGACCGCGCTGACGCACAGATGGCGCTGCTGCGGTGATAGCGGCGGAGCGCGCAGCTGCCGCGGCGAGGATAATAGGGGAGGGATGCGGACTACGCCGCGACAACGACGCGGGACAAGGCGAGTTAAAGAGATGCGTTGCATCTAATAAGTCAAGCGAACCTGGAACGCTGGTATGATTCGCTGTGTTGGGGTTTAGCGAAATTAGCTGTGTTGAATTGTAAGGGCCCTGGCGAACTGTCTATGCCGGAAGCAAAGGACGCACACGATTGGTGGATAGAGACAATGACGTCTTTAGTGCGCCGTACAGGTGGCCGCCGAAGAGGGCGCGGCATTGCGCAATGTTAAGGGGGAGAGGGACGGCTCGCGTGGCGAGGAGTACGCACGACTCGGAAAAAACGCAGCACCGGTGGAGAAGAGGAGAAATTGGGGGTGTAAGTTGTAACCATACTCCATGCGTGAATGACCATGCTTCACTGCGCAGCGCGCAATGTGGGAAAGCCAGCTCTCAACGACCAAGCTTGCACCGATCCCCTTGAAGTCGGCTTCACCTCTAAAGACAAATGCATTGCTGGGAATACATCTCTTTAGGGGCAATATAAACCACCTCATATCAAAATATGGAGGCTGTGGGCGCTTTTAGGGCGCAGCCCTTTGTCGCCCGTGTGTGGCCTGAGCCCCGTCGCCGTCGTCGTGCCCGAGCGAACGAGGGCTGGATTGACGAGTGAAAGAAAAAGCGAACGATGAAAGAAAGCAAAAGAGGAGAGCGTCGGGGAGAGCGGTTCGCCGTGTGTTGGGCGGCGCGAGACAGCGCTCTCCGAAAGTTTGTGGTGGGGGGAGGCAGTATTCTTTGCCAGCTCGAGAGAGAGAGAGAGAACCACTTTATTTTACAACTGGGATTTAGGGGGGGGGGGGGGAAGGGGCGGGGTATGGCCGGAGCACATATGGCTTCGGCGACCGCAAGGGCCCGTGCGGTTGGAGTTTCCTGAACCGGCCGGTTCGAGCTCCCCAAGGCCTGTTCCCAGTGGTGGGGCGTGGGGTAGGAGGGAAATGGGTCGTGTAGACACTCACAGAGCGAATGAAAGTGGGTATCACGTTGGTGGCAGTGAGGGCAGTGGGGTGTTGGAAACTTGTGTGGGTGCGTGTGTGTGAGCGTGGTTCTGTGGGGGAAGCAGTGAGTTTGTAGGATGCGCCACATGTTGGCGGCAGCGTGCCTTAGCGGCGGGTGCGGTGGGGGATTGGCGGTGAGATGTTTGAGTGGCGCCCCCTGGCTCTGACGTCGGCTTAGGGACTCGCGCCGCTGTCGTCTGCTACACTCCGCTTGTGAGGGGCGGCAGTGTCTGTGCTAGATATCGCCCGCTTTGTTGGTGTAGTGCATTAAAAAGCGTGTTTCTAGTGATTCAGTTATTTTGCCAGCTTCTGACGCATCTGAATAATTTGAACCTGTGTCCCCCACTAGTTTGCAACACACGACGAGATAGAGAACAACTTTCTTCAGAGCATCGGTCAGAAGATGGTGTGTAACTCGTCCTGTCTAGCTTATTCGCGCAAGGATCAGCGCTCAGAGCTCCTCGATAAGTATCCAAAATCCGTAGGCTTTCCTGCAGTATTTTTGAGATATTTTTATGAAGACTCAACAGTCTAATGCTACGTACCAAGCAGCGAGCCCACACGCACATCGCACAGCTGGAAATAAAACGGCAGTCTTCTATTTCTTTCGTCGTTGTCTTGTATCAGATGAATGTTTCTGGCTTGTTTTTTTCTTCCCAACGAATTAATTTTTCTGCACCGTCACAAACGTCTTATTAGGAGGTTTGGGGGTGTTTGGGAGTCTCACATTGTGGATATTTTGTTCAGGTTGTATGGCATACATTCCCTTCATCACAAAGTGGCTTTCATTACGGCTGCGTGAAAGAAGGTGCATAACCGCAGCGTGCTTTGTTTATTCACATGCAAATACAATGAGAAGGGTTGTGCTACGCCACCGCGATCGCGCCCCAAACAACGTTGTCCACAGTACTCGAAGGAGGCTTTTGTGCTCCGAATTTCTATCGTAACCATCGTTGTCATAACGAACTGACTATTAACCCTAACAATGATGACATGATTACGGTGTTGAAGGCCTGAAATACTCGCTAACTAACGCAAAAAATAGTATACCTGCATATGTTACAAGAATCTAAACCGATGAATATTTCCAAGCAGGTCTTCATTGCTTTCCAACCCTTTCAGGCGCAAAGAACAAATCCTATTCCACTTAGGATGATGTTCTATCAATTGAAGAAAATTACTTTTACTCTCTTGTCTTAGTCTGAGGACCCGGCCCACTAACCAGCTCGATTTCATTGTTAAATAAAGTTTTCTACTCCTCCCCCTCCTCCTCCTCCTCTTGAGTACAGTTTTCCTATAACGCATATCCGAATATCGGGAAGATATATGGCTTTGGAAACTGTACCGAAATATCCCTTCAGGTCTGAACAAACATAGTGTTATTGTATCTTTAACGTAGACGTGACTCGTTTCGCTCAATAAACCTGCTACTGCTTAGGAGCCTGGTATAAAACTAGCACGCGCCTATGTACACAGTGGGTTATTTGGAACTCAATAACCTACAGTTTTTGCAGCCCATAGTGAATGTCGGCATACTTTCATGCCATGAAAACGTAAAGCGATGCGATACAATACTTTGGAGCGTTCGGCAAGGTTTCGAAAACAGTTTTACCTAACATATGATTACCGGGAATCGTAATGCTTTCTGCCAAAGCCAACAGCCCTAAAGGTCTAGATTTCGTTTTGGTCTTCCATTTTTGCTCTTGTCGGTCATGAGCAGCTGACTGTTCCCTTTGTTCGAAAGATTGCTTAATACAGAAGCTTACGCCTAGCTCGGACTCTTCGCGCTTCGCACTGGACAGGCTTCGCAAGGAAGGGGACGATGCCGGCAATGTTTCTTCCGTAGCGGTATCTAAAACTAAACTTTACCTCACACCATGAGCTAGTGTAGGCGATTTTAAGCCTATTAATATGATAAAATTTACCCACACGCCAATTGTGGTGCGGACGAGCATCAGACGTTGACTGAGCGCAAAGAAACAGCAGGGAGAGCGAGCCTTATTGAAGCAGACGACAAATGCAAGAATCCCTAAGCTGACGTCATGGAGGCGCGCGTCGCAGCGCCGCCCGTGTTCGCGCTCACCGCCAATAGTGCCTGCGGCGGAGTGGGTAGTGCTGGGCGACTTCTCGACCGAGGCGCTCGACGGCCCGACACTTGGCGAAAACGGGAAGGGGGCGTGCGTGTGGCTATGATGTGCGTCCGGGTAAGGCGCAGTTCGCGGTCCCTTCCTGAGACGCACTTCGCGCCGCCGACGAAGAGGCTCATCATCCCTGCCGTCGAGAGAACCCATGAGTGAGTGCTGCCTCAGCGCACTGCTGCTGCGCCCAAATATCGCATTAGGGAGTATCGTAAACGCTAGGCAATTTTTATTTTATTTTATTTTTATTCTTATGAGATTGAATTTGCATACGCTGAATTTTTTTTGTCTACGCTTGGTAATTCGCCGGAGACAATCTGCGCCGGTTCTATATATAGGTATACGCTTCCATCAAAAGCACAGAATGCGTTTTGATGGAAGCTTTATGAGGTATTAATCACGTTCTAAGGGCACCCCGGACAGTAGTCCTCGCAACATTATGAATACAACGTGAAATAACCATGCAGAAAACAACAGCCAACTTAGGTGCACTGCAGGACGAAGGCTTCTCCTATTGACCTGCAACCGCACCTGCCCTGCGCTGCTCGAGTCTATTCTTCCCCCTTAAATTTTCTTTTTTCTTTCCTCCATAGAGCCACTGGACTCCTTCTTCTATACCCGCCTCTTAGTATCAACTTTGTCACCCTGGTGTACCACGGCTTGTCACTTCGTCTCCCTACATGGCCGGCCCAAGTCTATTTATTTTTCTTTATTTCAACTATGAAATCATCTACTCTAGTTTGTAAGTTTGTATCCTATAGTCCAAAAAAGATCGTTTCCTGTTCCTCCTGTCCCTAAGTCTTACTCCGATCATTATTCGTTGCATGGCCCATTGTTTTCGACCTAAGAAGGTTAATTTAATCGAGTTGTTGCTGGGTCAGCGCCGGATTCCTGGTATGATAACGCTAGGCCCGTCCTGTTTCAGTCCGTTTCCCACTAAGAAATCTCCATTTGCTTCCATTACAGAGCGCTGAATCGCAGTACGAAACACGAACCCAGGGAAGCGAGCGCAATGCTAGGCGTTATTTCCTCGTGGTTCTGCTTCGATATCCAGAGGCAGATAAAAATAAAAATTCCTTGTGATCTTAGAAAGGTCATATGTTGACACCCCGTTGCGACAGCGCTGTAGGAGTGGTATCCCAATACAGACACAAGACAGCAAAAAATGTCACCAGCCTTAAAGGGGCACTGACACAAAATTTTGAAGGCGAGATAACTTCGGAGATAGATTGGTGGGAACACATATACATCATCTGCAAAATATCAGCGGTGAATACAGCCTAGAACATATTTAAAATCAATTTTGAAGTGTGCGAAACGCAACCGAGCGGCCAGCAGAGGACCACGCGCAAGTGTAAATAAACAACATCCAAACACGTCACGAGTTTGTGTTTGCCGCTTCCGCACTGCCGGCTCGCCGCTCCAATCGGAGGGCCGGAGGGCGGAGCTTCTGCACTCGAGAACGAACGACCCGATCGTTGGCGGCGGAGGCGCCGTGATTTCGTCAGCTCATCGGGCAGCTGGCCGCGACCAAAGTTCTACAGCAATTCCAGGCACTCTGTTTCTATTACTGTTTATTACCGTTGGATGCGGAAACGCGCCGGAGGCACGAAAAGCCCACTGAGCAAGCCGCACGGTCGCTGTGCAGGCGGCGGCCACGGCCGCGAAGTGGCCCACGCCGGCGCAGGTAGCTCGAGTGATAGCTTGTTACCGCTGCACGAAATTGTCCCCAAGTCCCGACCATGGTGGCTTACATGAGAAAGGAGTTAATGATGCCATGGCGGGTTGCATTAAAAATTATCATCTGCACCGCTTACGAGAGCGGCACTCGAATATCCGCCGCAGTGCTAAGCCGAACACATCTGTAGGCGGACCTGTAGGCAGACCGGCCGGCTGCTCCCAGCGCGCGTCTTGCCACCCACCGTCTCGAGCGGCGCGCGTCGTTCGTTAGCCGCGGTAGCATTTGCACTCGCAGCGCTTGCGTCACATCCACGGTCGCTTTTTAATTAGGCGCCTCACGAGATCAGTACGGGGGGGCATTCGCAGAAACTTCCGTCGATGCGGATTCGACAGTGCTACGGCGGCTCTGCTCTGTAACTGTGATATCCCTCTGACGGTCACGTGGTCAGCTTTGTTCACACAAAATCCACGAAATCCATCGTTTCGCGGCACTCGCTGAAACCGAAACTGCGACTGGCCGCATTGAAAATGCCTCTAATTAAACAACCGTCGCACGCTGAAGCAAATGAGGTTTCTACAGGTTATAAGTAGGTCACTAGCTACTTATCGCAACAAAAAAAACAAGATGCAAAATTTTTGTGTAAGTGCCCCTTTAATAGCACTACAGGACGTGGCGCTTCGCCTTTTGTAGATTCAAACAAACAAATTGCAGAAGATGTCTGGCATTTCGCCGATCAGTGGACACACGTTACAGCGCTCCCGCTTGCCGGTAAGTAGCAACGGTTCCCTAGTATTTCCACGGGACAAAATAGGCACGAAATAATTCTAGAGAGAACTGCGTTGGGCAACGCAGCAGTCTCCAAAAGAATACCATAACGGAGACGCTAAGACGCATGGTGCTGCATAGGTCAACAGAACGAGCTACCCACGCGAGGCAAAACAATGGTCAACGCATCGGGTATCCGCAAGAGCTCGACAAGGGCAGTGCTAGAGGCCATCGTCTCTAATTACCGCAGAAAGCTGCTGTAATTCTCTACAGCTGTTCTTTGCCATTGTCACCACTCATTGAGGATGCGTAGAAGGTCAGAAAGCTACGAGGGGTACCTAAACAATTATAATGGCGTGTATGTGCGAGAGCATCAATGACATCTCACTGTGCCGCTGATTATGTCCTCAGGGTACGAAACAAGAAAGGAAGGAAAACTTCGCGTCGTGGGGCGGGTGCATTACGTCACAAGCGCTTGGCGCACGTTAAGCTAACGCCATTTGCTGGTAGAAGAAAAAACCTCACGGATGGCGTGGCCACGGGGTGAATGTGGCCGCTATTACCTCGTCGTAGGTTTTCGTACTAATATTTACTATAGGTACATCTGGCGCAAGTGTTTATGAAAGCCGCGTTTCACCGAGCTTGCCGCCATGTACCGGGTTAAGAACTGTCACTTTCCCTTGGCATGGCTGACGAACTTACTGAAAAGTTTCCTGTGGATGCCGAAGAATAAAATTGTTGTAAAATAATATTTAAAGTTGTTTGTTTATTTTTCAGTAGAAAAGTGGAACTCCAAAAGATCATTTCTCAAGGATTTTTTAGAGACTTCATGTAATACGAACAAGAAAAAAAATGTTGCCAACATTTGATGATTTTTGCTTTGAAAGCGAAAAGAAGCCTTGTGGCAATCCGCAGCAAGTATAGAGAGAAACGTGGCTAGATGCTATGGTGACGTCTACGACAGCACGTGACTACAATGACATTCCCACTAGTATATATTTAGTATGAAACTCTATGACCTCAGGTTCAAAGTACGCGCATTAGGCCAGCTCGTCCCATTTCACGACTCGCGCGCAAGGCAGCACTCAAGCACGTTTATAGCGACATATGTCTAAACACCAGGTTCAAACTACGCGTCTTAGGTCAGATCGCGCAATCTAGTTATCGTCAGTGAGGCAACGCCCGACAAAACCACATGAGCAGTCGCAGCCAATGGCAGTTAACGTGCCGTTTGCCTTCCACGGGTTTGTGATGACGGCACGGCTTCCGCAGTATGTGACGAAGAATTCCCCGTACTAAAAACGAGTTCGCAGGCTAAATGAATGAACTCATTTAGGGCGAAACTTATATACTTGTCCGTCATCAAAAACTCCCGAGGCTGGAAGTGTCTTTGCAGCGCGAGGAGTTCCGTAGCGCGGGGCGTTGAAAAACGAACGTCCTGCTGTGTGAGCAGTCACCGCCAAGCTTCCACGTCGTTCAAACCGTGATTTGTACCTCAGATAATACGTCACCTCACTTGGATATGTATCTTGGCTACACTGTTTAATAACAGGCACCATTTGCAAGATCACAACATGACAGACATCAAGGGGCTTCATCACTGAGATAGGCATTTTGTACAGATTAATTTTCAATCGGCATCGCTTTAAAATTATGTACAGTCCAAATAAAAGTCTGTGCGTGTATGTGTGTTTCTTCGGTAGGGATGACAGCCATCAACTTTGCCCATACTTTTCACCTTATATGGTAATCTTTATATCGTGCGTTAAAAAGCTTCTCTGATCATCTACTTTCGCGGAGGGGCATCGCTCATGATTTTTTTTTCGAGAGAGCCAATTGCACACCCAATGAGGAAGTGGCAACCGGCGATATGCGGTGCGACCAGAAGCAGTATTCAGCAGAGTACTCTGCGGAATACTGATTAGTATTCTGCCCAACGAATACTACAGCGAAGAAAAATTTTTACGTACGGAACCGGTTCAAATCAGAACCTGCGCTTCGACATCTTTTTGCGCGTTCCACCCCAGATTCGTTGGCGCCGTGGCTTAGTTGGTTAAAGCGCCTGTCTAGTAAACAGGAGATCGTGAGTTCGAATCTCACCGGTGCCTTTTTGTGTTCCTTTTTTTATTGCTGATTGCTTTTCAGCGTTATATGAGGCGCTTTTTCTTTCTTTTTTTTTCAGTGAGAGCCAGATTCACCTAACGTAAATTTGAGAAACAGTGGAAGTTTGTTACGGGACCAAAATGCAACGCTGTAAAAGCTCGCATGTAAAATATGATATATTTAACATGTCAGCTAGGAGAAGTTTATAGCCACAAGTAATTATAAATTATGCGGTGAATTTGAGCACTGTCGTGTTGATAAGTGTGGATTTGGCTCATATTGGATTGAAACACTCAGGTTGATGCGGCCTTCCCATGAAAACTTTAATTAAATTGAATTTCAAGAACGGTATGATTGAGTTTTGGCGGAAAATGCATTAAACATATGCAAAATGGCTCCAAGAACAGTAGAGCTATACACGGAGAGCATGCGAGTCCTTTTGGCACTAAATGCAGCTCTCTTGGAATTCTTCCCTAGGATAATTTTTCGGGTACGCCGTGCCTGAATATATACTCACGAAGTAAGCAAGCTCTTTATTTCTTTCCTATAAATGTCCAAAACCGCTTCACAAAAGGCTGCTCGTATATTTTTCTTGACCTTAATGAAGTGGCTCGTACTCTCGGAGGGAGAGAGAGGATGAGAGAAAGAGAGAGATTTGCCAGTGCTTGTAAGCGGTGGTTCTTTAGGTAAGTACTAAAATGGTAAATATGGGAGTCAACCAGTAAATATGACCACAGTTACTCCGTTCGGATTAGGGAGGCGAGATGAAATCATTGTTTCACATCGCTCAGTTTCATTTCGTTTACTTCTTCGGTTCACTTCGCCGTCGACATCTGGAGACAAATCTTTCGCCGATCTTTTAGTTTCCGTCTGAATTAATGATAAGCCAGTTCCGAAAAGAAAAACCACTCCTGAAAACACCCAGAAACAGTCTGAATAGTAAAGCCAAAAGCAAACTCCCATTGAGCAAATGGATTTGGCTCATTTTGACCCGTGAAGCAGCAGTACCCGACTTATTTTAGATACGAACTAGGACCTGCGTACACGTTTGCACGGCGTTATTCCACTTTTCTTGCCATCTCTTTTTTTACGGGAAAGTTCCGAGTTTTTCTTGTCACTGCAGTTTTATCGGACGTAGTTTTGGTTTCTGGATCTGCATGGCTCACTTAAAAAAAAGCCTCCTATGTTCCTGTTTGCTTGGAGTGGATTATGTTTATGCACCGGCCGCGCAATGCCATAATGACATCTGATGGTGAACAAAGCCCATCTATTTCATCAATCAGAATGCGATTGGCCAGTGCGACGCGTTTTGCGCGCCGACTGTTTGAAAAGAATAGCGTTTTTTTTATTATTATTATACCGGGAACACCATTGCTTTCCTGCTTAACAACGTGTGGGCTAGAGCTCGTCGGTTGCCTTAGATCAGCCCAGTTAAGCGCGAAAAATGTGCCCTGTTTTCAAAAAATGTTTCAGAAAAATTTTGACGTCTCTCCTGCGCCGTGTGACTGCAATAATTTATGAAGCCTGAACAAATAAATACAGAGTGTTTAAATACGTCAGGGATGTCAGGACTGAGTATACCAGTGGGATATACTCACAGACGAAATCAGACTTATTTAGTAGAACTATAAGTACATCACGAAAATTTGTTTCGTATATAGGGAAAACATCCTGCGACATCGTAGCAGTCTTGTCGCTGGTCTCTTGGCGCGAGGGCATCACCCTTATGGAATTCATTCGGGCCCTTAAAGGGGCCATGCGAACAAAACACAAGTTTGGTTCTTTCGAGAGATCGCCACGTTAGAATCATACCGACACCACTTTTAACGCACACTTCGCTCAAATAAAATACGTGATTAGAAAATAAAAAGAATTTGCCATGCGACCCACTAGCTCATTTCCTGCAACAGAACCTACACGATGTCATATGTGCCCAGCTGTGCGATTTGCTGAGGCCGGCAAAAGAGGCACGGCTATTAAGCTTGCCGAACGAGCTGTTTGCGCTTAAGTGCAATGCTTACTCATTTTACAGCAAAGAAAGTTACGAAAATACACGTAAGCATAGAATTACCGATACGCACTGCTGTCGGTACTGGGCGCACTATGCTTGTCTTAGCTGCACGGCACTCCGCCGCTCTGAAGTTGTCTTACACGACACTGGCCGACTGGCGTAAGCGACGTTGTCTTAAGTGACGTTGTTTGTCGAGGATACCCCTGTTTCACGAAATGATTACTCTCTGCAGTAACAAAAACAAGCCAGATGCAAAACGCTCAAAAACAAAGCAACGGCGTAAAGCAGTTCGTCGATTAATATACTAGCGCCATCTGGGAGGGCTGAGGTCAAGCAAGGCTGCAGAGCCGAATGACGCAGTGGAAGTTCGTTTGAATGCGCGCACTTATGACTTCATTGCTGACGTTGCGAAAACACACGGGAGAATCAAATTTTAAACCTAAAGTGAGTAATTTCTCAGTGAATACGGCGTTCTTTGCTGCCGGGCAAGCGCTGGGGCACTATAAAACACGAAATCTTTCCAATAGAGCAAACTTGTATTTTGTCTGCACGGCCCCTGTCAGCATGCGCCGCTGACCCATGAACAGCAGGTATTTTGCTTCTCGAAATTAAAAATGGTTAGAACAAAAGAGGAGAAATGCGGCCATGCATGCCCTTCGTATACAGATGGTTAACCAGCGAAACCGTAACGTGTGGTCGGTGTTAGGCATTGTCACATCTA
This sequence comes from Haemaphysalis longicornis, assembly GCF_048455015.1. Lineage (NCBI taxonomy): Eukaryota > Metazoa > Arthropoda > Arachnida > Ixodida > Ixodidae > Haemaphysalis > Haemaphysalis longicornis. Next base: position 125,232,246 of record NW_027526445.1, on the reverse strand, counting down.
CGATGCTGGCCGTTGTCGCTTGAGCGGTGCTTGACGCAGCTATAACTCGCAGCGCGCGCCTTCTGCTGCGAGTACGGTTGCCACCTGACTGGTTTTGGACGGGCCCGACCGGTTTTTTAGACAGTGGGCCGGTTGCCGGTCTGGTCCTAAAACCGGCCGACGTTGGCCGGTTTTTTGGCCATCGTGCCGCGGTTATTTCTTTTTGGCATTTTTCAAGCGTAGCCACTACGAAAATAAATATGGGCCGACAAGCGCTGCAAAGACACGCTAGAAGAGGAAATACGCGGCCGAGCGCGATTCCTGAGATGGAAGGGACCAAAAGGAGGAACAACACTGCGAAATGCCGCCGGCGCGGCCCGCAAGTGCGGTTATTTTTCTGTGCAGCACATTCAGAGCAATAGCCAAAATCTCAATCACCTTCAGTGCAAACATTATGTAGTTTTCTATGTAGGAAAACGCTACAAGAAACGGCATTGCATGTCAATATAAAAAAAAACGTGGTGCCTTTTTCTCAACACCAATTTAAACTTCTTCTTACCTGCACGCCGAAGAAACAAAAACACTGGTGTGCGTCGCCTCCTCCGTTTCAACCCAATTATCAACGCTGGTGTCAACAGACGCTATGAAACGCAGTCACAATGGAGTCGAGGCATTACTTTGTGTTTGGTGGGGTGGTGTTCGGAATGTCTAACTCACAGCATGCGTTTAGCACGGACAAGTACCGCCATCCCTCGGAGCCCGACGTAACCAGTGACGGCGCACTCGCATATGGTTACCTGCGTGCGTGTCTCGCCAGTGAATACAAGGTATAGGCTAACACATGGCTTGTGGCGTGAGGTCTCCTGTACTCGGGCCTTGACCTCTTGACTTTCCTTTAAAGTTGCGGACAATTACCATTCGATTTTTCGCTCTAAGCGTCCATTTAACTTTTATGTGTCTTTTCCCAGACGTTCAGCCAGCGTTTGTTTACTAGGAATACTTAGTGACCTGGTACTAAGGAGAAAGTACCAGCTACTGGTGTCTCTCACTGCGTATGCCCTCTCTCGTTCTTTCAACGTGTATTTTTTTTATGTACTCATAACAACAGAATTTGTACACTTACTGGTTTTGGAGGTGCCATAACGCCACATTGCGTACAGCACGATTGCAATCCATGCGACCCAGTTTAATATCCTCGAAGGACTCCTGCAAGAGACCAGCGCAGTAAGGCATCAGTTAGTGCTCGGAGCTTGCATATTAGGGCGCGTTATTAGGTCAACCGCCGGTCTCAGGGATAAAATAGCTTCAAAGTGCACCAGTGCACATCCATAAACTCTAGAATATACCCAAGTTAGGCAACGGTCGTTTATTAGAGAATATGGTTTATGAAGAATGCGGCTTTTGAACGGGAAAGTAAAAAAGAAGAATAATTAAATTTGGGGGATTTGTGCTGCACCCAAGCAACACGTGAGGAATGAGGCGCGCCGTAGTGAATGGTTCCGGAATTATTCTGTTCACCTAGGACAAAGTGTGACGAAATCTCAGCACAAAGCTATTTTCGCTTTTCGCCTGTATCAAAAACACTGCCAATGCGTCAACGTAAATAATTTCATCAACACAAATATTGCTTTAATTAGGACATTAAACATCAAAAATTCCGAGCAGACTTGACATTCCAAGCATTTCTATATGCGTACCTACTTTGTCGCCTTCTGTCTCGGCAAATGTCTGTGTTTTCTAAATCAGTGCATGGCAGCAGAGAATAGCCATCAGGCGAGAGCCTCAAATCTCTATGTTTCAATACGGATAACGTTCATCTTAAGCGCATAAAAGCGCACAGACACAGAAGGCAAGCCCTTCTTCAATGAAGACCGCAAACCCTTCTTCAATACCGAGTATACTGAGTACATGTAATACTGAGTAATACTCTCAGTGGCTAAGGCGTTGCGCTGCTGAGCACGAGGTCGCGGGTTCGATTCCCGGCCGCGCCGGCCGATTTTCTGATGGAGGCGAAAAGCAAAAACGCCCGTGTGTACGAGATTTCGGCGCACGTTAAAGATCCCCAGGTGGTCAAAATTAATCCGGAGCCCTCCACTACGGCGCGCCTCATCGCCTGCGTTGCGTCGGCGCGTTCAACCCTACAACCAATCAATACTGAGTAATACTGGGTACTTAATTGTCTGGAACACACATGTCCAAGGCGAACATCACAACCGCTTTGCGACGTTCACCTTTAATCAGCCAAAATCCCCGATATGCACTGGTGCAGGGTCCGTTCAGGGCCAGGGCCCATCTGGCATTCCGTAGAAACCTGGTTTAAATGCCGCCAACTTGGTTTGTAGGGGGACATGTGGAATCATTGAATTCCTAGCATTTAATAGCATTTTTTTTTCCTTTGAACATTTAACGGCCATTTTTTATCCTTTAACCGTGCCTTGGCCATTCTGTGTGCCACCCGTCGGCCATATTTTCGACCAATACAGTTAACCAATTCTCTCGCATTAAGGGACACTCACCTGATCACACATTCTTACGGTACTTACTAATTCATGCCCCAGGGGTAAAAAAGCATCGTGTACCGTTAGAAAAAGTTTTACAAATTCATAGACATCTACTAATGGTCTCGTTTGCTTCTTTTATAAATATATCACTTATTTACCGAGGTAAAAATAGACAATAAACATATTTTCGTTCATCCAATTTTTACTACATGGCGCTAGCTGTCTAGCAAGGTAGAGATTTTTTTTTTTCATTTCTGTACAGTAGTAATATATATCTAAAGTAAGCAAACTAGGGCGTTGTGAACATTATTTGTAAAGATTTCCGTGTTGCTTCCCTATTGTTTATAATTCTGTGGGTCAGAGAGCACTAAGTCCCATATGAATGTTAACAGGTGAATCCGCTTTAAGCAAACCGGTTTACAGATGCGAACTTGTACTGAGCAGCCTGCAACCGCCAGTCGAAGCGACAAGAAAGCATTCGAAAAATTTTGTTATCGCCGCACCCGCCCCCCCCCTCCATTTAGATACGTTCCCCCAGGCAGCTTTTATTTTTGGCAAAAGGGGACAATCTTACACCCGCCCTTTGCTCGAATTAGGCGCGTTTCTCTCATTAAGGTATTGAAAGTTCTGAGGAAGCATTAAAGATAGACTTACGCAGGCATTGCTGCTTTGCACGGCGCCATGCATATATAGCGGCGTAATTAAAAATCTTTCCCAGTTTCGGCCTTTCATTAAAAGGTAATTAATTTCACCGCAGCAAACTGCCTGGATAATCAATGCGCAAAAAGGTCGTAATTGTGCTTTCCGGACATCAAGCTCAAAATCCCGGGCCATCTCCACTGACGTGAAATTTAATTGGGGAGGGGCGAAGCATGCAGTGTATAAGTGTATTCTTGGCGCCTTGGCGTTTTCGCCAACGGAGATGAAACTGATATGGGGGTAGAGGTATAGAGCTTTGCTGTAAAAGGCTGGTGTCTTTGAAGCACGATGCTCTCCAGCGCGAGGCGTAAACGAGTGTCCCGGTGTTTTAGTACAGTGACTACATGAGACGACGGTTACGACGACGACATGAGACGCCGACAGCCCGAGCCCCTAAGGGGCATCGCCCCTAAAAGGACTGCGGAGACAACATATAATTTTGTACGGTTTGAAAGAAGTAGGCTTTGGTAACTAACTCAGCTCCATACTCCAGCAACGAAATATACTTTTTAGGCGAAAAACACAAGAAATAATAAAGAACAATCAAATTTCGTTCTGCAATTAAGTAACATGGCAGGGGTGGCGTATTATGAGCAAACACTAAAAGCATAGTTATCGATGTGTTAACTGTCCGTTATCATTCAAGTCATACGATCCAACGGATCTATAGGCGCCCCACTACGATCCCACAGTCTTGTTTCGTGGAGGTGGCTTGCATAGGTATAGGCGGCGGCAAATCCGGCAAACAGGATTCGCCGGAGCATTCGCCGGAACTGGAATCGCCGGAACAGGATTCGCCGGAACAGGAATCGCCGGAAAATTGCTGTGGACTCGCCACTGCTTCATCTGCTTTCATTAATATCTCCATTATTTTTTGAAATTTAGGATGAAATGCGTATCATTATTGTTACCGGGACAGAGCAGGCGTTTTATTAAACCAAACTTGCATTTTGTCTCGATGTCCACGTTATAGTGGAATGGTGAGAGTGGTGGCAGATAAAAGCTCTTTAGCTTTCTGTAACAGCCTCGGTAACCTTTGCTAAAATGTCGAAGGTACATAAGTCGTGCACAACGCATACACGCGGCAACGCTCCTGTTCTAATTACTTCAAGAAAGTTCCCACACAGACGATTTCGGACTTGTGACAACTCGCTTCCGGAAGGTCGATCTCAACGACTAACAAAGAACTTCTGCCTAATGAGGACCGCTGTATTGCACTTCTCCGTTTATAGCATTCCTGGAATAAAGAAGCCTCGCGTTGTTCGCGTACCCGCCCCTCGAGACATGGCCCTTCAACGAAAAAAAAAACGCCGGAACTTTCACGAATATTTTTCCAGCTTACACGCCTGAATTTCGGCAAGAACTTTCGCTTGAAAACAAAAATAAATTTATCGTGTCATGCTTGGAAGAGCAGAACAAGGCAATGGTTCCACTGGGAAACACGTGAAATTATTTCGATTGGGGTTGTTTTTCGGGATTTGTAGTCTCCTTTGTTCCTTTGTCGGAGTAAGGGAGTGCTGTAGACCGATTTTTGTAAGTGAAGCATGCTTTGCACAAGCTGACCAAGCATGACCCAAGCTGGTTTTCTGGGCCGACGGCGGGGGCGCTACTGAAAGCCCTCTAGCGGCATGTTTGGAAAGTAACTGTAGATCATGTGGCTGCATTATACTCGCCCCAATCCCGTGGTGATTTCTCGTTTGTATGCATTGGTTATTAGTATATGCGTGGAGTAGTGACAGTCCCTGAAAAGAAAGTGTGATCTACGTATTCGCATTTTTCTGATGCGCTGCAGTTCTCGGACAGTTTCCGGAAACGTTCGTTTGGATAAGGGGAACAATATTATGGGAACAACACGTCATAAAGGCATCATGCTTGTCATGTGCATGTTTCCCGCTTTGAGCAGCTTAAAAACATCGCACGATGGCACACAGGGCCAGCAGAGACAAAAGTCACTGGTGCGTTAACCAGTGACTAAATGAAATAAGGGGACTAAGGCTGTGGCAAAAACAAAACTCTTCCACCAACGCCATCCGAATGTGCGCTACACGTATAGACTTTACTACCGGAACAAGTTGTTCCACGGAAAGCGCAGCGCTTAACCGTGAGCTCCATGCCGTATTTCATTTTGAGGGGCAGGTGTACCCTTAAAATGAGAAAAAGTATGCACCGAAAGCGAGATAAAAGAAAATTAAACGAAAAGAACAGCCTGGTAAAGAATCACTACAGAAAACAGTCTAGGAAAGAATCAATACAAGATTAAAATGGTTCGGTTTTAACCCTCAAATCTAGTTATCACGATCGAAAGCAAAGACTATGCACGCAGTGTTTCGTGAAAGTTTGCATTTGCTTGAATATTCTACCTGCCGTCTAGTATATTTAATGAATGACTGGATTCAAACTTTAGCTTGCGTGGAAGGACACGCAGATTCATGTGGCACGCCGTTGATGGTGTGACTGAGGGACCAAGCGCAGGCGAAGAAGCCGTTCCACCCCCGCCTAGTCACGTGTTACCACAGAGGCGGAGTTTCGGACGAGCGAAGCAATAAGAAAGAAGGGCACAGCTTGTGCGTCGGCGGGTGAAGGTCATGTGCGATTGGGTGAATGACCTTGGAAAATGTAGCATCGTAGAGCTCTCGCTCTAAAAACAAATATTTTGATTTGCGGAGAGCGTAACTAAGTGACATTCCGATTGTTTTGCTCATATTAATTTTTCTTTGGGTCCATTACAAAATAGCGACGATCATCTTGACACTTGACTTAGATGTGGCGTAAACTAAGCGCTTCACTTGCCACAAAAAACCTTTATCAATACTCTTTTGATGATAGGCAACTTTTCCGCGCACGTCCAATCATAACCCCTCCCCCCGCCCCCCTCACCGCTTACGTCAGTGCTATTCGGCATATTCATCTAGGTATTCGTCCAAAAAGGAAAAACAAAAACTCAGTCCGCAGCACCTCAATGTGCCTGAAAAAAGTATTCTGTGGTTTCGTTGCGCGTTTGGACGACGTAGCGACATTTAGAGCGTTCCGGCTGTGCTATTAAATTAGAGAGACATTTGTATCTTTTCGGATATGATGAGTCCTGCCTGGCTTGAACTAAGACGGAAGGGCATTATTATTTCCGATGGTGCAAGTTCTTTTTTTTTATTTAAGCATGTCTAAGCGTTTCAGTTTTCTTCTGATTCGAGCGCACCTTCTTATCGCCTGCTTTCCTTAACTTTCTTTGCTTATAGCTCCGAGGCCTAGCTCTAGCTCCAAATGAGTGTGCGCCTATTTAAGCATGGAAGGCCTTGCACTGCCCCCAACATTTTAGCGAGGTTCACAGTTGCATAAAAAGCTGCAGCTAATGAGCCAGATCATGCCTGCAGTGACCTTTTTTGCGATGTATACGTACTAAACGAGGCCGCAAATGGTATGGCTGAAGCATTATACGCATTGCCAGGCTGAACCAACCTTCAATCAAATTCAATTATAAGGTCGCGAAACGAGGCGACAATAAACGTACTCGCGTAACAAAGCAGGACAACTTGCTTCAGTCATCGCTGGCGCTCGTGAGCTAGGGCGAGGCATCCAGAAACGAGCCCCTGGAGACCTTTTGTTGACGTTTGAGCACCCTGTCAGGCCTCAGGTTGGTGAACGGTGAAACCCAGCCTTAAAGACGCGAACTCAAGAGAGAGCAGACAACACACACGCTGGGTGTGGTGTCTGCTCTCTCTTGCGTTCGCGTCTTTATGGCTGGGTTTCACCGTTCTCCAAAGTATGTACCAACAGGCCCAACACCAAACTCTTCTCAGCTTGGTTTTGACGTGTTGTAATATGCGTTAATTTCATACAGACTTTTGTACGGTGCTTTTGTATGGCGCGAAAAAAAAAATTCTTCCGGACACCTAAGCCTTTTTACGTGCTTTGAAGGCGAAAGCCAGGCGAAACTTACTTCCACACTGTTTGCGTCTCTTTCTTCCTTTGCGGTCCTTCGCCATTTGTCGCGAATTCAATTGACAGGCAGACTGGCGACACTTCCCTAGGATCAGAGTTCCTCGCTGCCGGCCTACACTTGTTCTGCTCACGTACCGTCATGGTCACCTGTCACGCAATATGACGTCAGCGCCGCATGCACTAGGATTAACCCTGCTATACTCGGTGACAACTTAAGAACGGCACCGGAAGTTGGCGTTGTGCCTTATCACCGTAGCCGGATGTTTCTCCGCGCGGCGCAAGTAGGGCGTTTCTGGGAATATTTTGAACATGGCGTGAGCCATTCCCGTGATTTTTTGGACTTAATATGCTTATAAACGACTCCAGTGACGACAAACAAACTGCGTGAGACAAGGCAGACGATATCACGCATTCATAGCAAACCCCTTTCAAAACGCGCGCGCACTGACGTCGCGTGTCCGGCGCTTTGGCGGAGTGATACACTACATGAGGTGGTGCCGTTCTTGAGTTGTAACCGAGTATACACGGGAATTTCGAAGGCCTTTGAACGGAATGTCATTTGATTCAAATGCCCCCTTTGAGCTTCTGCACGACGTTTTTGATTGATTGATTGATTGATTGATTGATTGATTGATTGATTGATTGATTGATTGATTGATTGATTGATTGATTGATTGATTGATTGATTGATTGATTGATTGATTGATTGATTGATTGATTGATTGATTGATTGATTGATTGGGGGTTTAACGCGCCGACGCAACGCAGGCGATGAGGCGCGCCGTAGTGGAGGGCTCCGGATTAATTTTGACCGCCTGGGGATCTTTAACGTGCGCCAAAATCTCCTACACAAGGCCGTTTTTGCTTCCCACCTCTACCAGGAAAGCGGCCGCCGCAGGTGGGAATCGAATTCGCGTCCCCGCGCTCAGCAGCACATCGTCTTAGTTACTGAGCCACCACGGCGGGTGCACGACGTTTTTCAAACCCATTGGTTTGAAATGCCATTTGAGTCAAAGGCGCACGACAACCGACCTTTGAGGTTTGAACGGCCTTTGAAATGCGAACGTTCGCACTCTTGGGCGCAATTTCTGCGTGCCGAATTTACAGAAGTAAAAATTTACGAGTAAAACTTTGTTTTCAAATAGCATACTCTCACTCATTATTCGCTTGTTTTTGTTTTATATGCTCAGTTCATGCCTATAACGTAACTTCGTACTCTCGACACCAGCATCGTCGCGAGAGAAAAAAACGCCCTACGGAAACTATACTGCCCGTTCTATTTTGAGAATATTTCTTGCGCGCGTGTGGGTTATAATCAATCTTATCCCTCATGAATGTTTTATTTGGCAGAGTTTAACTATAAAACCAAATTGTATGCTTATTTACAAGAAGAACACTGGGCAGCAGTGGTGACTATTCGTTTCACCTGCACCACGTGAACCAGTTCAGGCGGTGCAGCAATTCGCCGTTCGTTTCAGTGGTGCAGCTCGCGGCACCTGAACCGCGCCGTTCGATTCACCGGTGGTGCCGACGGGTGCAGGACGAGTTCACGGCTTTGCCTGCACTCCCTGCCGAGGAGGTGCAGAAGCAGACGACAAAAGTGCAGGGCTGGTTCCGCCAATGGCGGAACCCACTTTGCACCGCTGTGAACTGGTTCAAGAGGGCAAGCTGAATCGAATAGACCCCAAGACATGACGGGTGAACGCGGAAACGTTCAACTGACTTATGGAATCGTCGTGTAGATCGGCGGAACTCCTTCCGGTTCGAAGGTCCTTTGAAATTTCGAAAGCCGTTCCACTCAAACGTCCTGGCTCGTATACTTTGGATTCCTTTGGGTTTCACTCCCACACTAACTCAAATGTGTTTTTTTACACTTTACAGAGGTAGCCGTTATCTGTGGAGGAAAACGTCAACGTCGGTTTTTCCCACACTGGGGCATTTAACGCTTTCCGAAAAGGAGCGATTGACAGCCAAAACAACGCATTAATTAACCGATGAGCGGCTTCCCATGTGCCGCGGAAAATAGGGGGGGGGGGGGGGGGTGAGGGGGAGCACCAACCGCGAAGCTTGCAGGCAATAGCAGCAACTTCCGTTCTCACTCAAACACGCCCACGCAAGTGTACCCTGCATTCCGCCGAAATTATGAATTTGTAATATAATACAAGCTCTGTTACAGAACTTGAGCTGATTCCCAAATTTTTATTCGACTGCAAGTCCCCGCCGCGCGTTGTCTCGGTGGCCAAGGCGTTGTGCTGCGGAGCCCAAGGACGCGGGTTCAGTCCCTGCCGGCCGCGGTGGCCGCTTTTCAGATGGAGGCGAAAAGCGAAAACGTCCGTGTGTAGAGATTTCGTTGCGTTAAAGATACCCAGGTGATCAAAATTAATCCAGAGCCCTTACTACGGTGCGCCTCATAGCCCATAGCACAATCAATCTATCGACTGCGAGGCAACATGGTAAGTCGTAGGTCTTAAATTGATTAGTTGTTTTGCCAGTAAACACAATAAACAAGAAAAAACTTCGCGCGAAATTTTAGCTCAAACGAGTGACTGTTTTGAACAATTGAATTGTCAACATATATCTTCCGATTTCTGTCTCGCCCCCCGGTTTGCACGAGTATGTGTACGAGTGAGAAATTAGACTACACCTAACAAACGGCTGGGTCTATCGAGTTATTTGTAAAATTTACGATTTATTCGTCTGCGAAAAATACATAAAACAAAGAAAATATGCAAGACTTATGATACTAAACACGCGTGCCGTCCTAAAACGCACTAATCCACACGGCAGCGCTTAAAAATTGACACAGTATTAGAAAAACTTTCGAAGCACTGCTGAGTGCGTACTACGTAAGTGTATGCACACCTCCGCCCCCCTCCCCTTATATTTTTTCTTTAGGGTGCGGACATTCTGAACCCAAGGACGCGGGTTTCATCCAGGCCACGGCTGTCCACTTTTCAGGTGAAGGCGAAAAGCGAAACGCCGTTTGTCGAGATTTCGGAACTGGCTAAGTATCCCCATGTGGTGAAGATTAATCCGGAGCCCTCCACTACACGGTGCGTCAAATTCCGGATATAGCTTTGGCGCGTTAAACCCCACAATTTGAATTTGAAATTGCGGACATCGAAACTGGGGTATCAGAGCTTAGGCTAGAAACACGCACACACGCATTGCAGGGTGCAGCTGTACATTCATCAGTTCAACAATGGTAAAAACAGGCACTAATTGTTTTCGAAACCTGCCGACGTTACATCTCAACCTGCGAACTTTATGAACGGCACAAAAAAACTGCAAGTTTTGCACAAAACATCGGGATGTTGCTAAGCGTATAAAACGGGACATCCGTGAAAATCCTACCTCCCCCATGGAAAAGCATTTCCTGGTCCCTTGCCTTCCTTGCTGTCTTGCTCACTCATGGAACGAGAGTAGGAACGCGACCGAGCGTTAAACACGTATCCCCCGGCGGATTCCAGAATAACTGTAACGCTTCTAGCGCGAGCACTGCTTTGTAGCTTGGCGTCTGGCATAAACACGACGTCGAAGTAATTTATCACACTTAAGAAATGGAAGAAGGCACTTGCTGACGTGATGGTGATGCCTAGAAAATAGGTGTAAAAAGATCAGTCGCCGACATCTGGTTTCGTGTATTTGGTCTTTTGAACGCGGCTGCACGCTAAACTCAAAGCAAGCGTGTCGTGCCCATCGCGCGAAGGTCAGAAAATAGAACAAAGGATTTCGAGGGCGGCAATAACGAGGCAGTAAAATTTGTTTCCGGCAAAGAAGTATTAAAGCCCAGCAATCTTTAACAGCTAACAAGGAAAACGCTTCGGATTTATAGCGCGTCATATGGTGATCCCGCCCTAAGCTAAAAAAACCCAAATACTACCTCCTATATTTACAATGCCTGCTGAATCATTTCGTTTCTTGTGCATGCACATCATTGCCCCTAGTTTCCCAAAGTGCCGCTAGGGGCACCATATTCCCAATCATCGAAATGAGAAAGGCTAGCACGTAAGAAAGTGATGTAATTACTGAAGAACAGTGGACAATCAAACACAGGCAAGGGGACCAAAAAAAGATAGCTGAGTAGGCAGAAACGAATAAAGGGAGAGAAAAATACAATCGAATATAAATATAATCGACATGTATTCAGGGACTAATTGAACATCAGAAAGGAAAATCTGCACGATAACTCAATGGCGGTGGTTTACTTTTTGAAGCTAGAGCAAGTTCCTTGAAAAGAAAGAGCTGTGTGGTACGCGGTAAGGAAACAAACGATTTGACACATTGCGTCGAAATGGAATTGTATCCACCCAAATTCACATACAGTGATCCCTCGTTAAAACGAAGTGAGCGGGATGGCGAAAAATTTCGTCATAGGCGGTATTTCGATATAAGCGTCCAGTCAAGAAAAACTAAAGCAGTTGATCTTTAATTCTGCCAAAACTGTGAGGAATAAAAACATAATGTATTCAGAGAAGCAAAACTTTAATTCGAGTGCAAAAAAGGCAGCGAGCTTTGACTGTTTTAAGTTCTTGTCGGGTGCGAGCAACTCCTGCTCCAATTTGATGACTCCTTGCACGAGGCTGTGGTCGCCGTGATTGGGCGCAGTGAAGAGATGTGACTGGCGGCGTCCGAACGCCTCGCAGACTGGGGAGCGAATGAGGAGTACTGGCAGTTGCAACTGTTATAGGGACGCGCGGGGGTCACGGAACCTACGAGATTTTCGTTCTGGGAAAGGCCGCAAATGCCGTGGCTTGAGTGTTTGTGAACTCAAAAAACGACTACCCGCTCATTCTGGGTCAGAGTGCAATCATGAAAACAGACCAGTTTCGCACTAGGAACTTTGCGTGATCAGTGGACTTTTTTTTTTTTTTTCTGAGGTGTGCAGCCGTGACTATGGCAAAACAAAAGTTTTTTGGCGCTCCATTGTCGACGACGCTGCAAATTCTACGGTTCGAGTGCCGTTGTACGCGCTCCGTCGCGTCCACGCTATTGACCAATGTCTAGGAACAAAATTACACGACCCTACCACGCATTTGGACCGTTTGTCTGAAGTCGGATGGCGCGAATTGAGCATAACCGGGTAGAAAAAATCGCCGGGGAAACACCGGCTTGCATTGACCCGACATGTTGACAGCCTGACTCGCCGCTGGGTCACCGCCACTCGGAGACACCCCCGCTTGCCTCTTCGCTTTAAGCGGGTCACGCTCTTCGTGCGGTTCGAGTAATGCGGTGCAAAATGCATGTGTCTGGGTTGGGACCAGAAGAAATTTCGAATAAAGCGATATTTCGAGTAAAGCGATTTCGTTATAACGCGGGAATATATATATATATATATATATATATATATATATATATATATATATATATATATATATATATATATATATATATATATATATATATATATATATATATATATATATATATATATAGTGGGAAATATTCGCCTCCCGAAGCTATAGGAGTTACTGGTAGCAGAGGGACAGTAAACTGTAGGAGGCTGTAGAGAGGACAGAAACTAATATTTGAATGTACTAGGAAACAGCTTCTTGGGGAACAGCGCGAACTAACAGGGACACAATAAGAAAGAAGTGGACAGGACTAGCGTTGTGGTCAGCAGCGCTAGTCCTGTCCGCTTCTTTCGTATTGTGTCCCTGTTAGTTCGCGCTGTTCCCCAAGATGCAAGTACACCAACTCGCCCAACTCGCCACCCTGCTACAGGAAACAGCTACCAGCTGTAACAAACAAAAATTAATTCGGGCCTGCATTTATAGCAGCGCTATTTATAAGGAGGTCAAAACATTTTTTTTCATCAACACGTATTTATGTATATGCTGCCGCAAAAATGAAGCAGCCATGTCCTTTTAGGGGCGAAGCCCTTTAGGGGCTAGGGCTGTCGGCATCTCCTGTCGTCTTCGTAATCGTCATCTCACGTCGTCGTGGTACTAAAACTCCGGGAAACTTGTTTACGTCTCGCGCTAGAACGTAACGCGTACTAAAATAACACCGGAACACTCACCCGTTAACGCCTCGCGATGGAGAGCTTCATGCTTCAAAGACAAGAGACTTTTACAGCAAAGCTGTGCACTTCTACCCCCAACGGTTTCATGTCCGTGGGAAAAACGCCATGGCTCCAAGAATACACTCATACACTGCATGCTTCGCCCCTCCCCAGGTTTCACGTTAGTGGAGATGGCCTGGGATTTCTTTCAATTAAAGGAACAATGAAAATGTCACTTCTGGGTTGACGTCTTAATTGCCTAAAATATACCTAATATTAGATGCGACGGCATCTCATTCACTCTCCTTGTCCCTCCATACGGCGTTGTCGTTGTCCGTCCACACCCCTCCCCCATTCTCCTCGCCGCGCGAGCTGCGCTCTCCGCCGCTCACCCCCTCTCCTCTCCGATAGCAAACACTCTCTCGCGAGGGGCATCGGATTGGATTCGATTGGCTTGGATTGGATTAAAGTGGATTGTGTTGCGTCATAGCCGCGCCACGTTGCGTCATAGCCGCGGCAGGGGGTTCACGGCACGTTTCACGCGATGGGAGAATCAACCTAACGGAAACAACAACGGAACCCCCTATGCGTCGCATCTACACAGGGGTTCCCGCGAGGGGAGGTGGGAGTAATTTTTTCTTTTTGTGCAACAATGTTGACATTTTTGAACACTGCCACCAGATTTAGTAGTTTACAAATGTTTTGCCTGTATAAACGCCTCAATCCAGATTTCCAACTTTATCCGTGAGGCTGAATCGAGGGGCAGACAGACAGACCAAAATTTTTGTATTTTCGTAGCCCAAGAAAGAAACTACGCTGTTCAATTGAAATTTACGTAACACGCCCCGGTAGTGCTGCCGTTACTCAACTTTAAAAAAAGGCATTTATTTCGGAGATGTGCGCTTTCGTTGAGAGGCATCGGGATGGTACTGGCTTGCTGCCGTTTCCGATAACTTGGATCTCTTGTTGGAATTAAGCATCCGGTCAGTGGAGAGCTGCGCTCTTTGACCATTCTCACCTTTTTCTTTCATTAATGCAAAGCAAATTATGTTGATACGCGGAGGTCGTGCTTCAGCTTTTCTACTTTTATTGCGGCTGTCTACTATTTGTTATAGGCGTGTTGTTACGGTGTTTTACCTTGCAGTTGTCCCTTGCAAAAGCCTCGCCCTCCAAATGTCAGCAATGTGTCTAAGCTGCTTTCAACTGTGGAGACGCGGGTGGTTCCTTATTTTGGAAGTCATGAGACAGTCACTTCTCAATTAAGTAAATTCGCACGGCTCTGGGAGGACATCAAAAGAGTCACCATCGGCATGGCTAGATTTTGACGTCTCTCGCAAGTTTGGTCGCTTTCTATTTTTTTAAGACTGGAGTAGCTTGGGTAACCTTCAACTGGTCTTCGTGTCGTAGTACCTTTTTTCTGCCTACATCAGGCATGCAGTTCAGAAATATGACGTGCTGTTAGTCAGTATATACACTCTCTGATGCCTCGCCTTGGGATTTCCTGAAAAGTCAGTTCCGGAACATTCTCCTCGAGTCAGATTTATACAACGTCCCACATCACGCCGGCATGACGACTCTCAGGTCCGTACGCAAGCATACGAGCAAGAAACAATTGGTGAAAACATCTTCTGCGAATAACAGAAAGTGCGAAGGTCTCATACGAGTTTTTCAACGGGTCTATGCAAAATGCGCCCCGCCATCTCACGTCGACTCCGGTAACTAGGTCCGCCATTTTGGTACGGTCGTTTGAAACCGAAACCAAGTAGGAAAACATAGAAGGCGGGCATTGACCGCTCTTGGTGATGGACTACAATGCCGGAGCATTGCTGCGTGCTGCAGTGCACGCAACGAGAAAATACCTGTCCAGATGGAGAAAAGGCACGTGAAGTTCCACACTCTTGAACGAACTTTCTGACGCGAACTATGTCGGCGCGAGTAACCTTTGTGACACGCTGAGCGCGATGCGCTGGGAGCGAATATTTGCCATTGGTTCGCTAAGCGCGGGATTTCGTAGTCGCTGTCCGGATGAAAAATACAGCTGCGTTGGAATTCCGTGGTTCAGCCTTTGTATTATAAATGAAGCCTGAGCGTGCGTCACCTATTTATGACTGACAGCGGCGCTCGAGCGGGGAAACAGTACCACACGTTGTCAAAATTAGGCTTTATTTCTTCACTCGTCCCTGTGGCTCTACGCCCGCTTCATTTCATTGTTAAATGGTACCGCTTAGCCCCTACACGAGCCTTTATCTTACCTAGGGCTCTAAACTTTTCTTGCCGCACTACGCCGTCACGGCGCGGTTGAAAATTTCCTCTGTGGCGGGCGCGCACGGTATCGGAGTATGTTGTTAGTTTCTTTTCGGTGCATTTAGCCGCGTGTCGTTGCGGAAGTGGCGTACACTGTTTTATGATGATCTGACGTTGGAAAATTCGAGTTTCTGCACTTGGTTCCCGATTTGCCGGGCTGACAGGTTTGTTTACGTCAAGTTAACTTGTTGCCCATTGTCATTTCAGCCGCGATGTATTTACTGTCGAATATTTTGCGACTAAAATACACTCACTCCTCTAGTCGGTCACATACTGCATGCATGCCTCCGACGTAATGATAGTGGCCATTGATGTAGGTAGCTGAAGCAATTTTGAAGTTTTCACCAAAAAAAAAAAAAACGACCAGAGTTGCATCAGTCCGCCGCGCATCAGCTTGAGTGATTTTGCTTTTTGTATCCACAGTAAAAATCCAATTAAATTAAAATACTTCGCTGATTTCTAGCGCGTGCAGTATAGCAAACTGTGGATATAAATGGAACAAAGGGAAGCATTCGCGCACCCCTGCATGCAGCTATCTAGTAAACACGACGTTGCCCAGCCGCTGCGTGCTCGCGAGATGACCACGGCGAAATGTGGCTTGAATGCTTGCTGGTAGCTCATAGGTGACCCTCCAGGTGCCATGCCAGTCCTTGTCTCTGTTACTATGTGTGTGTGTGTGTGTGGGGGGGGGGGGGGGGGTGAGGCCAGCAAAACTGAGGCAAAAAAACCCATTCTAAAGGCTACCAAGTTTTCTCCCGAGCGCTTGCACGGCACTTTATTGCTGCTCGCATTGCTCCTGCATTGGCAAGGGAAGGGAGGGGCCATTTTCTTGCGGGCTTCTCCAGTCAATGTCTTGGACACTCGCTGGCTTGATGCCCTGCTGTTTCAGAGGTCCCCACTGTTGTGGCAGTTGTGCACGCAAGCTCCGGTGGCGCCTCTTTAAAACCTTGGGCTTGCAAGAGGACGAGTAGGTGCACAGCTGCCAGGATGTGACTGCATGCTCCACTGCAACCCGCCGGGCACTCGCACGCTGCCTCCACAATCTCCCCACTGTCCGTCTCAGAGGTGAGGCACACAACATATAGGGCCGGTCAATTTTTCTCTGGGAGCGAAAGCAGCTGCTAACCACATGGATGAGGCCCAACCTATAAGAACAGAGAGAGTAACAGTAAATAGCACTCAGGGAGGAACAGGACTAGTCCGCTACAGTTTATGCTAAAGGGACAGAGCAGAAAGCAGTGGCCGCAAGGAACAGACTCAAAATGACCAGATTTTGTGTCTTGCTTAACACTGTTGCAAGGGCAATAATCTACACCTCAAACAGCAATGATGTCAAAATTGTTTTTCAAGTTCGAGCGTGCAAGTATCGCTGCATGCTTTGTTAATGTACTTTCAAGAGAACCTCACCGTGGGTAATGAATGATACCACCCGCATATTCGTGTTCGTCATAACTTAAGCAAGCAAGATTATGATTATCTGGAACTCACTTCCAAAACCGTTCGAGATAAACAAGTAAACATTCTGGCTATACCGATGACCCATCGAATTTTTAAAAAAAATTTTAGTTCAGTGAGTTCGAGCTAACAAGGTTTTACGGTATTATCTGTTCGGGCACACTCAAAACATGCGCTTTAGAAACTACCACAACCACCCCACTGCCAAAAAAGGACAAGCCAGACGCACAAACAGATTTTTGCGGCAGGACATGCGCAATAAATAATGAAAACACACACAAAAAAGAAAATTCAAGGCGCATGTGCACTTTTGTAGTTGACTTCGCCGCAAAGCACGAAGGCTTTGCGGCAAACGCGCCGGCTGACGACCGTCACGGAAAACGGTCGCAACCTTTCCGTGAACATCTGCGCCAAAAATCGTCCCGTAAATTCCATGTACAATCGGGGACTTAATTTTGCAGACCACGAGAGCGCGTGGCAAAAGCCACCGATGCGCGCTCTGGAGGCCCGGCGCCTGTTGCCGAGACCGGCGCGGCGCGCATGCGCGTCCTGTTTTACTCCCAGGCACGCCGATTTTCTCGCTTCCTGCAGCGGTGCTGCAATGGTCACTCAAGCACCGCATAGCGACGCCTTTGTAGCATTCGTTTCTTCCCGATGGCACATTTGGGGCTTAACGTGACGATTGCGAGGGCTTTGGCGCAAGTGCTGCTCGCGTCCTGATAAACACTTGCGCGTCATGTTTTATTTGTTTGTTTTGTGCTTTATCGTTTATATACGGTGAGACTAGCGGCTTGGGAAAGGCGTCTTCGAATGAAGCTCGTAGGAAGCACAGTCTCACGGTACCGCGCTACCCACGACGAAATGCCCGCTATATGAATAGCGAACCTTTATTCACCTTGTTTATTGTGTATTTGGCCACTGAACATAAATTCCAGCTCGCCCTCCACTGCCCATAAAGTAGGTGATTTGCAAGTTTGATAAAAGAAATTATTTCGATGTTTTTGCTGCCTACTTCATTACTTAAAAATGATAGATATACGTACTCACATAAATTGTCTGTTCGCTCTACCCGTCGCATCTGTAAAAATGGCACCTCGGGCTCCCATTGAATGCCGCAAAATTATTCGATACTTTTGAGAAGCTGTTTTTCAAAGGGACATTTGCCGGCTTACTAATAGGCCAAGAGATGCTGTTAGACGAGGAATTTATTCCTACGGGAATGAATTGCTTCAAGGCCGGAGCAATTCTTCAAGGTCGGCTTGCATTGATTGATTACGAGGTTTTAACGCGCCGATGCTACAAAGCCGATAAGGCGCATCGTAGTTGAAAGCTCCGGATTAATTTTGATTACCTGGAATGTGTAACATGCACCGAAATCCCGAACACACTTGAGCATTTTCGCTTTTCGCCTTCATCAGAAAAGGGCCACCTTGCAGATGCCCAGCGGAGCGGAAGGACAAGGTCAGCAAGAAAACAGGAGGATAAGCTGATTGTTTTTCAGTGGTTAAACACCCGTTCATTACTGACAAAACATTCGAAAGGCCCTAAGTAGCAATTAATATTACGGCGAAAAGTAGCGAATAAGGTTATGGCCTTCTTCGACGGGAACCCTAGGTGGCGTTTTAAATAATGCCGACGCGCCAAACGAACAGACAATTCATATGGGTATGTCTTACAATCACTTTTAAATAAGGAAGTGGACATTACAATAAAACAGAGGATTTCTTTTATCAAACTTGCAAATCGCCTACTTTATGGGCAGCGGAGATCGAGCTGGAATATATGTTCAGTGGCCAAATTACACAATAAACAAGGTGAATAAAGGTTCGGTATTCATATAGCATTACATGTAATGCGAAGGCAAGATAACCGCTGGTCATTAAGGGTAACAGAGTGGATCCCCAGAGAGGGCAAGCGTTGCAGGGGGCGGCAGAAAGTTAGATGGGCAGATGAGATCAAGAAGTTTGCGGGGATAAATTGGTCACAGTTGGCACAGGACCGAGGTAATTGGAGAATAATGGGAGAGGCCTTTGCCCTGCAGTGGGCGTAGATAGGCTGGTGATGATGATGATGATGATTCATATAGCTGGCATTTCATCGTCGGTACCGCGGTACCGTGAGACTGTGCTTCATACGAGCTTCATTCGGGGACGCCGTTCGCAAGCCGCCAGTCTCATTGTCTATATACGATATAGCACCAAACAAACAAAAAAAAACATCACGCGCAAGTGTTTATCAGGACGCGAGCCGCACTTGCCCCAAAGCCCTCGCAATCGCCACGTCAGGCCCCAAATGTGCCATCTGGAAGAAAGGAATGCTACAAAGGCGTCGCTATGCGGTGCTTGAGTGACCGTTGCAGCACCGTTGCAGGAAGCGAGAAAATCGGCGTGCCTGCGAGTAAAACAGGACGCGCATGTGCGCCGCGGTTGTCTCGACAACAGGCGCCGGGCCTCCAGAGTGCGCATCGATGGCTTTTGCCACGCGCTCGCGTGGTCTGCAAAATTAAGTCCCCGACTGTACAGCATTTGAAAATACCTAATCCACCCACTAGTGGTACGGTCTGGCGATTGTCGCTTTCCTCTTTCAGGGTTACTGCAACAGGGTCCCCGCTACGCATTTACATGGTAAACAACGGTGAACAAAGTGCTATACAAATGCTCATACCGGTTAACTCGCGTCAAGGAAAAAACAAAGATTTACTTACTGCGAGTCGCACGTGTTTGTCCACACCGATGAAGGCGAGCAATGCGGCTCGGTGGCTAGGCGGCATGCCCTGCTGCGCTGGGCTCGGATGGGTCTTCGGCGCGGCACCACGAGTGGTGCGAGTCCTCAGACACAGTCGGCAGCGCAGACGAGTCCTTCGTCCACAATCCGTGGTCGGGACCCGGAAAACGCAGTTTAGTTTGAGCCATACCGCGTTACCGTCACCTACTCTTCCACAGCAAACAATACGAGACTTCGCGATCGTCGCCCGTACGAATATGGCGGACGGTCTTGTTTACATCAGTGTTGCTAGATCACCAAGCAATTTCGCATAGGGTCTATGCTATTCGGCGCGGAAAGCCGCCCGAGCCAATGATGATGATAGAAAGAACTTTTTCTTCCTCCATGCGGGCAAACAGCGTGAAGGAGTTTGGCGTCCTCTCGCGTCTAACGGCGGCAACGGCTGCACAGAGCGCCAGCGCTCTGTTGTGCTTGAGCAGGAAAGTGGCAACAACGTTTTTAGATTAGGTCAGTTGGCAAAGAGCGCGGCCTTCCAAGCACAGCGGCGCGGGCCGGGTCTGTCGCCGACCAGGCGGTGGCGCTGCGGTAGCGTTGAGATCGGTCTCGGCGCGTCGTCTGCTACTCCTTGCTCGGAAAGGCGCCGGTGAACGACCACCGCACACTGTTAATGTTCTTCTTTTGACATGCGAAGTCCAACTTCGCTCTACTAGTGACAAGAGCTTCACATTTTTATCGACATTATAACGAGAAACAAGCTGTACTTAAGAAAAAAAAAAAAAGGCTAGGCAAACACTGCACAATCCGCTTGTCTTCGGCTGCTTCCCGTTCCATTTATTTATTTTTCCACTTATTTTTTTCCCAGTACGGGATCCCTTATAGCTCAATAATATTTATAGCATACCCGAACGCGTCTTACGCTACTGTAACTGCGGGAAAGCCTACAGTAGTCGGCCATCTACTTGGAATCAAGAAAAGACGCCTCGACATTTTTATTTATGCTGTGGAAGCAAATGCAGTAGGTACGTTTTCACAAGAACATATTTACAACCCCAACAAAACTGATCAAGTGAGCCGATTGGAAACCAAGTGCTAACGTGCGCGCTCACGCGCACGCGCTCAGCAAATTCTTGGTATTTTAAGTGCGGACACGAAGACTTACGATTTGTTAAACAGCTTTGCTGTTAAAAAAGAAAATTGAAGCAATTATTAAACCAATGTTTTTTTTTTTCATTTCTTTGACAGGTATAAATGTGGTTTCTTAAAAGAAATAAACGTTGTTCTCTGATGAGAATGCTTGTCGTACTGCTATTCTTTTTTGTTGGTTTGTAAATCTGATGGACTATCTGTTAGGGTCACAGAAACTTTCATGTATCGTCTTGTAGCCCTGATATGCCGATTTTTTAAAGCGTTTAGCCTTCATTTATCTTGTAGCCCTGATGTGCCGATTTTTTAAAGCGTTTAGCCTGGTAGTTTTTTCGTTGAGCCATCGCTTATGCTATCTTCTGCGTTGATTTTTCCTGCTCGTTTCTTTTTGCAATCTACAGATAGGCAACACTTCTCAGATTTGACTAGTCAGATTGATTTATAAGAGGTTTAACGCGCCGACGCTTCACAGGCGATGAGATGCGCCGTAGTGGAGGGCTCCGGATTAATTTTGACCACGTAGGGGATCTTTAACATGCGCTGAAATCCCGAACACACGGGTGTTCTCGCTTTCCGCCTCTATCAGAATAGCGGCTGGGAATCGAGCCCGAGTCCTTGCGTCCAGCAGCACGGCGCCTTAGCCACCGCGCCGGCTAGGGATCTGATCTGACAGCACCGTGAATATATATGTTGTGCCACACACACTGCATGCCCTTTCACGGCAGTTGTTGCGGATGAAACGTCTGGAAACAAGTAATTTGTTCCAAGGGCTGATCTTGGAACAAATGGGATGATGCTACATTCTTCCACCTTGCCAGCTGGGGCTGAGTATTCCCATTTTTATCGCTGTAGCTACACGGCGGGACAAGCAAACCTCTTGAATTAACTTCAACCGACAAGTTTTGCCCGACTACTGCAGCCTTCTCAATCACACCCAGAATCTTCGAGCTTGTAGAAGATAACCTGGGTAGGCGAAGCCTTCATATTCTACGATTGAAATGTCGGACATTTGCTGAATTCCTGCATAACCGCGAACCACAGATCAGTTCCCAACGTACGTGCTGACTTCGGCGCTTTCTACACCACTCATACTGCCACTTAATTACGCCAGTTTCATCGCGCAAAGGCCCATGATTTTGGCAGGACGCAACATAGGTCGGAACTACTGTCACCCATCTGGGTGGTTTTCGGCATGACTTTGACGTCTTTGGTGCCGACAGATGCTCAGGTATGTCAGGGAAAATACGGGGCGCCGCGCCGTCCCTCCGAGTCCACCTGCCTTACGGTATCCTTACAGTTTGACCGTTCACGACGTGTCAGTAACAGTTGACGATGTCTGAAGGCTCACAATGAATGTCACAAACGTATGTTTATGGCGTAACCTTGAAGTTTTTCCACGGAATCGCGCTTTCCCACGCCTTCAATCCGTCAGGACCCTTCGGCGCTTTGAAGAAATGCCGCTGCACGGACTTTGCCGCTTCCGAAGCATACCCCGAACGGCAGCCCGGCGCGCAGCACGTCAACAAACCGCACCGACACTTCAGAGATCCACTAAAATATGTATGCACGATGACAGCACAGAGCTAATACGTTAATACAGACGTGACGAACAGGCGAGCACCAACAGCACAGCGAAAACACATGGCCGGGGCGAGCCTCGCTCCCCAAACTAGATCTCAAAGCAACGCCAGCGCCACCCCTCGGAATGGCGACAAAATGGTGCCGCCTCTCGAGGCGCAGTTTGCAAACTGACCTAATCTAAAAACGTTGAGTGGCAACGCATATGATCTAACAGCATCAAAAATAGATGGCGCGCAAAAACATTTTGATGCAGCAAGCAACCTTAATTACTTCTCTATGAATACACCCATTAGTGGAGATCCATGTAGTATGTAGTATTCTGGCTGTGACGTCACAGGCTAAACCAAAAACAGAAAATGGAGAAGTCATTTCCTGTCTGACCGTATTCTCGCAGCGCGTGGTTGACTTTCTCGTTAATTCGCTGCTGTTTTATTGTTTCGTCCTTCATGGCATGGTCGTCGCCTTTGTTAACGTACGTACAACATCTTCTGATACCACTTTTGTCTCCGTGGACCCTGGTGTTTTGATGGTTCATGCCACATCTCGACCCGAAACGCGAGTTCCACTTACGAGAAGGAAAATGAAAGCTGTACGTAGAGGAAAGAACTCGTTTTATTCAGGAAAGTCTGGCTTTGTTGCCCGTAGCGATTCGTGGTGGCTGAACTTTGAGCGAATTGCGTCCAATTCATGCGCCCTAGTTTTTTCGGTAACGAAGAGTAGCGAGCGGATACTACGATCGCCTATCGATTTTCGCTTCAGGAAGTTGTGTAGGTCGCGGGGTAGGTAGGGCTGCCTCGAGCCCAGAACCGGGGGTGCGGTTACTTCCGTGCGTCGTTATCGCGGCACACCTCTCGAACGTGAATCGACATGCTCGGGACACGGTGGACCAACCACTGGGAGTCTGATCGCAGTGGCCTGGAGTTTCGCCCGATCTCGGTGACCGTGGATCAGCTAGGCCTCACTACGCGTATGTTTGGTTTTGCTTTTATCGCGTTTTTCATTCTCCTCTACGTAGCGTCGTTCGTGAATGGGAGGAGATTTCCCAGAGCGCGCGACGTGTGAGCACAGCCCGTGTTGGTCAATCTCTTATCGTCGGACTCGAATATTATCTCACTGATCTGTTGTTTGCGTTCGACACGATTGTTTTCTCGATTCAGAATGAGCGGGGTACTCGCTTTCCCGCGTTATATCGTGGACTTGGTGTGCATGCACATTGCACAAGGTCATTACGCTGTGTGCCCACTCACGCGAATCACGATCGTATGTACTCCATGAAGCGCGAAAAGCTGCAACTAAGCGATATTTTAGGCGCGGTTTCGTTTTTGCCGGATGGATGCGGCTGTTTTAGCTCGTACTGTTTGTCAACAGTTTATACCAGCGCTGGAGGAGGGCTTAGAAAGCGGATGTTCGAGACACGGCGTCATGAACGGGTTGATTCATAGCACTTATCGGTGAAGTCATTGTTGGCGTCGCCAGAACGGCCCCTAGCCGCGCTTGTTCGAATCGACTGCACTTCGTGAGCTGGTGCAGCTTGCGGCACTTGAACTGGGCCGTTTGATTTTCCGCCGGTGCCGGATCGAAGGATCGCGGAAAAGAGAAGTCGTACATATTGGCTGGGAGAATTGTCAGGCATACTAGTGAATAGACAATAACTTGAGTCCCTTAGGGTTTGCGGACGACATATGTCTCGTTCACTGAATCAGTCAGAGCTACCTAAAAAAATGCACTGAGAAAGCTGTCTAATGTATTAAAGGTGAATGTCTAACGTAATGTTAAACGGACATTCAGAAAGCCGCACCTTAAGCGCATACGTAATGGAATACATGAAGATGTGGGTAAATTTGTAACTACGTTGCTGTCACCGTTGATCTTAACCATGAAAAAAAAGTTTGTTGCAGAGTTAGTATAATGGCTGGGGAGGCATTTGGCAAGCAAGCTGAAATAATTGAAGCATAGGCTCTCCCCCTAAGTTATTCAACCAATGTGTACTGCCAGTGATTACTTCTCCTTGAAATAAACCTTGTCATTCTAGTGAACGTTGGAAAGAATAAAAATTTCCCCGCATTTTCCCGAGGGGAAGAATGTGAAAGTGCGAATGCACGAGTTGAATTTGCGCGGTTCGGTAATGTTCGCGAAAGAGAGATCACACACACACACACAACTACAAAGAAAGAAAGATGCATTTATTCACAGACACCTATTTGTGTTGTCGTTGTACTTGATTGCTAGAGCGGATCTCAGCTTTGAAATTTCGTGTCAGTACTCCTTAAAGCGGGTGCATTAGCCCTTCTCACGCCCGATTCCTGGCCAATCCCCCACGTGGGTATGTGCCATGCACAGACACCTATTTGTGTTGTCGTTGTACTTGATTGCTAGAGTGGATCTCAGCTTTGAAATTTCGTGTCAGTACTCCTTTAAGCGGGTGCATTAGCCCTTCTCACGCCCGATTCCTGGCCAATCCCCCACGTGGGTATGTGCCATGTCAGCGGCCAGGCAGCGCGCGCCCATCTCCCCCCGTTGCCAAGGAAGACGAGGAGATTCCTGGCCAATCCCCCACGTGGGTATGTGCCATCTCCCCCCGTTGCCAAGGAAGACGAGGAGCGCGCGCACCCGCAGCTGTTGCTATGTGGACGGACGGCGGTCAACGGAATTCAGGGTCGCTTATAAAGTGCATTCGCACTTAATAGCACTTAGGTATAGGAAATGAGCATCTTTAATTAATGAACGACCTGGGATGGAAGACGGGGACCTGGGGTAATGATGACCAGTGGACCACCAATAACGCTGTGTGTGGCTACCAAGAGATGAGACTAGATGGAGGGATGAAATCAGAAAATTTGGGGAAAAGGATCTGCTACGCTTAAAAAGCCACACGCTTTAATCGTAATCGGAATGAAGGATCCCTCCCCCCGTCGTACGCGCGCTGGTGACGTCACGTTCTCAAGAAAACATAACTGTGCATGAACACTCCTTCACCTCATTGCGAACAAAGCTTCCGTAGCGAAGCCGAAACGTCTTGTTTGTTGTTTTCTAAAGTTTTTAACAGTTTCTTTTAATTGGTGTCTCAGTTTTTACTTCAACGAATTGACGAGCGCATCGCAAGATGGCTGAAGGAACATGAGAAGGGCCTTGGTGCTGCAGTGGAAGCAAACAGACTGATGATGATGTTGATTTTGATGATGGCAGTTATATAAACGAGTTCATGGCATTACCTGCCGAAGCCAGGCCAAGCCGTTAACTCGTTGTTGAAGCCAGAAAGTACGCGTATCTGGTTCTGCTGTCCACGTGAGATGGGAGAGCCTGCTCTGAACAGCTGTGGCCTTGTTCAGTAGGTGCAGGCTGAACCAAATGGACCTACCCTCATCAATCCCAAGCATTCTTCGATTAATAATCCCCACTCCTAGCACCTGTCTGGCTTTCTCGTCTCCTGTCACAGTGCAGTCGAATGAGTCACAACACCTGCCGTTCATGCGAGGCATCGTTCACACAGCCGTTTTTCACCTCGTCACGTCACCGTCACGTCACCGTCTTCCGGCATGAGCGACGGTTGCTCATGCGATTTCTCGCCGAAGATGGTGCAGCGACGACAGGAAGCCAAGCCCTGCATTTCCGTTCCATCGACGCGATGGGACCACGCCTGCGGTACACCAGCCAATCAGAAAACTTAAATTTTTACGGCTAAATTTGGCAAAAAAGTGAGCACACGCAAAAATCTTAGCCATTATTTATTTTTGTACTTATAATTATAATTACAGTCACCTTTTTCAATTGTAGTCACCCTGTATCGTATATACGCGACATTTTCTTTGCTTTTCAGAGTAAGCACACTCAATTCTAGGCTAAACTGATCACTAGGCAAACGACCCTGTACGCTGACGGAGATTCCTAGTATGAACGCTACTCCGTTACATTCTCGTCGCAATGTTTTTCACGTGACGGTGCCATGAGGGAGAAGGTGACGGCTGTGTGAATGAGGCCTAAGACGTGCTACACGCACATGCACGCGCTACCATTGCCTCCGGTGTGCCTTTCAGCGGTCAGTAAAAGTAGGAGAGAGCAGCCATAGCCTTCTTTTTTACTGAGAGTGCCTGCCCAGTGCCATGGACTTTGCTGTTAACTTTGGGGGCTCTGCAATACCATGTTCTCCTGGATTGGAACAAAGGTTTTTCAACGTTCGTCGTCAAGCTTGGTAATACCCCTGCCACACTGCACATCTAATGACATTTAGAGCAAATGTCATTCGCTCTTAGTGTCATAATTCGGCGCTACACGAGAATACTGAATGACATTTAGCGGCTAACTGAGGTCCAAGCCCTCAGTCAGCGGCCAAATGAGCAGCCTTGTTCACAGCAGTGGCACGTCACTGGACAAGAAAATTCAGGAAGAAACGAAAGGGATATAGTTTCTAAAAACTGTCGCTAAGATTATATTTTCCTCTTCGTGTTGTCGTTACAATAAAGACAAGCCAATACTAACAAAAAAGAAACTCTCATCCCCAGTGCGCGCGCTACCCTAATACGGATTTTTTGCGGACTTGTCTCGGCTTGTGATGTCTACTGATGTCACCTAACCGGTGATTTTCTTATTTTTATTTCTAAAGAAATAATCCCTTATGTTTTTAAAAACATATTATGTGCGAAAACATTCTAGATGTACTTGAAATATAATTTTGCGGGTTTTGCAAGCTTGCTAATAATCGTCACCGCAATCACAATCAAGTGACATTTGTTTCTCCGTGTAGACCCGCGCGGCCGAACCAAATGTCATTAACAGCTAATGTCATTCACATTGAATGACAAATTTGCCTATGACAGGGGCATGAGAGCGGGTGGGTGTTGTGGAAAGTTGTCAAGACCCTTTGCAAATGTAAAGGAGTTGGTTCACTCCGTGGTAAAAAAGGAGGAACGGAAACAAGCTATGAAGGCCCACTCTGGCTAAAAAAAAAAAAACTACTAGGAAATAACATAGCCAGGAATGAAAGAAGAAGCAACTAAGTGTGTAGAACGATGCTGGGACCTGACGGTTTAAGTTTATTTGGAACTGCGCACATTGAAGCGCCAAGCAGCCAGTTCACATACTCGGAATAGCCCACATATAAAAAAAAAGATACAGGATGTTGCTACGATAAATAGGCCTCTTTTTTTTTTTCTTTAGTGCTTTAAACCACTGGCTTGATTTCACTCACTTTGCAGGAAGGTCGCATTTTATGGTCGAGATTTTAGAGAATGACTCAAGAGACAACAACTCATTGTTTTCTTCTTGTTGTTTGGGATCAAATAACTACAGTTAACGGGGACACTGGTCTTGAGGACATTTTGGTTATTTTTCAACCAATGTGCTTGAGATTTACACATGAAGTGTATTTTGACATCCTGAGGACAAATATGCAGTCAGTTTTTGTCTTAGTGGTGTAAGTTCACAGTTGTGCCATTCCACTTCAGGCAATTTTTTCATCATTTACCTATAAAAAACCGTCACACTTTTTATCCCTTTGTGCTCTAAAAGGACCAGGGAGGGCAACTGATACCACAGTAGTAATTTTAGCATTGTATCTGCAACTGCTGTAAACTTATTAAATGTGAGGTCATCAATTACCGATGTTTTTGTAAACTGAACTGCATAATAGCTCATGCTAGAAAAAAAATATCCTGTGTTTTTGTGGTTTTATTGCGCTGCTCAGTTCCCAAGCTTTGGAATGCAGCAAAAATGATATGAATCTGACCAGTACATCCCAAGATACTGTCATCAATTCCCAATGTTTTTGTAAACTGAACTGCATGATAGCTCATGCTAGAAAAAAACAAAATATCCTGTGTTTTTGTGGTTTTATTGCGCTGATCAGTTCCCAATCTTTGGAATGCAGCAAAAATGATATGAATCTGACCAGTACATCCCAAGATACTGTACCCGACACTAACCTCAGGGGAAAAAAATTGGTCCTGAGGAAACAAGGCACGGAGTTTGGAGTTTGGAAACATGTGAAAATGGTCATTTATGCGACCTCAAAAAGCGACAGCTTCGGAAATTCTTATGGGACAGCTGTAATAATATTTTGCAGGTACATTGCTTGAGGCCTGTAGAGTAAAAAATAATATTAACGAAGGAAATTGATTTTTTTGGTAAATTTTTGGTCCTCAAGACCAGTGTGTCCCCCCCCCACCCCCCCTTAGTCTGGCAAAGCCATTATGAAACGCATATACCCAAGGTGTGAAAAAATATGCTGTACCGATGGGGTCAAACTTTGGCTCAAGGTGGTGGTTCCCAGTATCTGGTAGCCCCAAAATGGAGCTTAGAATGAACTGTCAACACGTGCACGCTGCTTTTTAAAGTGCTCTTTGAGCGTTTTTAAGCTGTTCAGCTCACAAAAGCACTGCTAAGCGTAGTAGATTTTTGTACATGTGAAGCAGAACTGTTAGAGTGTGGGCTGCCCATTGTGTCTGCCCTCATTGCTGAAGGTGACAAATTAGGTGAAATTATTGGGTGCTTTAGAGTTTGTGCTCGAAGCAACCCCGACAAGCACTCAGTTTTTTCTACCTACATGATAAATATGTTTCTTTGCAATGTTTTAAGCGCTCACACATGAAAAGAACACCCACAAAAGAAGCGTGATTTCATGCAATAATAAAAAAAAAAAACTCTGCCTTTCCTCAGATAACCGGATTCTGTTTTGGCTCAGTCGTGCCTCATATCATCATGATGAAACTCATCAGTTGAAAGGTTTTAGTGGGTTCCACTGATGCTCCTCTTTCTCCGCAGCAGCAGCTTTGTTAGTGAATACAGGCACATCTATCATATACTTCTCTTTGCTAGACTGACATATTTAAAAGGGGGGATTGCAACAACGTGCGATGGCAGTATTTTGTACTGGAGAAGCAGTGGCAAGGAGAAATAGAGATGACAGGAGAGTGGGCACGCGCCTGTGTTTGAGATGTTTAAAAAGCAATTGGCAACAAGACAAGCCCTCATTGTACTAAGTGGATTCTTAAATAAAAAGGTAGAGGTCCACCCTTTTCATTGATTTTATACAAAATGAAGTTCACGTTTAACGGCTGCATTGCCATTAGAAGCTCCGCCCCCGCACACACACACTTCTTAGATCTCATGGAGCGAGGGAGGAAGCAGCTGGCTTCTACAGTGCGCACACTGGGAGGATGTGTACATTCTGTTGCGTTGTTAAAAATAGGATGCGGTTTCTTTCCCGGCCATGGTGGTGGCTTTTCTGATGGAGGCGAAAACCAACATGGTATGTTGAGTTGTCAGCACACATTAAAGATCCCTGCGGGTGGTCTGAATTAATCCGGAGCCCTTCATTGCAGCGTGCCTTATATATAGGTGCAGCTTCGGCACGTTAAACCTCACAGTCAATCAATCGCATTGTGTTAGGAAACATCCGCTGTCATCAACTAGATCATCACGAGAGCAGATTGTGTTGGAAGGGGAACAGAACACTGAGTGCCACATTCTGCGGTTTCACACGTAGGGCATCCGAATTTTTTATCACTGGCCGGGGAAGCTCAAGCTTGCCGTTTTACGGCCTTTTGCATGCAGAAGGGCACCTTTGTATATCTTTATATTAAGCTCAGCTTATTAAGGGGGCACACGGGTCTTTGGGACCAAAAAAAAAAGTGTTTTTTAGTTATCACTTTTTCCTTAGTTTCCGCAGCTTTTCCTCTCAAAAGGTGGTACTTGAACTGTACGGGCTACTTATAAAAGCTGTGCAGGCCTGATTTTGAAATAATTTTTCCATAATTTTATACGTTTTCGCCTTGAGCGATATTGCAGCGATAAAAAATTCTTGATAGGTACATCGCAGCATGTGGAGCAGCTAGAAAGACAATTTATTTTGAAGCATAAAGCTGAATGCTTAAACTATCCAATATGGGAAGCAGATTTTGCATTTTGTGTTTCAGTAGTTGTTTAATTAGCATTGTTTTTAATTGGTTAGCAGGAGGGCTTCGAACCTAGCAGTTAGAATTTTCATAAACTTCTATGTGATTGCAAAACATGTGATTGCAAAACAAAAAAAAACTGCTTCCCACATTTTATTTTCCACAAATTCTGGTATCTATTCATGCCTTAATTGCTGGTAACTTTTCGTTGATTAGTTTTTCTTTTTCCATTTTTGTAAAGAACAATCAAGAAAGATCTCTGAACCTAAATGCCTCACATCAATAATAAGTGGAGTTTGAAATCAGCTAAAAAAACTGAACAAGCCCATAAAGTTTCACAAAGATTGGTTGGAAATTCAAAAAAAAAGTTTCTAAGACCAGTCCACAAAAAAGACCTGGGAGTCTGGCAGCCCCAGAGTTGAGCTCCTTCAATGGGTTTTTGCATGATAGGGCTGGCACATGAAGTTTTTTACGTCAATGAGACTCGCTTGAGGCTGTCCATGCCATTACCGGTTATACTTAAGTGGTACCAGCAGACGCCTAAGTCTTTACTCAATGCCCATGCCAGTGCAGGTATTTTAGGAAGAGTTTTCAGATTTCAATTTGCACCGTAATTGGCTTGGCTTGTTTTTAGTTGATGGGTATAAACACATAAAGCGCAACGAAAACGGCGACAAAAGTTTCTGTTTATGTAGGTGAAAAATGAAACGATGCTGTAGCGATCAGACAGTGGAGTATTAAGGATTTTCTTCCGTTTTCTGTTCTTTATTATTATTATGTACTGCTGTTATTTATCTTTCTTTTTGTAGCAGGAGGTCAACCTAACCTTTTGTCGTCTATGATTCTGACGGGCCAAAATGGCTGTTACAAAACTATTTTAGCTTACACAATACCCCACAAAAGCACATTTGGCTTGTTTGTTAAAAGAATAGATTATCAGTCCAGTTTTTAATTGTTGTATACGTATGACAAAACATTTGAACCGGGGTTGACGACTCTGACGCAGTTTGCCTGGCATCGCAGACCGCGTCAGTAAGCTAAGGGCTGACCTCGGTGCAATGCTTTCTCGTACACATGTACACACTTTTTGCAAAATGTTCTAATAATTTAGTCCTTTCAAACAGTAGTGAAACGATTCAAGTGTGTCTCGGTGGGGTTATTGTAAAAGTTGAAGGTTTTCCGTAGCAGCTGGCTTTTTTGTAACAGCTGGCTTAGGCCATAAAATTAAACGTAATAAATGTACATGTAGACCTAAGCAACAACAACAACAAAAAAACAATCAGGAAATGAGAAAAAAAAATACATTAATTTGCTATCTATCTTATTATTGCAGGGGCTGCAACAAGTGTCCCTCTAATGGCATTAGTGGGAGGGTGGTTTCTGGCGCAGATAATTATAGTTAATTTCGTGTCATTTATTATACCCATAGGGCCAGATGGCATTACAGAGGGGAGCTGCTATGTAGGAGGTACTAGCTTTAATCTTATGTGCACCTGCATTAGAGGATTAGAGGATATCTGTTGCGCGTTATCCAAGTATTCCTTCCTGTTGATGCTGATTATGTGATGGCGAGTTATTCTCCCAAACAGAGCAGGAATTCACTTTTAACTTAAACCGTCAAAAACAAATTGTCCCTGTAATTTTTTTCTTTCTTGATCCTTGATGACAGTGTATTGCTAACCTTCCCTAAAAAAAATTTTCTTCCTATAATTTTTTTTTTCAACCTGATTCTTGATGGCTGCATCGCTACCCTTTCAGAAAAAAAACTTTTAACTGGTGAGGTTGTAGGTTTACCCGGCTAATCCTTTTTTTTTTTCCTAAGATAAAATGAGCACCTCAAAAGTAGAATTACAACTCCAGCTTGCTTTCGTTGCAAGTGTTCAGGGCCCTCTCGTAGATGTCAAAATATTCTATAGAATGGTAGATGAGCCCCTAGTTTAATTTTCCTGCCTTACGTCTCACGTGTGGGTCGCAAACATGAGCCCAGGTGCACTTTACAGACTGCAGCTGCAATCAAACTTTTGGGATGCTTGCAAGTGCCTCAACTCGCAAAGCCATAACAAGCTTTATAGCACTTGTGCTATTGAAGACTCTTGAAAGAAAAATACCGAACTTGCTGTGCTTGCGAGGAGCTAGTGAGTCTACATTGAAAAGTGTATGCTTGGAGCATAAGCAGCAAGCTGCAGTGGGCACATGTATGGTCCAAGCTGTGAAGCTCAATGGCAGAGGAGGCTTTTTATTATCAGGCACTGAATGTGCGCACTCAAACGTCAACATAAGGAGCATCGTGGTTGAAATGGTGAAAGTATTTGTGTCGAACAATCCATTGTGTGATATTCGTTCCATTGTGCGATATTAAATTAGCAGACCTTCTTCTGCGTGTGCAGTTATAGCTGTAACTGAAGACAAGGTGGAATAGGTGGTTAAGGAGGGCGGACAGAATAGCTATGGATTTGACAAAAGAGGGCGGAGGAGAAGTTGTTCTAAAGAAGCTGTAAAAATCATAATCGATGGGCCTCAGGAGACTGGAAAAAAGAAGCATGCGTTATGCATACACAAGAAATGCGAGGTCTATAGTATATTTGCCTAAAGACAGTTAACTGTATGAGATCATCATCATCATCATTGAGAAGTTCTTAATTAGAAAGTGTGCTAGGTTTGATAACTCCAAAATTGCAGTTCAGATGACATCTTTTTATTTTTTTCATTGGGTTCAAAGAGCACCTTTAAAGAATGGTCAAGGATGTGCGTACTAAAAGCTTAGCCTCATGCTTAAAGATGGATATAAGAGCGTCTGAAGGAGCGTCTAATAGCCGAACAGTCAGGCAGCCTTTCTGTGCAGGCAGATGATTACTGAAAGGGTGGTGAATTACTATGAATGACTTGTACGAAGAAAGCAGGTTGTTACATTCGGGAAGGGGTCCCCGAACTGGGCTATGTAGCCTTCGTCATGCGTGTGGTAGCCGGGTGAAGAGTGGCCAACAAAAGTTGCTGCCTCAGTGACGACGGCAAGAAGCTGAAGGCAAACTTTCTGGTTTACTGCATGGCGACAGGTGAGCCGAAGCAAGACGGGAACAATGCTCTTCTGGGCGAGGTTACAGTACAGGACTCAAGCAGAGTAGCAGCATTGATTCGCTGCTCCAAAACGAATAAGAACTATTCGCCGAGAGGACGGTTTTATATACACAATAGCCGTAATGGCTGTGCACCTTTCCCCGTGCTTTTTACACACGGCACGGATATTGTGCAGACACACGCAACACTCTTTGCAGAGTTCATGAGGGGCCAGCAGTAGCAAAGCACACCGAGTCTGAGAGAGGGGGAGGGGAGGTCTTGGGTGCGGCGTCTGCCTCATCGGGTACGGTGTCAACACGCCACATTTACAGCCGCCGAATTTTGAATGGCGCGGACGGTGAGGCACCCGCGATCCAGCCTACCGCACACACGTTGCTACTTGTCCGAGGCAGCTTGCTTGTGCACCAGGGGACTCTGCAAAACTTGTGCCAAGCTTGAACATGCTAGCGGTGCGCAGAATCGTAACAAGGTCTAGAATTTACCGAAGCATTCCAAGAGATCATCAGTTGATTACGCATCTCACTAGAGCGAACAGTGCCATAGTAATGATCGTAAAGAGTGGTTTCATAACTGCTATTGTGAGTGTGCCGATCAGTCAATATTAGCGGTCATGGACAAAAAGCAAGGTCAGGCTAATGTCGCACGGAGGTTGGAATGTGCAGAAGTGTGAGCGTAGTGACAGTGACAGTATTTATGTATTCTCACTTGTAGCCGATGTGGAGCAAAAAGTCCTGCGATTGCATAAGGGTAGAGCAGCAGCGCAGGTCCAGATCCGCTAGTGAATGGGCAAGAACCAAGAACAAGACTGCAGGGGAAACGGCACTTCCTCGGGCGACCAGATAGCATCACAAGCACTTGGCCAAGGTTGAGATTGTGGCATCTGTCGCGCTTGAAGAAACTGCACGGCCCGGCCGTGATCGGCATTTCACTGCATAGCCCTGGAATGAATTATGGCCGCTATTATTTAGTTCACCATGTGCCGCCACCATCGCCTTTGCCATCGCAGCTGTGAAGCTTCGTAGTCCGCGTTGCTTTTCTTTGTGACACTATCTGGTCGCTTGCCTGCGCCAGCGCGGCAATGTGCCATTTCCCCTTCGTGAATGAGTTCAAAGCATTTCAACATGTACTTGCGCAGTTTCAATGCCGTCCAATGGTCGGTTTCGCAGCCTCTTCTTCAGCAGTGACCTGTTAAACTCGTCCTGATTAGGATCGTTGGTAAAAAATGGGGCGCAGAAAACAGGCACCAACGCATGTCTCATTTGGCCCATTCCTTCTTTGCTCTGTGTGTAGAGGGGATCAATCGAAGCATTTGTTATAAAAAAAAACAAAAAAAAACATTCTTTTTGTGAAGGGACGTTCCGCCGGTGTAGCAGGCTGAATACCAGCATTTTGCTGAATGAAGATTTTGATCTTGGGGAATGTTGTTCAGGTAGAACAATGCAAGGACTTACGCCACTTCAGATTGCGAATGTACCGCAGTGCCGTGCATCCTTACAATGGTTTCATTACCATCGTTGTCGTCATGGAATTCCAGGAACCTGCGGGACTATGCATACCTCCCCTATGCAATTCTCACAGTGGCTGCTACAAGATGTGGCCGATATGGTTATCGTAAAATTAGGATGACCAGAAATGCACCTGGCACAAAAAAATTTACCGCTGGATCCGAGATTCTACAAGCTTTCTGTAGCGCCTTTGAGGAGATTGCTTTTGAAGGTACATTTATACTTTGCGTGGAAGGAAATTGCACAGGGACCGGGTGTTGTGGTTGTTCGATTTTTGATTTTCTAAAAGCAAATAACGGTGATTGTAATAGCATGACATTGCATAGTTCTTGCGTAGTAAAGTTGACTTTTACAGTTGCAGTTTGCTGGAACTAAACTGTAATTATGAGGAAAGTCATTAGCAGTATCACATTAGTAACCAGCTACTGGAACTAAGTAGTTCTGAGGAAAGTAGTTAGTGGGGTCATATTAGTAAGTAGTTTCTGGAACTAAGCAGTAACGCTAAGGAAAGTACAGTTAGGAGTATCACAGTAACTAGTTACTGCCTGAGGGAATTACTGCCACCACACTGTATTCATAGTGGTGCCTGTGACGACGGCCACTGCACCAGAATTGCCATTGACCCACTTGTTTTTGTCTTTTTTTTTCCCCTCAAATTTCATTTTTTAGAGCGATATGTAGCCAATGGATGTATCCAGAGTCCAGACCTAACTTTTGAGGCAGAAACTTGCAGCCTTACTGAGCACCTTAAATACCTTGAAAGAGCATCTTGAAGATGTGCCCAAAGGAGAGGCAGGTTGGTGCGTGGATGATCAAGAAAATTTGGGGACAGAGAACAAAGTTTGGCAACATGGGATAGTATTTACAGTGCGTGTCAGTGAGTGAGTTGGCTCATGACAGCTAGTTAACCTAAACAAGGCGAGCGGATAGTTATTTAGAAAGGCAGTTTGGTTGTCTGGTAGATTTTCAGGGCAAGATTGAATGGCAGTCCATAAGGGAGGCATGTGTCTGCACTAAATTATCGCTTATGCACGCATGTGCCATTTTTTTCGTGCCGCCATGTGTCCTCTTAGAGCTGGGGCGAGACAGATGTGTGCTGACGAATACATAGCAAGCGTATGCCGTGCTAGTGTACTAATCGTGCCATTTTTTTTTTTTTTTTTTTCGATTTTCAGATGACGCTTACGGTCTCTAACCAGAGAAATTCTGCTTTTCTACACGGCACAATGACCTTGTGACCGCCTGGGTGACGTAGCAGTACCGGTACCGGCCGTAGAGTGGGTCCAACATGTCGAGCTCGGACGATGCTGACCCTGCTGATTCGGGAGGGCGGGAGAGTCCGGATGCGGTGCCTCCAAGTGGAGCGTCTGGAGACTGTGAAGGGTCGTCATCCTCCTCTTCCTCGTCCTTTTCAGCGGCGACTCAGACGGAAGAAAAGACTCCGGGTGTCCGGCAGAAGCTCAGGACTCTCACGTTCGGGCGACGCCGCAAAGCCAACAATGCCTCTCCGGTAGGGGCGTCCTCGAATTGCGCCAACTCTTCGAATTGTGCCGCTGCTTCTTCGTCAGCCTCCTCCAAAGAGCAGAAGGAGCAGCCTCCTCGTGATGGTGGTGGCGCCACTTCCAAGCCCAGAAAGGGCACCTGGGGATTCAAGCTCGGATGCAGGTCTCGCCGGACATCGTCCGCTACGGACCCCGTCGCTGCGGATCCACCCATTGGCTGTCCGATATGC
The DNA here is from genome assembly GCF_048455015.1 of Haemaphysalis longicornis. NCBI lineage: Eukaryota > Metazoa > Arthropoda > Arachnida > Ixodida > Ixodidae > Haemaphysalis > Haemaphysalis longicornis. The sequence goes on along the minus strand of NW_027526445.1, from coordinate 125,195,719 downwards.
ATCTGCACCGGGTACCGTCGCACGGAAGAGCACACACTGGGCCCCAAGGTCGTCTTCAAGGTCACGCCGCCCCGCTCACGCAAAAAGGGCTCGTCCGCCGCAGGCTCCTTCGCTTGCGGCACTTCCAGCGCCGAAGGCAAGTTCCGCGGCGACGAGTATCAAGTGGACGACTGGGACGAACGCGCTCGCAAGGAACGGGCACGGGAGATTGAGGAAGGCGTCGACCCGCCGCCAGGCTTCCGAGTAGATGGCACGTCCCGGCCCTCGGTGTCCGGCGAGACGGGAGAGCCGTCCCAATCATCCGAGCGGCCAAGAGCCCAGGCGTCGCAGAGTCCGCTGCCCCACCAACAGGTCGCTATTCAGCAGCAGCAGCAGCAGCTTCCAGAGCTGGCGATTGCACTGCGCAACCAGCTGAGTCTGTCGAATGGCCAAGGACCGGAAGGTTTGTCGGTCCCCTGGGAGGTCCTCAGCCGGATCTGGGACGTGGCGCCCCAGGTTCACACTCAGGTTGACTACATGCACTGCCTGGTGCCCGACCTGCTGGGCATCACCTCGTGCGGCTTCTACTGGGGCAAGATGGACCGCTACGAGGCGGAGCGCCTCCTCGAGAACAAGCCGGAGGGCACTTTCTTGCTCCGCGACTCTGCCCAGGAGGAGTACCTCTTCTCCGTCAGCTTCCGGCGTTACGGCCGCTCGCTGCACGCGCGCGTCGAGCAGTGGAACCACCGGTTCAGCTTCGACTCGCACGACCCGGGCGTGTTCTCGTCGCGCACGGTGTGCGGCCTGGTGGAGCACTACAAGGACCCTTCGTGCTGCATGTACTTTGAGCCCATGCTCACGCGGCCCCTGCACCGGACCTTCGTGTTCCCACTGCAGCACCTGGCGCGCGCCGTCATCTGCTCGTGCATCGCCTACGACGGCGCCGCCAAGCTGCCGCTTCCGCGCAGCCTCAAGAGCTATCTGCGCGAGTACCACTACAAGCAGCGGGTACGTGTGCGCCAGATCGAGGACGGCGGCACCGCGGTAGACGTCGGCTTCGGCCCCGGCTCGAGCCGCGGCTACGGCTTGCTCGGCGGCTGCCACGGAAGCCCCGACCTCGGCGGCGGGAGGCCGTGACGTCGAAGCTGGCCTCGTGCGCCCAGTACCCGGGGCCATGTGTTTGTAGGCTTCGTAAATGTTTAGTAGAACCTCCGCTTGCCCGGCGGCTCCCCAAAGCCGCCGTAAGAGCTTAGAATTGAGGACTTTTGTTTAACATATCCCGTCGAAGCCTCTTCTACGCACTATTGTTTGCTCTGCAAGCTTTGGGAGCTTATAATATCAGTACGTTATGCAAGCTAGGTTAGATTGAGGTGTGTTTTCGTCGATGGCAAGGCAGGTACTGGGGCTCCGGAACTAATGTAAGGGTTTGATGAAATGCGCGTGTGCATGCAAGGACCTGTGCTGGTTTCGTGTGTTCTCATAAACTTTTTTGAGGTTGAAGTTTTCGGAATGTATGGTAGGTGACGAGATTGGTGTCACAGTACTGATGATTTTTGAGAGGTCTGTAGAGGCAGTTCATTCATTTTCCAGAGCACAGTGAATTGTCTTGTCCCTGGTACTCCTGCAGTGGTGTTACACATGCCGTATTAGCTGTTGACGAGCTTGAGAGCACCGCGTGTTTTTGCGTGCTCACCGATTAAGCAAACAACCGTGTGTGGAGTTGTCTATCTGCCACGATTGTCTATCGTCTACCCAACCAGGTTAGTGTAAAGAAAAAGTGTCAAGTTTTAAATAGGCACGTGAATCTTTTTATTTGTTAATGATGTATGTTTTTCTTCTCAAAGCCTCTGTAAAGTGAAAAGAAATAATCTTATGTTATTTACGAGCCGTGTAGCACGAAGTTTGTTGGTTTCGATACATACCCTATTGTTGTATAACGTTATTTGTTGCAGTAGATACGTACTAGTGTATACAAGTGGCTTACGAACAATCAAAACTATTTGTAGGTCAACTTACCGGATACCTCTAGTGCTGATTAACAGCCGAATTATGTAGCGTTTAATTTACGTTTGTCTTTTTCAATATCTTCTTCCTTTGATTCTCTTTTTTTAAACTGGTTAGTGCATTGTTGTGAATATGAGAAGCATTCTATAGGAAGCCCTACTTAATTGTTTCTTCCGTTTTGATCGTTTTCTGTCGTTGTACGGTGCTTTTCAACCGGGTTTGTCTTCTTTTTGTTGTTTTTTCCACTCCCCTTGCATGTTGTAAATCTGTGTGTGTTCGGTGGCAACGAAGGCCTGTGCTTGTTGTAACATCATTGGCTCCCAGGGTAATCATCTATGAATGCTGTCGACCGACCTGTAGCGATAGAATAGGCACTCGAATAGTTTTTTTTTTTTTCCGCGACTTTCAGCCACATCTTGCGATGATGCCACCTTTGCTCAAGCTGCTACTTCATGCTGTGCTTTCTTTCTCTTACATTCTTAAGATGAGCTTTTAACCCGGTGCTCCACTCACTACAACACTTTTTAAGAAAGTGAAGTGCGGCGTGAAAGTCAAAATTTTAAGTTGGCCATTGATCGCACTGAAATGAAAGTTTCGTTTGAAAGGGGGCTGGAAATTTAGTAGTGAAATGCAGAGGCTGTCAAGCTACTACAGTAAAAGCTCGTTTATCCGAACTCGGTTAATTCGAACTTACAGCTGATTCGAGCTGACGCCCTGGTCCCGGCGCAGCCCCTGTATATTTCAATGGCGGAAAACTCCCGAAAATTCGGACGCGTCGGCATCCAGAATGGTTCATTCGAACTGGGATCCCCTGGTTTCCATCGCTCCTGGCAGAAGAAGTCGGCCCAAAATTAAAAGTAGTTAACCGATTACCTTTAAATTTGATTGCCTCGACCCTGCCATGTAAGCAAGACGTGTTTTCGAGCATAAACAGCGTCATTATTTTGTGACATCGCGGCTTGCTGCTCTCATAAATGCCTGTTGGTGCCTGTTTCTGGCATATAACTGACTTATTGAATAATTTTGTTCGCTCTTCGAGCTCCATGAACATTATTTACGAAGTCACCTGCCACCAGTAATTGGCGATAACAAGTTAAGATGTGGCTTTGTGTTCTGCCCGCGCAGTATGGCAGTGTTCATTGCGCCCACCCGCTAATTCGAACTCCGCTTAATTTGAACAATTTTATGGTCCCCTTCGAGTTCGAATTAACGAGCTTTTACTGTAGTTTGAACATCACGGTGAAGCTCAAATATGCGTGTCGGTAGCCATTCATGCTCTATGAACTATTACAGTGGCAGGGATTAGGATTTTTTATATAGTCTACTTGCTTTTCAGTGCACTTGATTTAGCGTTTTGCAAGCGTATGCACTTCACTCGTAGAAGCTTTTTGCAGTGCCAGATGTCTGTGCCAAATTTCTGGCTGAAAAACACTCGCTGCCGAAAGCAGTTGTAACTCGTGTGTTCAAATGCATGTACCTTAAAGTAAGTTGAGCTATGTTATGCCGTTAAGCCAGGTCTTTATTGAAGCCACCTAATTAATCTAATTAATGGATGACTCATAGGGTGGTTGTGAATGTCTTTGTGCGCTCCCTGCATAAAATACACTTCCCAAGGAGAGAGTGTCCCCAAAAAATGGCAGTACATAAGCTACGACGTTATACCACACTCATCTGCTGACCCGCTGGCCTTCTGATAGATTGCTGGTCCACAGTTCAGTTGTAAACATATGAGAGTTTCATTTCTCTTGGAAAAATATGTGGGTCCGTCTAGAAGGCATATTGTATGAAGTGGCTGCACCTTTCCTTTTGGTAGGTTTAATTTAAAAGAGTGTTTACACCAAATTTCAGTCTGTTTTTTGTGTTTTTTGCTCTGATGACTCCCTGCCAGCCCATAAACCATAACGCACAAACTAAAACTAGCCCCCGTGTTACTGATTATGAACTACAATGCCATTCGGGGCATCAGTTGGTTTCGGCTACTGAGAGACCTTAAGCGGGTGCAGGAGGCTCTGGGGCCAACCTGACGTCACTTCTTTTTCACCAAACAAGCCGCCTTCATTAACTTAAGCCTCCTACAATCATTATCTTCAAGAACATCCGAGGCAACCTTTACTCCAGCGATACCTGCTTCCTTCTTAGTCAGTCAAAGATTAGTCGCACCACATTCGGTTGATCTAAAATGGGACTAAAGGTGTTGCAAGCCCCACAAAATTGCTAACTTTGTGGTATTAGCTTTGCTGTGCACGTGTTCGTCGGTTTGGCTTCTGTGTCGCACACCTCTCTAGGCAGGTTTGACATCACAGAGAGGTTGAGCTGCGCCATTTCCTCATTTCTGAAAACTGTGGCTTCGCTATTGATTTGAAATTGGTTCTAAGCGACATTTGATACCCATAATCATTGCAGGGAGCCATCTTGGTGTTTGCATGCATCGAACAGTGTCGATTTATCAAAACTTGTTGCCGAGCTAGTTGGTACATACTTAGAGAAAATGTGGCGCAAAGTATGCGTGGACGAAGGACAGAAGATGCGACAGATACTGGCGTCTGTATCCTTTGTATATTCTCTCTTTCGATTGATCAGTTTCTACAAACCGAATTTTGGTGTCAGTACTCTTAAAGGGGCCATAAAGACAAAAAGAGGTTTGCTTCATGGCAAAGACTTTTTTTTGTCCCGTTAACGAGACGCGTTTTATCGCAAACTTCGAACAAATAATCAAGTTACTAAGTGAAACAGGTGAAGCAGTGGTAACTCCCCCACCAATTTCCGGTGATCTCTCTATGGCAGCACTGAATTATCTTGTTTGCATGGTTGGGCCGCCAATTTGAGCAACCACCAAGAAACATGATTGAGTGATTGTAGAAGGGCCTCTAATTCCACTTGGTCGTATCACTCGAATGCTTACAGGCAGTTAACTCACTGATACCGTATTTTCACGATTCTAACGCACCCCCAAGCGTAACGGGCAGGAACGTTTACATAGTAAAATCTGGGGGAAAAAAAAATCACTTTGCGTTTACCACACAAATCTAGAATTGGATTTTGGGAGAAGTTCGTTTACATGGCAATGCTGTTAGCCGCGTGGAGGCAAGTTTGGGTTTCCGTCCGATTGTAATGCAAACACAAATTTGAAGGCTAATTTTACTAAGAAAGGGCGCGCGTAAGAATCGTGCAAAACGGTAATGATGTTTTAATGCTGGCCGGCATCGTGGTAGCTGACAATTTGGAAGCTTTTCGATACTTTTTGTATCTTTTTGTTTAGAAAACTTCTTTCTTGGCTGGAATGAAGATGAGGGAGTTATCAGAAGCTAGTTCCTTCAAATTGAACAAGGTTGTGTTTTTCTCTTTGTGGCCCTTTTAAAACACTGCACACCTGTTTGTCTGTGAAGAAATTTCTGCAACAATGGCCCATTTGATATCGTTCATTATCGTAGATAACAAGCAATAGCAGTTCTGAAAGGAAAGGGTGATGTGTGCCTTTCACCTTAACACCCATCACTGAGCAGTGTTTCATTGCTGACTCTTGGGAATCCCAGTCATTGATATTTTAGCCCTGATCAACATGTGCAGAAAACGGGCGTGCAAAGCTGCGCAGCACAAAACTAAAACCTCGTTTGTTTGTTTTTAGAGTATGTGGAAGTACATGCTTGTTTGTGAAGTGCTGGAACGAGGACATTGAAAAGCAATGACCAATTTTCAAAAAATATATATATATATCTATATGTACTTGCATGCTGTAGGTGGTAGTGTAATCGACAAAGGTAGAGTGCAGGTTACATTCGAATACGATTAGATAGGGGCATGGACTAAAGTGGCTTGCTAATCTTTTCATCTTATCGAACTTCTCCATGTGGAGGATCGTTGCATAATGAATCGCGCAGTGCATTTTCCCAACAAATTCATCTGTTTTATGCGGTCTGCTGCTTTAAATTCACAGTGAATTTGTAGCTCCTTTATCTTTTGTGGCTCTTGATGTATGGTGTGGTGCAATTACCATTCTAGGTTCTCGCATTATATTGCAATAGTAGTCTCTTCTTGTGTCTTATGTGCCCAGCTCGAAATTGAGCTGCCTCCTTGTATCACATTTTGCGACTTATTTGGAATGCGACAAATCTGCTTTAATAAGTGGCGCGGCGATTTTGTAGAACTTAAAAGCATTTCAGTGCTGTACCGCATCATTCACCGGGTTTGGTTTCAAATCCAGTTAACGTTATTGGAATTTGTTCAGTGATTTTTCTGCAACTTCTCTGCTGTTCAGTGCTTCATCCTATGGTATGCTGGCACTGAGTATTCTGACAAAAACGTCGCCAAGACTAAGGCATAAGAAAGGACTGACAAGCTAAAGGCTTTGTATTAGATTAGGCAATATAAAGGGAAAAGCAGTGATGACAGCATTTTAAAGGCAAAAAAAGAAAAAAAAGGACAGAGGCCAGTAAGGAGTGGCATGTGGTGAAGCCAGAGAGCCACCATTCGAAAATACCGCCTGTTTTGTGCTGTTTTTTGTCAGAATATTGCGACCGAACCAACTATCCCAAGTTAAAGCCCTAGTCGGATACTAAAGCATGCTACAATGGCAAAAAAGTTTATGAAAGCACTCAGTTTGCTCATGACTGTACACTTTGGAGTTGTCACCCCCTCTGCCCTGTGTGTTTTATAGGCGAACTTTCGACATAACGAAGCACTGCTTGAGGGGGAAAATTGTGTTGAAAATTTTGATGTCTCGAGGTTCTTCTGTTTGGCTATTTTTGCAACCGGAAGCTGCAAAGAACTGGTACAAGTAATGTTATTAAATCATGGTTCATTATAGTAGATTAACAGTGGTGGTACACTGAGAAAGCCAGTGTTGATCCACACTGAAAGACATTGTACTTGCCCCTAGTTTTAACTGGTTTACAATCTGCAGTTTAGGCACGTGTGTCTAGTGTGAGGACGGTGTGCCCTTCAAGTGAGGAAAAACCGGCACAGCATTATTAACTAGCACTGTTGCACGATGTCAAAACAAGGCACTTAGCACTTAGGCACTTAGCCTGAGTACTTTTCTTGTCCCACTGACGCCGACAGTTTTTTCACGAGCTGTGGTAACAAACGACTTGTTGGCTGAGTACAAAGCTCGCTTTTCGTGTTTGAACACACTGTGGAGCTGAGGTGGATTGTTTTCTACTGTTGTATACCAACGGGCATATGAAAACGACGCTCTACTTCACAAGCCTCCATGGTTGTGGTTGCAGCAAAAAAGAAGAAAACAAAGGTTTATACACTTGTTATTTATTGTCCCAATCTGTCCTGTACATTTCACTAGTATATAAGTTGAACTTATTTTCTGTACATATTGTAAGTAGGTAATGTCTGTAGTGCTTTATTCAACCTGTGTATGCAGAACTGTCTTTCTGCAGTAAATTTCACGGCTCACATCTGTTGACCCTTTTGGATCCATTGTACAGAATAAAAAGTTGAAAGTATTTGCGAGTGTCATTATTGCACGTGCGATCCGCATCCGTCGCCCAAAGTAAGGTGCGCTGCAAAATGTCCGGGGGTGGTATTGTTTAATACTCGTTACGCAGAGTACCGTGGAATCTGTAAAGGCGCAATGTGGGCGCTGTTTGTTGGTACCGCCAAGGGTTTTATGTGCGAAATGTGGCCCGGTGGTAATGTCGGGGCTGGGAGGGGGAGGGGGGTAATGTGTGTTTTGGCGCCCATCGTAAATAAGCTCATCGAGGAGCGAAATTTTTTTTTGCCTTGGATTAGTAAACTTGCGTTGCCTAAATGTAAGAGTAACTCTCGTTTACAGCATAGCGGCCGATTTATTTCAACAGTATTATCGTTTCTGCGCGTCAATCAGCCGAGGCGCCAAAGTTCTGGCTGTTTTGGAGTCGATCTTGTTTCGAGGCAAAACGAGTGTAATTTTTGTAGCAAGACGTAACAGTTCTTCTTATGTATAAATATTAAGGATCAATTACATAGCACAGCGGCTGATTAAATAGGAATTAGCGAAGGCGACAGCGTTCCGTTCCTAAACTTACTGAACTCAACCAAAATATTAACACGAACTTGTTACACCTTGCTACAAAAAATAGCAACTGTTTAAGGCTAACTAATTTTTATGTATGCACATTTTAAAATACACACTAATTTTAAATTCAATACAAATTTTCGCGCTTTCCCGCTGCACCGCGTGATTCGCCACGAGCGCGCATTTTTTGTGTAGTCTGGCAACCATGATTTTTTTTTTAAGCCAATAAATAGCCGATTTTTGGCGCCATTTACTCCATTCTTCCGCTGGACGCCATCGTCGTTTCGTGTGTGTGTTGACCCGCCGAAGGAGAAGCAAAAATGTCTGGTCGTGGCAAGGGCGGAAAGGCCAAGGCGAAGGGAAAGTCTCGCTCCTCGCGGGCCGGTCTCCAGTTCCCCGTGGGCCGTATCCATCGTCTGCTGCGCAAGGGCAACTACAGCGAGCGAGTCGGCGCCGGCGCTCCCGTCTACCTGGCCGCCGTGCTCGAGTACTTGGCTGCCGAGGTGCTCGAGTTGGCGGGAAACGCTGCCCGCGACAACAAGAAGACCCGCATCATCCCCCGCCATCTGCAGCTGGCCATCCGTAACGACGAGGAGCTCAACAAGCTGCTGTCCGGCGTGACCATCTCCCAGGGCGGCGTCCTGCCCAACATCCAGGCCGTCCTGCTGCCCAAGAAGACGGGCCAGACCAGCACCGGCGGCAAGCCGGGGAAGAAAGGCGGTTCCAGCCAGGAGTTCTGAGGACATTTTTTGCGTTCTGCTCGTGCTTTGCTTCTCCCCTCAGTGTTCAAAAGATGCCCCGCTCCCCCATTACTGTCCTGAGTGTTTCATTCATGTCATTTGTGTTTGGTTTTAGTGCGGGCATTTTGCTGTGACGTTAGGCCTAGAGTTCGGCCAAATTCTCATCACTGCAGTCCGCTGCCTTTTCTTGCTGTATGTAAGAGTTTTCATCATGCCGGCTTCGTGCCGTGTTTTTTTAACCTCCCAAGAGTGGTGGAGTGAACATGTCATCTGAGCTGGAAATAAAACAAATTTTTCACTCGTACTTTGTGCATTTTTGTTTGACTTCGCTGCTGGTGTCGTCGAACCCTGGCCTGCTGCGAAGTTATCAACCGGTGCTTGGTACTACTAGTTGGGAACACGTTGATGTGAAGAATTAACTTCGATATTTGCGATTTTTTAAAACCTAGACTTGTATCCAGAAGTGTTAACTGCAGATTACAATTAAGCCCTCGTAAGCGTAATTTCCAAACCAGCCGTGCAAAACGCAAAGACCTCATACTGAATCAAATTACCCACCGCCTGCGTCACATTCGTACGTATTTTCACATGCTGTGAAAGTTGCCTACGCGCCTTTTCGTTCCGGGTCCACGCTTGACATGGCTTGACAAAAAAAGCGTGTATGTTTGCGTTTCCTTCCCCCTTTTTTTTCTTTTTCGCCGCCAGAGGGCTTGGAAAACGTCGTGCGGCGGCCGGGGAACCGGAGCCTGCTTTTGTGGAGTGTCGCGTATTACTTGCAGTGAGCCTTATCCGCCAAAATTCCTTCGCCACACAGTTAAAATGAGCGTCATTGTGTCAAAAACTGCCCTTAGCGTTGCTGCCGGAGTTTGTGGAACTCTCTTCCTTGGTTATTGTATCTATTTCGACCGGAAACGGCGGAGCGACCCACTGTTCAAGCAGAAGCTTAGGGAACGTAAGTTTTCTCTCGGTGGTTTCTTCATTTCTTTTTTTCTGGCTGCGAGTTGAAAGCATGTGCCTACTCTGAAGCCTTGAGGTGTCGGTAATAAGCCTACAAAAAATGCAGAACAGTTCCCAGCGAGGTTACGGTACGTTACCAAGTTTCTGTGAGCGTCGCCCAACGCACGTGGGGGGCTAACCGTTAGCACGGCCCGACTTTGCGAAATAAACGGCGTTGTTCGGTGTCTTTCAGGACGCGCCAAGGCACAGCAACAGAAAGAAGCACGCAAGGGCACTGGCAAGGTAAGATAAGACGGTCGCTTAGTTCATTTCGAACAGCGGTGATTTCGTTGACCTCGAATGTAACGCTTCCAATGCGCAGCTCCCAGACCTGAAGGACTACGACGCGGTCCAGAAGTTCTTCATCCACGAAGTCCAGATGGGCGAAGAGTTGCTGGCCCAAGGTAAAAACAACATCGCGCTACCCGTCGGCCTTTGCGCGAGCAAATAACCAAATCCCAACCGGTACAACGGCTTGCTTACATGAGTCAGCGGTACTGTTGATTGTCATGTTGCAGTTCGTACGTCTTACGGCCAGCATGGACAGTAGTTGGCGGCTGCAACTTGAAACAATATTTCGCTTTGTGTCTTTGCTGCCCGTTTAGTGCTGTATGTCAGTTTTCTGCTGTGCTCTAGGCAGCTGAACAGTGCTTTTCGCTCCTACAACTTGTGGATATTCATTGCTGCTCACGGAGGTTTGGTAGGCGTGGGTCGCTATAGTTGTCGCAGACGCAGTTGAAACTGCTTTGGAGAGGAACTTTGCTCTACGTACGAATATCATTGCAGCGGGTCGAAGTCATTTGCTCCCTAAGAATATGGATCCTGTGCCAAGGTTTGTAATGACCACAAACTGAAAGCACACATGCTTGCAGACATGGGTAAAAATAGTGGCACTTTGCTGATGATAACCGCTACATTTAGAATTTCAAGGGTGCGCAAAGGTGTTCAGGTCACCGACAGTTCACCTGGAATGCAGAGGTGACATTGCATGAAGTGCTGGTGGAAAAAAAGCCAAAATAAGGGACTTCCAAGTTTTTCCAAGAAAATTGGTTGGAGTTTTAAGGTATCATCAGCATTTTGCTTTTCACTTTTGTTAGGTCTTGTGACAGGCTCGTTTTGGTCGATGCAGCAACTGCATTTGCACTGTCACTGTTCCCAGTGTTTGTGTGTGTGTGTGTTTTTTTTACTTGTTTTTCTTTTTCACTTTTATTTCTCGGGAAACGCAGAGCTGTCTGTGATTGGTGAATAACTCGCTTGTCTACTCTGAAAATTTCAACCCGAGTGGTGCCTTTGTAGCTTGGGAACCACACGGTCACAAGTTAAGTGTCCGTGTAAAGTTGCGTGCTAACAATAGACAATGCAGGGGGGGGGTCCACTGCTGTGGTGTTCATATCTTTCTGTGGCCGATTCAAACACGGGAAATTTAAATCCCTTTCTTTTTTAAATTTCTTTTTTTATGGCAGGTGCCCCTCGTGTGAAGTGAATTCTCGTATTCTTTGCCTGGAGCTTTCGTTTCCAAACAAGAAAAATTTCCCACTTTGTTTTGACCGTTGCCTCAGCTTGGCACATTGAAAATATTCCTGCTTTTAGGCGGATGCAAGTTTGCCAGAAGTTAGTGTTAACCAGTGTCGTAAATTTTACGTACCTCTCTAAATTTGACTCCAAAAGCGCTGCTCAGGTTTGCGAGAACTTGGTGTTAGCCGGTGTCGTTAATTTTACATACGTGTCGTTAATTTTACATGCTTCTCTGGATTTGTCTCCAAACGCACTGCTTGCGAACCACTGAAGGCTGTATTCGGTCGCCAAGAGCCATTGCCCGGGTTGTAATGTCCGTGGTGCATTACTTTGTGGTGTACAGTCTTTGTCGAAAGGTTCTAGGCCTTGCCAGGTGTTTATAGGGCACAAAGAATTCAAAATGCAAGAATACTGCTCGTGTGGCGCAAATGGTTTATGCCAGACGAAGTTGCCCCTTTCTTTCTAACCATCATAAATTAGTTTGTTCGCACTTGAACATTAAGCTTCTTCTGTGAAGTCTTCGAAACAGTTGTCGTGGCCCAGAAAATTTTGACAAAGACTGTACTATTGTGCAAATTGTGGGGCAGAAGTGTTCTGCTAATATGGCCTACCCTGGTTCCCCCCTTGATCTTTGTTTAGCTGTGGGGGATCTAAAGTGTGATTAGTTAAGTGGTGGGATGAAGTCTGCCTCCCCCAATTCACTATGCGAGCTTGTGCAGCTACGCATGGAATGTTTTCTACTGTTGCTTATGTTCCTAGTAAACCATCGTACTAAGCACCTTCTTGTTACGGATTCAAAGTCCAAGAGGGCAGTAGTCCGCTCTTTCTTAAAGGAACACTGACACGAAAATTTTATGCTACACTTTTATTGCTTTTATCAATGCTTAATGGTCTGGCCAACCTGAAACAGCACTTCAAATACTTCAGCGCGTGACAGTTAATTACACTGAACGGCCTGAAAATCGTTTGTTTCAAATTCCCGCACTTTCATCCCGAACGGCGCATATGACAAACTCCCTGCCTGACCTCACCGCTTTGTGCGGACGTCACCGGCGCCCGCTTGAGAGGGTGTTGCGCCCGCTCGCCGCTCGTGGGGCTGCGCGCGTGAAGTGACGTCACGAGCTTTTGACGAGCGCTGTCGCGTCACTTCTTTTTCCTCTCCTGAAGTGATGCCACGCTGATTACCATTTGCTGAGTGCCGCTCGGCGCGCTGCTCCGTCGGCACGATAAATGAGATCCAATTGAACTATGTTCTTTGCGTCGCAGGTGTCAGTGTCAGTGCTCCTTTGGTGTCAGTGTCAGTGTCATTGGTGTCAGTGCTCCTTTAACTAATGTTGCCCTGTACTTGGTGGATCGGCCTATGATGCACCTTCATTGAAGCACTGATGAGGCCCTATTTTGATCCAGCTTGAGTGAAAGGTACCCGCCGCTGTGGCTTATTGGCTAAGGCGTGCTGCTGAGCACAAGGTCGCGGGTTCGATTTCCGGCCGCGGCGGCCGCTTTTCTAATAGAGGCGAAAAGCAAAAATACCCGTGTTTTTGAGATTTTGGGCGCACATTAAAGATCCCCAGGTGGTCAAAATTAATCCGGAGCCCTTCCACTACGGCGCGCCTCATTGCCTGCGTTGTGTCGGTGCGTTAAACCCTACAATCAATGAATCAATTGAGTGAAAGGTGAACATATTGTTCCACTTATCTTCGAATCTACCTTATGGGCAGCTATGTTGGATTTGGTTGTGTGGAATTGCAGATCAGCAGTGGTTGGGGACTGCTTTACATCGACTCCTGATTTGTAGGACTGCAGCCCATGCAGTCTTTCTTTCGGGTGTGCTTTGTTAACAACCCTGCATTTAGCTTAATGCCGAATTGACGAGGCGGTGCGTTTTGAAGAAATGGAATTCAGAAAAAGACGTCCCCTTTACCAAAATGAGAGGGAGCGAAACATGTATTTGATCCAGGGAAAACGAGAAGAATGGTCTGTGGCTTTTTTTCAGTCCAGAAAGCCAAGAGGTTTCACCGCTGGGTGGGCCTGTGCAATTAGGTGTTATTGACCTTAGGGCAGCGAGCTGGTCGGGGGTTGGGAACAGAGGGGTGCTGTGTGTTAGGGCCATTTCCGTACCACAGGGGTGAGACAGCTGCGCATATTGCGCCTTTCTGATACAATTCCATTTTCCTGCGCCAAGATGCTCCAAAAGCATGAAAATGGCGAAAATTGCGCCAAACTGCTCCAGAAGAGCCTCAACGGCACGGATTTTGATGCTCATGTCAGTTTCGGCGGGGACAAAAGCCTCCCGCATATCCCGGTCACCGCTTTTATCGTCGGTCGATCGCAAACGCAGAAATGGCAGAAATAGAAAGACTGAAACGAAGCAAGCGATAGCTTCTAAAACTCGATTCGCTTAATTCCGTCCGGGTTCGCAGAAACGGCCTTCTCGATTAGGCATCGCTGTGGCACCAAACATGGCCGCCGCCTGATCGGCTGCTACCAACGCGATCAGTGCGTATAGCCGATATTTTCCTTGGTTTATTTTACGCTATCACCTGAGTTCCAGTCTATTAATTCTATCTGTTGTGGATCTGAACAGTGACGTTAACGCAAGGATATGGTTTGAGATTGGTGCCAGATTACGGGAAGTTGGGCGGCTCGAAAAAAAGTTCATTTAAATGTGGGGCCTACGACTTCAGCGTGGTTTGTCCTTGACTGCGAAACGCGGTGCGCGCGTCTATAACCAGGTTCGGGAAGTAATTTTTTGGCTTGTTGTGCTGTTGTAAAATGTTGAGGTGTTGGTGTGCTTCGATGCGCGATTGCGAGCCTCGGGGATGGAACTGTCGACACGAAAGTTGCGGGCGCGCTTTGCTGCGGCGCCGCGACCTGTTCAGGCAGCGCTCAATAGCTGCAGGGCTATACGGTTGCCATAGCACGCGACTATAACACTTGATGTATGCAAAGTGAAATTTAATGCCAAAATCTGGGTGGCTAAACAATAACGCTACTCAAATGACCATAGGGTGAACCTGCGCCCCGGGGACTGAAACGGGTAGGCTGGTTGGGCTATGCAACCGTTAGCTCGAAGCTGCTCAACTGTTGCCGTGACTACAGTCGTTTGTACAACGCAGCCTGGGATTACAAAAATAATAACTTTAGCATTAAAACAGCAAAAAAACGCTACAATTGCGGGGCCGTTAAAGGCCAACTGCACTCAAAATTTCGACCTCTTGAAAACGCTATTTTCGTATAGTCTGCTTGAAAAGAAGGCAACACGCGAAATACGACATCTGAAATACGCGCGTGGACGCCGCAAGCGGCCAGCAAAAAACAGCGATTTTGAAACCGAAACCGAGGAGAGCGCGGCCATTGTAGTGACGTTGCAGCCGTCCAGCGAGCGGCCGGACGGTCACCAGCTCGGGGGAATGTCTGCGCGCAAGCTCTACGTGCGCACGGGTAGCACATGGGTGAAGCGCCCGCAGCAGAGCTCGACCGGTTCTACAGCTGCGTGGCTGGCCAGAGGAAGAAGCCCCCGTCGGCTGGAACGTCACAGGCGCGTCATGGCTGTTTACGCGATCCGCCGGTAGGTGCAGCGTGGTCTGCGGCGGAGCTTTTTAAAACGCTTCTGACTGATTAACGAGGCGTGTTATGGGGCTACCACTTGCGTCCCAGCTGATTTGAGGGTACTCACTACGCATTAAAAATAAATTTGGTCCACGTGAAATTTGAGTGCAGTTGGCCTTTAAATTTGATAAGAGTTTTAGCAGTCCGTCTGTTCTGTCGTGTACATAGTTACCGTGCTCACCGGGACTCGTCTGAGCACTTGGGCATTCGTAGCCGTAGGGGGATTAGTTCCGCGGACCTGCCTTCGCCTTGTCCGCGCCTCCTCGCCTCCTCGCCCTTCCGCGCGTGCAGGCGCAGACCGGTCCGGTAAACCCGGTAACAAAGTAACCAACAGAACAGACGGACTGCTAAAACTCTAATGTTAACGGCAGTTTTGTTGTCAGTGTTGCGTGCAGGCGCAACACAATATCACCAGTTAGAAAAAAGGTAGTGCAGTTAGTACTTTGTGATACTCTTAAAAACTCTTTCAGGTAAGGCTGTTTGAGTGTTCTGTGTATTCAAAACTGATTGAAATGTGCACTTGACCCTGCAAATTGCTGAAATAATGATTTTTTAAGCTCACAAGACGATGTATTAAATGTCCCTAACTGCTCCAAATCAAGATTCTTCTGCTCCAAAATCGAAATTTTGCTGCTCCGAAAACTGCTCCCAAATCTGTTTGGGCTGTCTCACCCCTGGTACCATCACGTGGTATGTGGTCAGCGAAATTGTGCCAGACTTAATTTGCGTTTGTGTACGTGTGGTTGAATTGTGAAGCTTATACCCCTGTCAAACGGCAAATCTAATGGAATTCAAAGTGAATGACATTAGCTGTTAATGACATTCAATTTGGCTGTGCGTGTCTACACGGCAAAACAAATGTCATTTGAGAGTGATAGCGGTGACGATAGGCAAGCTCACAAAACCACAAAATTATATTTTAAGTGCGTCTACAGTGTTTTCATACATAACATATTTTTAAAACATAACGAACGATTACTTTTTGAAAATAGAAATAAGGCAATCACCAGTTTAGGTGACATAAGTAGACATTGCAAGCTGAGACAAGTCCACGAAAAATTTGTATTAAGGCAGCGCGCCCATTGGGGATGAGGTTTTCTTTTTTTTGATAGTACTCGTTTGTCTTTCTTTGTTTGAAAAAATACATTAAGGGTAAAATATGTTTACTAACAGTTTTCAGAAACAGTATTCTTTGGTGTATTACTGAACTTTCTTGTCTAGTGATGCGCCACTGCGGTCGAGGCTACTCATTTGTCTACTGAACGAACTCCCGAACCTCACTTAGCCGCTAAATGTCATTTGCCTCAAATGTCGTTCGGTTTCTCGTTCAGCGCCGAATCAATGATGTTTAGAGTGAATGACATTTGCTCGAAGTGCCATTAGATCTGCTGTGTGACAGAGGAACAGAACCTTCGCTGTTAAATTGCAGCCATAGCACCCGATGATGGGACCATTGTTACCAAGGTCGGAACCTTCCTTGGCCCATATGGCTGGACACCACATTGGCCGTGATAGTGTCCCATATGAGGGACACCATGACTGCCTGAACCGGGTAGTCATAACAAGCAAAGCGCAGGCTAGACAGCTGTACTGGTAAAGGGCTAGTGCGTTGAGACGTTTAAGTTTGAATTTTATGGGCACAAAACTCGGCTCAGCACGACGAGCCGTGGAAAGGCTTTCGTTGTGCAGCCAGCTCATGATAAGGATGAATGTTCCAGCTGTTTGTTTAGCTATAAATGACCAGGCTCTGGGTACCTGCACAGGTGATGCCAGTATAGCAATTGTTTGCTGGTGTAGCCAATGCCATTGCCAGCACTAGTTTCTGCAAAGGAAAACTTGACAACCACCTCAGTGCAATGTTACGACTACAAAGAAAAGCTGTGTACAGCCTTCTCAGTAACTTCGCAGTTGAAAAGTTCCTCCTGGGCCAGGATTCGAATTCGGGACCACCATCATGCCCCCCCCCATAAATCTTGTCGATTAACACCTGTCGATCAATTCGCTCTCACATTGCAAATGGCTAGCCTTTGAGGTAGTTCATTTGGTGGAGTGGCTGCCCTAGATGCTCAATGGTCCCGGGTTTGAATCCTAGCCCAGGATGAATTTTTCTTCAACTGTGAAGCTTCTGAGAAAGCTGTTCAGCTTTCCTTCCTAGCGGGCCCCTAAATCGGGTCGATTTTCAGCACTAGTTTACCCCATCTCCTCCTCCTTCTTCTCCTCTCTCTCTCTCTTTTTGTGTCCGTCCGCTGTCTTATGAACTCATACTTTTACGAACTTTAGCACAGGACGAATAAAGACGAAACACACGCTAGACTTCAACTTGGTTTATGCAAAAGGGAACAGAAAAACACGCATATATGTACATGATTTGAAAAAACAAAAACAAACAAGCACATGAAATCCACTTTTTGGTAAGAGAGGGGGTGTCCCATGATCATGCGCAGTCGGCGACTGGTGTGCACACGTGTCGGTGAAGATCATGTCCTGTAATGTGACCAGGCGTTGTCTGTGCATCAATGGAAAAGTGATAAGAGCGAGTGTAAACATTGCGCCGTTTCATCTCTGCGGAATCATGTGCTTGTTTGTTTTTGTTTTCTCGAATCATGTACATATGTGTGTGTTTTCCTCTTCCCTTTTGCATAAATCAAGTTGAAGCCTAGCGTGTGTTTCGTCTTTTCTTCGTCCCGTGCTAAAGTTCGCTAGAAGCACGAGTTCATTAGTCAGCAGCAACCAACTCGCCCAACTCTCCGCTTTAATCGTCCGCTGTCTTGCTCGTAGAGGTTTGTTACGGAGTTTGTTTACGCCGCCGGAATCTGTAAAGTGACGGAGATTTGCGCGTCTTCTCTCCTGCCAGGCGACGTTGAGAACGGCGTGGAGCACCTGAGCAGTGCCGTGGCCGTGTGTGGCCAGCCGCAGCAGCTGCTGCAGGTGCTGCAGCAGACGCTGCCCCCGCACGTCTTCCACCTGCTCCTGCAGCGCCTTCCCGTGGTCTCCCAGGTGGGCAGCTTGCTCTCGTTCTCGTGCTTGCTCTCCTGCGCTATCGTATGCCCGCCTCTGAGCAATGCAAATAGAGGAGCGTCTCTACTCGTGGAGGCCGTACAGCCATATGCACTAAGGGAAAGTATGACCGGCAACTTCACTGACCACGTCAGGCTTAAAGGCCAACTGCACTCAAAATTTCGGCCACTTGAAAACCCTATTTTCGTACAGTCTGCTTAAAAAGACAGCAACATGCAAAATACAACAGCTGAAATACGCGCGTGAACGCCGCAAGCGGCCAGCAAAAGTTGGCGATTTTGAAACCGAGGAGAGCGCGGCCATTGCAGTGACGTTGCAACCGTCCAGCGAGCGGCCTGGGCGGTCGCCAGCTTGGGAGAAAGTCAGCGCGCAAGCTCTAGACGCTTACGGAGCAGAAAATGGGTGAAGCGTGCACAGCAGAGCTCGACCGCTTCTCCAGCTGCATGGCTGGCCAGAAGAAGAAGCCCTCGTCGGCTGGAACGTCACAGGCGCATGCGGCTGTTTACGCGATTCGCCGGCAGGTGCAGCGTGGTCTGCGGCGAAGCTTTTATAAGCGCTTTTGACTGATTAACGAGGTGTTTCAGAGGGCTACCACTTGTGTCCCAGCTGATTTGGGGGTATTTACTACGCATCAACAGGGTGCCTGTACTCCGTTTCATACATCAAATGCAACGCTGTGAAGGCTACACAAGTAGTCCGCAAAGAAAGAAGGTGTATCGCTCCGCGCGGTTTTGTGGCCGTGTGGTCTAACGCGTCGGTCTGGAGAGAAGACGCTGAATCTTGAAGTACATGGGTTCGAAACCGCGTTCCGACATTTTTTTTTTTTTTTTAATTTTTTATCACATTTTCTGTGAGTTCAATTCTAAATCTCATTTCGTTCCCAGGAACGTAAACACTACGCGCATGCGGGAATGAACTGCACGTATGTGTTCATTGGATGCATACCGTGTTCATTTGTGCTGGCCGAAACAAGCTCGCACCGATGTTTGACCAGCAATGGCGATTTTGTCGCGATTCGGCAGCATTGTCGGTTTAATTCGTTGATTCTAGCGAGACCTTTGTGTAAGAAAAACGTGTTAATTCATTGATTAGTTAGCACAGCTGCTCCAACCAGGCTGAACTACCAACAAGTGTTCACTTTCAACTTTCGTTTTCGGCGTTGCCCTGATGATATACTTCTTTCTGGGCTCCTCTTAAAACACTGAGCATGTTATTGATTGTACCAGGCCGCCAGCAGAGCAACGGGTTCAGTTTTTACCGAAATAGTTTGGAACCGACTTTCACACTGCGCTGTGGAGTAGCCCGATGCACTTGGTGCGAATAACGCATCATTTGTTATTCATGGGAAAGGCCAGAAAGCAGATTTCTGTACCCCTTAGAATACTGATTTATGGCACAGAAACGCATAATACATGTTTTAGATTTCTTATTCACGCCTTTCCAGTCCGAATATATGCAACGTTTTTGTGAATTCTTGTGCGTGATTTATTTGTTTCTTCACTACAATCTTTCCCCGCGGAAGCAAGAGTTATATCCTTTTTTGTGATTAACAAAGAGTAAACAAAAACCGGCGTTCAAGGTTGCGCGGAGAGCGAAAACCTGATACGAAAGCGACAGACATAAAACGCAAACTCGCATATTTCGATCGTTTGTCCGGCAACACGCGCGTTTTTATTTGTCAAGCTGATGATAAATATTCATGCTTTAAGGTTGCCGGCGAAGCATTTATTGTTTCTGGCTCACCGCAAGCAACCCCCATTACTTTTGGTCGCGGAAGCACACAGCGCAAACAAGAGCGCTAGCTTTACAGCGTTGCACTTGATGTATGAGAAACGGAGTATAGCGACCGGGAAAACAGGGAAAAGGCGGGGAATTTTGAGCTTCAACGACCGCTTTTAACCGCTCTTTAAAATGCTATTCAAGGCACCAACGCACTTGCTTGTGCAGGAAAGGAGTGACCGCAGGCACGAAATTGTCGACGCAGCCGTAAAAATATACCGCGCATGAATCACGTGCAGAGACTCGCCGTGCGGGTCACGCAGCTCGCAGCTGGCTTAGGTTGCTGGGTGCACTTGCGCAGAGGGACGATGTAGGTGGTGCCCAAATCACTCGCACAATGCGCTTTTTTTTTTTTTTTTTTTTTTTTCCAGCGAGTTTTAAAAGGCAGCGCTTTTTGGGAGCTAATCTTGAAAGAACTTCTTTCCTATGACATCAGGTGCCAAAATTACATGATAAAAAAGGAACATGACATGGTTTAGCGTGAACCGCGTGAGGCGTTTTCTGCTCAAACTGAACAAACCGAAGTTAATCAAAGTACATTTTGAGAATTAGGGCACTTGCAACAAATGTGTTTTTCCCTGCGATAGAATGTGTTGTCGCTACGCTTTTTATATGCTTCA
Source organism: Haemaphysalis longicornis (assembly GCF_048455015.1). Lineage (NCBI taxonomy): Eukaryota > Metazoa > Arthropoda > Arachnida > Ixodida > Ixodidae > Haemaphysalis > Haemaphysalis longicornis. Next base: position 125,175,452 of record NW_027526445.1, on the reverse strand, counting down.
CGGACCATCTGCTGTATAGGTCAGGGAATTTCGTTTAAAATGGTCATGGAAGGAAAAGTCAGGGAAATTGAATTAGGCAATTTGCTAGACACCCTGATCAAAAATAAATTTGGTTGAGGTGAAATTTGAGTGCAGTTGGCCTTTAAGTAAATTGATACAGTTAAATTGATACAGTTAAAACCGTGTTACAAGAGACGCTGTTACATAATGTACTCGGTTGTATAAGACATTTGAATTAAGACGGTCTGATTGATTTTCGCACTCGTCATTTTAGCAATGTCACATACAAGAGACCTTGACTACAAGAGACATTTTTCTTTTACCCGCCGTGGGGGCCCAGTGGGTAAGACATTGTGCTGCTGCGCCCAAGGATGCGGGTTCGATTTCCGGTCCCGGCGGCTGTTTTCTGATGGAGGTTAAAAGCTAGTGTGTTCGAGATTTTGGCGCACGTTAAAGATCCCCAGGTGGTCAAAGTTAATCCGGAGACCTCCACTACGCATGCCTCATCGCTTGTGTAGCGTCGGCATGTTAACCTCATAATCATTCGAGAGACACCTTTTCTGGGTCCCTTGAGTGTCTCTTGCAATGCGGTTTTACTGTAGCGGTAGTCGCAGGCTGGTTTTGCCCTGCATCATGTAGATGTCTGGCCTCAGTGGTTGCAGATTCGTTTCGAATATGCAAATATGCAAGTCGTAGAAAACTTGCGAAACCGCGATTCAAAAATTTCTGGCGCCACTTGTGCTTTAGATGTAGTGCAAGGCGCCTAGTCACTAAATGCCTGCCTGCACTCTGATGCCTTGGAGTAAGAAGCAAAAAAAGTTGAATAGAGCCACGTAATTATAAAGGGTCTGCAAGTTGGAAAGAAACACACTAAGGCTTGTACGGGGGATAGAAAAACAAAACCTAGTGCAGCCTTGCAAATCATTATGCATTTCGTATCAACTTCAGCCAGGTATGACTCTCCACACAACTAGAAGACGGGAAATGAACTGCTATTTCGGGGAGTGAAGCGGGAAGGCTTAATTACCATTTAAGGCATATGCGGAACAAAATCGTGGAATTAACGGTTTGAGAGTGACCCCACAGAAGCTGCGCATTTGCTCTCCTTCTCTTCCACTTGAATGACCGCTGACCACCCATTGGAGCACTTTTTTTTACAGAGGTGACGAAAGGTGCTGTTGGGAGGGTGGGGTTTTGCTGGGGCCCCTGATGTTGATTTCTGCTAGTTTCTGCAGGTTCTCTGAGATGTGTGGTGATGTCCCCAAGAAGTTCCTAGCTGCGGACGCGGCTTCCCCCATTTGCCCCGTTGGCACGCTCGCAGACGACTCGGTGTTCGCGGCCGCTCGCATCAAGACAGACTGATCCAGTATTAAATGCTTTGAGACGTGTTCACCCCCGACTCCAATTTCGCCTCGTACACAGTGCCGCTCTCCTAGCATGTTCGTAGAATTTACCGTATTCTTGCATGTATAACCCGCCCCTGCATATAATCCGCACCCCCACTTACTTTTAGCCCGCCCGAAAAGAAACGAAAAATATTCTTGCGTATTGCCGCACATTTGATACAGGAAAGGCTGCACCAAAGCTACTGCTCAAGCAACGCATCACATGCTATGTAGGCAGAAAAAGCGTACATTTAGCAAGTCGAATACACTGACTGCAAGGCGAAAGTCACTATTCACTCAGTGTCACTGCCGTCGCTAGAGCTATCGGAGGGTTGCAAGCTGGGCTAGTTGGGGAGGCATTCTTTGATAAAACCACCGCGAACTCAAAGACGAAGCTGCAATCGTCACTTGTACACGAGGTCATCTTCACAACCCAATGCGCAGTGCAGCTTCACGCACAGCGTGCATTGCCGTGAAGCTGCACTGAAGGAAACACCCCGCAGCATATTTATCCGCACCCCTACTTTTTGTATTTTTGTATTTGGTGTGGGTTATACGCGGGAAAATATGGTATGCCACATTGAATGCTCCAGGGTAGGGATCAGTGTACAGGGTATGACCACAGTCCTTCAATGCTTTTCTGGTTTTCGTTTGGGGACAAAGGCTACCACGAGGGGCGCAGCACCACCGCAGATGAAAGGGTGTTGGGCGGCCGCCGCTGCTCCGTGCGTGCAGGTGCGTGCGGCAGAACCTGCACCAGCCTTTGGCGGCACTTTCTCGATAGAAACGCGTTGTTGGTAGTTGTACCCTGAATTGTTGCTGCAAAACGAAGCCGGCAGGGAAGTCTTATGATTGCAGCCCTTCGGGGGAATTTGTGTGAGGTAGAAGCATGCTCGGAACCGTCTTCTGATGTCTGGGTATGACTCTGAGAAATTTCTCAGAAGTCCCCAGGGGTGGGAGACTTCAGGGGGAGCTGGGTTCCGAGATGATGTAAATTATTTCCTGACCTTTGACCGCGCTCCTGGTAGCCCTTCCCAGCTGCAGCTCTCGACCTTGGAAATCAATTTCACAGCACGGCCATCATAGCTCTGCAAATGGCGCAGTTCGTTTCTAGGGAAAGTTTACGCGTGACGAGCTGCTAACACGGGCTGCTAACACGGCACAAGCCTGGATGACACCACGTCACTGGGCCTAGCTCAAACACCTCTGCTGTTACAAGCGACTCGGAGCGGCTTGGTTGTGGCAGTGAGGCCTATGCGAGTGTACGCTCACGTGAACTCCGAAGCCAACGCTACAAATAACCCAACGGAAACAATTCTGTGCGCCTGGAATGCGATGATAGCTCAATCAGATAGCCGTCAGTTTCAGAATGCGAGGTACCCAGGTTCGATCTTCCATGGGACATGTTCTTTTTCTTTCAAACTGGAGGTTTTTTGTTCACGTTGGACAACTTACTGCCAGGTTAAACAGCACAAGGGAATTTTCTTTTAACCTTGACATAAATCCTTCCTTTCTGTTGTGGAATTTGGTAAGCTTGATAGTGTACTGGTTGGAAGTAGTGTGCCTGTTTGAAAGCTGCGCATGTGGATAGCCAAGTTATATTTTAGCGTTGTCCTTGTAAAAGACGCTTCTGCATTCCAGAGTGCTTGTGATGGATACAGAGACCTAAGCTTCAAAGAATGTTGTGCCCATGAAAAGAAAAAGACGCTCTAGGGCAACCCTTAATCTAAAAATTAGCGCGCAAAAAACACTTTGGCACAGAGGAAGCACGATTGGACAAGTGTTTGTTCTGTGTTGTGTTTTTCGCACTCCTATTTTTAGAGCAAGTGTGCACTAACTTGCCCAACAATCTGTTTTGGTGAGGCAACCCTTATGTCACAGCAAAAACTTGTCGATCTAGATATGTCATGAGCAACTGCTAACCGTCGGTGGATGTGTTTGACTTGGATAGAGGGAACAGATGCATGCGAAAACAAGAGCAGAACGTAGGCATCTGCAGAATTTGTCTAGAGAAGGCAGCCGTGTTCGAGAAATGGGCACTTTGTCAGTCATGACTTATGGTAGCTTTTGGGAACTGCTAAAAGCAAAAAAAAATTACACCATCTTCTCGCGGGGAACCATGAGGAGGATGCGAAGCATCATAGGGGTTCCGTGTAGGTTCCATTGCGTTGCCGTTATGTTGTTTCATTTATCGAAGCACGAATTGGAACGTAGTGTGAACCCCCATGTAGAGACAGCGAAGAGACCGACACCAGCGTTACCTGATCGAACACCTCCTGGTTCTCGTCTTTCTTTATTGCGTGCTCACGCTCCTACCCCGCTGCCCGCCCTCTTCGTCCTCTTCTCTGGTTGAGCTGCGAGGCACGTGGCGCTTCCCGCCGCAGCTTTCCCGCGGGAAATTCAACATCCTCCTCTAAAGTTTTCAGTTTGTCTTTTCCGTTGACGTTCAGCTTCGCGTGCCTTCGTTGTATCAGTAGCTTCTTGACGTAGTTTGAATGAGTCAAGGACATAAGGCGCGTTCGTAGCACATGCTCCTGTCTCGGTTTTGTAGCGCAGTGGGAAGAGCGCCACGTACCTCCCGTTGCGGCCAGAGAGTCATGGGATCGAAACCGGGCGCCGCTAACTATTTCTTTTTTTATAGTGTAGGGGGAGAGGTGCGGACGGACAGACGACGGATGACGGAGCCGAGAGCACGAGATGCTTCGCATCTAAAAATCGAGACTAACTGTCTTGAGGTGCTTTGGACCTGAGTTCAGTCAGAGTGGTTTTGCAGATGGTTATTTGACATTTTTATGCCTGTTTTCACACATGTAGTGTGGGGTGGTGTGTGCACTATGGCAGCAATGAGTCCGCTGCTTTCGCGGAAGACTACAGCACCATCTCGTGGCCCATAGAGTGTTTGATCCCTTCATAGTCAATGCTGAGGCTGTTATGAAGACCTTTCCTGTTATGCATTCAGTTACGCTTTGGAGACAAATGTGGTGGGAGATGGCCTTCAATGGATGATAACCATTTATGGCCTCCTGATGGAATCCTCTAAGGACACCTGGCAATCCATTTTATTGTTTAAAAAAAACTGTGCTGTAAATGATAGTAGATAAGCAATAGCCATAAATAAGCAGCAGTCTCTGCACCGACAGCTGACGTAATAAAAAAAAAGATATGAAACATTCAAAGCGGACGCCTTCAATTGCTATGTTTCAAGCACATGCGCTGTGAGGTACAGCGGGTGGTCGGGAAAAACTGGAGGTGGGATCGCACGCCAGGAAGCAGAAGCAGCTGCACCAGTGGATGATAGGCTGCTGCCGCTCATGCTACACGAGCTGCCTTGAGAGGGAGTGAGCAGGAGGCTGCTGCGATGGCCAGCTAGCGGAACGAGCTTACGGTGCTCCTTGCCATGGCTATCGAATGGAATGACCAGCCCAGGGGCTGGTCAAAGGGTGACGGCTGCGGCCGAAAAGTTTAACAGAAAGTGCACGATCAAAGTCAGCAGAAGGTCAGGCGAGGCTTTCGCATTCGCATTCTTAGAAAGTTACAAGCGTCCCCCGCAATATCGCTATATCTATGCAGACTGAGAATTAGCCACATGTATGGCACTCGTGCTCAAGCACACAACCACCAGCATGCAACCAATGTGGAGGACGGCTCTCAGTTCTCCATATATTAATTTGATGTTCAGGATTAGAGGACACTAGACGCCGTCACTTTCCCGAGATTTGTAGATATGCCATACCCCTGCACCCTTCGCTATTTTAAGCAGATGAACCTATGTTTCCCACGAATCGCCTTTTAACTTACATTCAAGATATTGGGTTTTCAAAGCTTATTACCTACCGCGCGTAATTCCAAGATGGTATATGCCAGGATCTTTACATTTTTGACAACGTTTTGGCCTTTTACACACCCATACCAATAATTTATTTTTCAGCCCTCTCACGTCCTTTCAAATTTTATTTTAGTGTCTGAAAAACCACTCACTCTAACGTGGCGCTCTTTGGCCTCAATGCCCTTGTGTCGTAAACACATACATATATATACAATATCGCTAGTTGGCCTTTGAACCTGCTATGACGGCAGTCAATAACTTGGAAAGGAGAGGTTAAGTTTGAAATGAGCGCAGTGCATATTGTTGACGGGGTTGCTTCTTTGTCTGTCTCGTGTGCGCAGCGCTTGGCCGACAGCACCGGAGGTCCCCCGCTCGTCGAAGACGACGTCGAGTAAGTGGCGGCGCCATCTTCAAGGAGCTTGCGGACGCCATGTTGGGTACACGGACCGACTGACGCCAGCATCTCTTTTTCCACTGTAACTCCCCCTCCCTCCTCCCCCATCCCTCTCTGCTCCTCGCGCTCCGTAGTGCGAGCGAGGGGGTGCGCTGTTTCTTCTCTCAGCATCCCTCTTGTTGACACTTGTTGTTGTTTGGGGCAGACTTACTTGGCCTGTTTAGCCGAGACGCCGTGCCTGTTGTATCGGCTGCAGAGGCAACTACGCGTGTCTTCTTTTCAGTGTCTTCGATATTTGTTTGTTTTTTTAGTTCGTGGCTCTTTAAAACAATGATGCGTTTTTACTGCGCTGAGATTGTTAGATGAAGGCCAGGCTTCAGGGATTGGTCAAAGGAACAGTTTGTTTCTGCAGGTGTTACCGTGGAGTGTCTTACTAATAGGTACTGAGGGAAATCTGTAGCTGCGATTGCGTGCTGTTGTGGGTGCCACAACAGCATGCAGTCGTAGCTGGCAGTGTTCCTCACCGACTTGGCTTGGCTATCCGTGTGGCTTTTTTTTTTTTTTCGCTCCTATAGTCTAAATCGCAAAAAAAGAAAAGGAAGGTCACATTATTTTTCTTACATCAACCTTCTAAAAATTTCCTGATGAATAAATCTCCCGGAGCTCCACTATTCTATTGATAAAACAACTCTAAACTTTCACAATAATTTTTTTTTTTTTTTTTCTTAGCCATAGATAGCTTTTTAGCCGGTTCATGAGCCATGCCAAGAGCAGTTGAAACGTTTCTGCCCGGAACACAACGGCATCCTCGCTGATGCGTGGCTCACGTAGATACTGGTGCCAGATTTCCCTCTATTATAACTTAGTATGAAACTGTAAGGTGTCACCCTTTTCTTGGTAGTTCTCTCCTCGTTTCTCTCCTCAAGTTTTCCTGTTGCAGCTGAGTGTTTTTTTGGGCAACAGACGAGTCACTTTAGTGTTTGAGGCCAGTCAGCGAGAAAGACCTCGGGAGGGTATCAAAGCCGGCTGTGCCGTTGTGCTTGGCTTGGCTCCTTTTTGTATCTTCCAACTTTTGAGGCATTGAGAGTACGCCAACCAGCTGTGGTGTCACTTCGCGTGCAAGAGGCTAGTGGGGACATTGCGGAGAACACGAAACAAAAACATCAGGGCAGCATTCACCGCACTGTGGTGCAATTATTTGCTAGGAAAGTTGGTTGTCGTTCAAGCGCGATGCCCTAACCAAATAGGTCAGAACCAAAGCTTGTCGGTGCGATTGTTGAGTGGGGGGAAAAGAAAAAAAACAATGAACTTTTTTTTTTTTTTTTTTTTTTTGCTAGCTTCATTAGCTGAAGTATCACTTGGTGGTCGCATCAAGCTCTTGTCATTCCACTTGTGTCCTTAATTTGGTAACAAAAATTTATCTAATGTCAGTGCATTACCTTGACCAATGGGAGTGAGGCATTATGAAAGCTGAATTGTGGATGACCTGAATTTTATTATTGATGTTACATTCTGCCCGTAGGGATGTCTTTTCTTTTCTTTTTATTTTTTTCCCCCACACTTGTGAACCAGAAAAGCGGCGTTGTCACGCCTGGTATTAAAGAAAAGGTCAGGCCGGTGAGATGCGTGACATTTGTGCAAGTTTTAGGCATAGATGAGGCAGTTGCTTAGGCAGGAAAACTTTTTCTTTTGTAGAAGGAGCAGTTACTGAATGCACAGTGTACAAAACTAACTTGTCTAGTTGTTTCCGAGGAATATTGATCCTTTTGGGGGGGGTGTGAGTACTGGATACTTGTGGCAAACAGCAGTGTTTTTGTTTTTGAAGGGAAGGAAAAGTGTTTTTGCATGTATAAAGATCAGGTATTTGCCACGGCATTGCGCTTCATATTGGTTCTACATTTTTACTTTGATGTCAACTTGATATTTGAAGACATGTTAGTACTCCTCCTACTTTGCCGATAAATCTGATATGCTGTGGTGCCCGATTTTGAGTTGCCAACAAACGTTGCATGTAGTAATGTTGTTTTCCTTTTCTATTTTTCTGATAGCTGACACGTGTTTTGTTTGCGTAAGCCAGGTTGTGTGCCTAGGTACAATCCCCAAGAAGGGCACGCCATATCTGTGTGTAAACTGACGTATAGTAGCTGGACATTCGGCACCAAAAGTGCCTGGAAAGCAGTGCACATGTGGAATTTTGCTTTTTTTTTGGCTCACATCTAGCTCATTCTGCACTTAGAGTGACGTTCTAACAGAAAAAAAAGATTTGCTTTGTTGTTGTAATAAGTTTTCGAGCGGAAGGATGTGGTGGCAATGAAGCGACTTCCCGCAGTTGTCGCTTTTTGTGCAGGCATGTGTTCTACTGTTGGGCATTATCAAATCGCTCTGCGAAAACTTAAGGAAACCAGTGATCTGTTGCCCTTTCAATTGCAAAGCAGGGTTTATCAAAATTGGCTGTTGAGCTAATTGGTTCATGATTTAAATAAAATAACTTGCGGCACTGAGCAGACGAGCATGGAGAAAGCAAGAAATGACAGATACAGGCATGACTGTATCTGTTTTTTTTTTTGCATTCGCGTTCATTCGGCCCTGCACATTTTTACTTAAGTGATTACAACGAACTGCGCAAGTTGGTGTGCGTGCAAGAGGTTTTACAAAAGCGCAAAAGAAGACTAAGACTAAGAAAAGAGAGAAAAAAAAGAGAAATCAGTGTCCTATTGGGGTTTTTTTCTTCTTTTGTGCCCATGAACATTTTTTCTGTAAGGTTTATCGTTGGCTCAGCCAACGGAGGTTGTTAATATTGTTAACATTCACTATACACGCGATGCACTGTCTTGTTAAATAGTCGCAGTGTTATTCAACTGAGCCCTTTGTGAATACTACCTAAAATGCCTGTCGACCCTCATTGCTCCATTTTGTACAGCAGAGTCAAGGCATGAGCTGAAGACATTTTTAGGTACCACCTTCCGCGGATAGTTATAATTGGTGTGCATCAGTGTTTCTGCGTTCAGATTTGTTGCGGCTTTCTGGGACCAGACGCTAGATTCATTTTTTTTTTTTTTTTTTTTCCGTTTTGAACCGAACGTCAGAACGAAAGAATTTAAGCAGGAAAACTGGCCCCTGAATGGGACACACAAATTGAAAGAAGTCCTGGCTTTTAACAGTTTGTCCAATGACAAATTCTGTCTGCAGAGTTATGGCTGTAGGCTATAGGGCATTATGTAATAACAGGCAGAAAGTGCGTTGGGGCTACAACAGCGAATGGCCGGGCAGCATGGAAGTCATACCTACGCTCTGAAAGTGAGGCCCGATGTCAATTGGAGGCCGAGTTTGTTCGTAGTACATGCAATGCAAGGAGAGGCGTTGTGCTCTGTTTCGGGGACTGGTAGCAAGAAGAGCTATAGAAATTACTCAAGTAAACAAAGGTTTTTTTTTTCCCCCAATTTACGAAGTATACATGTCTTCGACACGTCTGCAGTGGTTTTATCGATTGTTGATGGCTCTGCTGTTCCTTATTGCTTGTGCAGGAACAAACAGCCCTTAAGGAGGCGGATAACACTTGTAACGCCACGAATTGTGCACAGATAATAGAAAAATTGCCTCTACCTCTGGACCTGTCGACCGTAAGACTGCTGTTCTCTGACGTAAAAAGAACGTTGGACATTGTGTTTGTTGATGGGTGGGAAGAAAGTGTGTCGGTTCGTTGAGTTTGTGTGGGTGTAGCGGAACAAAAAAGGACAGAAAAAGCTGAACTTAGCCCGTCGTCTGGGCTGTTGTCTTTATTTAAAAACAGCACTAGCATTGTATGAAATAAAACGGCGGTTTCTGCCTTTCCTGTTTCGAGCTTTGTGTCGTCTCGTTTCTTTCAGCTGGTTTTTGCACAAGAGGGCTGACTTCTGAACGCGCATAAGTAGTCCTGCTTTAAATAAAGTCTAAGCGAGTGCTCGAAGCTGTCGGTGCATGCCGCCCAAGTGGAACATGGCATCAGGTTACTGCCTCTGTCATTCACATGCTGTGGCTTAATAAATGACAGTCAAAATGCATGCAACGCACACACCCACTTAACTGTGTCAATCCTAGCACGAAATACTGATCTTGACCACATAAGCGGTAGTTCGCGGTGGTAAAAATTCACAGTCCAGTAGGGAGCGCTTGGAATATGTTGCGATTAGTGCACTCTACAACAACCCGCAGCTTGAACACTACACTGATCACGGACGCTGTCATTTGAATGTCTGGTTGGAAAGACTGCGATGGAGGGGCCTCGGATTCGGCTTTGGAACAGCCTTGGATTTGGGCTTCCTGTCGGATTGCGTGATGGTGTAGAGGCACTCGTAGAAGCTGGTTTGGGCCCCATCCTGCAGTCTTTCGTTGTTCGTTTTAAACACGCACACATGCACGATAGGTTTGTCGGATGCGTCTAGAGGAGCTTCACGGTTCCATAGGAGGAGACGGACCCTAGAAGAAGTCCAAGTCCAAGGAAGACCGCCGCCATGGAGCCGGCCATCTCCTGGTTTTCCGTCGCTGTCGACCTTGAGGGTGATGGGTGGGGGACAAGAGAAATGGAATTGTTTAATCTTTAACCTCTGAATTGGTGCATTGTACATGGCAGAAAGAGCGAGCTGGTAGTCGTGGCAACCCTTGTAATGGCACCGTTGTCTAGGGAATGTTTTTGAATTAAATTGTAGGACATGTAAACGGTATGTGGGCATGCTTTCTGTGTGTTCTCATTGTGTAACCATTTGATTTTGCAACGTGATCTCTCTAGAGAATGCTCCCATTCAAGTTCACCTTCGGCTACGCTGAAAAGCGGGCAAAAGATATTATTTGTATGTCTGTTGTGAACAAAGTCTGGTGAGCTATGTTCACTGGCACTAATTTCTGTGCAGAAACAAGAAACAAAGCTAATTGAGTGGACGTTGCATTGTTGAATTGTTAGAGAGGCTCACAAGATAAGTTCTCTGGGGCATGGGCAAAGCAGAAGCAGCCTTAAAAATCGTTACTCTACTTTCAAACAGTCTAAATAAGAATACTAAAGTGCCAATATCTATTAGTAGTACTGCACACGAAGCTGCTTCACTCCAATGCGCTAAAAATATTACGGAAGTTATCAAAGTGATATCATCATCAAAAGATTAGATCACGTCTTTTGTGATGCCATGTTTCACTCATTTTGTCTGTGAATAGGGGAAACTGTTTGTTTGAAGGTGGCCGTGATTGCTGGCGTGACATTGTAGAGATGTGGTTGGGATAAAAGGTTTTTTAAGTGGACATACAGCCAGCATAATTTTTAAGTGGAACGCTAAAAAAAGATTGCCTTGTTTTAGCCACCTATATTGGAGAAGGGCTGTTAAAGGAGCCATGAAGACAAAATACAAGTTGGGTTTATTAGAAAGACTGCTTAGTCCCGATAACAATTGATACCAATGTCATCGCAATCTTCGAACAAATAACGGAGATATTAAAGAAAACGTTTGAAGCAGTCGCAACCCCCTAGCCAATTTCCCGCAACTTTTCTATGACGTCACGGAACCTTGTTTGTGCGATTGGCGACCGCCTAACTGACCTGTCATGACAACACATGACTGGACGTCTGTAATGGGGCCTCTAGTTCCATTTGACCGCATCACATGAATGCTAATGTGCAGTTAACGCACTGAAAATTATGCTTTATTGTTGACCCGTATGACATCCTTGCTCATAACACGTCACTGTGGCGCAAAATCTGAAAGTTTTTAAATAATTGTTGCTTTTTTTTCGTTAAAAACACATCTTTTGGGGCTGTATTGGACCTGAATGAGATACTGAATCCTAGTTCTTTCAAATTACACGAAGTTGTATTTTCTCTTCATGGCTCCTGTAAAGTGGAAAGCCTTCTTCTAAAGTGAGCTTGCGTACAGCCAGCTTAATTTCTAAGCGAAACAAACAAAAAAAAAAGCTTGTCTTAGCCACTTAAAATTCCAGAAGTTGGAAGCCTCATTTTAAACTGGGTGCATTTACAGCCAGCATCATTTCTAAACGGAACACTAAAAAAGATGGCTTGTTTGGACACTTGGATTGCATAAGTGAAGCTATAAAAACCTCACGTGAGTGCACCTGCAGTCAGCATAACTTCTAAGCGGAACACTAAAAATATCCAGTGGTCTTAGCCACTTGAGAGAGGAAGAGTGTGCTCACTTAGAGGCGTGCGTGAGGGCCGGCGTGACGAGGTAGCCGTTGGACACCGAGAAGAACACCATGAGCACGACGAAGGCGGTGTCGCTCTCGAACAGGACCGGCAAGTTGTACCGGGGGTAGGCGTTGCACAGGAGAAAAAGCGGTATGAACACCACCCGGCTCAGGCAGAGGGCGAATAAGGTCCTCCTCCACGACGCCGGCTGAAATACATTATCGAAAGCAGACCCGTTATGACAGCCCCTGAGGCCTGTGTTTTCTTTTGCCAGCTTGTCTGATGGTGGTGCTTAACGCACCGAAGCTAGACAATGAGGCACGCTGTAGTGTGAGGGCCCCGGATTAATTTTGAACACCCGAGGATCTTTAACGTGTGACAAAATCTCTACAGATAGGGGGTGGAAAAGCAGCCACCGCGGTTGGGGTCGAACCCATGTCCTTGGGCTCAGCAGCACAGCGCCTTAGCCACTGAGCCACCACGGCTAGTCCGTGTTTTTTTGCGAACTCTAGATCAGTGCTTATGAACCGTGAGTGTGCTAGAGGTATCTTCTGGGCTCACAAACGCTATGGGGGACCACACAATGAAGTACAGAGTGTTGTACATGACATACTGCAAACAACCTGCTGTTGCAGCCAGAGTCATCTATCTGTATGCACCTAACTGTTATACGCCCGATTTTTTCTGTCTGGCTTTTCCACACAGCGGCACTGTTGTGCAAAAAGCTGGCTTGCGGAGAAGCCAAACTTACGTGCCATGTTGCCAGCAAATTTTGGCAGATAAAAGAAAAACGAGGAGAGGAAGTTTTGTGGAGGGGTTTGCGAACCCTTAGAAATTCCCACACGGAGATTGCTTGCCATCTGCCTAGATTACCGCTCATTAATTTGCGGAGGGAAAGAACATCTTGTGATAGGATTGCAGAACATCCACTCAGTGTGCTGCGATTGACAGATGGTTTACCAGTCACCGATAGGTGTCGTGTGCAGTGATTTCTCGCTAGAGTGCCTCGATGCGCGCGCCCCCGCTTAGAGTGGTGTCAGCTTTTGAAAGGGCAGGTGCCGCCTCGGCGGCCTTGGCGGCAGCGTGGCCGCCATTTTGACTCCTCCGGCCGGGCCCCGGCGCTTGGTGCGCATGCTGTTGCTCGCTCGGTGCTCGTTCCCCGCCAGTTTTATGCGATCGTTTCCATCACCATGTCCTTGTGCTGCAGGCCGGAGGGCAAAAATTATTCTATGAATGGCTGAAAACTCTAGCACTGGCCCAGGGTATCGAAAAGAATGCTTCTTTGGACAGCGATAATCAAGCGCGACAAGCGGCATTTCACCAAAGCCTCATCCATTTGTATCGTAAGTTAACATTTATTTTTTTGAGCGCGAAGCTATTTCATCTGCCAGAAATATTTAGCGCACCATTTTTTTTTTTATTGATTACAAAAGCACACGTGTGGGCAATATTTGGAGCAGCGTAAAGGGCCCCGAGTATTCTGATACATTCAAAAGTACTACCGAGGTTTTCAGACTAGTTTCGCTGCGTAAGAAAGTTTCACCCTGAGTTCAGAACTTATATTTATTTGTGCACGCTTTCCACAACTTCGTCGAAACTTGCATGCCTCTTCCGAAATGAGAACGTTTGGACACAAGTTATGCTGTTACCGCGGAAAATGTTCAGCGTTACGATGCCGGGCCGGTTACCGCCGTCTTTGTTCTTGTGAAGCAGTGCTTTTTAAATGACAAGTAAAAACAAGCCCAGGCCTATTCCGCAGTGTTGTGTCATTCTTACACGATAATTAAATTCTGCTCGAGTAGGAAATCACGACTTGGCTACAAACTTTTCATAGAAATAAATTTGTAATGCCTGCTAAAGTATCGCCCCAACGACCTTATCTTTCGTCAGCTGATTGTTTTTTTATTCGCAAACATTCAGTGCAAAGGTTTAACGTATTACCCTAACAACAGGCAAGGAACGCCCTTTATAAAACCTCGCCCCACAAACCTTATTCTTCGTCAACTGATTGTTTTTATTCGCATAAATGTTCAGTTCAAAGGTTTAAACCATTACCCTAACAGCAGGCAAGGTCCATTGTCGCGCTCATTGAAACGGCTCACGGGAAAACGCACGTGAAATCCGATTATTAAAATTTTCCCCTGGAGCTAACCTCTCCAATGAATAAATACTTCTCTCTGTCACACACGCAGCTCGTTTTTGCCGGGGATCATACAGCGCGCATAAATGAGGTTTGGTTACATGACAAGGACGTACATTCATCGCTACTTTGCCAGTCTGCTGAAATCCAATTGTAATTTTCTTTGCAGGCTTACTTTGAACCAAACTACTATGAATGAAACTGCGGGATGGTTGGGAAAGGCTGAAACCGAATGCAGTCATGAAGATAACAGCGAGTCAGCGACAGTCCTCAGCAAGTTCTCCATGTAGGGTTTTATTAGTGAAATTGCTTCTGTAGGCGCAGCATTTGTGTACACGAATAAATCACATGTTCACTGGAATTTTCGGGGGGGTTCGTAAAACTAGAGCGACAGTATGGATGTAATGTGTTCAGATATGCCCGTAAAGTATCTCCTGTAAATGGTGAGGCGGGGGATGGGTATCAATGTCAGATAATAACAAGGGAAAGACAGGTGTTTATATACCACAAAAAATTAAATATTTGAATCATTTCCGCAAGAATACTAATAAAGAAGTTCACATTTCATCTTACCAGCATATTTACACACTAATGCCGCTCGGCACCTTATTCCTTGGGGTGCGGCGGGAGGGGGCGCTTTTTCTGCGTGCAATGCAATTATGCCAGTTCTATAAAATTATAAATTGTTTGTAAACATTGTTTGTAAACAGTAGCTAGCTCCACAATACTGAAATTTTTACGCTGAGGTACATGTACGGCTGCTGGCAGCATGTATACAGGGTGTTTCAGCGAACACTTTCAAAAATTTTTAAAAATAGGCTCTTCGAGAAAAAAAGAAACCCTCTTCAGAAGGAGACTGCTAGCTGCGGCGGACGCCAGGTAGTATGAAGGGCGTGCACATTAGTTAGGTGGGTAACTAAACTCTACTAATTAATTTCTTAATTAGCGGAGTTTGGTGGCTATTGTAAATGGTGATTTTGTAGCCCCGGAGAAGACGTTTTCACATCATATTTTAAAACAACGAAAAAGTCGGTGTTTAAAGCCCTGTAGCACGAGGAAACCTGCCGTTGTTTTTCGCTCAAAAACGAAACTCGGCGTTCGAGGAGCGCTGGAAGTCTTGAGCGAACGCAACGTCCGCTGGTGACGTGTTTCAATGAATGTGGCGGCCAATCCGAAATGTAAGTGCAATTTTCCCTAGCTAGGAAGCCTCAGCATGCGGCCACAGCCGCGAAAGCCTTCCTCACCCAGCAAACAAACCTTTCCTTTGTCTGATGCGCTTTCTAACACGCAGCGATTACGAACGAACAGCAGATAAACCTGACGAAAAAAAATTCCCCCGCATTTCCCCGAGGGGGAGAATGTGAAAGTGCGAATGCACGGTTGTCGGCCCGCTTGCGGCGTTTGCGCTCGGCCCCCGCAGCCCACCGCCTCGCCGCCTTCTCTTCCATCTCTTCCATCGGGTTTGTAGTATCACGTGTACACCACGCAGTTATCAAGCCGCTATAACGCCGCTGAGTCGCCAACGCACGCCGCTGACGACGTAGTTTGAATGCGTTAAAGATACAAGGCGCGTCACTAACACTGATATCAGCGTCGCGTCCGTGGCTTGGTCGGTAGAGCGTCGCGCTGCGGCCGCAAAGTCCTCGGATCGAAACCTGGCGCCGGATGCTGTTTCTTTTTTAAATATAGAGGAGCACTGCGGACGCCGCCGCCGCCGGCGGCGGTGGATGGTTTGGGGTCGCTTATAAAGTGCATTCGCACTTAAAAAAAAAAAAATGAACGAATGGTGACGTTTCACATGTTGCACGACTGGTAGCCACTTCAGATGTGGACAAGACAATGAAAAAAGAAAAACAAAACTGTCGCCAACGCCCACTAGCGCTCCTGAAACGGGTGACCGCGCAGTGGGCGATATGGCTAGCTTTTTTCTTGCGCCTACCAACGAAAGAAAAGATAACGCTAGCCGTGGTATAAGGTGATCGTTGATCATTGAAAAAATACAGGAGGCGATGGCGTTGATATAAGTTGATTCCCTAGCGTGGGGAATCACCAGAGCCTTCTTGAATTTGGCGACACAGTCACTGCAACACGTCATCAGCGGATGTTGCGTTTTCACTACACTTCTGGCGCACCATGTGCTCTGCGTTTCGGTTTCATGCCGGAAAAATACTTGATTTTTGCGGGCTGCAGGGCTCTACAGAGTGCCTTTTTCATTGCTTTAAAAACTGATCGGTTATCGACTTCTCCGTAGCTACAAACTCGCCATTGGCAATAACCGCCAAACTCCGCTAATTAAAAAGTTCATTAGACAATTTTAGTTAATTAACTATGTAATTCGCATGTTTCTCATAACTGCTGACGTCCGCCGAACCAGACAGCTTGTTTCTTAAGAGAATTCCTATTTTTCTTGAAAAGCCTACCCTCAGGAATTTTTGAAAATGTTCACTGAAACACCCTGTATAAGTGCTTTAAACGATGGGTAGCGTGTTTGGAACAACGTTTTTAAAAAGAAGATAGGTAAAGGTTTAGACTTAACGAACGTCTGTTGTTTCCCGCCTAAGGAAGAAGATTCATTTTTAATACAATGAAGTCTACGTCAACCACTGACGCCTAACACAGGCACAGGCCATTAGCTTACAAGGCATACTTCGTTCCTTTGATAAGCCTTTAGGCAACAACAGCACTACGTGCTGGCTAAGCTTCGCAAAATAGAAAAGCTTGCGAACGTGCGCTTGTTCCTGAACGTATCGTGCACCGCAAATGGTCGCGCGCTGCGCATGCTACCCAGCTGCGGTGGGAGGCGTAATGGCGGATGCCGTAGCAGACGACGCGGCTGTCCTCACCCTCAGCGGAGCGCGCGAGCATCAAGGCACCCTATTTCTCGCGTTCGCCATTGTGTGTAGCCAGTCGAGTGACTGACTGTGTGAATCCTCGCTTGGCTAGGGTTGAAAGGAGCACCAAAACAATTCCAGTCGTTTTGGTGCTCAATCATGATTGGGTGGGTCACACCTGAGTACAGTTTCAGTGGGAGGAAGGGATCCTGTAACGTGAAGAGTTGCATTTAAAAGGAGGAATTCCAAATTACCCGCTTGTTTTCTTAAGCCCTAATACTTGCGTGGGAGAGTAGGCAAAAGCGAACAGTCGGCATGCCAGCAAAAACGCCCGTGTGTACGAGATTTCGGCGCATGATAAAGATCCCCAGGTGGTCAAAATTAATCCGGAGCCCTCCACTACGGCGCGCCTCATCGTCTGCGTTGCGTCGGCGCGTTAAACCCCACAATCAATCAATCAAATCAGTCAGCATGCCGAAAATATACGATGCAGTCGGGCAGGATCTGAGAACCATTCTGTGGGGTAGGATTTTTAACAGCGAAGGTGTTAGGAAATCGTTAATTTTTTGTGTCCGCATTTAATCGTTATTTTTCGTGTCCACAGCGCGTGGCTCGCGGCGACCGCCGGCAGTTAAAAAAACAAAGAAAATTCTGAGCGCTCGCGTGTGCGTGCCTCGCATTGACAGGCAGCGTCCACGCCGCACGTTTGTCAAGCCAGCATACCAACTTGGGGAGATTGGCCGGAATTGGCAAAAAAAAAAAAAATGAAGGAAGGCCACACTTGTAGCAACAATGATGGGGTAAATTTAATTGAAGTCTTCGCGCCAGCAAAGAAGAAGCAAATCAGCTGCAATCGTGGACTTAACCCGTCGGGATGGTAGTGAAGGTTGCGTAAACCTATGCTACCTTACGTTTTAGTGTGAGCTTCCTTCATCTTTTTTTCCTCCCTGTACATAGGAGCGTCTGAACTGGAAGCACCTGTTTCGTCTCTAATGCCGCGTCATGGGCGCCGTGGTAGCTTCAGGTGATGAACGTGAAGCATAGGTTTACATCTCACAAGAATTGGACAACTCGAAGCCGCGAGCTTGCAATGTTTGAATAGAAAAATTGGAAACCCAGTTCCCGGATGTTAAATTGTCAGCTTCTTAGGTTAGACGTTCAGGTGCCCCAAAATGTAAACGGAGCACGGCTTCGTGAAATAAGAATAATTTCTATTTTATGCGCTTGCCATCATAAATAGGATGTGCGCTGCCCGATTTTATTTTCGAATTACTTTTTTTTAAAAGTCATTTAGAGGTCGCTGGTTGGACGCATGGAGCAGAAATCCCCTCAAACTCTCCAACCCGTGCTCTGTTCTGTACTTGGGCTGTCATACCTATTAGACAGGCAGGAAACAACGAGGGGATTTAGCTGTAACGGTTAAAGAGTAGGGTTAAGGCGCGGGCACTTTAACTACCAGCCACATAATGTTGCTTTGAAGCTTAATTCCTCGGGATGTCAGCTGGCCTGTGTTTCAAGCGCGCCTTACCAGTGGGAGGAATCCAGAGACGATTCGGCCAACGAGGTCACCCACGTTGAACACCAGGAACCCAGAGATGGGCAGGAAGAGCTTGGCTGGAACAGAGTAGGAAGTTCATAGTTCCATATTAGACTGTTGCAGTCAGGGTGTATACCCACAGACAATTGTGGGTGTGAGGTTAATTACGAGCTATCTTCGTCTTAAAAAGGGGCGTGAAAATGAAAAAGTACGAGTGGCGTTTATTCAAAAGATTTATTTATTGATTGATTGTAGGGTTTAACGCGCTGACGCAACGCAGGCGATGAGGCGCGCCGTAGTGGAGGGTTTCGGATTAATTTTGACCACCTGGGGATCTTTAACGTGCGCCGAAATCTCGCACACACGGGCGTTTTTGCTTTTCGCCTCCATCAGATAAGCGGCCGCCGCGGCCGGTAATCGAACCCGCGACTTCGTGCTCAGCAGCACAACGCCTTAGCCACTAAGCCACAGCGGCGGGTCGTTCATTCAAAAGACGTACTGTTCTGCTCAATACAAGCAATGCCAACTTCACCTTACACAGACAAGAACTAATCTATCTGTGTGAACCGCAAGCTATTGGTTCCTTGAAAAGAGGCCGTGAATCCAGATTTACTACGTCAAAAGTCGGAGCCGTTTCCAACCACGGCTGTTTGCTCAGTTGGGAGGTATTTTGGCTAATTACTACTCCATGGGGGTCAGGCCCTTGTTCTGACATATATCCGTTACATATTCATTAAGAAGGTAGGACAAAAAAAATTTTCCTGTAAGAATTTTTCCATAAGTGCACAAGGCTACACAAGCTACGTAAAGTTTGCAACACTGCACTCTACCGCACTGACGTACCACAAAGAATTAAGCTTCAGCTTCACAAGATCCGCACGCTGTTCCATTCAGCACTGCTGAACCCCGCCCAAAGATCTTTTGGAGCTTTTAAAGGCGTTTTGACGGAGTCGCCAAGCCGTCCCCTAGATGTTTCAAATGCCCATACTTGACATGATAGAGCCGCTGTCCGCATGGGTGGACACGATCAGGACCATGACGGCGGGGAAGATGGACAGGGTCACCCAGAAGATGAGCGCGATGGACGCAAAGTACATCCAGCCCTGCAAAGGAACAGCGCTTAGAACAGCTTCAATTTGGTTTGGCGACCGCAACAGGAAAAAAAAAACTCGCCCGCATCTTCCCACGGGGGGTACTCGAGTATATGCGTCGCAGAGTGGTGGGGGTATCGCGTGAATGTTGCGTAATTGGGTATGGTTTGGGAATGCTTAATTGGTATTTCGTCTTTATTATTCTTATTTATTGAATGAAGGAGAAGCGAAGGCAAGGAGTGTAAAGTTAAAGTCTGTCTTTATTGCTTGGTGCCGTCAAGCAAAGCGTCAAGTCAAGCGAAAGCCAAGCAAAGACGCCCTTGACTGAATTCCGAACGCGCGCTCCGCCGCTTATATACACACCGCCCGCGTTCGAGGAAGAGGAGTACGGGGGAGAGACGCACATGCGCACACTTCCGTACACAAGCGCGCGAACTTTCCACGCACCCACTACGCCGTTATCACGTGTACACGCCCTGCCGCCGTTACTGTTGAGCGCGACGCAGCGCACGGGTAGCTACGACGCATGCGCGCACAGACGCGCTGCCCCCGAACCGCCGCAGCTGTTGTTGAGAGCGACGGAGCGCACGGGGTACACGCGCTCCTCCCGCACCGCCGCACCTGTTGTTGAGAGCGAGGAGGGTACGGGGTAGAGACGCGCACCTGCGCCTCGACGCGACGCGCATGCGCAGTGAGCGTGTGGACGGCGCCGACAACATCGACGAGTGACATCGCGAGCCTAAAAAATGCTCCGCATTAAAAAAAAAAAAAAACACTTGACCAGTATTTGTTAATGGGGCCCTGATACTGAAAGGGCCATGAAGAGAAAATGCAGGTTCGGTTCGTTAGAACGCCTGCTTTGTCCCGACGACTATTATGTCAATTTTGTCGCAAACTTCAAACAACCGCGTTAGTTGGATTAAGCGGTGGATTAAAAAAAAGATTAAGTGGATTAAGTTGGATTAAAAATGGATTAAGCAGTCGGGACGCCACTTTTTCACCAGGTCCTTGTAACGTCACGGGATTTTATTTGTGCAACTGGCGGTCGCCGCCATCCACACAAACCGCAAAAAAAAAAAAAAAAAAACATGAGTGGCTTATTGTAGAGGTGCTTCTAGATTCGTTTGATCTCATCACTTGAATGCTAATGTGTAGTTAACATACTGGGGATTGTAGTTTACAGTTTCGGATTACCACGGATAGTCCGCAGATGGACCACAAACTAGGTTCTCAGTTGAGTAATAATGTATGTGAAAAATGGATGCCGGATTGCTTCTCAGGGAGTCCACAGTGAATCTGAGACCTTCAATCGAAGAGACCCACTGATATAAGTGCTCTCAGTGTTCAATCTATCGTGCTACTGTTGACGCTGTGTAACGTTTACTCTTTTTTGTTTCCCAGGTGAAAATATTTTTTTTTTCCAGCTGGATTATTGAACCAAAAATTTCTAGTTACAAATAGGCAGAATGTCTAGCTAGAAATGTAGTTTCCACCTCATTTCTAGCTGGATTGAGATTTTGTTCTGGCTGGTAGTTATTACTTGCAGCTAGCATTTGTTAGTACAGCTGGAAGGAGAAAAACCCCCGCAAGCTAGAAATAATCGCCTCTAGCTAGACTAATAATTTTTCTAGTTAAAGCTATCAATTCCAGCTAGAATCTGCCAATCTAGTCAGAAATGAAGGTGGAAATTATGATTTCTTGCTAGAAATGCTCCTTCCAGGGCTTGAATTGAGTAAATGAGTTGCCAAATACTAAGTTTTCTTCCAAATTAATCGAAGTTGTATTCTGTTTTAATGGCTTTTTTGTTACTTGAAATTCCTGAATTATGGAAACAAGAGTTTAATCAGTGCATGTGTAAGGATGCTTTGATTGTTAACGTATTTCTTCTACAGCTTGACTAGTTCTGTTTGTGCGTTTATTAATCCTACTTTTTTATTTATTTAATCGAAGTACCACCAAAACACTTTTGTATGACAGCATTACTCTAGGGAGCTGCAACGTTGAAAATAAGGGAAAAAAAATCCAGCGACAAATGTAAAATGCAATGGGACGTATCCCAGACGTGCAACTAAAAAATAAAGTCGAAACCAAATCAGTTACGGTTTATCAGATTTTTTTTTTTTCGTGGAGGCTGTATTTGATGTGAACAGGGTTTCTCATGACCGTGGAGAGGGTTAGTGTTTCTTCATTCACACTAGGGGGACAATGCGGCATAAAAATTGACTACAAATGTCTTACTATAACTCTATAGCTCGCGAACAAGTTAAGAACGGCAATAGCTCATGTACGGTATCACTCCGCCTAAGCGACATGGATGTCAACGGGCGCGCGCGTTTTGAATAGAGATTGCTATGAATACGTGATATCGTCTGCCTTCCCTCACGTAGTTTGTTTGTCGTCGCTGCAGTCGTTTATAAGCATATTAAGTACAAAAAATAACGGGAGTGACTCGTGCAACGTTTAAGATATTCCCAGTGACGCACTACCTGCGCCGCGCGGAGTAATATCCGGCTGCGATGACGAGGCACAGCGGCAACTCCCGTTGCCGTTCTTAAGTTGTACCCGAGTATACGAATGCCGCGATCAGAGAGAGTCAGCGTCACTAATCTCACCCCCTTGAAGATCTCCCACGGCGTCGCTTTACTCCTCGACGTCCCCATTGAGATCTTGTCGAGTGCCTTGTAGGAGACTGCGCAGCAAGTCACGTGCATCACCATATAAAGCCAGGTTGGCTACTTCTCACAAAAGCAATAGTACAAAACCTCGAAACAGCGTCGGCTCACCTGCTTGTGTGGAGATGTAGTAGTGGTAAAAATCCTGTAAGAGAAGGACGCATTGAGTGAAGTGTGTTCCTTGATTATTTCTCATCATGCCGAATGTCCTGAAACTTGAAGGTGATCGTGAAACTGGTGAAATTAGGCCGAACCAGTATGAGCTGGATGAACTTTGAGAAAGTCGGAATTGCTTGGGTTTGGGCGTTGGGTTTGGGCGAGTTGGTTTTCCATATCGACTTCAAATTTCAGCTTGAACAAAAAAACGACAGGACTTAGGATGGAAACACGGACACAGTGCTAGTTGTTAACCATGATTTCGTGTAGTGCAAAAAAAAAAAAAAAACTACGGAGGACACAGGGAGGCGACGGGCACAAGCGCTAACTTCCAACTGAGTTCATTGAAAAAAATGCGTGAATTTAAAACACTGGGGCGGGACATTATCGTAAAGAAGCAAAGATAGAAAAGAACAGAGCAAAAGCAAGGCATGACAAAATTTGCACACAAAATAATTCGCACAACGCTGTGACGTCGAGCAAAAGGCAGCACGAGGCATTGACTAAGGTGGCACCCACTCAAATAGCCAGTCTGTGTCCTCTGTCGTCTTTTTTTTTTTTTTTTTTTTGCGCTACACGAAGTCACGGATTTCCACTAGATAGCTTTCACGTTCCGCTGGGAACGCCCGTGGAGTACGCTGCCTCGATTCACTCGCGTCACCGCCGTACGGCAGCGCTGGGCTGGCATCGCGGCATTCGGCGTGGGGCAATAGAACGCGGTAGATTTAAATTGACTTGACCAAACCGCTACCGTATTTATCTAGGGAGGAGCGAGACGGGAGAGGAACAGCGTGACAGGGGAGCGGGTAAGAGAAGGAAAACATTTACTTGGCAGTGGCGCCAGACGACTATCGTCTTCCGTCGACATTCGCAACGAAAGGAGCAGATACGCAGCCACTTTTTTGACAGGGCGCCATCGGTCCCACTAACTAAGAAAGCTTTCGCTTTAAAATCATTCACTTCTTCCTGCGTGGCAGCTATGAACCTCCCTTACCTCACATCTGCGCAGTTTCACTGATCGTACTGCCGTGCCACAAAGCAGATTTGGGTGAAGCTGCAACGAGTGCTGGGCACTCACCGTCTTCACCAGTATCGCGAAGCAGATCTGGGTGAAGATGAGCGTGACTACGGCGAGGAGGAAGTAGAGGAGGGCGCTGGTCGTCGCCGTCGCATCGGTCAGGAGGCACAGGATCTGTGCGACCGTCGCGAACACACCGCCCACAGCCTGGGGATGGGAAAAAAATACAGCGAGGCGCAGGCAACTTCTTCGTGTTAAGGACATACAGATGGGCATGTCCTTAGCAAGGGTACATCCTTAACAGGGGTATGTCCTTAACAAGGGTGTATACCTAAGGGTATATATCCTTAACAAACAAGCGCGAGTTTGTTGTACTAGTGTTCCTTCATCCCATCTTTTGCGCTATCGTTTCTTCAGTATACCGAAAGATATTTGTCAAGTTCTTATCTGTGCCAGGAATGCCTGATTGAACTGGGGCAATTATTGATTTCGCCGTAGAACCGATGTCTAGTGTACAGGGTATTAATTTAGCTTTTTTTTCCCTTGAGAAATAAGCAGTTGTATGAAGTGACTATTGATGACAGTTTCCGATGTTCTATGCATACGGCCTTTCCTTCAAAACAAATTTGATTCCATTTGTTAAAAAAAGCCTGTTGTATGTAGTGATTCTCGCCAATATTGTAGCAATTTATGACTATTTCCCCTTTCGCCAAGTATGGCCATGACTGGGATTTGATTTGATTTGATTTGATCTTATTTTTATGTTTTCCCTTTGTTTCTGTTTTGTGTGCGTGTGTTTCTTTTTTTTCCTTGGTTGGTCCACACGATGTATGTTGCAATATTTTCGCATACGGTCACAATGTGTACTGTCGTCAGAAACCGCGGGGCAGCCACCTCGTCAAGCCGCTTGTAACAGTGGCTTTTTGTGGTTTTGGCCTCTTTTTGTAAAAGAAAAAAAAAACAATAAATGATTTGATTTGATTTTGATTTTGATTTTGATTTGATTTTGATTTTGATTTGATTTGATCTGAAGCTTGTCGGAGCCAGACGCAGGCGGTTACAGACTGGAGATTTAAATAGGTCATTTCAGCTATCCGCTCTGCGTTCAAGGCGCTAGATCCAAGTGCGCAGCAGTCACTGTGCCATTATTTTCTGCACCATCACGGGGATTTTCTTATAACGGCAAGCTACCCAAACATACTGTGGTCCACACTTCCCAAAAGGGCTTTTCACTTCTGCTGACGTCACAGAAGGGTGAACGTCGGTGTTACCTGCTCATCATGTAAGTACACTAAAGCATTTTTTTAAATTGTACTTTAGCTGAAACATTTCACTTCACAAAGTAAAGTGGGCACACTGCATTCCTCTAGCAATTTTGAGGTTTTCTTTTAGTCTCCAAGGCCTACTGACAATTTGCAGTACCGCTAAAAATTAACAAAAAATAGGCCTAATTTTTTGTTCTAGAGGCTCAAAGCAGAAATGGCAGGTTTTTTGAAGCAACAATTTTTCTTAAGAACTTGACCTGGCAAGGGAACAGATGTTGATAGAGAGAGAGAAATAATTTTTGGTGCATGTGCCGCTTTTCAAGTTTCTAGAGAAAAACAGCTTTCATTGTTTTTTGCTTCCCTCTTTCCCTTCCGCTGTGTTCTACCTTTCCCAGGCTAGCAGGGCCATGCTTTTCTTCCTTGCTCCTATCCGTTCGTATAAGGAAGCATTGTATCACAAAACTGGTATGTTGGGTTGCCTGGTACATCCGTTAGAAAGCGAAGGATGAAACATGCAAATACATTTATCGTGAAATCGCTTATCACCACTGTTTCCGTAATGTGTATCTGCTACCTTGCTATAGGTTGCACTGTTCGCTTAGCTAAAAAGTCAACTTATTTCTTTCTCCTCGCCAGTGTTAGTTCGTCTACTGCGTACCTGCCCGTTGAGATTCGAGGCCATGTACTTTTCAGGAAAGCAGCCAGCCAGGCCAGTTCCTCCTCCTTGCAAGAAACCGCAGAAGACTACGAGAAAACGGGAGAGAGAGAGAGGGCCGTGTGCGACCGTGACTTTTCTCGGCCTACAAAGGCGTGCGTGTGATATTGAATAAGTGTCTGGTCAGTATACCTTAACGGCACAGCCCTCTGTTGCCGGCATAGAAGGGTCACTTACTGTTGATGAGAACTACGATGACTAGGGTGGCCGCCATGAATGCTTTCTGATCTGCAAAGGGAAGAAAAATGTGTTGGGTGCGTTTCGGGAACAGAAAATTGTTTTGTGGTGTGCTGCTAATGTGTGCTACAAGACCTGGCTCGATGTAAGACCATCAAAACAATAAAATCCTGCCGCTCACTGTTATGGCCTTACCATCGGCCAATTTCGCATCCTTCCTTTTCTTTATTCTATTGGCCACGTGATCTATACAACCCTTCCGATGTCCCAGATTGGTCATGTAGAAAAAAAAAAAACTAAATAAAATAAAATAAGGTTGCGTTACGGGCGTAGGCGGGTGATTAGGAAATTTTGTTTTGAATGTTTGTATTCATCCACTACCGCCTCCATCCACACCCCCCTCCCGCCCGCCCCTAGTTTCTAAAATGTTCCAGGCACTTCTGTGGGCAATGTTTTTTTAGGAGGAATGCTTGCATAGTCATTAAATTATTGCAAAGTGCATAAAACCTTCTTCAGGGACTGTCACAGTTATTCTGCGAAAGGACAGAAAAATTAATTGCGAAGAGCATTTTGGTAGCTGGTATGCAAACAATTCGCGCCACACATTTAGGTCAATCGGCAATACGCAGGTTAATATTCCTGTGAAAAAGCAAAAATTTTTCTGGCTGCTGCAGTCAATTTTCCTGGAGTCAACTTTTCCTGGCTCCTGAAACCTCAAGGAAAATGACTTATGGTAATG
This sequence comes from Haemaphysalis longicornis, assembly GCF_048455015.1. Classification (NCBI taxonomy): domain Eukaryota; kingdom Metazoa; phylum Arthropoda; class Arachnida; order Ixodida; family Ixodidae; genus Haemaphysalis; species Haemaphysalis longicornis. Next base: position 125,149,340 of record NW_027526445.1, on the reverse strand, counting down.
AAAGCAGCGAATAAAATGTACAGTAACTCCCATTAGGACGAACTCGGAGGGACCGCGAATATTTGTTCGTATTATTAGAAATTCGTCTTAAGCGCAAGTGTTTTTTTTTTTTTTTTTGCGTTATGGGCGTTGAAAGAGAGCAAATGTTTTGTTGCCCGTCTTAACCATGAAGTTCGTCTTAACCGGAGTCTACTGTAATTTAACGGCTACGAACACTGGTGTTGAAAAAAAATCAAAGATGGTCGCGAAATCACTAGACTGGAAACGTGTAACGCGTTGCGTAAGTACAAGGCGGTTGTTGACCCACCTAGGCGTTCGTGGTTGCTTCACCGTGAGCACATCGTACGTGCGGTGAAGCAATCTTTAGCAAAAGCGCGGGGCACCGAAAAGCAAAGCAAGGGAAGAACCCATAAATACTTAGATGCGCGTACGTTCGTCCGTGTTGACCTTGACCAGGGCTGCTGTAGCAACGAAGAACAGCGTGCAGCCGAGGAGAGGCCAGCCTATCCGCACTGCAGGCCGGATACTGCGCACGATTAGGCATTTGCAAACGATATATGAATTACGCCCCGATCAGAGCTTGAAAATACAAGTGCGCCCTATTGCGCTGCAAAAAATTTATTCTATTCCGAATGTTCCGTCTTTGAACACACAAAATGACAAGTCGCCCGGTCCTATGAAGTGAGGAACGCCTTGCAATCATCCGCGTCTGACAGCGTGCCGTGAACGCTGCGGGGACAAGCCGGCCATTCACACGGCCTACGCGTCCGCGGCTTTTCGGGTGGGGCGGCTCATAGTAGAAACTGTAAGTGCAGAGCACTTTAGGGGCTCGCCTTGTCGTTGTAGCTCGCTGGGTAGACCCAAGTAGAGCCACACGGCGTTCTGTCGTAGCGGCTGTCGTCGCGGCGTAACCTAGTGGCTTCGAAAGCCGCGCGGTTTATATAGTCATGAGCTTTGGAAGCCCGTGAACCGCTGGCGCTTGTCATACATCGCCCCGTTGTTTTGCGCAAAGAAAACTGTAGGTACGTTTGAGGCAAAATATACGCAACTAACTGGCATCGCCCGCGTTCATTTAGTTAGGAACGCGTGTTGGGTTGGTTTTTACAATACTAAGCAAAAAAAAAAAAAAAGTCGCCGTGCAATGCCGGCACGTGCGAGAGGAAGAGCAAGCACAAAAAGAACAGAACTCCCCCTGGCGCAGTCTGAGGCAGGGGGCGTGCGAGCACTGCGAAGGCGGGAAATTTGAATTTTATTGGGTGGTAGCAGTGAGCGGATAACGTCGTTACAGCCGATTATAACGAATCACTGCTCTGCACGTCCGACAGCTTTCACATTGAGTGGAACGGCTTTATTATTATTATTATTATTTGTAAATAAAGCTGAGTGCTCCATGGAAAGCAGCGGGCAGTTCATTAAAGAATGTCTGACGCCACCGAGCATGCCGCACGTTGGACACAGGGCAGGTGAGGCCAGATTCAGCTCACAAAGCTATGCGAGGGTTCGGGCGGACCAGTGACGATACCTCTGCCATTTTCATTCCCTTAGTAATGCAAAGTTGGCATGCGGGAGCATTGTTTGCCGTATCCAGATCAAGTGTGTTCTCGGTAAACTCAGTAGAAAGTTTCCGGTTCCCCGGCGGCCACATTTTATTCGCGTACAACACTGTAGCCAAGTTACTGTCCACCTGGAGAAACGCCAAGAAATGTGTTGTCGTAATTACAATCAGCATATATCTGTGTCCTCCCCCGCAGGACGCAAGCCTTTACTATACGCTTTCAATCGCGCCTTTTAATTGACGGCATGACAAGGTTTTGTTCGGAACTTCAAGATACTGTGCTTGCGAGATATTTTTTTTTTTGCTCGTTGGCGTCTTCTTTCTGGAACGGGATGTCTTAGTGTAGTGGTCACTGCTACCTCACAGCCCCACGTGACGTGATTGGTACACATAATGGCGCCACTGATGACACAAGCACAGAGGATGTGGTCACATATGGGCTCACACATCGCTCGATCAAAACTCCTTCGAGAGGGCTTCGCATTGGACAAAAAAACTTCGATAGCATTTCACACAGAAGACAAATTTTTCAAGAAATAGGGGAAATGTATTAAAGCACTTACAGCATCGCCTTGTTTAACAGAACAATTGGGCTGCAAGCTTTCGAAACTACACTCACAAAGACAGTTCACGCTGTTAGAGGTGTGGTACACGCTCAGTCGAAAACCGTTGGCGTTTAACGTATCCATTCACGACACTCGTGACGATAACCTGTCATGCTTTACCCTGGCTACGCCCTTCCCTGAATGTGCACGGGCTACTGTCTTTGCTCATCGGTGCAAAGACTGTAGCAAGGACGGCAAGGACTGCAGCCCGCATTAAGCCCGGATAGGCAACACGAGTTGCAGTCCTTGCCAGTAAACAGCGTTAAGTGTGGAAGCTAGACTATGAAACATTTAGGTAAGGAACCCGATGTTTCCTCTTCTGGAGGCAAAAAGTTTGCGCGGCACCCTGCAGCGCCAAGAAATGCGGACGGGAGGGAAGTACAGCCAGTAAAACGCTTGTTTATAACAGCGAGTTCAATTTCAGCTATACTCGGTTACAACTCAAGAACGGCACCACCTCATGTAGTGTATCACTCCGCCAAAGCGCCGGACCCGTGACGTCAGTGCGCGCGCGTTTTGAAAGGGGTTTGCTATGAATGCGTGATATCGTCTGCCTTGTCTCACGCAGTTTTTTTGTCGTCACCGGAGTAGTTTTTAAGCATTTTAAGTCCAAAAAATCACGGGAACGGCTTACGCCATGTTCGAAATATTCCCAGTAACGCCCTACTTGCGCCGCGCGGAGAAACATCCGGCTACGGTGATAAGGCACAGCGGCAACTTCCGGTGCCGTTCTTAAGTTGTCACCGAGTATAGTTGCATGTGAAAACTGGAGAATCATACCGTATTTTCGCGCGTATAACCCACACAGAATTGCGAAAATTCCAGGGGTGAAGTAGAGGTTCGGATTATATGCGAGGTGTTTCCTTCGGTGCAGCGCTTCACCGCAATGTGCCGACGGCCGTGACGCCCTACAGCAGTTATAGCGACTAAGCTACTGCTATCCCATTGACAGTGCTTATTTTCACACAGCTTAACAATATACCAACCTGAAAAAAAAAAAATGTATGCGGCAAGTCATCTAGTTACGTATTCAGCTAGGCAAGTTCTTTTGCATACACAAATGTTTAATGTTTTTTTTAGTAGTAGCCTTGGTACATTCTTTTGAGCATAAAATATCCGGACAATACGCGGGGATATATTTTTTTATTTGTCGCCGGAAAGTGGTGGTGCGGGTTAAATATGCAGTGGTGGGTTATACGCGCGAAAATACGGTACTCTTTACAAACACGTTGGAGACAACAGGGGTGGGCTTAGAACGCCGCAGTCGCATTCTTCAAATCCAGCTCAGGACAGGCAGAATGAGGCTGAAAGTTCGAAAGCTCTGAACTTGACAGGTGTTGTATCGACTGTAGGTATATATACGGGCGAACGTTGACCAAACTGCTCGCATGTGTACGTACCGGTGGCTGAGGTACGTGTTGAGCACCAGGGAGAGGATGTACGGAGCCTTGCTGGCGATGGCCAGGTAGCTGGTGAAGGCCGCCTGCATGTCGCTCTTCTGGACAGCCGCCGACGACGAGCCGTTGGCGCTCACGTTGCGGAACTTGTACGTCCAGTACTGCGCGCGCAAACACAACCGCCACGGCCACGTTCGTATAAGACTCGTCACATTAGGAACCTTCCCCGACGCGTAATTAGAGGCTCATTTCATTGGCTCCGACATGTCCCTTCTGTTTTAAATGCAGAAAGACTTACAGGGACTCAGCAACACTTCCGATAAACGCTTTCCCTCTTGCCGTCACGTATGGGCACCGCAAAAGCTAGTGTTATCGCCAACACGGAGCGGCACTCCGTGATTTCTTTCTTTTTAAAGTGGCTTTGGAATGCCTTCATTGCTGAAAGGAAGCCGGCCAATAGCCGCTGCATTGCTCTAATGACGTCATTCGAGCGCTCGAAGGACGACAAGACCAGGAAATAGAGAAAAATCTCTTGAGCGAGCTTCAAATTGTTCTAACGGGCATATAGCAGCAATTTTTGGCTGCTTTATACCCCCTATTATACTGAACGTGTTTATCGACTACATTCTGAAAGCATTTAAAATTTAGAAAAAAAAATTTAAAACGCGTTACAGGGTCTCTTTTTGAAGGGTGAGCTATGCCCATGTTCAGTGACTATCCCTTGTCTGTATCTGGATGAAAGTTGGGGTGGCAGAGGATGGTGGAGGAAGTTTAAGGTGCCCATTCCTCGACCTGTCCCTTCCAACTGTCCCTCCCCGTCCCCTTCCCACTGCACCCTATTCTCCCCTCCCTCTCATATTCTTGTTACTCTGCCGCTTTTCCTCAGTTTCTTGCCTTCACTACACCCCTATTTCCCCTTACAAATCACTGTACCCACCTTTTTTCGGTGGTTGAGTAGCCTAGCGTGCTCACCGCTAACATTCATAGCTGATTAGAGTCGCAGACAGAAGGGCCGATGGCCGGACAGACGAAAATTTTTGCGTTTTGGTAGCCCAGGAAAGACAATTGTCGTTTTAAAAGATCAACTTGCATATTCTGTTGATCTTTGAACGCAAGATTTGGGAAGTTTCACGCTTTTAATGGATTGCTGCAGGTTCGCAAGACTGCCGGACGAACGCAATTTTGTAAATTTAATTTTTACGAGAAAAAATTCATCCCCATATTACTCTGTGAAGGTGGATGACCGACAGAGCTGTTTGTAGATTGTTGGTTGGCTACAAACTCCTTCTCTGACCTTGCCGTAGCGCCAGAAAAGCTCTTAGCGGGATTTCACGCACGCTAAACGTTACCCGAATAAACTACCTAGCCCTCGCCGACGTCTTGCACTTTCCGCCGCGTGTTATTCGGGGTCCCGAAGGGCGTCGCTATTCGGATGGGCGTCCCGATCGTCGTCGGTGGCATTTTCCCTCCGCGCTCGCGCCAATTCGCGGCTATTTTTTTAAAGCGAAAGCTTTCTTAGTGCAACCGATGGCGCGCCGTCAAAAAAACTAATGCATTCCCCCGTAGACAGGTTGGTCGACTGAAAAGTGCTAATAAGATCTCTGCATATGACACGCTGCGCGTGTGCGTGAAAACGGGCTGCCATTCTGCCAAAACTGTCACTTGAAAATTACGAAAAAAGGAAAGTAGTACAATAGTAGGCCTATACCTCTATCTCATAAACCACGCATATCGGTATACATTTTGACCATTTGTATAGATGCGTTTACTTGGTGCGCGCAAAATCGTCGCACGGGTTCGGTCCTCATTTGCGGTTTCGGTTTTTGAAGGTTTGAAGGTCGATTGGAAGCACTTCTGGCGAAGCAGCTGGACGAACTTTTAGTTTTTGCGCTTCCTTCAACTTTCCTTAGAAAGAAATGGTGAAGTTTTCTTTTTTTTTATGGGTATAGGCTTTACTGTGCAACACACAATGGGGCAAAACCAGCTTACAAATACCACGTCTCACACCGATCTTCTTAAAGTCGGCTTCACTTCTAAGCACAAATGCATGGCTGGGAAGACATTTCTTCGGGGAAAATATACGTCGTGTTATCGCAGTATGAAGCGTCGGAAGCGAACAGGTGGATGAAGGGAGAGGCTGCGCCGAAGGGGGGAGGAGAAGGGGAGAGGCTTTTCTCGTCCATTGACGAAAAAAAAAAGGTAAGAAAACAGTAAAACAGGGGAGTTAAACTACAATAGCTCCTACATAAAACAAACTAATGAATTCACGAATCGAGCTAGACATCGTGTGCAGCGGGGGAATGACCGTATACTACCGCTGAGGGTACTAAAAAGAAATTGCATGTAGTCTGTCAGCACGACGAATATTGCTTGCGCAGCAGCTGAAAGAGGGAAAAAAAGTCCACACCGCGCATGTTTGTTCTCTCTTAAGCGATCATTTTGAAGGCGCTTTCTTCGAATTGTACACTCATGGGCAAGTGAGACGCGATCACGAAAGTATGAACTGGAACACACACAAATAGCGCGCGGTTTCATTCCATGCAGGTCAAAACTTACGCACGGCCTAATTAGTAATTACAGCAACAAGGTTTGGGAAATGTGTGTTTCCAAGTACACCAATTGAGCACCAATATTTTACCCCCCCCCCCCCCCCCGACGAACACTACTTTTTAATTTTGAATGTTCAGGTTCATATTTCCGTGTCCGCATTTCATTCGTCCCGCACTGTACACACAGCTCATGCTGCACCCGAATAAACTTTAACATGGGCAGCACACAGCGCTTCCACCCAAACCTTTAATTTCATGCAGTCTGTATTCTCGCACATTCGCCATTGATTTGCCTGCAAAAAAGCGTCTCTTCAGCCCGTGCTTATTCGTACTGAATTCTCCAAAGCGCACACAAACGTACCCTTAAGCATCCCTCTTGCGCAAGTGCCGTCTCCTCAGCAACCTCGGATCCACCGTGAAAGCCCTTGATCTTGATCAAAATACCGTACGGTGTGATTATCCCTCAGCTGCCCGGACTATCTGCTCCCGCCGCCCGTTTGTGCGGTTCTTAAGCCGCCGAAGGTGACTAGGTGTTTTAGCGAGGCGGTACGTGCGCACTCTGACGGCATATAAAATTACATACTACAAAGGGAAAAGCCCGGGCCATCTCCACTAATGTCAAACCTGGCGAGGGGGGAAGCATGCAGCGTATAAGTGTTTTCTTGGCGCCTTGGCGTTTTTGCCAACAGAGACGAAACCGTTGGGGGGCAATGTCTCGTGTCTTGCAAGCACGAAGCGTTCTAGCGCGGGGCGTAAATGAGTGTCCCGGTGTTCTTTTTTGTTTTTAGTACGCGTTACGAAGCGTTCCAGCGCGATGCGTAAGCGAGTGATGACGGTTACGACGACGACGACGACATGAGACGCCGACAGCCCGAGCCCTTGAGGGGCTTCGCCCCTAAAACATCAGGCCTAGAGAAAGGGAAAAGTTGCACCGCGAACCTGCATGCGCACGTGATTTTGGTGTGTGGGACCTCGTTGGTTAACAATTGCGCTATGAACTTTAGCTTGCTGGTCATTCTCATCAGCTAGAGTTACTGTATATGCTCTCTACGAAAGAAGCTAGATATATACGCTACAGGAGCCCCATCGTAAGCCAGAGCAGCTTCTGTCGTGTGCATCCGTCAGCCGTCAGTCAAGAGGCGGTTGAATCATTAACCTATAGCTGCTCGACTGGCCTTCAGCATACGTAAGCAACTTTTTAGCAACTGCATTCGCTCCTGGGATGGATGTACGGCGCCGCATCTGGGATGGATCACTTACGCCCACTGATGTTGCAGGCTGCGGTCACCTGGGCTGTCTGCTCCTGGGTTCCCGGATCCTGCGAGCTGACTGCTTCCGACCGCCTGCCTCTTGCTTGGCCGACTTCAACCCTCCCGATGCCAAACTTCGACGAAACGAGCGCTTCAATCTGGCAACGCGGAACGTCCATATCAGCACGTGACGTCACCGGGGAAGCATATAAACGCCAGCCATCAGCCGCCTACTTTGGGTACGGCGCCGCATCTGGGATGGATCACTTACGCCCACTGATGTTGCAGGCTGCGGTCACCTGGGCTGTCTGCTCCTGGGTTCCCGGATCCTGCGAGCTGACTGCTTCCGACCGCCTGCCTCTTGCTTGGCCGACTTCAACCCTCCCGATGCCAAACTTCGACGAAACGAGCGCTTCAATCTGGCAACGCGGAACGTCCATATCAGCACGTGACGTCACCGGGGAAGCATATAAACGCCAGCCATCAGCCGCCTACTTTGGGTACGGCGCCGCATCTGGGATGGATCACTTACGCCCACTGATGTTGCAGGTTAGTTACATGAAGGGTGCTTCCTGTACCAAGTGTAGTCATCCATGTCTTATTGCGGTGTCGTGCCCACCAGAGTTTTGCGACATTTTGAAGCGATTACTGCGTGTATCTTACCTGTGTTCTGACGTCTTGAAAACATTGCTCATGCTTTCGGGCGATGTCGAATCGAACCCGGGGCCAATGAGCAAAGCCGAAGCTGATGCCTTTACTTCAGCATTAGAATCATTGAAAAAACTTGAAACTGACCACGCTGCGATGTCAGCTGATATGAAGCGGCTAAGCGGCGAGCAAGAAACTGCTAAAAATGAAATCAAATTACTGAACGCTAAAATCGCTGCCCTCGAGGCAATGCTAGCTTTGCGAAAGAACAGCGAAGGACCCAGTGAAAATGCTCTGCTTAAAGTGTCCGATCGGCTGACTGAAATCACTTCTAGATGTGACGATGCTGAAAATAGGCAACGTCGTTCAAATCTTCTTTTCTTTGGGATTGACGATAGCGATGCGGAGGAATGGGACGAGGCAGAGGAGAAAATAATTACCTTCTGCTCTGAACGACTGGAAGTCCAGACGACCAGTCAGCAGTTTGAACGCGTCCACAGGCTCGGCAAGTTTACAGAGGGTAAAACTAGACCCATTATCGCAAAACTAACTTTCTTCAAAGACAAACAACAGATATTGTCCTCTGCAAAAAAACTAAAAGGAACGACTTTTTCCATAGGCGAAGATTTTTCGCTGGCGACGCGACAGGCTAGGCGCAAATTGGTGGGGTTTGCCAAGACCCAAAACAAGCCATTCATAGTAAAAGTTGACCGCCTGCACATTGATAAAAAAACTTACGTCTATGACATCAACACTGATGCAGTTGTACTAACAAGTAGATAGCTAGATCTGAAAAAGTGCATGCAAGATCCGAATGAAATTCCACTTCAAACTGTTCCAACATTATCGATATCATCTACTAATATACGTAGTCTAATGCCGAAACGGGATCTAGTCTGTTCGTTCCTAGACGACAGTGAATGCGACATTCTTGCCCTTACCGAAACATGGCTTTACCCTGATATCACTGATAATGAAATTTTTCCTGATCATAATGACTTCCACATTTACCGAAACGACCGTAAAAATCGACGTGGCGGAGGTGTACTTCTTGCAATAAAAAAGACTGTGCAATCATATGCAATAAATGTACACTCTGACATAGAAATTATCTGGGTAGCCTGTGTTACCAAGTTCACCACCTTACTTATCGGCAATTGCTACCGTCCACCTGATTGTAGCCATTCATTTGTTGACGACTTGCGCAGTAGCTTAACCGAGGCCACAAAGTTATGTCGCTCCGGTGCCATTTACATTTTCGGTGACTTCAATTTTCCCGCAATAGATTGGAATCAGTTGTCTTCCTCTTGCAGCTCTTCTACAGAATTCATCAATCTTGCCTTAGATTTTAACTTATTTCAAATTGTGAATCAACCTACGCGTGGTTCCAACATCCTCGACCTAATTCTTACGACGGCTCCTGAAACGGTAGGTCCCGTACAGCACATAGATGGTTTCAGCGACCACAGCCTCCTTCAAGTAACCCTCAACATTCCGCTACCGTTCTCCGGTACTGACCACAAAAAAATTCGCGATTATAGCAAAGCCAACTACAACCAAATTAACGCCGAACTCGAAACATTTTACACTGACACATTCCTACCATTTTTCGACCATCGTTCAGTAAATGATAACTGGGTGCTGTACAGAGATAAATTATGTGCTTTGACTAATCAGTATGTGCCGCTCATCAAAGTAAAAAATGATAAATCGAACCCCTGGTTCACGAAATCTCTCCGGCAGCTTAGAAATAAAAAGAAACGTTTATACCGCGCAGCTAAATGCCATAACACGCCTTCTGCATGGCAAGCATATAGAAACTTCATGAAAAACTACTGTTCCTCCGTACAGGCTGCCAAACATAAATATTACTCTGTCGATTTACCGTCCATTTTGAAATCAAATTCTAAAAAGTTCTGGTCCCTTATTTCCCCTAAACATGATGGCCAAGAAATATCCCTGCTAGACGATGACTATGTTCCCCTCTCAGATAGTCATTGCACATCAGCATTTAACGCATTTTTCTCATCTGCTTTCACCCTCGAAGACCATACTAACGTACCATACGTTCAGAACTTGACACCGCATACATGGAACCAATTGAAATAACTGCCGAAGGTATTTCGCATCTAGTTAATAACCTCAAACTGTCCACTTCAGCAGGTATTGACAATATAAATTCTAAAATTCTTAAAAACACCGCCTCTGTTTCTGTTAACATTTTGTATCACCTTTTCAAGCAATCCTTAGCGACAGGTCAACTCCCCTCCGACTGGAAAATTGGTAAAATAGTGCCTGTTTTTAAATCTGGTAATAAGCATTCACCCGAAAGTTACCGTCCAATTTCTCTAACTTGTATCTGCTGCAAAATTCTTGAACATATAATTGCTTCGCATGTTTTCCGACACTTAGAATCTAATAAGTTCTTCTTTCACAACCAACACGGATTTAGGAAAGGTTTCTCTTGCGAAACGCAGCTTCTAGAACTAACAACAGAATTGCACTCCAACATGAACAATAACCTTCAGACTGACTGTATTTTCCTCGATTTTTCCAAAGCCTTCGATCGTGTAGCGCATTTCCGTCTAATTTCTAAATTGTCTGCCCTCCGATTGGACTCTTTAACCCTATCTTGGCTTCGTAACTTTCTTTTATTTCGACAGCAGTTTACTGTAATTAACAATTCCCCCTCCTCTCTTTCCCCCGTAACTTCTGGCGTACCACAAGGGTGCGTTCTCGGCCCTCTTCTGTTCTTAATCTATATAAATGATCTGCCAAGTAACGCTTCATCCTGCATGCGAATTTTTGCAGACGATTGCATAATTTATCGTCCTATATCCTCCCCCGATGACCACTTAGCACTGCAAAACGACCTTCATCAAATTAATGACTGGTGTAAAAAATGGCTAATGTCACTGAATAAGGAAAAATGCCAAATAATCTCCTTTACGCGCAAGCAAAACATTTCTAACTATCGCTATACTATCAATAACCACCCACTGTCACAGGCATCTTCCTATAAGTACCTTGGAATCTATCTCACTCCCAATCTCTCCTGGTCTCACCACATTGCCACCATAAGCGCAAAAGCTTCCAAATCTTTAGGATATCTTCGCCGTAATTTACATAGCTGTCCCCCTCACGTCCGTCAACTAGCGTATCAAACCTTCGTCCGCCCACAGCTAGAATTTGCCGCTTCTATATGGTCCCCTCCCCACAACTACTTAATTAATATGCTAGAAGCGATTCAGAATAGGGCGGCCCGTTTCATTTCACGCAATCATGACTACCACAGCAGCGTAACTCAAATTAAGCACAACCTTTCACTTCAACCGCTCAGCACTCGCCGCGACATTTCCCTTCTCTGCCTCTTTCACAAATACGTATACAGCAATAGACAAACCCCACTTCACCTTGATGTTCCTTCCGTTACTTCACGTAGGTTGCATAATCACCTCAGTTTCACGCGGTTATATGGCTCAACTGATTCGTTCAACTCATCTGCTCTCCCTCGCGCCATACGTTTGTGGAATGATCTTCCAGACAGCATCGCATCAGTATCAGACAACAATACTTTCCGTCAATTACTGCTCACTCACTTTTTACAATAAGGTCTTGCCACTGTTTTCGCATTTTTTTTTTCTGCCGTGTCCTGTATCCCTTTTTTTTCCTCCAATTTTTTTTTTCCTCTGCTGGAAGATCAAAACAATCTGTCTTAGCTTGGGCTTTCTATTTTTCTTTCTTTCTTTTTTTTTTTGCCAGTGTCGCACTTTGTGCCTGAGTACGAACATTTCATGCCGACAATGTCTCTTTACGTGCGCAAGTATTGTTCTGTGTTTTTTCCTGTTATCTTTCCCTTGTGCATACTCGAGACTGCAGAAACTGATTGGTGCTATTCGTCTGCGCATATTTGGGTATCTTTGGTTGTTCTCCTGTTTACCTACTAGCGTGTTAGCATTCAGTATACTTGCAATGTTTGTGCGCAATTTACGTGTGTGCGATATGATATTGACTTTTCCTTTTCTTGTTATCGTTTTCGAACTTGCACGTGTATTGCGAACCTTGTCATAAGTTGTTCTGATGTTTTTTTTAACTCGTGATTTTGTGATGATTGATTTGTAACTTTTTCCTTTGTTACCCCCCTTACTCAATGCCCTGAACAGGGGCCTGTAAGGTATTTTAAATAAATAAATACTATCCCGTGCAGGCGTCCCCCGTGCTCTCAAAGGGGGAGTACCCACAAGGCCATCTAGACTGTTTTATCTAGCGGTCCTGTGAAAGCAGACGACATGTGCAGCAGAGGAAAAAGATTAGCCTGGGTTCATTTTAATGTCGTTGCTGGCATTTGGAACTGGTTGAAACAGCGCAGGTCGAAGTAAAGAGACAGTGCAGATGCTACGGGTACGAACGCACTGCCTAATTTGAATCCCCTGCTGAACGATCTCTAGCCATGCACGGTAGGACAGGGAAAACGAAGTGATATGCTCAAGCGCAGTGAATGCGGGTGGAATGCTTACGTCGTCGGCCGTGATGAAGAAGTTCCAAGGCAGGAGGGAGCCGATGCCGAAGAGGAACATGGTGAAGGTGACAAAGTTGTACCTGCGGGGGAAGCGCGGGGGAAGTGACCCTGGGGACGTGTTTCATGGGGAATCGTAACAATATCATTTGCCGCAATTACGTCACGTGTGTCATAAATTCTAATGAGGCTATTAAGTAGAAAAGAAGAGCGTTATGGAAAGTTCCTCTAGCGCGTTTTCTTTTTAGCGGGCTAATTTAATTCAAACCGATTTGGGCATATTGAACCACACCCGAAAGTTTTAAATTGCATGCAGGAATATCGGGCAAAGACACAAACCCCAAAATCAGTTTTTTTTTATAGTGCTCGTATCTGGTGTGGAGTTGTACAGTCACGAAGTGGATGTATTTGGAATGGTCAGCTCACAACACTGGGCGAAACTGTTGAAATATATCAATACACCATCTGCTCTCCAATTTATGCCTACTTGTTGGCTACCATGTTAGAGGTTAGGCATCAGGTATAACATCCGAAGTTCTTCGCCACCGGTAGCGCGATAAAGCTTCAAGATGCAAAATGAAGCACTCACGGATCTTTTGGTCCGAGGGGCGCCGGCATCTTGGAAGCAGGAGGTAGTTCCGTGGAACTGAAAGTGGAACATTTTATGCCGTCAGTTTTGCGTAGCGGCAACGAACCATGCAGATCTGCAAAGTAACCCCCCCCCCCTTTACCTCCTCTACCCTCGCACCCCTTTCGTCTTAGCATAAAGCGACGTCTTTATTAGCGAAAGAGGGACCAGGGACGGAATTCTGAGTTGTGTCCGTTTCGAAAAAGCCCATTTTGTGTCTGTTTCAGTCATGACGTAATTACACTTGCGAGGCCCCTGACCAATGGTGTCGTCTTGCTCGTGCAGGTCACATCCGGTCGTCTGCTTTCAGCCAATCAGGGCTCGCACAAAGTGGACGCTTTGAAACGGACATGAAATGGACGAAACTGAGAATTCTGCTCCAGATTAATCAGTTACACTCAGTTTTCTTCTCTCTGCGGCTGCAAAGACGGACGCCGACGGACGGAGTTTCATACTGCAAAAAACCGGTTATGCGGAAGAGAGGCAGAATGCGGTCGAAGAGCGACTTTTAACGAAACGCTGTTCGTAAGTTCTGTTTTTGCAGAAATGAGATAGAAGAAAACGGTCTTTACGGCGGAGAAAGCGAAACGTCCTCCATCCATCCGGAGTTTTAGCTTGCCGAAGGTTCCATATTTTTCCTGGAGCCGAAAATCTAAAAACCCGGATATAAAGCGTGTAGCTGGGAGAGGTGTGTAAAGACTTGGTAGGGTAGAAGCTTGGGCGTGTTGGTGATTCATATTCGACTAAAATGCACAGCGCAGAAGACATTGAGTAATTCAGGCTTGTGGAGTGAAAGTAATGCAAATAACCTCGGCCGGCACCACCGAAGTATAACCGGCCTAACCCGGTTGTACAATAAATGAATTGGCCAAAAGGCAAGCGCGATTTGGATGCGGCTTCGATTCCCGGCCGCGGCGGCCGCTTTTCTGATGGGGGCGAAAAAAAAGAAAAAAAGACCCGTGTGTACGAGATTTCGGCGCACGGTAAAGATCCACAGGTGGTCAAAATTAATCCCGGAGCCCTCCACTACGGCGCGCCTCATTGCGTGCGTTGCGTCGGCGCATTAAACCCTACAATCAATCAATCAATCAATCAATCAATCAATCAATCAATCAATCAATCAATCAATCAATCAATCAATCAATCAATCAATCAATCAATCAATCAATCGAGATTTGGACCGCCAAAGGTGAGGGATAAAATTAAAGGGGGGAAAACTACTCAAGCGACACCACGGCCATGAGAGTGGGCCCGGAGACACCCCCTGATCTCCCCTGGGAAGCAGCGGAAGGGGTTTGGTTGTGAGGGAATGGGTAGGAGGAGAAGGGGAGGGGTATATGAGTTTGGAAGGGAATGGGACAGCGAGTTTTTGCTCTGACCCTTACAAGTCCGACTTCTTTTCAGGCCTGATCTGTCACCTCAGGAGGAGCATCAGACTAGGCCAATTGCGAATTATGCGGCCTCTGCAACGGGGTTCGACAGGGACAAACCCGCCGCGGTGGCTGAGTGGCTAAGGCGTTGTGCTGCTGAGCCCAAGGACGCGGGTTCGATTCCCGGCCTCGGCAACCGCTTCTCTGATGGGGGCGACAATAAAAAAAAAAAAAAAAAAAAACGCCCGTGTGTTCGAGATTTCGGCGCTCGTTAAACATTCCCTGCGGGTGGTGGAAGTTAATCCGGAGTCCTTCGCTACGGCGCGCCTCATAGGCCAGGCGTAGCTTCGGTGCGTTAACCCCCGTAATTCGAATGAGAAGGACAGGTACAAGAGACAAGAGAGGGCACAGGACAGCGCCTGTCCCGCGCACCCTCTTTTGTCTCTTGTCCATGTCCTTTGAAGGACGCAATAAAAGTGCCGTAATTTCATTCTAGCTACAATAAAGCCAGGTACTTGGAAATGCCCGAAAACACGGGGACAGGATAGACCACGAACATCAGAGGACGTAGAGCACAACTCACGGCTTTTCTTGATAACCAACAACTCGGAGCATGGATCGTTCCGTGTCGGCGGCGATTCCCCTTCGCGGCGCATTCTGACCGACGAGATTTAGTAACAATTACGCGACGTCACTACGCATCCGTTTATTGTTCACGGCCGATAGAGGGATTCTGGAAACAAGGTTAATATGCTACGGAAGTTTGCTGCGCCGTTTTAGAGGTCACGTGCACACGCGCGCGCTTCGACTGCCCGCGTTCGGCACTTCGTCTGACGCGCGGCTGCTATTTGGCCCTGGAAGCCCGCATGGAGCCAGCTGTGCTCTCCTGCGCGTGTATATGTACAAAACGACATTCGCGGTAGAGGAGCCACGAGTAGCGCACCTGCTCAGTCCTCTCTCTTATCCTGTCGCGAACGAACGCCGCACGAAAAGTATACGGCGAGAGTTGTTTTGTTCTGCTCGCCGTGTCGACTCAGGTTTTATTGGCCTATGACTGGTATTATTGGCCTACCTAAACGCGAAACTTTTTGTCCGTCCATCCGTTTGTTCATCCGTTTGTCCATCCGTTTGTCCGTCTGTCTGCCCGTCCGTCCGTCTGTCCGTCCGTCCGCCCGACCGACCGTCCATCCGTCCGTCCATCCGGCTGTCTGTCTGTCCATCTGTATGTCCGTCCATCCGCCCGACCATCCGTCCGTCCGTCGGTCTGTCTATGTGTCTGGCTGTTCATCTGTCCGTTCGTCCGTCTGTCTGTCCGTCCATCTGTCTGCCTGTTCGTTCGTCTGACCTTCCGTCCGTCCGACTGTCTGTCTGTCTGTGTGTCTCTCCGTCCGTCCGTCCGTCCGTCCGTCCGTCTGTTCTTCCGTTACACAACGTCGCGCAGTGAGCGTGCTGTTACACCGATTGCCCCATTTTATTAAGACGAGCATATACAGCTCTGCTAAAAGCTATCATGAAGGGTTTCGTTAAAGGAATATCGTCACTGCTAAGTGTTATCGAGAGCGAGAGAAAATTCTTTAATGAGACTGAAGATCAGCCCTGCATAATGTTTGGCTTGCTACTTCAGATGGTTGATGAACATGTGATGAGGGTTAAACGCTAAAATGAATAATACAAATAAGAAAAAAAAACGAAAGAAAATCCACCAGATCGACACACGCACACACATGCAAAAAAATGGCTGCGGCTTAGCTCCGCTAACCTTGGATATGCAAAGCAAAAGCTTGGCTTAGTCTGGTTGAGTCTTGGTTTAGCTTGGTTAAACCTTTGATTTAGCTGTAGTGCCGACCACGTCTGAAAGCCGTTTGGTTCCGTGCAACGCTCAAAGAAGGAGGCCGGGCGAACACGGCGTTCATTCAAGGCGAACACACCGTTCCTTTTCGCCGGGTGCGAGACGAGTCACGCTGCCCGAAACGACCCAGCGCCGCATGCATGAGAGGCTGCGGGGGTGGTTGGCTGCCTCGGCCGCAGCGGCGGTGGCGACCGCTGTCGGCGCCCGCGGGCACCAACAGCAGGCCCGGAGAATCACGCGATGCGCTTCGAAGGGTGTGTCGCCGGGGGTGTGTACCCGGTCAAAAGGTCATTTGCCCATTCTACACGAAATCGCTCGACGAAAGTAGTAAAGCTTTGCTAGCGACAGAAGCAGTCACAAGCTTTAGTCGAGTCCAGAGTCTCTAAAAAGTTTCCAATTGCCATGTACGGCAATTATTCTTCAACTGCGGTTCAGCAGAATTTTGTTCGATTCGAGCCCACTCGACCTCACTTGAAGTTCATATGAACAATGATGGGCTGCCTGTGCGCCCATCCTTACCAAGCTCAACGTTTTCAGGCGAAGCTTTCTACGCCTAACTGATGGCGACCGTCTCGTCACCAGAACAAAGTGCAGGAAAACCAACTTTACACAATGGGTTTCACAAAACGATGACGATAATAATCGAAGGCACATAAAGCATCCCAAGAAAAAAAAAGCGCTTCCCGTGCTCTGAATGAAACCTGGGTCACTCGCCTACGCTAGAAGCAGCTTGGATTTTGGACTCAGACTTTGGCTCCGGTTGCATGGGAAAAAAGCTTCCCGTTTTAACAGCGGAAGTGTTGTTGCTGGTCGTAGTGTGCGCGGCGTCAATAAAAATTCGCGGGGCATAGTTACGCCTGCCGTTTACCGCGTTCCTTAGCGCTCGCTTTACGAGGAGCTCCCGGCGTCATCCAGGCTTTGGGGTGGCGCTCGTGAGAAACAATACAAAGAAAACAGTTCATGTGCGTACGCGCCCCAAGAGGGGAGCACAAGCCAGCTCGCGCTACAGGCGCCCAGCTCGCGAAGCCGGTTGCCGCCGGTTCTAGCGCGTGCTGACGCGTTCAACGTCGAGAGAGAGAGATTGGATTGGATTGGAGTAAACTTTATTTGTGCCTGCAGATCGGCGTTTTTGTGCGCCGTGACGCGGGCCCGGTGTCGTCCTAGGGGTTAGCCGTTACTCGGTCCGAGCCATCCGCTCTCCGTTGACGGCTCGCGAGTCTCGTGCCTTTCGAGCGCCCTCAGGACCTGCTGGACGGCCCAGAGTTGATGTTCGCGGTCGTAGCTTTTCGCGGCTTCTTCCAGCCGCGGCGAGATGGTTCTCGATGCCGCTTCCTCCGATTGTTTTGAGCAGTCCCACAGGATATGGTACTGGTCGGCCGCCTCCCTACGGCACACCTTGCACCTGTCGGTCGGGTACGCTTCTGGGTACATTCGATGCATCAAGGCCGGGGTCGGTAGCGACCCGGTCTGTAGCTGTCTTAGAAGTACGGCCTCCGCCCGGCTCAGCCCCGGGAGCGGGGGTGGGAGAGCTCTGCGAGCCAAGGAGGAGGAGGAAAAACTTTATTGGTGGCAAAAAGTAGATTTTCGTCTTCCCAAGTGAGAGGAGCCCTCATTCCAGAGCCCCTGTAGCTTTGGCTGTCGCGCGGGCCCTCTCGACCAGTCTGCGCTGATCTTCCAGGGTCGAGCTGGACAGCGCGGCCTCCCACTGTTCACGCGAGCGAGGCGGTAGGCCTCCGTGATCTCGCCGTAGTCAGTCATGCGATCTTTGGCTCCGAACCACGCGGGACGGTCGGTCGCGGGGGCGTGGTTGGTTGGAGCTCGTGCCGCCACGTGTGCCGTCTCGTTGTGGTTCACGTTTCTTGCTGACGCGCACTCGCCTGCATGCGCCGAGAACCACTTGATCCTCACTCTTATTTATTGCAATTTGACTCCGCGCAGCATGCGCGCGGCCTCTTCACAGATGCGCCCCTTGGCGTAGTTGCGTACCGCCGTTCTCGAATCGCTTAGCACCGTGCGGCAGTCTGTGTCGGCAATGGCCAGGGCGATGGCGACCTCCTCCGCGCATTCCGCCTTGGTGCATCTGACGCTCGCCGCCGTCCTCACGGCACCCGTGGACGCTTCGATGACAGTAGCGGCGAAAGCCCCTCGTTGATATTCGGCCGCGTCCTAGTACTGCGCGTGTCCGTCATTGGCGTGTAGGTCGATGAGGCCCTTGGCTCTCGCATTCCTTCTTCCCTTGTTGTATTCCGGGTTCATGTTTCTCGGTAAGGGGTCTATCCTGATCTTGCTCCGGGTCTCGTCGGGGACGGAGAGTTTGGCATTCTCCTCGTCCTGACATCCGAGACCCAGGTCTTCGAGTATCTTCCTCCCAGCCTTGGTTGTTGACAGGCGCTCGAGTTGAGCCGTTCGTTGCGCCTCCGCGATCTCTTCAAGCGTATTGTGTACTCCTAGCTTCAAGAATCGGGGCGTGCTCGTGGACTCGAACAAGCCGAGCGCCGACTTGTATGCTTTTCGGATGATGGCGTTGATCTTGTTCCGTTCGTGTTGCAGCCAGTTGTGGTAGGCCGCTACGTACGCGATGTGGCTGACGACGAAGGACTGGACGAGCCTGATCAGGTTGTCCTCCTTCATGCCGGCTTTGCGGGACGTGATTCTCCTGACGAGACGCATCGCGTCGGCCGCCTTGGCGGTGAGACGGGCGACGGTCTCGCCGTGTCTTCTGTGCTTCTCGATGACCATGCCCAGGACTCTGATCTTGCTGACCTCGGGGATCGTCTGCCCGGACCGCGTTACGATCTTGATGTTCTCGTGCTCTCACCGCTGACTGTTTTTGGTGTTGCCTTTTCGTGGTGGTATTATCAGGAGCTCCGAATTGCTTGGCGAGCAGACGAGGCCGGAGCCGTCGAGATGGTCTTCGATGGCGTTGACGGCCTCCTGCAACTTTGCCTCGATCTGGGAGTCGCTGCCGCCGGTCGTCCATATCGTTATGTCGTCGGCGTAGATGGTGTGCCAGAGCCCCACTTTCGCGAGCCTGTCGGCCACTCCTATCATTACCAATTTGAACAGTAGCGGCGAGATCACGGACCTTTGCGGTGTGCCGGTGCTCCCGAGCTTCTTGTCTTCCAGTTGTATGTCCCCAGCTCGCAGCTCGACGGTCCTGTCCGTCAGGAAGTCCTTGATGTAACTGTAACTCCTTTCGCCCATGTTGAGCTTGGAGACTTTGGACAGAATCGCCGAGTGTTTCACTTTATCAAAAGCGCTCTGCAGGTCGAGCCCCAGGATGGTCTTGTTGTCTCGCGAGATGCCGGTGTCGCCCACGGTTTCGTTCTTGAGCTGCAGCATCGCGTCTTGTGCGCTCAGGCGCTGTTTGAAGCCAATCATCGTGGCGGGGTACAGTCCTTCCCTCTCCAGGTAGTCCTGGCATCGGTTCATCAAAACGTGCTCCAGCACCTTGCCCACGCAAGACGTGAGCGAAATGGGCCGGAGGTTGTCCGTTCCGGTTGGCTTGCCCGGCTTGGGTATCAGGATGGTCTTGGCCTTCTTCCAATGCTGCAGCAGTGTCCCCGCTTTCCTGCATTTGTTGTAGTAGCCCGTTAGGCTTTCGACGGATTTGTCGTCGAGGTTCTTGAGTGCCTTGTTGGTGATGCGGTCCGGTCCGGCCGCCGACCTGCTGTTGAGGTCCTGCAGCGCCGTGCGAACCTCTTCTACGTCGATGTCTCTGTCGAAGCGCTCGTTGTGTAGCCCCCCGTACAGCCCGTGGTGTTCCGTGGACGTAGTCGGCAGGTATCTGTCGCTGATGTGGTTCATCACCTTGTCGGCTCCGTGCTTAGTGACTTCCCGATAGATAAGTTTCGCCAGTCGGTCCCTCTGGTGCGACTTACTCTTAGTTTCGTCGAGCAGATGCTTAAGCAAGTTCCATGTTTCCCCATTGTGCATCTGGCCATCGGCGGCGTTGCATATCTCGTTCCACTGCTGCGCGCATAGCGTGTGATGCGACAGTGTTCCTCGATTGCTTTGTTGAGTTCTGCGACTTTTTTTCGTAGCCTACGATTGAGGCGTTGCTCTCGAAGAGGTGGGCCAGCCGGCTGTCCATCCTGTTCGTTTCAAGGTCTGTTTCTATGCTCTTGGTTGAGTTCCGAACGTCATTTAGAACCTTGTTGGTCCACACTTCGATGTCGTCGATTTCAGTCTTTTCTTCCTGCTCCTGATTTCTGGTGTCTCTGAAAGCGGTCCAATCGATCCACGTATGTTTCCTGACGTTATTACTACGACGATTTTCACGATCATGTGGTCGCTGCCGAGGTCCACCCCCGTGTTCCTCCACGTGGCCGTGATCGGTTCATTGTTCTTGACGAACGTTAGGTCGGGGGTGGTATTTCGGGACACGGAGTTACCAAGTCTCGTTGGGTGAGCCGGGTCGGTTATGAGGGCATAGCCGAGTCCCGCCGTGTCTTGGGATAGGTTTCTGCCTTTCGCATTACTTTTGACGTAGCCCCACGCCGTATCCATCGCGTTAAAGTCACCGCACGCAATCAGCGTGCTGTGGCCGGCCGTCGTGCTTGCCTTGTGAAGAATGGATTTGAACTTCTGCAGTTTCTGCGATGGATTACTGTAGATGTTAAAAATGAAGATGCTGTTTCTTCTTTGCTTGGTCGGTATGAGTTCAGTGAGCGTGTGTTCGATCTTCACGTTGCTTAGCCGGTGTTTAACGAAGGTGAGTCCCTGCCTGACCAGGGTGCACAGGCCTCTGCCGTCGGGCGGGCCCACGTGCACCCTGTAGCCTGGAAGGGACGGCTTGTCCGTTAGCGTTTCTTGAAGTAGAAACACCTTGGGGTTTGCGCGCGGCGTGCGGAATGTGTTGCTGGACCACTGCCCTCTCCTAGACGAAGCCGCGGAAGTTCCACTGCCACATTGTTATGCCTGTGGAGTTAGTGGCCATGATTGTCCTAGTCGGAATTCTCCGGGTTGCGGCACTTGGTTGACTGGCTGCTGTAGGGGCGCGAACGTTGGGTGGCTTAGTATTAGCTGCACGCTTCTTTCCAGAGTGTTGAGTCTGGTGACGTTCTCCGTTTGAAAGCCGTCTATGGCGTCCTTCATCGACTTGATCATACCCTCCAGGTAACAACAGCCTGGAGGGTATGATCACCGCACTGTCTTCGCTGTTCCAGGGGCCTAAAAAGTCCATCATGCTGAGAATTCTCGTCCGTAGTAAACTTCGCGCTCTCATTCGCGCCGAGTTGAAATGTGGACAAACACAGAACAGGTGTTCAGTGTCCTCTCGTACACCGCAAAGGGGACACAGAGGTGATGCCACCAGACCGATTTTGTTAAGAAAGCTTTTGGTATAGGCTACTTTTAGGCGCAGGCGATGTAAAGCACACTCTTTTTGCCTGGATAAACCGTGAGGTAGGTATACGAGACGTAGACTGCGGGTCGACATCGGGATAAATGTGAAAGCCTGCGGGCAAAAGAATCCGAGCCCGCCAGTCATGCATGAAGAAGTCGACGATATAGATGGATATGACGATGACTACTACCACTAGCACAGTGAAAAGCGAGGACGGAACATGTAGATAAACAATCTCTAACCTAATGCAATGCGTGGTGGTGTTTTTCAGTGGTTACACAGAAAAAAATCCTCCAGCTTCGCTATGGTTCAAGCATTGCGCGACTTAGTGCAAGCTTGGCTAATTTTTTAACCATCTTTCTCTTTAAGAAAGGAGCTTTGATTTATGTGTTATTCGCAGCTTCAGTTCTCTCTATTCGAGCTTGAACACTTACCTCCGACGACGGGGGAATTCTGCGTTGGCGTTTTACGGCGTCGACGAAGACTACGCTATAAAAACGAAAGCTGCCGCGGGAGTTAAACGAAAGGGCGGGAGTTAAGATAAGGCCGGTGCAATGCAGTGCCTCTCGTCGTTGCAGGATTTTGTGGACGGTCGTTATAGTCGGAGTGTGGTGTGAGCGTGTTCACCGCGTAGTTTCGGCTTCACTGGGGCCTTAAAGCGAATCCCGTTTTACGACAAAGATAGGAAGCCTAGACGAGAAGCTGTGCATAGAAGACGGGTCAAGGGCTGCGTTCCGTCGTTCGGCGAGCGGTTTCTTGCGCATTTCGTGGTAAAACTCTTGCTGCGTGGTTTACCTAAAGCCACGAATCACTTTAAGTGCAGAGCACTTTAGCAGCTCGCCTTGTCGTCGTAGCTCGCTCGCTGGACCCAAGTAGAGCCACACGGCGTTCCCTCGTAGCGGCTGTCGTCGCGAAGTAACCCAGAGGCTTGGAAAGCCAAGCGGTTTACATAGTCATAAGCGTTCGAAACTCGTCACGCACTGGCGTTTGTCATACATCTCCCCGTTGTTTAGCGCAAAGAAAACTAGGTACACTTGAGGCAAAACATACGTATAATTAACCGCCAGCGTCCGCGTTTATTTAGTTAGGAATGGTTGTTGGGTTAATTTTTACGATAGTAAGGGAAAAAAGTGGCATGCAACGCCGGCACGTGCGGGAGGAAAAGCAAGCACAAAAACAACAGAACGCCCGCTGGCGCAATTTCAGGCAGGGCCGCGCGAGCATGGCGAAGGCGGGAAATTTGAACCGCTTTGGGTGGTAGCAGTGAGCGGATAACGGCGCTACAGCCCATTATAGTGAATCACTGCTCCTCACTTCTGACCGATTTCACATTGAGTGGAACGGCTTTAATTTTTTAAAATACACACAACCGATTTTAAAGGCGATATTGTTGCTTGGTCTACTACGCATAAATATTGATCTGTCTGTATGTCTGTGTGCCTGTATGTGAATCGATTCAACCATTCGGTCAAAGTGAACCAGAAGCTGCTCAATAGTTTTACGTACCCACAGCCAAATGTAAACGTCTAAGTCCGGTGTCAATGCTCATAAATGTCAACATTGTTGAACAAGAACAGGACATTACGCAAATATAAGCAGGAATTCAATAGACAAGTGATATTTAGAGTGCTCCTTTATCAAAAAAAAATTATTGATGCTTGATTTTTGTGAAATGAAATAATACATCCACTGCACACACACAAAAAAAAAACCACTCCGTCGCCTGCTGTCGTCCGCGCCCCTATCACTTCTGGCGGCATTTTAAGAAATCAAGCGGCAACAGTTACGATAGGTTCCACTACATAGTTTCCACGTTCTGCTTGGAACGCATGTGGACTAGGGCAACGCGGTTCTATAAACGTTGAAGTAGGGCGCCTCGATTCACGCGCGTCTCCGCCGTACGGCAGCGCTGGCATCGAGGAACCCGGCCTAATGCAGTGGAACGCGGTAAATTTAAATTAGCTTGAGTAAACCGCTAGCGTGTCTACCTTGGGAGGAGCGCGACGGAAGAGAAGCAGCATGAAAGGTAAGGTGAGCGGGAAAGCAAAGGGAGGCATTTCCTTGGCAAATGTAGACGAAAGACTGTCGTCTTTTGTCGACATTTGCAACAAAAGGAGCAGATACGCGGGCAATTTTTTTTTTGGAGTGCATGTCGTCTAGTTCATACGAAAGCCAACGTTTTGTATACTGGGGTAGCCGCAAGGAATTTTTAAATAAATTGGCGGAAATAGTTTTTAATTTGGCACTAAACATTATGAAATCTGAAAGATGGCGCCATGTGACACAAACGTGACACTACCGTACGTATGCATGTAACTCCGTCCGTTTCAATACGTGATATAGAAACCGCATAGAGGAATATGAAAGACGGCACTTTATTATTGTGTTAGCTGGGGAAAACTTTTAAATGCCTCTTTTAATCTCACGTAGTGTTTGTCTGGAAGATCTGGAACATGCTGGAACATCTAAAAATTACGCTTTGAAACTTTATATGGCCCTATCAGGAAAACCGTCTCGGTTCAAGGTGTTTTAAGTGATGGACTCTCATTTGGGATAGAGAGCGTATAGTACACACAAATCGGGTGTCTGTCCCTTTATGTGCCCGAGGAAGTTTTAGAGTTCTCTGTGGACGACCCTTCAAGCGAAAAGGGCTGGAAGTGCGGCTAGTGGGAAATGAAACAAAACATGATACACGCATTGTTTGTGACTCTTATTCGACCCCCAAACACAAGCAGATTAGGATTACAATTGGTAGACGTCAAGTAGTGATGATTTATCCGTATGAATTCACAAATTCCCGTGAGCGCACCTTATTATATTGAGCCAAGCAATTGGGTTTACCTGCTAATATTGCAGTTCTGAAATTTGGAAATGCTAAAGACTCAAAGGCTCGACGCAATTAAGCTCGATACATTTTTGCAGATAAAAGAGGAAAACGACAGATAACTTCTTCCTGAGGAAGCCGTCAAGTGCGTGTAAGCGATAGAGCGAGGGAGCGGCTGCAAATGGAGTGTGCATTATTTATCGACAGATCCCGAGGGAACAGGTTGGGCCTCATTTCACACCCCATCGCCTCGACACCCCCACTTGCTCCTGTCACATGACCATGGAGGGTAGTGACGTAAGGACCAATGTCACGTGAAAAAGATTGTTTCTGTAAGGTGACCAAGCGTCCAGAGAAAGAGAGAGAGAGAGAGAGAGAGAGAGAGAGAGAGAGAGAGAGAGAGAGAGAGAGAGAGAGAGAGAGAGAGAGAGAGAGAGAGAGAGAGAGAGAGAGAGAGAGCTTCTTTTCCTTAGGTTTAGGTTGTTTTGTGGTTTCGGGCATCAAGCCACCGAGCGATCACAAAGACTGCCGTCGAGTGAGTCCGCGGTGTGCTTATGGGTCACGTGATCCAAAACGAGAGAAAAATGTAAAAAAAAAAGAAAAGTACCGATTTATTTATTACGGTGTTGAACGAGTTCGAGCTCGATAAGTGGGACAACCAGAGGCTGCGCCATGAATTTCTGTTATCGCACGAAGCGTTCGGCTGTCAAAGTCGCGTCACACAAGCGGTAGCCACGATATGAGTGGCGCGCATCCAACTGCGGGCGACAGCGGGTCTACGCCCGGCTCGACGGTGATGGTGATAAAAATGACAACGCAAATGCAGTGTGCTAGCGTTAAACGAAATCGAGCGCTGAAATGTGCTACTAAAAACAATGAAAATAAAAACGAAAGCAGAAACGAATTGATATCCTTCACTTTAACACTTGGCGTTCGCTCGCATTTTGCCAGCGTTCAGTAGATTGACGATAATTTCGACTGCAAGAGATTGTTGATTTCGTTAGCGATCGCTTCTTTATTTTCTTAGACTACGTAGCGAGTATTTTCGTATGTCTTACCAGAGTCCTTCAATGCTTCTCTTGTCATGAAACTCCCGGCCAAATTTCGTACGGGGACAAAGGCTACCGCGAGGGGCGCCACCGCAGATCGGAGGGCATCGGGCGGCCGCCGCTGCTCTTTAGCCAGACCGGCAGGTAGGAACGCAGTAGCAGCATGTCCGTTCGCACCAGATTTTTTCGCCACTCACAAAATAATAAGTCCATTTGAGCGGCCCGCGACACGTAAAGCGAAAGCACACTGCTGATAAGGCGGCGAGCGTCTGTTTTATCTTATTCCGTGGTCCGTTACCTGCCAAACGCGCTCTGACCACGCCCCCGGCTGCCCTCCGATCAACACCAGCGCCGCGGCGCGGCAGAGTACGAAGCTCTTCCATAGCGTGACGGCGAAGTTTCATGACCAGAAAGGTACTGAAGGACTCTGGTCTTACGTAAAACAACGCGGATAATTCACGGAAGAATTCACTAGGTGGATAGTGTAGCCCCTTTGCTCGGCTGGGCGTGCGCTGTGATACCGGCGACGTACCGAGTCGTGGAAAAGTAGGTACCCTTATAGACGACGGTCGCTTTTTAATATAGCCAATAGGAGACCGCTGGGGCCTTTCGCGGTTGCCACGGTTACTTATCACCTCCCCTTATGTTGCTGCTATACGCACACCTTCATGATGAACGTTTCGTCGTAGTCGTCACATTCGGACTTTTCGACAATTCCTTCCGGAGGGAAATAAACCGGAAATCTTTTTTTTTTTTTTTGAGGGGGGGGGGCAGACAGACAGACAGAGAGAAAAGCCTTTACCCGAACCAGGTGAGGTAAGCCCTGCAAACGGCAGGACTTGCTACTTCCGATGTGTTAAAGAATACACAAATGAGCAACATAAAGGCGTAAAATGCATAATAAAGCACAGACATATCATCATCACCAGCCTATCTACGCCCACTGCAGGGCAAAGGCCTCCCCCATTATTCTCCAATTGCCTCGGTCCTGTGCCGACTGTGACCAATTTATCCCCGCAAACTTCTTTATCTCATCTGCCCATCTAACTTTCTGCCGCCCCCTGCAACGCTTGCCTTCTCTAGGGATCCATTCTGTTACCCTTAATGGCCAACGGTTATCTTGCCTTCGCATTACATGTCCTGCCCACGTCCATTTCTTCTTCTTAATTTCTACTAATATGTCTTTAACACCAGTTTGCTCCCTGACCCACTCCGCTCTCTTCCTGTCCCTTAATGTTACACCTATCATTTTCCGCTCCATTGCCCGCTGAGTTGTTCTCAATTTAAGTTGAACCCTCTTAGTGAGCCTCCAAGTTTCTCCCCGTAGGTGAGTACCGGTAAGATGCAGCTGTCATACACTTTCTTCTTCAGCGACAATGGTAGGCTGCTATTCATTATCTGAGAATGTCTGCCATATGCACCCCACCCCATTCTGATCCTTCTAATTATCTCTGCCTCATGGTTTGGATCTGGGGTCACAACTTGGCCTAAGTAGATATATTCGCTTACCACTTCCACTGCCTCGCCACCTATGTCAAACCGCTGTGCTGTCCCGAGGTTATTGATCATTACTTTAGGTTTCTGCATATTAATTTTCAGTCCCACGGTTCTACTCTGTTCGCCCAGTGCGGAAAGCATGCTTTGTAATTATTTATGTAGGCTTTGCTAAATCTCTGGTGTGGAAACAACGTTCTAACCAACAGCATGCCATTCTCTACAGCACGGAAGAAATATGGGGGAGCGTCGACGTCATCAGTATTTTTATCGAGCCCGCTAAGCAGATGGCCCAGTGTTGGCCCAGTGCGGAAAGCATGCTTTGCAATTCGTCCCCCGAGTTTGCAGCGATGGCGTAGAGGTAGAACACCCGTCTCGCGTGCAGAAGGACCGTGGTTCGAATCCCGGTGCCGGACAATTCCCACCGGATTAAAAAAAAAATCCGCGTATTGATGGAATTGCACAAAGGGGCTTGGGGTGCGGCCTGACCCCGGCGACCATTGCCGGCAATGCACCCCCTCACCAGAGCAGGATTGGCCACCCTGGTGTAGTAATGGCCACAACCTCCCATGAATACGCCAACTGACAGACATATACATATACAGAATAAACCTGGGTAGAGAGCAACCTCTCTCACATTCATGGCCGTCCACACTGCTGGCACGCATACATATACGTTCAGATACCTACACTTTATCACTATCTCCAGCCTCCTGAAGAGGCATACGTATCAAATTCGATTACAAAAGAAAACATCACTCTCCGCTCTCGCCTCCCACGCCAAACATGCGCTCGCCTAGCCTCCATCACACAGGGGCCCAAACTGTTCTTCTGCAGGCTCGCGCCCAGTCCAATTACATCGAGCAGTGCACTAACGTCACCGCTATGTTCCCCAAGCCTCGCCAAAGACGGATCCAGAGTGACAACTCGGGGAGGCAGTACGGTGCGGTGGATTATGTGATGATTTTGCGTCACTGGCCTTCTCTGTCAACTGCTCAGAAGGCGATTAACGAACTCTTACGTTTTCTACGGGCGACGAACCTAAACTCCAGACTATAGACAGAAAGCCTTCAGCGGCAATCACTAAACTTGAACGTTTAGCGTTTCAGCGCTGGGCATACCTGTCAACTTCAATTTTTCTTCATTCTTTCCTTTCTCTTTTTTGCCTATGTACCCTTTCCCACGTGCAGGATAGCAAACTAGGCTCTAGCCAGGTTAACTTTCCTGCCTTTCTTCTACGTCCTTCCTTCCTTGTGTGAAGTGTAGATGGGAAGGGAGGGAAGGCTGGTATGCACTGCTGGTACGCGTTCGACACATTTGGCTGGAATGTAATTGTATTCGTCCAAATCTATATTTGTGGCCCTTACCGAAGCCCTAGGGTTGAAAGGTAGCACAGAGACAGTTAGTTTAAGAGGTGACTAAAAGAAGATTAGGGTGCTGGTGGAAGAAGAGCACAGAGCGGTTGTAAGGTCCACTTATGAGATCAGCGGCCAGGCGCCCGGGCTGCGCGTGAGAACCCACCACTCTGTCTGGGGGCTCAGCACTGTGGACTCTACGCCGCAGCCGTCGCCGATTCGTCACGGCGCGCACGGGAGACGGATTGTCTGGCCCATCGAATACCACGGGGATAATCCCCCATTGAGAAAGCAGACGGCGCCGCCGGATTCCGAGAACCGTCGACGTGACGTGCGGAGATGGTGGAATTACCGGCGTCGAAGCGCGCGCTGCGCGAGACACCATTGTTAACGCGCCCCGGGCGGCATAGTGCACTGTCGCCGCCTTTCGCTCTCACCCCGTGGGTTCGCGCGCACCTGCTCGTCCGCGAGCGTGCCGTTGACCCAAAGATGGCGGCGCCTCATTGAATATTCCGTAGCGCGCTGAGTGACAGCTGTCTACGTGAATTTGGGCACTCCCTTACGCGTGTACGAACGCTACAGGGGCGTTCCCGAGAGAGGGTGATCTCGATGTGTTATAAGGCTGAACTTGGCCGTTGGAAATCGTTCTCGTCTGAGCGCCGAGCTGGGCAGTTCTTGGCGGGACACGGAGTCTCGACCGTTAAAGCTAGGTTGGGATTTGTGAGCCCCCTAGGCTAGAGGTTAAGATCGCGTCGGAGGTTTAGGGTACAGCGCCGTACCGGGCAACTAGACGGATCTTGCGGCGAGACAGAGTCTCGGCCGTCGTTTCTCGAGTGGTTTGTATACGCTCCGAGAATAGAAGAGTTAGACGAAGTTGAGGAGCTCGAGTGATTTGTGCGCACTCGGAGCTAGCGTCTAGCTGCAGTTTGAAGTTTTTCGTCCTTATTACTCATGTACCCAGTTATCCTACTGTAAATAGCTGCATATAAACTCTTCGTTTCATTTAATCAACCCCAACGCCTTGAGTTCGTCAATTCGACCGCCGTCTCCAAGAACTTCAACACCATCGCCCTGCCAGCCTCCTGCCAAATCAACCGGACACCGGGCGATTGGGTTCCTGATCGACACCGGAGTTCGGGGAAACGAACCATAACCATCTTTACTGCGGTATACAGCCTAGGGCAGCTACCATCGTATGTTCGGGCCACCCGTTAATAGCAGCGCTAGAAGTAAACATAGATGGATTCTTCTGTGAGCTGACCTACGCCATCGCCCCAATACAAAGAGGATACCGCTGTCAATCAATCAATCAATCAATCAATCAATCAATCAATCAATCAATCAATCAATCAATCAATCAATCAATCAATCAATCAATCAATCAATCAATCAATCAATCAATCAATAACAAACTGTGGTTGATTCCTCTGTCATAGGAATCAGTAAAACACGAAAGTGAAATCTGCAGCGAAATCTGCAGCTGAGCACGATTTACGGTTCGGCAGCTGTCTTGTGGGTGTGCTTGGCGAGCGACGTCCTGCTGGCGGGTGGCTTCGGCAAAGGTGTAATGGCGTCATTTCCGTGACGAATATGACGTCAGTGAAATCTTGGGGTATCGCGGCATAAAACACTTTTGTGTTAAAATATAAAACCAGAAAACGAAAAACCCAAAGTACAACGTACTCTTCAGTAGTAAAGGCTGCTTCCCCGCAATAAGAACCTGTGTGCAGGGGTGCACCCTTCACAGGCCGCTTGCTTCGTTTCCTGGCGTTACTTCCGTGGCGGATATGACGTCGCCTAAATGTTTGTGTATCCGGGAATAAAACAGTTTTAATAAATAACTGCATAAATAAATAAATTGTGTTGGCTTGGCAGCGTTACCCCGCGGGATCCTTGGGGGATCCACCACTGGGACGGCCACTCACTCGCACATCTCCTCTTGGAAGACTAGGCTGGCTCCCCCGCAATCAAGTAGCGTTTGGGACGCACGAAAGGTTGTCCTGCTTCATGCTCATATCACTGAAGAGGCGATGTAGGCTCTTGGTAGTATCTGCCCTGATTCTCAACCTGGACTATTAAATTATTTCTCTCTCTGTCAACGTATGTATAGTAAAAGAGAAGCCTCACTCTTCAGTTCACCTTGGCCTAAGCCACTGACTCGAGGGCAACGAATGTTTACTACCTTTACCCCAGAGTTGAGTGTCGGAGATATGAGGCCAGTCTCACATAAATATGACCGAGGTATGTGGCGGAGATGGTCCTTTGTCAGAGATACGAGACTGAGACATCAACTTCGAAGATAAGTGACAGAGATATGAGACTTCCCAAGCTCAGAGCGCACCAGCAGCTTCCCATCAATTCGAGGGCATGCCAGCACATTTTAGAGTATGGTTTTAAATCGCGAAAAAAAAATGGGGAAAATTGATTACTTCACTATTATCTCTCGGGTGCTTCGAGAACGTCGCGTGTCTGTGAGTGTCGAGAAGCGACATGAGCAGCCGAGGGAGAGAACAACTCGGGCGGAACTGTTATCCGCCGCGGTAGCTCAGTGGCTAAGGCGTTGCGCCGGTTGCGCTGCTGAGTACGAGGTCGCGGGTTCGATTCCCGGCCACGGCGGCCTCTTTTCTAATGGAGGCGAAAAGCAAAAACGCCTGTGTGGACGAGGTACCGGCGCCTGTTAAGGATCCCCACGTGGTGAAAATTAATCCGGAGCCCTCCACTACGGCGCTCCTCAGAGCCCATGTTGCGTGGGCGCGTTAAACCCAATAATCACCCGCCGCGGTGGCTTAGTGGCTAAGGCGTTGCGCTGCTGAGCACGAGGTCGCGGGTTCGATTCCCGGCCGCGGCGGCCGCTTTTCTGATGGAGGCGAAAAGCAAAAACGCCCGTGTGCACGAGATTTCGGCGCACGTTAAAGATACCCAGGTGGTCAAAATTAATCCGGAGCCCTCCACTACGGCGTGCCTCATCGCCTGCGTTGCGTCGGCGCGTTAAACCTACAATCAATAAACCCTATAATCAGTCAATCAATCAATCAATCAATTGGGTGGAACTGTTAGTTTTGCCAGTTTTGAAGTCTCCGCTTTGAGAGATCCCTTATTGTCTGAAGGAAGACAACCCGGATTAGACGCAAGACAATCAAGGAGGAGCTTTTCAACTTGCCACGTTTCAACTTGCGTTTCAACTGTATTGTTCTGCTTACGGACAACAACGTGACTAGCTTCCCTATTAAAAGGCTATCATAGAAGTTTCGTTTGGTTTTCATCAAACCAGGTCATGGTCCCTTCATTAATTTAAGAAAGCTTTGAATGGGTTTCGCAGTGAAGAATCCTACGCCGCGAATTTTCGGATCGGGTGGACAGAAATCTGTCATTGCAAATATAAAGAAAGAAAAAAAAGGGGGGGGGGGGGGGTCACAGGTCGGAGGCCAAATTGCACCCAGACGCAAATACCGTAATTCCAGTCCGTTCGCCCGCTGTATGACCACGGTCGGCCCCACATCGTTGAGCCGTTGGAGTTCTTCGGCGCTGGCGTCGAGCGCTTCCAAAGATCTGCAACCAACATGTTTTCTTCGCTCTTGCTTCGTTTTTACCCGGTGGAAACAGCCATGCGAAGCACTATAGAGCACTGCCCTGCTTTGCACGCACCGCCCTATGCCGCATGATCGTTAGGGCGACCGCACCGTCCTGTCTTGTCCTTTTTTGTTTGCTTAAAGGGCGCCATGAACACAAAATACAAGCCTGTTTAACTAAAAAGCCTGCTTTGTCTCGATAGCAACGATACAGATTTTATCGCAAACTTTGAACGAAAAATCGAGACATTGAAGAAAACTTATGAAGTAGTAACGACTCCCCAGCCAGTCTCGGGCGATTCCTCTATGACGTCACAAGATCTTGTCTGTGCCATTGGCGGTCGCCGACCACAGCCACAGCCAAGAAACATGACTGGGTGATTGCAGTGGGGCCTCTGGTTCCTCTTTATGATATCACTTGAATGTTAGCGTTCCGCTAACACACTGATGACTACGCCTTTCATGCCGGCCCGTATTACGTCACTCCTTCCCGTATTACGTCACTGTGGCGCGAAATTTAAAAGTGTTTAAATATTTCTGGCTCTTTTTTTTTCTTTAAAAATGGCTGGAACGGAGCTAAGTAGGTTACCAAAGGCTAGTTCTTCCAAATCGAACAAGATTTTATGTTGTGTTCATGGCCCCTCCCACCCTAATTGCGGAACACAACGAAAGCAGCCAATTTTTTTTTTGTCGAGTTAACGGAACAGAATTAGCAGAAAGGAATAAGCTTCTTGTTACGTGCCGCTAAATTCCGCCATAATACCAAGGTTGCTACCGCTCCGATTGTGCGAATGTACGCAAATTTCGACGCAGCGAACCTAACCATACTAACGTAACCTAAGCCTAATCAAACTAACTACGCGGGAAACCTAATATAATAATAACAAGAAACGTACACCTAACCCAACTTGTTCTTTGATGCGCTGAAAGGGGCGTAGTGCATAGCCGCTCCGATCACACCCCTCGAAATTAATTTTGCCTAGACAAGAATTGAGGACATTCCCTCCTGCTCTTTTTTCTTCTTCATTTGCCAAGAAGTCCAGAATTAACGCCTTGAAGAATTTTTTTTCCTGTCTTTCATGACGAACTTTAATTCATTGTTCTCGTCAAAAACAAAGGGTCGGCAAACGTCTACGAGGTTATAAACAGCCAAAAGGCTTACAGTTTTCCGAGATAATATTTGTTGGCAAAAGCTGCGAACTGAAGGATTTTTTACTATTAGAATGCGGCATCCGTTTTGCCTAAGTGCCTTAAGACCGCTCTTTCCTCTACCATCGCAGTCTCGTTAAATCTGGTCTCCATAACTATCGTGCAAAGTCTAAGCTATATGATCAGCCATTTTTATCTGATCACTTGGAAAAAAAGTATTTCGGTACTTCAACCGAATTCAATCGCACATAATTTAAATTACTATGAAGTTTTTCGTGAAATCTCTCGGCCGATCGTCTTTTAAATAGTCCCTACCTTCCCTCGGTACATTTGCCCTGAAGTGCGCTTGGAACTGTACTAGTCCCGTTATGGATGTACGCCTAAGCTGTCCTTACTAATTAAGCAGAAAAAGTGTAAGTGATGGGGCAGATATCGCGATATTTTAATATTTCATCCACTCTTTTTCTCATACGTATTCACTGCATGAAATTAAACGTTTTTTTTTCGTTACTTTTTTTCGTTACTTCGTTTCGTTTTTTTTTCGTTACTATAAAATATATTGAACTAATCAGAATTGTTTTAGCTCAATCGCCTCAAAGATGCCGTACAGTAGCGCTCGCTTTACTGATAGGATGCATCTCACTGTCAATAGGACGGCTCATACGTACGCGAAGGCTGGATATTCAAGTCAGACAACTTAATATTTCGGGGATCATAAAAACGAACTACCGCCTGCTGCCACTGCGACCGAAAAGAGTTTAGGAAGGCGTTCCTAGGTAAATGTTCTAGTTCATGCGTCACCCCCTATATTGCGCTCAGGGACGCTAGGAAAATTATTTTCGAATCGAAGAGCTAATACAAATGCCTTTAAATACATGGTTGCTCGTTATGACGCGGTAGTTAAAACACGCAAAAGGAAGTAAGGAAGCTAGCGGCACGAGACTAATGTTTTCCACGTTCACCTGTCTCCAATCTCGCGCTACATTTTTTTAAACAACTTTTCAATGCAGAAGCCCTATGACACTGCATGATATCCAACAGCCGGAACGAGCAGAGCAAAAGCGAGAGCGTCGGGAACAGTGAGGCGCCTTGCGGCACACCTACCTCCTCATGCCGTAAACCCAGGAGTACGAAGGGTAACTGAGACAGACGAACGAGGCGAGCGAGCGCCCGTGCAGCAGGGCAGTTCTTGTTACGGCCCTCATTATGGAACGGTCATTTAGCGTCTAAAAGAACAGGGTGGTGAAGAATTACTGCACGAGAGATAAGGGGAGCGAACACGAGATTGAGGTAACCGGGCGAGAAAGGTGGGGGAGGGCACCTTGACGTCGTCAATCTGCTTCGGCGGCTTTTGCTCTCAATGTTTTCCCCCTGACGCAAAACGACTCACCGTGTTGTTTTTGTAAGAGCGTATGGCCTCACCTAGACCCAGATTTTTCTTCGTTGTTCATCCTGCAGGTTGTTTAGATTTCTGTTTTCTTTTTTTTTTGTTGTTGTTGTGGACCGAGAGACAACGCGTGGTTATCGGCACGTCACCTCACTATCTATTATAGACGCCCGCACTCGTCGTTCCCGTCTGTCTAGGGGTGCTTTGACACGAATTTATGGTTCTCGCTTTTTTTGTTTTCGGGATGTATCGATGCCGTGCTTATGCGAGCTTATAGTGAGTGCCACCAAATAACAAAGGCCCTGGGAGCTACCAAGTGTGACGCCCGCAGTCTGAGGCCAATCAGCAATGGTGGCTGGACGAAGGCACGTGTGTATGCGGGCACGTATGCAGATGGATGGAGGGGGGACAACCTCCAACGCACCTAAAACCCCAATCCAGGCTTCACTACCTAGTTATTTGCAACACGCGCGCATTTTCGCAACCTATGTGCTGAAAGGGACCCTGCAACACTTTCGATAAACGCTTTCACTCTTTCCTTCGCGTCTGGAAGCACTGTGAAAGCTAGAGTTATCGCCAGCACGGAGCGGCACTGCGTGACTTGCTCCTCGCACCAGGTATACGCCTTCCGTTTCTGCTTTGTTTTTGTGGGTTTATTTTTAAAGTTGCTATCGAAAAGCGTTCATTGCTGCAACTGAAGAAAAACCAGCCAGCCACCGCTACATGGCCTCAGTGACGTAATTCGGGCCCCCGAAGAACGTCAAGACCGGGGAAGAGAGAAAAATCTTTTGAGCGAGTTTCCAAGTTAACTGACGGGCACAGAGCAGTAATTTCTGGCTGAGGTACTTTGCGATCCCCTAATCTAAGTACTAGGAGTGTGGGGTGACTACGTTGTGCAAGCATTCAAGATAACAAAAAAAGTTGAAAAACGTGTTGCAGGGTTCCTTTAAAAAATGTATAAAGTTCTAGCCTCGCGTCTGACCGCATGCACTCCGGTGCAAGTAACGTTAGAGGCAGTCGATGCTGTTTTTATTGCGTAAACAATAGATAGGTAATGTCGGCCAAATGTTCGCTTTGCTCCGTCGACGAAGCTAACGGTAAAAATCCACAATACGACAGAATACCGAGAGCGCGTGGAGAGAGCTCGCTTCGAAAAAAGGGAGACCTGTTTTCACATTGATGCAAACGTTGACAGGGTGACGTCAAGTCGAAGCGTGGCATGCCACCCGCCTATGTGCAGTCTGTACAGGTTCTGTGACTTCCGTCAACGCTTGCACGCGCGGTAAAACGGAGGCGCAAGCATCGGGCCGAGCCTCGGGTTCACGAGCGAGAGGGACGAGTTGCTTACTCATTCTTAAATATGCACAAATGAATCTTCAGTTAGTTCTTATAGCGCTGAACGTATCGTATTTGCTCAGGCTTTCGTCTGTCGTCACTGTAACCATCCCGGTACACATCGAAACGCAGTGAAAAACCCATGCAACAAACTTCCGTATCCACTACGTCCATCTTGCTAACTCCTGCGGAGAAATCTATAGACATATTTTATCCTATGGTTTCGTCACATACAATGCGTTTTACAAGATGCTCTTCTCTGGCTGATTCCAGCCGCAGCACGTCACACGGTGCGGACGACGTGACTTGCACAAGCATAGAAAACTGCGGCTGAACCTTCTGCAAGAAGGCTACGTGACGGCAATGAGCAGCTCACGAAGCAAAAAAACAAACTAAGCTGAATAAAGAAAGAAAACTGTTTTTAATGCGATAATATGCCCTGTGGCATAAATGAGCGTATTTAACAAATACAAGTTGACTCCTGTTTCGCGGAGGAAGGGCAGAAGGGAACGGGGGTGGCG
The DNA here is from genome assembly GCF_048455015.1 of Haemaphysalis longicornis. Taxonomy (NCBI): domain Eukaryota; kingdom Metazoa; phylum Arthropoda; class Arachnida; order Ixodida; family Ixodidae; genus Haemaphysalis; species Haemaphysalis longicornis. The sequence continues at coordinate 125,112,943 of NW_027526445.1, read as the reverse complement.
TTCCCAGAGTCACCGCTGGAGGTCAGGAAGTCTTCCAGGTGGAAATCCTTGGACCGGAGGCGTCGGGTTCTCGTTATTTCATGCCAGCCACTTGTGCAAGAGGTGTGCGGGAGGGGCAGGTGTCGGTGAACGGTGCATGGTAGCGGGGGGAACACACTCAAGTCACTGCAGGAGAGAGGACTACTCCAACACGAAGTCTCAAGACCTCCTCCCAGCGAGCAAGCCTACTGGGGAGGTCTGTTCCACGCTGTTGAATGAGGGCAGGGGTGGCGAGACGCAGGAATTTCTTCTGCTGGAAGAAATTTTCGTCTGGTGCTGTTTTAAACAACGGCAGTGTGGCAGTGGCCGTGGAATAAAGCTGGGGCGGCGCGTACTATCATCTGCCGCAATGTGCGCAGGGAGCGTATTACGGCGAATCCACATCAGCCCGAGAGAGCAGGGTTATGTCTCCAGTATTGCGTAGATGTCTCTTGAGGCTGCGGAGGTGTTGTCTACGCGGCGTAAATCCCGAACCGTCGCCGTAGAAACTATACATGCCATAGGGTCAGTTTCAAGTCTCCAGAGGCTTGAACCAGGACCGGCGTTAGCGCGTGGAGGCCGTCTCGGATGGCTGTGCGTTACGCCAGCATAGACGTCAGGGTGCAGAGTGTTTGATAGACGTACGTTTGAGTGTCACCTGGATAAGCGGAACATTGAATCACTGTCACGACGCCATGTGGGCCCCAGCGTCCACATGGGCTTGTATCACCTGAGAGTCGATCTCAGCCGCAATTACTATAGTTTGCCCGTGAGACCTGAGTCTGTACTTTTCGTCGATCGAGTATGAAGACGAGTCAGGGGCCGATTGTCAGTCACCTGATGGTTTTCAGCCAGCACGGCCTAGTTACAGGGCGGCCTGATAAAACGGCTATAAAGTGAACGACGCATGTGGGTGGCCGAGGCCGCTGCCTCCGCAACGGAAGTAAATCCTACAAAGAACGATTGGCCAATGCCTCGATTGGGTGTGTTCCATTCACGAAGGAACATCACCAATAATATCATCAAAACCCTTTCCCTGCGCTATCGTGCTTGGGGCAATGACAACACCGTATGTGTCATCCCTGCTACACATCTCTGTCACGCGTGGGGACGCATGCCAGAAGGGGTGATCAACCAGGGCATGGTACGAAGGCTAGTCAGTTATTATTGCCTTATTAAGAAGAGTACAGTGGTACGAAGTATCGCGAGAAAAACAAATTAAAGGAAATTCGTAATGGAAAGTAACGCAAATAACTGAGAAATGTGACTCAGCGAAGGCGGCTTCCGGTGGCCGCGGCTGCTGAATCGGTTTAAAGCAAAAAGTTGATGCCACACACTCCTTTAGCGCCCAACTCTCCCAGCTTAAAGCGACGATGGTAAAAAAAAGAACGCAGGTCACTGTAGGCTAGTTTTCAACTGCCAACTCTTGACCAACCACCACGTGGGTTCCTCGAAATGTTATACATGCTCTGGAATCGGTTAGAGTTACTGTACATGCTGTAGTGGAGTTACATAAAGGAAGTCTAGCGTCGGGCGATGCTGCACGCCATCTAGCGAAACATGGGGGAAGTTACTATAATAAGTGCTTCCAACCCGAAAAACGCAAAATACACCTTTCCGACGACACTACACTCAAGATGGCCGCGCTGATAGCCCTTCAACGGTCTGTTCGATGGCTAGAAACGCAAGACCGGTTCAAATAATCTGTGACGTTTTCCTACTCCGGCTCCTTCCTACCCCGGCTGAACGAGCAGACGAAACTTCCGAGGTCACCTTGAATATCCGGCAGCGAGTCAGCACGCTACGGACCCGCGGACGTCTTGTGACCTTTTTCTAGATGCGGGCTTACGCGGGGATATCGGGCAATGGGAAGGCTCACGTACGTGCGCAACAAGCCGCAAAAGAATAATCAATTGGGCAAAGTTGCATCACCCGGGCTCACCTCTCTTCGTCTGAGCATGCATATCCCCCAGAGCTTACTTAGGTCATATCACCATCATCTGGGTATCAGGGCGAGCAGATAAGAACCTGTACTTATTTCGAGCTCGGAGTTCTACACCCGCCTCAAGATGGAAGGGTAGTCGCAGCGACGAGCGGCTCTAGGTGTGAAGCGTCCAGGCAGTCCTCAGCATTGGCCCAGGGAATGGCACACTATCATTCACAGGACTAACACTGTGTCGGCAAGGACACGCGCATTTCCGCGCTACGAGATATACGGTACAGTTTAGATGAACCCGAGTGTTCACATTGCTCAGCCAATAACGACACTGCACATGTTCTATTGGACGGCCCTCGCTTTGCCGACTGTCGACAACAGGACCTACTGTTCTACTTTTGCACTTCTACAATTCTAATTTTGTCGACAAAAGTAGAATTGGCAAGCCCACCGAGTCTTAACGATTGGCCTTAGCCGAGTCTTCTTAATCTAAGCGACGAACGTCATCTGCTCAGCGCGCTCTACGGAACTTCCTTGAGAACCTCCACCACTTCCTTTATCCCATTAAAGTCATTATCTCCCCCCCCTTCCAGTTTCCATAACCGATCCCCTTTCACGTACACACCAAAATTCGTCAAACGTAACATGGTGTTTTTGTACCCTTTGTAATTAAAGATGGTTGTTACCACCACCAATAACAGTTTCCTGTTGGAAATGCGTAAAGATCTTTCTGACGCCCTTTAAATAATACGCTTCTCAGATATACGTTTCATTTTCCACTGCAGTGAAATATTTATCGACCCTATTTCACTGCATACCGTTATACATAGGTGGCACAGACAATAAATCAACCGCTTACCTCTAGTCGGGAGTGCATATGCGAGGCGCTTCACTATATTTCGACGCGAATTTGTCTCTGGCGGCGGCGACTCTTACGTGGTGAGAAAAATACAGCGCAATTACAGCCGCTCGAGTTGTCACTGCCGCCAAGTCACTGGTCTGAAGAGTCGTGCAGGAACAGCCGTTGGAGATGGAATCAAGTACGTCGCTCGAAGCACGAGTTTCTATGAGAAAGCATCACCGTCACGAATAAAGTAACAATTCGATGTGGCCAAAAGCCCCCCAGGGCTCCCCTTTTAGGAGGGCAACGGAAATATATTGCGGTTAACACAGTGGTAATTTCTAGCATGATGGTATAAAAATAAATGGAGAAAACTCACTACACCTTTGTGTCAACGCCTTCATTTTATGGGCGCATTGGCGCTCTTAAAAGATTGGAAAACTGCGCGTGGCTGTCGTCTGCTCAACGGAACAGACGATTGCAACGGAAGAACATACTGTAAATGTTTTTTTTTTAATCTATTAGCTCTACGGTAGTTCCAGCTGCTACAGTTGTCAAACAAACACTAATATTTAAGCATTGGCTTAAACCTACTATCTTATGCTTTAAGCTTATTAGTTTATCATCATCATTATGATCATCATCCTACTCAGGACCGTGAGTTAGTACCCGAGAGTCAAACGGCTTACTCCCTCGCCTGGAAGCGTGCGGAGTAGCTTAGGACCTCCCAATCTCCGTCTGCGTCCATCCGTGCACACACCACCATCAAGAGAAAATCAAGCGAAATTCAATTTGAGCCGTGAGTTGCACTTTCATTTAGGGAATAATCAAGGTGCAACTCACGCTCAAATCGAATGGCGGTCGGGGCACAAATAGGATGTCACTAGGGGCGCAACTTGGATGTCATTTCGAGTATCCGTGCTCCGCACCCTCGCCATCATCCACGGCGCGTAGATGCTGCCATTTTTTGTGTGCTTCTTTTCAATAAACAAATAGTTGCGAGTTAGTGCTGTCTCGTCTCTGTTTTTTTCTACTTTCGTCCCCGTTATGTCAGCGCTTCCACCTTCAAGATGAACAGTTACCAACTAGCTCAAGAGTCCGTTCTACCTCGGTATCCACTCTGCTATCCTGCTGTGTAATATTTATACGCTGAGCGTATGTATTTGTGCAAGGGTAGGATCCCAAAGTTGTTTAACACTTTGGTATAAAATCTCGTTACCTAGCCAACAAAGAGTGCACGCCAGTGGGAAGTGGTTTACTACCGCGGCGAAGACGGTCGATGCCACCAAAGGCACGTGGCGAGAATTTAAATGTTCCTTTTTTTGCATCCCGTGTTCCACGGATCGCATCCGGTCGCAGCCGAACCTTCAACGCGTGGAAGTTTGAAGTGCAGCGACCTCCTGGTTGCCCTTCATCGGCGTACTTGCTCTGGAGCTTGTAGGTTGCTCTCCGTGTACTGGCATATGCTCTCGCGAGAAGCCATCTGTCCCACCGGCTGTATCCGTGTATATATAAAAAAAATATAGCTACAGCGCGAATAGAAACAAGGGCACAGAAAGACAGCCGGAAGAGCGCTGACTTAAAGCCAGGGATCCTGGAACTGGAACTAGTTCATTTGTGGAGGAATGCCACCGTTCCATTAAGGATCGGTGGAACTGTAACTGTAACTCGTTAGGTTTATGAAGGAACGGCAGGAACGGCGTTCCTTCTGCAGACGTTCCTTCGCTAGGATTTGGCTGCGTTTGATGCCAAGGTTCGAGTACAAAAATCTACAAGTCGCTACTGTGTTTCAACTGGCCAGTTTTCCCGCCCTTCAGCGGAACGTGCTTCCTCGAAGGTCAAAGGTAGAAGAATAACCACGCAGCGGGCCGCAGCTTGTGCTTGCTTTCATGCTGGTTGAGCTTACGCGGCGCCCGACGGGTGAATAGCGCAGCCGCGAGAATGCTTTCCACCTGGGAGCAGGCCCACTTGTCGCAGCCAACTCGTACTAGGAAAACTGGTACTAGGTGAACTGGTCAAAGCGGGCATTAAGTTGTAGGTGATCCCGTACTAGGGAAACTGGCAATACGGACCTTCTCATTCTTGGAAATTTCGCCTCACACTTCCATTTTTGGCGGATGTCGAGGAGAAGCGGGAGGGGTGGGGGAAATGAGGAGGGGGGGGGGGGGAGTTAGTGGCTTCAACCCTGATAAACAGCTTGACCTATTCGTAGTTCGTGGGTTGGCCTCTCTGTTCGTTTGTTTGCAGGTGGTGGTTGAAATTGGCTTTTTGATATTAACACACAAGTTTTGCTATCCTTTTTTTTTTTTGCTTTTCTTCTCCCAAAAAAATTGTCCCACATTATTTGGTGGGAGAGGAGGGGGGAGTCGCTTTTCTTGTCCTATCTTCAATTGTTGTGCTTTTGTTGTTGAAGTACTAGCTAGTGGAGCTACAAGAAGTGATGTTTTCATGTTTCGGAGGGCGCGCACACACGACCGAAGCATGGTGGAATCTGTGCGATCGGTGTACATCAGTGTACATCAATGTACATCGGTGTACTGTGCGATCGGTGTACATCATTGTAACAAGAATAAGGAAACGAAAGTTACCCAGTTGAGCTACTGTTAGCAAAACCTGACAATCATCGTCGGTGAGAAGATAAAAAAACATAAAGATCAAAATATTAAAAACCGAAAATACAGGACCAAATCGCAAATGCATTCGCAATTCAACTCGGTGAAAGCATGTTTACACTTAAGTAGAGAAATAAACGAATTCCTGTATTCTTTTCATTTGAACACGACTGACGAAAAACGGAAATTGCGACGAGACGGACAAGTGTCGAGTCGCCCTAGGTTACAAGTTTAAACGAGTTTACGAGTTTACGAGCTATCCCCTCGTGGGCAACGAAATCGCCCACGCAACGGCCTGCGCACTCGGCGACCAGGCCACGAAGGGGTCAAGTTCTCGAAGGAGAACTTGACTCCACCCCGTCCTCGGAACACACCCAACGATTCAGGGTAGAATGCAGAATCTATTCACCCCTACAGTCTCTAAGCTTCGCTTCCTTCAAACCAACACGTTTCCTCTCCCGGTCCGACTCCATGTGCAATTCCCTAATCAGAGTTCACCTCAATGCAAGTTCTGCGGACAATCAGGCTCCCTTTAACACGTAGTTTGGATATGTAGCCAAAATTCAAACTTGCCAACCACTTTCCTTAACCTCGACCATGAAGGGAACGTGAGCGCGCTGCCCAGGGCACACCTCGCCTATACCAGGTCATGCTCACGGGGAGCGCAGAGCGTGCGAAGACGTCGATTGGACGTTTGTACTAACGAGCCACTCCCACGTATTTATATGCTCAATAAATGTATCTCTCTCTCTCTCTCTCTTTCTCTCGTGCATCTTTCGTCATAAAATCGATAAGAAAAACGTCGGCCATTTTCAGTGTCATTTCGGGCGCCTGGCAGTTCCCTGCATTCAATGGCCATGCTCACAAGCTTATTCACGTTGTTAGGGATTAGGTGGCTTCTTTCTGACCACGTAACCAGATTGAGGGCACAAAAGGAGCTCTTTATAGCAGCTACAACAGATGACCGACAAGACCTTGCAACCTGGGAAACGTGGGGACGAAGTGGGGAACGACAAACGCAAATAGGCATGCCGTAGTTAATAAATACTTCTACGGTCGTCACAAGCTGTTCCACTCGGCACGTAAACCCTGTATTTTCTTTGTCATACCGTAATCCGACTGCTGGAAGGACTTCCCTCCAGTTTGCTCTCTCTCTCTCTCTCTCTCTGTCTCTCGCTCGCTCGCTTTCGCAACAAATATAAAAATATTCAAAGCAGAAATTAGGGCTAGTTGGTGATACGACTTCGAGATCTTAAAAAGCGCACTAGACGGGGTTAGAAGAAGAAACAGTGGCACGGGACGACCGCTCGTCCCGTGTCACTGTCTCTTCCCGTGTCACTGTCTCTTCTTCTAACCCCGTCCCGTGTCACTGTCTCTTCTTGTCCCGTGTCACTGTCTCTTCTTCTATCCCCGTCTAGTGCGCTTTTTACCATGTCGAAGGTATAAAAATGTCGCACAGTTCTGGTGGGGTCGACAAGTCACTGCCCAAGGTCGCCGACGGTTAGGTCTTTGTACTCGCTTAACTGATGCAGTATGGGGCTCTCGTTTTCATCCATTAATACCTCAGTGAAAGTGACAGTTCTGAGAAGCTTCTCTGTTGACGCTCGTACGTACTTCTCTGAGCACTGCTTCCACAGAAACCTAGGTAAATTGCCCCCGTGGTGGCCTCAGTCGCGGGACAACGCTCCACCTCTGCCGCTGTAGATGCCTGGATGTCTTTGTTTAGAGACGCCAATGCCCCTGGGAAACGCTCGAAAACCCTAATAACAGCAATCATTTTGGTTTAAACGCAGGTGCGGATTGTCCACCAGCTTCGCTACTAACACTTTCCAAAGCGAGTTCCACGGCTTGTGTACATTCAGGATTACAGCCAGCTGTCGCTCACAAGACAGCCGCACAGAATTGCCTGGCTGTACCCGTGTAAGCTTCGACTGGAGAGCGGCTTAAAATTTTCTAGTACTCGAGGGCTTTACTCTTCCTGAAGAGTAGTAAAATTGAGAGGCGAGCTTGTCGGTGCGGAGGAAGGAAGGAAGGAAGGAAGGATGTTGAAGAAAGGCATGAACGTTAACCTGGCTAGAGCCTAGTTTGCTATCCTGCACGTGGGAAAGGGTACATAGGCAAAAAAGAGAAACGAAATAATGAACAAAAATTCGAGCAGACAGATATGCCCAGCGCTGAAGCACTAAACGTTAAAGTTCAGTGATTGCCACTGAAGGCTTTGAGTCTATTGTCTAGAGTTTAAGTTCGTCGCCCGTAAAAAGCGAAAGAGTTCCTTAATCGCCTTCTGAGTGGTTGACAGAGAAGGCCAGTGACACAGAATCTTCTCCTCCTCCAGGTTCCGCCTCTTTCTGTCAGGCAAGTATCGTGGGCACTCGCATAAAACGCGGCGTATCGTCTTCGGCGTGCCGCACGTTTCGCACTCCTCACTTGCTGCCATTCCTATCAGGTAGGAGCAAGCATTTCTTAATGCCACCGATGTATCGGTGAAAATCAATGCGCTGCGCTGACTAAGACACGAACAAAGGTATGGGACCACACGACCGTTACTGAAAAAAGAAGAATAGAGTGACAAGACTAAAAAGCCGGTGTGATTTCCGTAGCAGAGGTGCGCGATGCACAATACTTGAACCCCGATGTGCTGGTCAGAGCTCGCCGCCCTCTCAAACTAACGAGAGGTCACCTTGGTTCAGTCGCGCTCTCCAACTGCACAGTTGTGGAGCCAAAGGCAAGAGCGCCCCAGCGCGGGCCTCCGAGCGGGAAGAGTGCCGTGTGCAAAAGAATGACGTCGTGTACCACCTTGGCCGCCGGGCTGCCCGTGCTCGAGCCTTGACTGCGCGATACGGCGAAGACCCCAACGCCCTATATACAGATGCTACCCCCTACCCTGGGCGCGCCGGCCACGTAGCCAGCGTAGTCACTCATACTGGCCAATGCGTCACTGCCGCCACTACTACCACAAGCTCAATCGATGTCGCCGAAGAAATAGCCATTGCCCTGGCCGCCATATCCCGCCCTGACCACGTAACCATCCTCACCGATTCGCAGACAGCCTGCCGAAATTACCAAATTGGCCGAATTTCTTCATCAGCACTTCGCATCCTCAAAAACTGCTCAACGACCCCTGACATCCGCATCGTCTGGGCTCCTGGACACGCCGCCACCCCGGCAATGAAGCGGCTCACGCCGCGGCTCGCGATATGATACACCGAGCCATTGCCGACGGTGGCCAATGTTTACCCCCTCACGATCAACCCCACCCACTGAGTGGCTACACGGAGATTCTCGCGCATTACCGGCAAACTCGCCGTCGTCTCCCACCACCACACTGGCGCCTCTCCAGAGAGGACGCTACAACTTGGCGGCGGCTACGAACGAATACCTATCCACATCCCACCCGCCTCCACCTCATCTTCCCCACCCAACACTCTTCCCTCTGTGCTCACTGTCCCCAGCCTGGCACCCTCTACCATATACTGTGGGAGTGCCAACGAACTCCAAACTTGCCCCCCCTTTCCAACCCAACCTTCGAGCAGTGGAGGGCTTTCCTGGCCATCCCGGACCCGGATATCCAGCTTAAGTTGGTGACCCGAGCACGGACGGCCAGCCGAAGTCAAGGCATCCCGGACTAGGGACGCCTTCCACAGGGCAACGCCCACACATCAGCCTCTGCTGGAGAAATAAAAATATTTTCTCTCTCTCTCTCTCTCTCTCTCGTGTGGTGCACATGGGCAAAGCAAAGGGATTTGTGCTTACGAATCTATAACGGATCTGCAAGAATCTCTTAGCTTCCTTGCGCAAGACAGGTCAGCCGCGCCCACTTTTAGCAGCGAAGCTGTTCTTGGTCGAGGCGTTAAAGGGACCCTGAAACACTTTCGATAAACGCTTTCACTCTTTACTTCGCGTCTGGAATCACTGCGAAAGCTACAGTTATCGCCAGCGCGGAGCGGCACTGCGTGATTTGCTCGTCGCACCAGATACGTCAACCGTTTTTGCTTTGTTTTTGTGTCTTTATTTTTGAAGTTGCTATTGAAAAGTGTTCATTGTTGCAACTGAAGGAAAACCGGCCAACAGCCACTGTATGACCTCAGTGAAGTAATTCGGGCCGTCGAAGAACGTCAAGACCGGGGAAGAGAGAACAATTTTTTGAGCGAGTTTCCAAATTATCTGATGGGCATAGAGCAGTAATTTTTGGCTGACGTACTTGGCGACCCCCTAATCTAAGTATTGGGTGTGCTGGGGACTACGTTCTGCAAGCATTTAAGATTGCAAAAAAAAAAGTTGGAAAAGTGTTGCAGCGTCCCTTTAATGAGACGTAATGTGGTAACGCGGTCACAGCGATAAGGACAGGGCATAGCCTAGCGAGGATGCGAGCAAGCGCCAAGCATACACGCTACGCGGAAAGTCAAAGTAATGCCATTTTTTTCTCTACGGTAATGCTTGAAAAAGACGCTTATATCGGCAAAAAGCTTTTCTAAGCTATTAAATCTTGCGGCAATATTTGCACTCTTCTCCATTGTTTAGCGAAACGGGAACATTAAGCATATTGGAGGCGAGACATCAATACATAAGTGATATCTGCATTGTTCTTTTAATTAAACACACAGGGCTGCTTGATTTTAGCGAAAGCAAATGAAAAAATACGCCATGAAAAAACAAAAAAGCGCTCGCGGCGCCCGCTTGCGGCAGTGTTCCAAGAGCTAGTAACAAAAGGCTCCATCCAGTAGATGGCGTGAGCTGAGTAACACGTTCAAAATGAATCGGCGCGAACGGTAATCGATCTTCTGGCTTCGAGAAATTCTCTGAAACTCACATTTGCGATCACGGAGCGCCAGGCAGCTTCGCTGTTACCATCAGAATTCGTGACGTAAAGTCGGGGAAGCTGGGCTGATCTTTCTAGTGCGGAAACATGAAATGTCCCAACCACTGAGCGAAAAAGCCGGAGTCGGAGTTTGCGTATAGGACAACGGCACAAAACTGCTCCTGATAGACGTGCATTTGAAGCGTGATTTGTTCCATAGCACGCGTTTGAAATCGGCAGCTGCGAGAGGCAGCCCTTGACGTCCGCAGTGTGCCGCAGATGAAGAAAAAGGAGCGGTAGGACGCAGCCTAGCGAGCGAGCAGACAGGCAGCGAATCCACCGTCGTCGTCAACTGTCCCGGCGCATGACGGGAGAAACAAGCAGCGGAAGAACGGGAAAGGGACAGATCGAAGCCAATCGAAAGGGTACCGTCCGCAGCGGGTCAGTGGCTAAGGCATTGTGCTGCTGAGCCGAAAGACGCGATTTCGATTCCCGGCCGCTTTTCTGATGGAGGCGAAAAGCAAAAACGCCCGTGTGTACGAGATTTCAGCGCACGTTAAGGATCCCCAGGTGGTCAAAATTAATCCGGAGCCCTCCACTACGGCGCGCCTCATCGCCTGCGTTGCGTCGGCGCGTTAAACACTACAATCGATCGATCGACCAATCAATCAATCAATCAATCAATCAATCAATCAATCAATCAATCAATCAATCAATCAATCAATCAATCAATCAATCAATCAATCAATCAATCAATCAATCAATCAATCAATCAATCAATCAAAAGCGTTAGGCGGAAGTGGATCGCGAAGGAAAAAGCGCATCGCCTCAAGCGGCAAGAGGACGAAGTCCTTCGAGAACGCGGGACGAAGCACAGCGTTCGGGCCATTTAGTTGGGCATATGCATTGGTGCCTGTAGAATTGAGAACTTTGAAGAAGTGCTTGGGTGTTCTCTGGCTTTCTAGCTTGTTTTGACCGCGTTGAGCCTGTACTGCATGATGCGCGATGCTGAATCGAGGGGTGGGCCGACAGACACTCGAGTTTTAAGAAATCCAAGAAACAAAAAAAAAAGGGGGGGGGGGGGGCACTGCTTTTAAGCACGTGAATCGGCGGCGTTTTAGATTAACGTATTTCAGAAAATCGGGTTGTATTTTTTAACAACTCTAAAACTTTATTTATGGTCGGATATTATCTTTCCGAGCTCAAGAAGTGTTGGCTCGGGTAAAGTACACTAAATATATAATAACACCACAAATACGAAGCCATACAACTCGAACAATCTCTGTTGCGCTCGTGGGTAGGTCGGTTCCATCATTTGATACGCCTGAAAACCCGCTTCGCTGTGCAATGGGAGTAACGCGATCGGAGAGTTCGTGCCACGGCCACGAAGGGTTTTCCTTGAATGGCTGTAGTTACTTCTGGGGAAACATTTCAGCATCTGGAAACCATGGGGTAGTATTTTGTCTTTTTTTTTCCGTAACCGTTCTCATGAAAATATTGTTTTCCAGTGGAGATTCATAGATGAATAATTCATTCATCATTTCTCAGCATGCGCATATGAAATCGGGTTCCGAGCAAGATTTGTGTGGGCAGCAATTGAACCTGAATTATACAATGACCGAACGATTCGCTACAGGTAACATTTTTGCTCTTAATTATGAACTACTTCCAAACTTTATGGATTCGTCTCGTTTTCGCTCAGAAAAAGAAAATAGCACCAATTTTGGTACTAATTTTCGTATATACTCGCTCTAAAAGAGAGAGAGAGTAAATAAAAAGTAATACAGTAAAAGTTCGTAAATTCTAACTCGGTTAATTCGAACTTCCGGTTAATTCAAATTCCTCCCCTGATCCCGGCACTGCCCTGTATATTTTAAGGTGAGAAAACTCGCCGGTAATTCGAACGCGTCGGTATCCGTAGCGGTTACTCAGAAATGGGATCCACAGGTTTTCGTCGCTCCTCGCAGAAGAAACCTGCCCAGAATGATTACAATGCGTTGCAAATAAAAAAAACCAAATTTACTACAGATGCAAAACAACGAAGCAGAAAAACAACAGCGCAGCGCGCACCCTACGCTACTGGAAAGCTTATTTCGCTTTCGCAGTGGACGATTACATTTAATTTTGATTGCCGCAACCCTGCCGTGCAAATAAATTTGTTTTCGAGCGTACACGGTGTCATTATTCACGAAATCACCTGCCAGAAACGTTTAATAGCGCCTAATTTGCGATAACGATTCCAGAGGCGGCTGTTCTGCCCGCGCAGTTCGGCGCGATATCCATTCATTTTTAGCGCCCGCCCGCTAATTTGAACTCCGTTAACATTAAAAAAATTTATGGTCCCCTTCGAATTCGAATTAACGAGCTTTTACTGCACTGGGTTTTAACAAAAAAAATTACGAAGGATATTTAACACTTACCCCGTATACGCGCCTGCGAAGGCACAAAAGCGGCTCTTTATTGGTAAAGATCAAATAATTTTTTCTTCGCAACAGATAGTGTGTGACTGGTTTAGATGAACCGGAAGTGCGCGCAATAGTAAGTAGCAAAAAAATGTACATGTAAAACCACAGCACGTGTCCTCGATGTACGCGCGCGCACACGTCGTCGTTGTTTGCTCGGCGCTCAGGAATGGGTGCCCGGTGCAGCTGCGCCTAGCATGCTTTTCCTAATACGAGTCAGCCGCGTCCAACCCGGTTCGCCGCGTCGGCTTGCAACCCTACTACAATACAAGACTGCAAACCTGGCTTATTACGTGCGGCGCTCAGAGCTTTCCAAGAATGTGAACGTGAATGCGTTCACGTGAATGTGAATGTGAATGCGTGAATGCGCGCGCGACATCTGATCGTATGAGATGTCGCGCGCGCGTGCACACCGCGGCGGCGATCAAACACACGCCTGCGGCAATACAACATACGGTTATAATATACCGCTGCAGCTCGTGTTTCATCGGAACTATCCTGAAACATATTGTATGATGTTGAAGTGTTCCAACGATTACTCAGCCGTAGAAAAGTTTCCCTCACCAGACATTATCGGTTGAATAAGTAAAGAAGTGTGTCTCCGTGCAAGTGTTTTGTCATCTCGTGCGTTATGATATGAGCACCTGGCGCGGCTCCTTTGCCCCAGCTGCGAAGCGCGGCATTATTGTTCTCGTCGTGTGAATGGAGACCTACAATTGTCGCATGGTATTTTCTTGCTGGGACGAAGGTTACATTCCACAACCTTTTTGTGAGGGAGAAATGTTGTTGAATAATGCGCAGAGTAGGAGACTTGTTCTAAGTGTTAGGGCTGTGTCTAAAGTGTTGTCCAACGGTGCTATAAGCACTACACTAAAACGACGTCCACCGGCATTACGCAAAAAAGAAAAAAAAGGTCGCCTATGGCACAACTTCGCTCTCATTAACGTAACGCAACGCAACGTAATATAACTAACGAACTGAAAGCATCATTTAAGACATCTAAAACTTACCTAAGCAATGAAAACTATAATTGAAAGTAAATATGTAAAAATATCGGCGCCCCTTTCTTAAGAAAACGATGGTTAACACCCGGGGCTTTCTACCGTGCAACCTGAGTCAAAGTCAAAGATCAAAATCCGAACTGCTTCCACCGTGTCAGAGTGGCGTAATCCGGTAGACTTCGGCTTCATTACGCGACGGACCCAGTCTCGATTGAGGCCACGGGAAGCATTGTTTTTTTACTGCGAAGCAGTGTACCTCTACCAGCCAAGAAAATTTTCGTGTCCGCGTCCGCAGAAAATGCCAGGCTAAATGAAACAAATAACGGGCACTGCCAGTAATCGAACCTGGATTCGAATAGTGAAACGGGGCGAAAGCCCGTCGCCTTACCGACTAAGCTACGCCCACACGAGGAGACGGGGAGACAGACGGTGCACTCAACGAGCACAGCGGCGGGTGTACCACCTGTGCTCATTCAGAACCCTTGTGTGAAGTGCAAACCGCGTAATGTATGATAACGGCTTCACGTGGTTTGGATTAGCGGCGAACGGAATAGCGTCTAAGGAGGGGGAGTGGGGGAGGGAGAGGGAGCTCCTTGGCAGCGATGCATGAAACAAGAGTGACGGGTAGGCAGTGAGAGATGGTGCATATACCAATAAGGAGTCCTACAAATCCGGTTTTCTTGAGGCCCCCAATCGCTGGTTGTGTTTGCGCATTTTTGAGCCCTGTTATGTACGATCCAGCCTTTTTTTTTTTTTAAGTCCTCATTGAGCCCTCATGCTCTTTTTCCAAAGTTGCCTTGTATGATCAGCCGAACGGATTTCTTGAGCTCAATGCATCAAAAAGGCGCTAAAATATCCTAATGAATTCAGGCATAGCATGATTGCGGATTAAAGCTTTAACGGGAACTCACAAAAGTCGACTGCGTCTGCCACAGATAAAATAAGCGACCGAACTGCAAGTCGAACTTTTATCTTTGCTGGTCTAAAGTCTCGTATGGACCACAAACAGCACAATGGCCGGAGCAGGTGAGACCAGCCGGGCGCATATAAAAGTTGAGCATAGAAACTCTACGTCGAAAGCTGGTTAACGGGACCTCGCATTGACGAGATTCACAAAAACTCGTATTGCCGCGCGGTGTAAAAGGTGTATTGCCTCGATGTGTATTGCCACGAGTGTAAAAGTAACTGCTTGTACACTCGTGTTGTGTGTAGATAAGACGGCGAGTAGTTATAAAAACTACGCTGAAAATGATCATTCGCTTAGAAACTGCCGTACGTGGAAGTTAAACGCAACGTAGACAGCGCAAGTATCGGCCGACCGTCGATTCTTAGCCAACCAATCAACAACGCGTGCGGGCTAATGCACACAGACGACCTTACGTATATCCACTAAAGCGGTGCGCACATCTGATGTGGTAACGTCGACTTGAAGGATGGTGATGTTTAGTATGACCACCGTATGGTAAGATCACCGTATGACCACCGTATGGTAAGATCTCGAATTAGGCTAGATTTGAGGAGGGACCGCAACAAGCTAGTACGAAAAAAGCGGATAATTGAGCTAACAGTAAGACGTAAAGTAGAAGAATTCAGGATCGCGCTGCAGAACAGATATTCCGCCCTTAACGAGGAAGCCGAGCTTACGACACAGGAAGCCAGCGACAACCTTACACGCATCATCACGGAGCGTGCAGTAGAAGTCGGGGGCACTATGGCTAGACAGGATACTGGTAAACTTTCACAGGAGACGAAAGATCTAATCAGGAAACGGCAAACCATGAGAATCTCTACCGCAGCTGACAGAATAGAACTAGCCGAGCTCTCGAAGTTAATCAATAAGCGTAAGACAGCTGACATACGGAAGTATAATATGGAGAGGATCGAATACGCTGTAAAGAACGGAGGTAGCCTGAAAGCAGTAAAGAGACGTCTTGGCGTGGGGAAAAATCAGATGTATGCACTTAAGGATAAGCAAGGCAATGTCATCACAAATAGGGATAAAATAGTCACAGAGGCCAAGGAGTTCTATAGGGATCTGTACAGTAGCCGGGACATACAGGATAATGCCGAACGAGACAGTAGTTCAGAGGAGATAGACATCCCACCAGTAACGACCGAAGAAGTAAGGAAGGCTTTGAAAGAAATGAAAGGGGGCAAAGCACCTGTTGAGGATCAGATAACAGCAGACCTCTTGAAGGATGGCGGAGAAATTGTACTTGGAGAACTGGAAAACGTGTATACGCAATGCCTAATGACCGCAATGGTACCGGAATCTTGGAAGAACGCGAACATCATCCTAATCCATAAGAAAGGCGACATGAAGGACTTGAAAAATTACAGGCCGATCAGCTTACTGTCAGTTGTCTACAAGGTATTTACCAAGGTAATCGCTAACCTAATCTCTGCAACCTTAGATTTCAGTCAACCTAAAGAACAAGCAGGGTTCCGTAAAGGTTATTCAACAATGGACCATATTCACACGATCAATCAGGTGATAGAGAAGTGCGCTGAGTATACTGAACCCCTATATATAGCCTTCATAGATTATGAGAAAGCATTTGACTCGGTCGAAACCCTAGCAGTCATTCAGGCATTACGGAACCAGGGGGTAGATTAGCATTTTGTAAGAATACTAGAGGATATCTGCAATGGGTCTACAGCTACCATCATCCTCCATAGGGAGAGCAGTAAAATACCTATACGAAAGGGTGTCAGACAAGGAGACACAATCTCTCCAATGTTATTCACAGCATGCTTACAAGAAGTATTCAGAACGTTGGATTGGGAACAGGTGGGAGTGGTTAATGGAGAATTCCTCAGTAACCTCAGATTTGCTGATGACGTTGCCTTGCTAAGTCGGGGGACGAATTGCAAAGCATGCTTTCCGCACTGGGCGAACAGAGTAGAACCGTGGGCCTGAAAATTAATATGCAGAAAAGTAAAGTAATGATCAATAACCTCGGGACAGCACAGCAGTTTGAGATAGGTGGCGAGGCAGTGGAAGTGGTAAGCGAATATATCTACTTAGGCCAAGTTGTGACCCCAGATCCCAACCATGAGGGAGAGATAATTAGAAGGATCAGAATGGGGTGGGGTGCATATGGCAGACATTCTCAGATAATGAATAGCAGCCTACCATTGTCGCTGAAGAAGAAAGTGTATGACAGCTGCATCTTACCGGTACTCACCTACGGGGCAGAAACTTGGAGGCTGACTAAGAGGGTTCAACTTAAATTGAGAACGACTCAGCGGGCAATGGAGCGGAAAATGATAGGTGTAACATTAAGGGACAAGAAGAGAGTGGGTCAGGGAGCAAACTGGTGTTAAAGGCATATTAGTAGAAATTAAGAAGAAGAAATGGACGTGGGCAGGGCATGTAATGCGAAGGCAAGATAACCGCTGGTCATTAAGGGTAACAGAGTGGATCCCTAGAGAAGGCAAGCGTTGCAGGGGGCGGCAGAAAGTTAGATGGGCAGATGAGATCCAGAAGTTTGCGGGGATAAATTGGTCACAGTTGGCACAGGACCGAGGTAATTGGAGAATAATGGGAGAGGCCTTTGCCCTGCAGTGGGCGTAGATAGGCTGGTGATGATGATGATGATGATGATGATGATGATGATGATGATGTTTAGTTGGGCGACTGGATCGATGATAGAAGTTTACGATTGGCAAAAGCACTATTAGAAGGCCGCCGCGGTACGTCTGCGTGGCGGCCCGTCGAAGTAGCAGACGACGCGCCGAGAAGCGCAAGATTTGACTGCAGCGCGCCAAGTTAACGCGACCGCCGTTTGGACCACACTCCTCCGCTGGTGGAGATGCGGAGCTCCGAAACTGACTTTGTCCTGGTAACGTTGGCATTGGTAATCTTTGTGGATGTCGTTTACAGCTTCGCAGTTCAACCAACTTCATAGCGTGGATTGGAGCCTTTTTTTTTCTTGAGGCACTTCGTGCGCCTTTGTGGAAACGCATTGCGTAAGTTGGCTTTCCTGCAGCTTCCGGGTGCACGAAGTGGCGGTACTCTTAAGCGTAGCTTATTTACTGACGCTAGCTTAAACAGCCTTGCTGCTAATAACTTTCCGAAACAGCGAGCACGAACAGCAGCGTAAATATATATGCTCAGGGACGTCGTCCGCTACCCCCGCTGGCCGTGACAGACAGCGAGTGAGGAGGAGGGCCCCGTCGATACGGAAAGAGGAGGAGAAGGGCGTCCCATCCTGCCGCAATCGCGGCGCCTGTAACCAGATAGATGAATGGACTTGACCTTACGATCGCTCTTCCCGTTGCGTCCTTCGACCCTCGCGTACACGCAGACCGCGTGACGCCGCAGCAGACGGACTTTTTCCAATCCGGGGCTTCCCACCGCGGCGCCAGCGTGGAATCGCCTTACATACATCACTCTGTGCTGCGATGAGATACGGAGACAGAAGCGGACAGTTAAAGAGACAGCCAACCGCTTTTTAGGGAGTTCATGTCACCGAGCTCATATGAAAGCCAGCGTTTTGATTGATTGATTGATTGTGTTTTTTACGCGCTGAGGCTGCATATTGGACATGAAGCGAGCTATTATACAGGGTTCCGGATTGATTTTGACCTCCTGGGAACCTTTAACGTGTGCCTAAATATCGAAAGACGGGCGTTTTCGCTCTCCTCTTCCCCCTCCAACAAAAAAGCAGCCACCGCGGCTGGTATCAAGCCGGCGTCCTCGGGCTCACCAACACAACACAACGCCTTAGCCACTGAGACACTGCGGCGGGTGAAAATCAGGAGTCGAAATAGTAGGTTAGCCACAACGAATTTATAAATAAATTGGCGGAAATATGTTTAATTTGGCATTAAGCTTTCTGAAATCAGAAAGGTGGCATCGTGTGGTCTCTAAGCGTAACACTACCGCCCGTATGCAAACACTCTGAAATTCAGTTTAAACGCGTGGTTTAAAAACCGCACGGAGGAACTCGAAAGACTCCACTTTGTTATTGTTTTAGCTGCGGGCAAGTTTTTGAACACCTCTTTTCATCGCGCTCATGTTAAAGGTATATTGGCGCCCGGCTGACTCTCGAGGTTGCCAGTATTCCCGTCCCATCCCATATTTATCGCGTCCGTTGTGATTGAGGTCACTGAGGACCAGTAATATGGGTGTTCAGCGACGCACCTCGCATCGGACCACTTCTGTCTTCGACTGCATATGTATGCGTGGAACAGAATTTCGGGAGCCGAAAGGGATCACAACAAACGTGGGCCGTCGTATAGTGCTGGCTGAAGAATCGAACTGCACTAGTGAGGCTGGACGCACCGCATATCATTCACGATTTCTCGCGGCACCACCAGTCTCCGGGAGGTGGCTGCGCCAAAGTGACTCACACGGAACATTGGGAATGTGGCGTGAGGAGGGTACTCTTGAGACTCTGCTCAGTTTCTGGAAACCGAGGGAGGATAATTCCTTTGTTCTGGCCAAGTGATTGCCACCGGTCGCAAATGTTGGGTCCGGTATGCCGAGCGAGTTACAAAAAGGAGCGGACAGTGGGTGGCGGCGCACTACGTCACCAAGACCAAGTAAAATCATGGCAGCATCCGTTTCCTCGGAGGGCAAGCGCCTACCCCCAATCATCATCCGCAACACCTCAGCCTCGTTATGGGAGGCCGCCCTGACTTACTCAGTCCTTTCATACACAAGAACCACGGTGCCGCCTTGTGGAGCACACAGCATCGCCCCGGTGTCATCACGGCCCGTCTGAACGATTACGAGTCAACACATCCAACGAGCCAGTACATCCAACGTTGGATGTGTTGGCTCGTTGGATGTGATGGCACGATGGATGTATTGACATGCTTTTGGATGTAATGGCACGTTGGATGTGTTGGCGCGTTGGATGTAATGGCACGTTGGATGTGATGGCACGTTGGATGTAGTTGCTCACCCTTCTGAAGAGGGAAGGTGGAATGACAGCAGCGTCAATAGGCACTGCCGTGACGATTACCCTTCCCTTCTCGTGGCTTTGTTGTGTCCCCCTCCGTCGGCGGAAGCGAGGTGTGGCCACCGCCGACGCCAGCGAGTCGCAACCCTTTGTATGGGCCTAGTCGGGGCTTTTTACACGGCGTCGGGGAAGGCGTTCCTGTCCTCCTCCTGCCCTTCGGGGACGGACAGAGGGGTATCCCAGGGCAAAACCTTAATTTGTACAGTCGGGATCAATTCGAAGGTTATCGCGGGAGCGCTGACCGACCGCGACGACAGCGCCTAGCGTGACACTTTTTAGCATCAGCCACAACGGGATTACGCTAGGTTTTCTCTCCCATGGCTGTTCCAGGAAGTGCGCGCACTGCCGTCAAAAAACGATAAAGGACACGCTCGTTTTTTTTTCTTTATCCTTTTCTCTTGTCATCGACATACTTCGCACTGATACGCAGCCTTCTCAGGGTAACTATGCCGGCATGCCGGGGCATTGTTGTGTAGAAAAAAATTGTAATTTGCTTCCCCAATGCCGCAATGCAGAGGTGTCTTCGGTGTTATTAGGTTGCCGAGGAACGAAACGCGGATACGTCAAGGAAAAAAAAAAAACTGCGGCACTCGGCCTTTGCTGAAGGGGGTGAGCGAATTCTATGCAACAGCCAGGGGGTGAGGGCGGGCAGCATAATCTCATCTTCGTGAATGAAAAAAAGTGCCACAGAACGGCGTTCTGGTCTTGCTTGCTCGGTGCTCCCGCGATAGCCTTCAAATTGATCCTGACTGTAGGTGCGCTGCGGAGGGGAGGTGGCTTCGTTTACGACCACTCGCGCATCCGTCAACGAGTTCGTTCGTCCGGAGCTGTTACCAAGAGCGGTCGCATTAAGACTAGCTCCCGTGGTGGTTTCTGGGCGCCTAAGAATTTTTTTATTCGCACCCTGGCATTTCCCATCCCGTGATCTTTTTCGCTTCCGCACGTTCTGCGGAAAAAAATAGTGCCTTGACACCCCCTTGCCTGGCCTAGACGAAGCTGCTGCGCGTACTTAGCGACACAAAGGGCATCCGTGGCCCGATCCAACGGGGCGAAAGTTTTAGGCGAGTTCCCGCGCAAGCAGGCGCCATGCTCACTCGTTCCCCACTTCAAGGGCGTCGACAGGAATTCGGGGAAGACAGGTGGCTGACCCTCACGGCGAACGTACATCAGAATTCCGCAGCCCCTTCGGTCGAAAATCTCGGTTCAGCATAAAAAACTTAGGGGTTTTAAGGAGCGTTCGGTGCATGAACATATAAATTTGTCTTTTATTTTGTTTTTCCTTTGATTTGTTTATGGACAGGATCTATGGCATCTGTGCTCTTGGGATTATTTAGCGCCTACTTATCAATCTGCATACTTTTCAAGCGATTTCTCCTGTAAATATTTGTTGAGGATAGTTCCTCGATCATCTCTTTGTGTGCTTTTCTCGTAAATGTTTTTTGAATTGATTAATAAATTCCTTAAAGGCATTCTTTTAAATTTTCTTCTGAGTAGCGAAGATTTATTTCACAAAAGTACCGAATGTGGGCTTCAGAGATACCAATGAACCGCGATCCAACATCGCCCATATTAGGGGGCGCTGCTTTGATTTGAATAATGGCTGCGTAAAATATTTCTTACGCACTAAGCGCTCTTCCGTGCTGTTAAACGAAGTGACTTATAAATGAGAATGAGATAGTTTAACTATGCAGTTAGCAAAAACTTATCAGTCGGAACAGTGGCATTAAAGTGTTACAAAACTTTAAATTTTGTAACTCAATGTGATAAACAAAACTCAATGTTTTGTTAATTACAAAACATAGAGTCTTTCGCAAAACCGTCATCACCTTCCGCTTTCACGGCGGCACTCAAATTAGGTTGACTGATTTGTGGGGTTTAACGCGCCGACGCAACGCAGGCGATGAGGCGCGCCGTAGTGGGGGGCTCCGGATTAATTTTGACCACCTGGGGATCTTTAACGTGCGCCGAAATCTCGCACACACGGGCGTTTTTGCTTTTCGCCTGCAGCTGTAACACAGTTACTTTTTCCTGTTAACGTGCCCATGACTGCTGTTCTCCTCGCATTCCTGCGCAGCGAGGGGCCACAAACTCTGAACTCCGAGTCAGCCGGTGTCCTTCGGAGGGTGAAACTAGTGTGTTGTGTGTTTGTTCTTGTGCGTGTGAATGCGTGCTTCTCCTTCCCGCTCCGAGCCGGGGACGGCCGGAAAAGGAATTCGGCCCGTTTCTCCCACTGCCCTGCAACCCCGGCGAGGTGTTGAGTTACGTTACGCGGAACCGTGCCGCGACTGGGTCCAGAGACGCCACGACCACCAGTCTGCCGCTGCCAGCCCTCGAGACAGCACCACTTTTTTACGGAGCTAAGCAGAGGAAGGGACTTTTCTTTTTTAGACTTGTAACCTTTTCCTCTTTTTCATTTATCCTTAATTACAGTTTGTTTTTTAAGCCTTGCAATGTTTACCCGTCATCTTTATGGATAGCGGACGCATCAACCCCGTCGAATAGCGTATGGCGAGGCCAGAATAGGACCCCATTGCTAATAGCGAATTAAGTACTTCCGTTATTAGGAGCAAGAAACGCACACAAATACAAAATCCCAAGAAATTGAAACTTATTTGTTATTACGTTATAAAGGCGCAGACTCTTTTCCCCTTGCAGTGGCGCTCATTTACGCAGGCGTTGTCGTAGGCCCGTAAAGTGCAAAGAGAAAATAGTTACTCTCACTGAGGGTCATACCCGATCCTGGATAAAACTGTAGCCCTTTCAGGTTTCTTTACTATCATGAACTAAAAATAGGTTAAATCGCAAATAACAAACTCTCGTGTACTGTTTCTTCACTCGTTCGTACTGCATGCGCCCTGCCTTTCAATACGTTCGTAAACAAGATGTTAGGCAAGAGGGCATTTGCACCGGAAGTAATGAAACGTTGGAGGTGTGGTGCATTGGATGTACTTGCTGAAATTGGATGTAATGGCACGTTGGATGTGGTGGCACGTTGGATGTGGTGGCGCGTTGGATGTAGCGGCACGTTGGATGTGATGGCACGTTGGATGCAGTGGCCAAAATTGGATGTTTCTGCTCGTTGGATGTGATGGCATGTTGGATGTGATGGCACGTTGGATGTGCTGGCACGAAATTGGATGTTGCTGCTCGTTGGATGTGATGGCACGATGGATGTGATGGCCCCAAGCGCGTCTGATTGAGGAGGCTCGCGGGACGAGGGGGAGCGAGCCTCCTGGGTAAGGTAGGGGACGAGCGAGTGCGTGTTGAACTCGTGCACTCTAGCAAAGGAGTGAGTGAGTGAGTGAGTGAGTGAGTGAGTGAGTGAGTGAGTGAGTGAGTGAGTGGTTTTCTAAAATAGGAAGTGGTAAAGAAGTGGACTGGGGATATTTTGAACTCATTTGGGAGTTCACTAGCGTACAACCCAGTCTGGGGCAGGGGGAGAGGGGGAACGAAAAGGGATAGGTGAGAACGAATGGGGACCGAGAAAGAGGTAGAGAAAAAAAAAGAAAGGCGCTCGGCCAGTTGGCGTTTTTACAATAAAGTTTCTTCAACTTCTCTCTCTCTCTCTTTCTCTCTTGCTAGCGGTCGCGGTGCTCGTCGCATTTCCGTGGCCACGAAAGCCTACTAGTTTAGCGCTAACACGTCTCGCGGACTCTCAGAACAACGCCACGCATTGTAGTCAACCCTTGCACCGTTCGGATTAACCGACCGACTTGAGAAAGCATCGCGGCTAACTCAACAATAGTTGTAATACTGCAGCACGAGCTATTACTGAATTCAGCGTGTCGGCACGCATGCATACGCTGCTTCGGAATGAATTGACAAGAAAAGAGAGTGGGCTGACTCTGACAACTTTGCTGCTCAAGAAAGGCATAGCCCAGGACCCGGACGCGGCTATTGGCTGTAACAACGCTTGGCCACCTGGAAGGGTGCACCGAGCACTTGTATAGGTAGTTAAGATGAAAGTGATTCGCATACAGGCAAATATTTCGCCGTATTTAGGACATGCGTCAGATTACTCTACCGAAAGCGCAGTTGTCTCGCCAAGGGGACCAGTGCTCCTGCTGGATACCACGTAACATGCCCCGAGAGAGAGAGAGAGAGAGAGAGAGAGAGAGAGAGAGAGAGAGAGAGAGAGAGAGAGAGAGAGAGAGAGAGAGAGAGAGAGAGAGAGAGAGAGAGAGATAATGCGTTTAACGGTATAAGCGAGGTTAGCCGAGCCATTTTAGTTAGCTTGCTACGCCAGATGAAAAATAGAAACATGAAATCTATGTATTAAAAAAAATGTTAGGTGATGTGCACGAGTTTCCGAACGCATTCACGGAGTTTAGAAATGAAGTTAGTCACATCACTTCGTCTAACCTGTCACGCGCCAACCTAATGTCATTTTAAACGAACGAGATTCGTTTCAAACGTCATTCGTCTGCTGTCACACACTGCTGTCTGCTGTCTTATGACATTCGTTGCGAATGACATCCGGTACCGAATGAGTCCAGAGAACTCATTCAACTTTGACTTCAGACCAACTGCGTACTTTCAACAGCAAAAGACGAGAAAAAAAGGTATTTTTGAAAGAAATAAGAAACTCATTGTTTGCAACTTTTCATTTCGTCTTGACTTTTTTTAAAGCTTTGGGCCGATCTAGGTGTGACCGCCTGGGTTTCCGGCTGCAACGGCTGCCGCAAATGCAAAGGAAGTCGCCGCTAGTTGCTCTTCGTGACTTTTCGTGACGCTTTCCCGACGAGTCGTACTTTGTGGTCGTTCTAGATCCCGTTGCAACTCCACCTGGGCGCTGATACGTTTAGCCCTCATGCACAAAGCTGCGGCGACAGCTCTTTTAACATCGTTCATCGCGGCGTCGTCTTGTGCGCCGCCAGGTTTGTTGACAAATTATGGATCACTGAGGATCTACTTCTTATTTGTCTTGGCTTCGCATGACTTATTGTAACGAAAGTTACGGCCTAAAATGTACGAAGAGTGTGTGTATAACGCATGCTAAGCTATTTTAAATACACTTTCTCAAAGTATAAACGCTTATCATCAGAATTCTTCAATTACATAACCATTCAATGCAACTTTGAGCACACGAAGTATACTACCAACTGCCATTGACATCACACATTAATAACATTTGGGAGGCGGAGGAGAAAAACGAACGGAAAGGCCGAGAGGTTATCCAGGCTTAGAGCCCGGATTGCTACTCGACAAAGGGATGTTCAGGGGATGAAGGAGAGGGCCGGCGATTTGCGCGTGTAGCTAGCAAGCAGCAAATGAATGACATTCCAAACAAATTTCATTCATTGAAAACGACATTAGGTTGTGGCGTGTGACGGGTATAAGCCGGTGCTCAGCACGAACACCAATAGAGCTTTGGTAGCCCGTACTGCCTGACGTGGGTACTACAACCGACAGCCCAAAAACTGCCGTCACTTCAAGGACTACGTGCATGCTACGGCATACACAGAGATGCTACGAGAGTCTGCCCTCGCACTAAGAATTTGAGCACATGCAGGGCACCCACAATAAGCCAATAAACTTTTCAAATCCAGTCGCTGACTCACACCATTTGGGCAGGACATTGACGCTTTCTTTGTTGACGCTGTCGCCGGTATGGTATGTGACCACCTCCATGATGGAGCCCTATGCGCCAAGTACTACACCTTTGATATATGCACAAAGTTATCGAAGCTTTCGCGCACAATGGGCTTCCCGAGGAGAGCAAGTGTAATAAAGGAGGAAATTAAAAAAAAAATCAAGCTAAAAAGAGATGATTATTTATCCCCTATCGCTTTAGCGCAACCGCACTGCGTTAACTGGGGCAAAGTTATTAGAGGAATGCGCGGTAGGACACTCCCAAACCGATTCCCAGCCGTGTTATCTATCTTATGAACGATGAAGTAATGCCATTTCTATTGTGTGACCCCCCACCCCTCTACGCAGTTATTAACGCCGGGTTATACGCCCACTAACAAGCATGCGCTCGTAAAGCGATTGTTGCCTGTTACGTCTTATGTAGAAGTCATTGTGCGTTAAACGTCGCACGCCTGTTGGCTCACCTGCCTGGATAAATTAAATGCCTGACCCACCATTAAAAATTTTATTATGGAGGAATACGATATGATGCGTACATTTGTGAAGCAGCCTTAAAGGAGCCATGAAGAGAAAACAAAAGTTTGTTTTATTCGAAAGATTAGGTGTTTCATAGTACCCCAAGCGCTTTCCCGGAAGCAAATGATGCATTATTCACTATGAAATAAGGCAATTTAAGCCAAAATTTTAAATCTCCCGCTAAAATTGAACATTCCGTGACGTGTACAATGGCGTCATAGAGCCGGTCCATGAAACAGATACTTAGTATGTCGACTCCATATAGCACCCACACGCGGGAGTCGATCGAGACGGCGGCCATTTTAGAAATACTAGTAAAACCTAGTGCACCCGCAGCCCTAGTCATGGAATCGCCTGATCCGGAGAACAAAACTCTCGCCGAGGAGCTCGGGCTTGCATTTAACAACCTCACACCACAAAAACGCTCAATGCTTCTAAGTGCACGAGCGGCAAGAGTTGTGGGATACGCGGTGGACGGGAAAGCGACCATTCCGCGATAGCCAACAGACGAACGCCCAGCCGTCGGCACCGCTGCCTCGTCAGCCCCGTCGCGACGGACGAATATAGACTGGTACGTATGTGCCGTGTTTTGATTACGGTTAATAATAGTTCAATTTCAGTAGCAGTATCACTTATGCCAGTTGGCCGGTGTCGTGTATGGAAAGCCGTTCGCGCGAGCTCTCTGCTTCGACCAGAAAGATACGAGCGTCAATGCGCGGTGTTTACGGCATTTTTTTCCCCAAGGTCAGAGCGATTTGACGAAGTCGGCGACGAGCGCCAGCAGGTCCCAGGAGTGAGCTAACGTAAGGGTCCCTGCCGTAACTGAACAAACTGAAGTTTTCAGTGGTTGTAAACTGGAAACGAGCTCGTAACGACAGCAGCAAGCCAACACCATTCGAAACTTACGCGACGACTGGCACTATCTCGTCGCCTCTTGCTGTTCCTTACTCCCCTCGTTTCTATTTTTACCTTTGCTGGTTGGCGATATGACGGACAACCTCCTGCGAAGGGATTACGATACGAAGCAAAATCGCGGCTGTGCGTGCTGGAACGGTTCGTTGGCCCCGAAGAGCCTCGAACCCGAAAATTCGTCTGCGCGACGGCGAGATGTCGAGCTCGGCCGGCGCGCTAGTTTCGTACGCATTGGCGCACACGCTTGCGAGTTCGTTCTGACCTTCAACCGTTTACTCCACCGTTCTTTGTCATAAAAAGAATGTGCAGTATGTTTCACGGGCATTTAGCTCGCTATGCAAACTGTAAGCCCTGCCTAACATGCGTTTGCTTCTGCCAGCCTCCGCCAATCGCAGAGCTTAGCCCATGTGACGGCATAGGTTCTGTTGCGGGAAATGAGCTGGTGGGTCGCATGACCATTCCCGTTTTTCCTAATTATGTAGCTTATTTGAGCGAAGTTTGCGTTATAAGTGGTGTCGTTATGGTTCTAACGAGGCAATCTTTCGAATGAACCAAACTTGTGTTTTCTCTTCATGGCTCCTTTAATGGTATCTAAATTTTTTCTCAAGTGGCAGAGAGCAACTCCTAGAGTCCCAGGCGGCCCCGCAATCACTAACTGAGCACTTGCAGCTTATTAGAGGCGATCCACGCACCCTTGAAAGGGTAGCAAACTTTGCTGTACAAAGTGGTCGGTACAGAGTTGTATAGTGGCTGACTGACTCCCACCCCTTTTTTCAAGTGTTCGTGCACGCGACTGTACTCGTGTGAACCTCGTGTGAACAGTGTGAGCAGTGCTCCACATACCAACGACCAGTGCCTATGTGAACACTCAAACCGTGCCTGCAGCTAACCGGAAGAAGTACTCTAAACGATTACAACGTCATGTGATCATTATTTGTAATACGGGTCTTCCCTCCTCCTTTTCCACCCAACCCCAATCAGGGCCTCCGGCCTCTTCCTAAATAAAAGTCATTCATTCATTCCTTCCCCTTGCGGCACGCGAAAAGGGCTTCTTGATTTCGTCAGTGCTATACGTATACGGGGAAGCAGATACAGCTTGCGCTAATAAGCTGCAAGCCGGCAACGACCGTTACGTTCGTTGCAGCGCGGCGGATAGCGGTTCTGAAGCATAGGATGTGGAGGCGGCCCTCTTGCCGACATGAAGCTCACATCACTTCTGTTCATGCAGGTTTTGGCCGCTCTTGGAACAGAAGTATGCTCCGGCGCAGTGGAAGGGAGCGTAGATTTTCGGTGCGGACCATGTCCGCTAACACGTCTTGCATTTCGCTCGTCTACGGTCACCAGCATGAGCCTCGTTGCGGCCTTCATCGATTTAAAGACCGTGAAACTTCCAGCCCGAAAAGATAACTGCTCAGGACCAGCCAACAATCTTCGGCCCGCAAGTACCACGTGACCACACCGTGGAGTACTTAAGCGCGCAGCACTTTGGCTTCGTGGGATTTGGATCCCGCACTCTTGTTGACATGCAGCTCACGTCACTTTTAAGTGCAGAGCACTTTATGGGCTCGCCTTGACGTCGTAGCTCGCTAACGGCCGATGCGACTGCCGGGATCAGGCGGCGCAGCGAGATAACGCACCCAAGTAGAAGCTTGTGTACCGTCTCTGGGAGTTACGCTGACGCTTCAAAAACCACGCCGTTTAAATAGACATAACCGTTCGAAGCTCGTGAACCGCTGGCGCTTGTCCTACATGTCCCCGTTGTTTAGCGCAACGAAAACTGCAGATACATTTCGGGCGAAATCTGTGCATTAACCGGCAGCCGCCGCGTTCATTTAGTTAGGGACCTTGGGTTGGTTGGGTAAGCGAAAAAAGCGGTCGCGCAAGAAAACAATGGCGCGTTCGAAATGACGCAAAACAGCTCCAGCATACGAAGTTAAAGCAAGCACAAAAAGAACAGAACTCCCGCTGGCGCAGTTTCATGCAGGGGGCGCGTGAGCACTGCCAAGGCGGGAAATTTGAATTGCATTGGGTGGCAGAGGTGAGCGGATAACGGCGCTGCAGCCCGTTATGGCGAATCACTGCTCAGCACTTCCGACAGCTTTCACATTGAGTGGAACGGCTTTAATTTTTGTTCATGCAGGTTGGTTCTTTTAGCCCTACTTCTTGTGCTGGGCTGTTATGTGCTCTGCAGGCTCCTCCCACGAAGTTTTGTGTTGCCCAGCATTGTTACAAAGCAAGCTTGTCGGAGGAGGAGGAGAGGGAGGATAAAATTTATTGACAGCATCGTAATGTGGTGTGGGGCCCTCATTCAAGGACTCCATTGGAGAAATGATCCCGCAAAAGGTTCCGCCTTCTTGCTAACAGGGTTCTTTACCTATTCTTGCTTCGGCTGGTTTCTGGGGACGTGGAACTTAATCCAGGCCCTCTTGCAAAAGGCGAATTAACTTTACTCAAAAGCCTCCAAGATGGCCAAGCAGAAATAATTAACAAATTGAAATATATCGATGCTAGCTGTTCAAAGCATGAAGCAATGATTACGGAAATCGACGAAAAGCTAGACAAAACTAAACAAGAGATTGAAGGGCTAAATAAGTCAGATGCGGAGAAGGCGAATGCGATAGCTACTTTGACACAGTGAGTTAAAAACTTGCAAAATAGAAATAACAGATTATAAAATCGCAGACGACAGCAAAATTTTGTGATTTACGGTGTCAATGACAATAACCGCTCCGAGAATTGGGAGCAATCGGAAAACGTGATCACAACTATTTGTAAAGAAAAATTTGAGATCAATTTGCATGCGGTCCATACAGAGGGCCTACCGTGTAGGCAGGTACACTGAAAATCGGAACAGGCCATTTGTTGTAAATCTCGTCTCGTACGAAGAAAAACAAAACGTGCGAAATAATGCAAAAAAGTTTAAGGGCTAACCTTACAGCGTGGATCAAGATTATTCTCCCGAGATCCGTGACATACGTAAGCGATTGTGGGAATACGCGAAAGCGAAACGGGCCGATAAAAACGAAGTAAAGCTAAAGGGTGACCCGATTGTTCCCAATGGCCAAGCATTCGTTTGAGATAAGGAAAACGAAGAAGTTGTGCAAATGCGCAAACGATGACAAGTTCTTTTCAAATGTTGTGCCCGTCGCGACCTTGTTGCAATTGCAGTAAATTGTAGGAGTCTAGTAAATAAAGTCGCAGAATTTGCAGGTTTAATTCACTCTTTCAAAGCTGACATCGTATTTGGCACAGAGTCTTGGTTGTACCCGTCTATTCGCGATAGTGAAGTCTTTCCCGATGATTTTATAGCTTGTAGGAAGGACAGGCCCAGCTTAGCGGAGGAGTCTTTGTACTCATTCACTCTTCGCTTCATTCATCGGCGCTTGATATTGGACATGAGAAACTGGAATCAGTTTGGTGCTCCATTAGATTAGAAGATACGCCTTGTTTTGCCGTCGAGGCGTTTTATCGACCACCTGCCTCCGATATTAGTTCATTACAACTTCAACGTGAAACTATTTTCGAGATTTCCGGGGAAATCTTTCTTCTTGCTGGAGACTTTAACCTACCAGATCTGCTTTGGGACGACGGTGCGTGCACGGGCAAAACTGGTAGCCGCCTTAACAGCGAGATGAACATAGTTAAAGGGACCCTACAACACCTTTCTCAACTTTTTTTAAAGTCTTAAATGCTTACAGCACGTAGTCACCCAACCAACCCAGTACTTAGATTAGGGGGTCGCAAAGTACCTCAGCCACAAAAGTACTGCTCTATGCCCATCAGATAATTTGGAAACTCACTCAAAAGATTTTTCTCTCTCCCCCGGTCTTGACGTTCTTCGACGGCCCGAATTACGTCACTAAGGCCATGTAGCGGCTCTTGGCCGGTTTTCCTTCAGTTGCAGCAATGAAAGCTTTTCAATAGCAAATTTAAAAATCAAGCCACAAATACAAAGCAGAAACTGACAGCGTATCTGGTGCGACGAGCAAATCACGCAGTGCCGCTCGGTACTGGCGATAACTGTAGCTTTCACAGTGCTTCCAGACGCGAAGGAAAGAGTGAAAGCGTTTATTGAAGGTGTTGCAGAGTCCCTTTAATAGCTTTGGGCTCTACCAGTACGTGCATTAGCCAACTCGAAATGACAGCATTCTAGATTTGATGTTCTACAATGCCTCCAACTGTTGTAACTTCCGTGTATAACGTTCCCAGCCTAAGCGATCACACCGCTGTCGTCGCGAGTATCAAGTTTGAAAAAAAAAAAAAAATCGAGACGAAGAGCAAACCTACAAGGAAGGTCTCTTTTTTTGGAAAAAGCGATTACTCTGCGATGTCACAGGCATTTTCCAATCATCTGCCTGTTTTCGAATGCCTTGCCGAATATTCTGCCACACAAGAATTGTGGTGTTCTTTTAAATGTAAAGTAACGGAACTTTATATATTTACATACCAAATACCTATTCTCGTGGGGTGAAAAGCCGTAAGAAGCCTTGGGTTACCTCACAGCTATTAAAAATCAATAAAGACAGGCAGTTTCAAATGAACGAAGACAAAAAAAAAAAAAAAAAACCACTTCGACAGCCTAAAGCGCCCTGACGCGTGAATACAAAGTTATGACAAAAAACTCGAAGGCGCGCTACTTGAATAGGCTAAACTAACAAATGAAAACAAATCCGCAAATGTTTTGGCGGTACTTAAAACGTTGTGGGTCGGACACTACCCGTGCTAATGAATAATAAATTTCTTGGAAAATATAGATAATGCCAACTGATTCAATGAATATTTTCGTTCTGTATTCTCGCCAAAGACTGACGAACATTGTGATGTTCCATGTGCATATCCCGTACCCTTAATGCAGCCTATTGAGCTTAGAGTGAACGGCATTAAAGCATTTCTAAGTAATCTGATGAAACGAAAGCAAGCGGTCTGGACGGCATTCATCTGCGTATTTACAAACATTGTGGCTATCCTGTTTCCTTGTATGTTTACTTAATTTACTCAAAGTCTTTATCTACTGGTGTCTTGCCAGATGACTGGAAGATGACACACGTTGTACCGATCTACAAAGGTGGACCCAAAAGGGAAGCTGTCAACTACAGACCGATTTTGTTAACATCAATTGCCTGCAAATTACTTGAGCAAATCTTGTACAAGGAAATATTGCGACACAGAACACAGCACAAATTTTCAATAGAAAATTAGCATGGATTCCGTAAAGAACTATTCTGTATCAGGCAGCTCCTTGAATTTTATCACGAATTATCATCTAGTATCAAAGAAAGTGGGAAGAGTGACTGCATTTTTCTTGATTTCCAAGAATCATTTGATTAGGTTTCGCATGCTCTCCTTTGACAAAAACTTAAGTCCTTTTTTTAGGCATAAATGTGATAATCAAGATCGAAAATTATGTAGAGCATCATCGCCAGTGAATTGTTTTAAATGGAAAAGCATGCAATTATGTTGACGTGACGTCAGGCGTGCCACAGGGCTCTGTTTTAGGTCCTTTGTTGTTTTTAATTTACATCAATGATATTGCTGTTGGTATTTCATCGTCTATCCAGCTTTTTGCCGATGATTGCATAGTCTACCGGAAAATTAGGTGTGAGCAGGATTCCTCCCAACTTCAAAATGACTTGGTGCGTATTCATGACTAGTTTACAACGTGGAAAATGTCTTTGAATTTTAATAAATGCGTTAACCTTTGCTTTTCAAAGAAAAAAAAAGAAGATCGAATATAGATATTGTTTAAATGGTATACCAGTTGCCACGAAGACGACTTACAAATACGTAAGTGTTTTCTTTCCCTGTGACTGTTCATGGAATGTACACGTGGATTACGTTGTCGCGAAAGCTGCGAGAGCGTTAAAATTTATTCAGTGTTTCTTAATTAAGATGTTCGCATCAGCGACTTCAAGAATGTGCGTATTTGACGTGCGTACGACCAGCCTTTGAATACTCCTGCGCAATCTGGGATCCGGCGCAAGTATCTCTCAGTGATAAGACAGAAAATATACAGAACAGGGAGGCAAGGTTCGTCTTGAGACGGTATCCATGGCGGCAAAGTTGTACCGTTATTAAACAAAAATTTAAGTGGGAGCTGCTTTCATCGCGTAGAAGAAAAGTGCGATTAAAACTTCTGTTTTAATAATAATAAAACTGGAATTAGCAAAGATACATATTTACAGGTGCCATATTATTCGTCAAATCGAATTGATCATTCCTTTAAACTCAGGGAATACCACCCAAAAACTGGAATTTCTGCCAATTCATTTTTTATTGAAGCGATACATGAGTGGAATGTTCTCTCAAATGTACAAGTGTCTGCTGTGAATGAAACCTTGTTTTGTTTTTCGAACCTCTAAGCCCCCTGCTATAACCACTTCGGGCACTGCAGGCATACGTTGAATAAAGAATAAAGAAATGTATATGGCCCTTTTTCCACTAACGATACAGCTGGTGTTCCTGCAGCTTATTCCTCGCTTCAGCCCTTAGCTCCTGTCTAGCAATCTAGCCACTATGTAGCCTTTATCTCTGCGGTACAGGCAAAGTCTAAGCACTAGTCCTTTTGATTCTCTAAAATTACAGCTGTTCTGCATAATGGGATGTGTTATCGTCCGTCATTGGCGAAGGATTTACTGATGTTATTGTACTATCGTGACCAATTGAAATACGAACAATGGAGTGCGTGGCTTTCAGTACATACCGCGCATACTGGCGACAGGCGGCGCATGCGCAGTGCGAACAAGTGACGAGAGTTTGTGTTCAACGTTGATATAGAGGCACCGTCGTTCGGCGTGTGAGCGTTTTGGTATGTCTTCCCACCCCCTGTCACGAGTCGGGGAAGTAAGTCTCAACAAGCTCTTCGCAGATACCCCCTACACCCCGCACATTATTCGAAAATGGCTCTCGAGGGAGGAGGAATGCCTTTAATGATGAGGCTGGCTTCTCATCATCATTAAAGGCACTCCTCCTCTCTCCTCTCCCCCAACCCCACTCTTGAACGGAGTGTTTATTAAAGAAATTGTGCAGAAATTTAGAGAATTATCTACTAATGCGTAGCATTCTTATGCCGCTTGACTTGAGGGTGAGCTTTTACAGTCAAAGGTTTTGGTTTTTCTAAATCCTGTCCGACCAATTATCTCCATTTACGCTGTTATAACGATTCGAAGTGGAACGTTCGCGAAATCTGCATTGTTGTGGAAATGCACGTTTCGCCATTTTTCATATTTTTTCTGTATTTTTCTCATTTTTTTATTTTTTCAAAATTTCGTGCAACCAGTTATCTATATTTAAGCCATTATAGCGATTACAGTTGAAACTTCCGCGATATCTGTATTTTTGAGGGAATGCAGGGCTTTACGCGGTCCTGGCTGGGGGGGGGGGGGGGGGGGAGGGGGGGGGTACTCGGCAAAGAACGCTACGCATTAAAAATCCATATGGCGTGTAAAAAAGCAGGGAACGGTGATTGTGGTACTCAGCAAGGTCTCCGAACTCCCTGCTCGTGCTCTCTGCCATGATATCGCAAATACTACCAAGTTCACACCAATTACCAATTACGGGAACACTGCGTAGTTAAAGTTATGTATAGACGGTTTGCCTCAAATATGCCTAATATTTTCTTTTTGCTCAACAATGCTGACAGTAATGAAGTGTGGTAGTAGCAGACTTCGTGGTTTCGAAGGGTTTTGGCTATAGAAACTTAAGTATCCTGCACCACACTCTTCCTTCAACAGATGGCAGTCGGTTGCGTGGAGACGACTACAGTCAAACACCTTCCCCAACCCCGTTCTCTACAACCGATATTAGATGCGAAGCATCTCATGCTCGGGGCTGTACCCCTCCCTCCCTCGTTGTCGTTGTCCGCCGTCCGCACTCTACTGCGCATGCGCGTCTCTACAGCCCCGTCAGCGTTTGGGCTGACGTCAGCGCAGTCCACTATAAAAACAAATAGTTAGGCGGTGCCCGGTTTCGATCCCACGACTCTATCGCCGCAACGGTGGCGCTCTTCCTACTGCGCTACGAACCGAGACGGGAGCATGTGCTACGAACGCGCCTTATGTCCTTCACTCATTCAAACTACGTCAAGAAGCTGCTGATACAACGAAGGCACGCGAAGCTGAACGTCAACGGAAACGACGAACTGAAAACTAATGGGAACTTCAGTCGACCCCATGGCTGCCTCGCATACTACTCAGGGTTCCCCTACGGGAAGATGGTGTAATTTTTCCCCAGACACATATTCCGACAGATGCTAGTGGTGTGCAGGCAAAACCACCCTACAACACATCACATGGGCATGCCCACAGAAACCGCGTTCACCTAATCGAGCACTAAACATCAGGACTCAACAGCAATGGGAGGCCGCCTTGCTCAGCTCTCACCTCGGCTCACAACAACTACTTGTCCAGCTGGCGGGAGATGCCGCTAGGGCTCACGGGCTCATGGCCGCTATCTAACGGAGAAGGCTAGGTGTCTTCCTTCCTGTCACTCCCTTCCGTCTACCAGTTTGGGCTCAGATAAAGTCTCTCTCTCTCTCTCTCTCTCTCTCTCTCTCTCTCTCTCTCTCTCTCTCTCTCTCTCTCTCTCTCTCTCTCTCTCTCTCTCTCTCTCGCTCGCTCGCTCGCTCGCTCGTTTCAGCATTGTTTTGTCTTTTGTCCCGACAACTGAATCGAGAAACGGTCAGGCAGACATGGATCCCATCGGCCGGAGCTTGACCAGGGCTCTGAGGCCACCGTTTGAGGCTTTTAGGAGCGCAGCCCTTAGGGGCTAGGGCTGTTGGCGTCTCCTGTCGTCGTCGTCGTAGTCGTAATCGTCGTTCGTCTCAAGCAGTCACGGCACTAAAACACCGGGAAACTCGTTTACGTCTCGCGCTGGAACGTAACGCGTGCTTAAAAAACACCGGGACACTATTTTACGCCTCGCGCTGGAGCGCTTCGTAAGGCGTACTAAAAAAAACCACCAGGACACTCGTTTTCCAACGCCTCGTGCTAAAACGCTTCGTGCTTCAAAGACCCGAGACGTTTACAGCAAAGCTGTATACCTCTACCCCGCAACGGTTTCATCTCAGTTGGCAAAAACGCCAAGGCGCCAAGCATACACTTATACACTCCATGCTTCGCCCCTCCCCAGGTATTACGTTAGTCGAGACGGCCAGGGATTTTGTCCCCTCGCCTTTATACTTCTCACCACGGTAGGTAACAGCAGAGTCCTTCAATGCTCTGGTAATAGCTTATAAGTGGGGACCGGGGTCCACGGTGTCGCTCTTTCGCCTTCGCCATGAACTCTCAAGGTGTGACAACCAAGGGCGTTCCCTCCTAAAACATTCCGTATATACGGAATTATGGGAATACGGAGTTTTACCTATAGTCATGAAAGGCCGGTATGAAACAAGACGTATTTTTAAGAAACACATGACAATAAAATAGCCCATACCTCCCGAAAATTTTGGAACCGGTTTTACTTCTATGAGACTGCCAGATACGCCAAATCATTCTCCGTATGAATTACGTAAATACGGAGTATACAGAACACATGAGAAGACTGATTTCGTTCTTAATTGACGATAGAAGCACGAAAACAGCTCCAACCGCTATTATTGTGAGAAATCAAGCGATTTCAGTGTTTTTTTGAAAATCACGTCTCTTTTAGTGATGCCTCGGCCGCTATATTCCGCATAACCTCCGCATTCCCATAATTCAGTATATCTGGAACGTTTCGGTAGGGTTATCGGGTGTGGGCATAGGATAGGTCTCACGTGCTCCCTACATATAGCACCTGTTGATTTCGTAAAACTAAAACTAAACTGGCCCGAAGCCAACCCAAAACAAACCAAGAATAAATTAGGCATGAAACTAAAGCATTACTCCGAATGTTTTTCAGTGCATTTGGAGGTTGGTTTAATTAAGTGGAGTGTATTTAACGAATAGTAGGATATATAAATTATCTCAAAATTACTTGTTCTAATACGCAGAAAAAAATGGCGTTAGATCCTTGGAATTATTTGTCACAAAATAGAATGCGATGAAACTGATATAATTTTATGCCTTAAGAATGTTACAGGCGAGATTCACCAGAAATGTACGTGTCGGATTTTGGCTCGGACGCTTGGTCATCGCGGAGGGGGGCCCCGAGCACAAGATAGAGTAAACGCTCGTCATAACAAAGTCGTCGGAGCAGGAAACTGGTTTCGTTATAGGCGATACGTCATTAAAAAGCGGCCATGATACGCCCTTATTGCGCTCTTAAACACTTTGAATAAAGCAATATTTCGAATAAAACGACTCCCTCATAACTCAGTGGAAGAGACTTCGAATACCCACGCATTTTTCGCTGTACTAAAAACATGCGCAAAACTACCTGATCAGACACCACACGGCGGGCACAGTTGTTCCAGTGTGTGTGTATATATATATATATCAAGGTTGCAGTCGTCATTGCCAGTGCTATTCGGCTTTTTTTGAAATATTTAATAGGGCCGAAAAAAAAAGCCGAATAGCACTGGCAATGACGACTGCAACCTTGATATGTATCTTTACCGAGTCCCTCGTCCCGTATCTCTCTGTTCTGCTACATATATATATATATATATATATATATATATATATATATATATATATATATATATATATATATATATATATATATATATATATATATATAACGCATGCTGTTGGGAAACCCGAACCGAAAGCCAATCGCGCACTCACACCGTTTAGGCAGGAACCTGACGTTTTCTGCGTTGCCACTCCCTCCGGCTTCGTACACGGCCAGCATCATGATGTATGAGCACCTTTTTCAGCTCCCGGCACCAGGGGCTACATCTTCTATATATACAAGAAATTCTCGGCGCTTTCCTTCTTAATGGGCTTCTTTAAAAGAATTAAGAGTTGTTAAGAAGTAAATGGAAAAGGGAAGCTGAAAAAAGAGTTGAGAGGTCACGCCCTTCAGCTTCAACGCGAATGCATTGTGTTAACGAAGCTAAAGAGATAAGTACACGCGGTTTAACGCTCCCGAAACAATTTTGAGACGTGTGATCCATCTTTCGAAGGAGGAATAAGTAAAGAGATTTCTGGCGTTCCCTCTGCGCGTTTATTCGAGCCACGTCGTATACGTTTGTAAACGAAGAAGCGCTGGCAAAGCGATTAGTCTGCCGGTCACAGTTGGTGTGTTGAAATAATTTCTTGTGTTGAACGTCAGTACATCCGACGCTTGAACTTCTCATCTAAGAAGCCATCTCCACGCATATAAATTCTCACTAAAAAGTTTTGCACTCTCACCTGGTAGCTCACCTTTCCGTACATATACATACACAGGCATGCACACGCACACAGACATGCGCACAATTATATATATATATATATATATATATATATATATATATATATATATATATATATATATATATATATATATATATATATATATATATATATATATAGTATCAGGGTGGCGAACCGAACCGAAAACCGGAACCGAACTGCTATTTTTGACGGAACTGAACGCGACCCCGAACCGTTATTTTTTGAGCCGCTTAACCCGATCTGGAACTGAACTGAAAAAAGAAATAACGGTTTCCGGTTCACGACAACATGGTTCCACTATCCAGTTATTGGGGGGGGGGGCAGTGTCATTAGGGGCTTCTTTTTTTTACGCGCCATGAACTTCGCAGTCTCTGGCGCACTTTTTCCTTCAGATGAATCAAAACGCTACAAAGGTTCTCTTCATCGTCACAACATGGTGAAACCTTGATTATTTGATTGATCGTGTGGTTTTTGAACGTACCGACACTACACAGGCAATGGGGGCGCGCCGCAGTGGAGGGCTCCGGATTAATTTTGACCACCTGGGGATCTTTAACGTCCGTCGAAATTCGGACACACGGGCGTTTTCGCTTTCCGCTTCCATCAGAAAACAGCCACCGCGGTTGGGAATCGAACCCCCGTCCTTGGGCTCACCAGCACAACGCCTTAGTCACAGTACGGTGAAACGACTGCACTCCCATATTGCAAAGGTATACGTTATTGGTGGTCGAGCAAGAAGGGTGCAAGGCTGAGCAGAAGGAATGTCAAACCCTCGGCAGCCGGAGCTAGGTGTGAAGCACCGACTTTGCCCTTCCCGCGGTCGCCGGTACGCCGGTCACCACGCCCCCCTAAGGTGCCTTTAAAGGTTTACAGAACCTCACGGAACCACAAATAGGAAAAAAAAAAAACAGGGCGAAGGGTCGAAGAAATAAGATTCTTAAACGCACTAGGGGGGGATAAGAGAAGACTGATTGATTATGTGGTTCAACGCGCGGACGCTACACAGGCGATGAGGCGCGCCGTTGTGGGGGGCTCCGGATTGACCACCATGGGGGGCTCCGGATTAGCGCGCGCCGAAATCTCGAAGACACGGGTGTTTCCGCTTTTCGCCTCCAATAGCAAAGGACCTCCCAATGTCCGTCCGCGTCCATCCGTGCGCACACCACCATCAAGCGAAAATCAAGCGAAATTCGATTTGAGCCGTGAATAGCAGTTTCATTCAGGGAATAATCGAGGTGCAACTCACGGCTCAAATCGGATGAGGGTCGGTCCCCAAATCGGATGTCATTCGGGGCGCAACTTGGATGTCATTTCGAGTCCCCGTATTGCCCACCCTCGCCATCATCTACGGAGTGAAGATGCTGCCATTTTTATTTTCTTATGCTACAACTGTTAAAAATTTTACAGCGCTGGTATCAGGCACTGGTATTTAAAAGCGCCATAACGTAAACCCAACTCTAGGGTCTCATGGTTAGTGTAACGGGTGATTACACAGCGAAGATTGTGAATTCAGCAAAAGAGGAAAGGGTAGAAAATATATCCCACCACCATACACATGTTTTGGCGGTGTCTTTGTGTAGCACCAGTAAGGTGTGGGCGGGAAGTAGCTGGCAAATTGTCACCACTTCGTCTACTTTCCTAATATCTCACCAAATCGTTAACATTTGGCTTTGAAATTGCACCAGTGTCATTGGGAAATAGCAGCATATTGAATTGTTTGCACTTTGTTGTTATTGTCGTTTTAAACTACGATTTTTTTTTCCCACTTGGCTGATAATTCACGTCATCAAACCGGTTCTCGAACCGGTTCAAGCTTCCGAACCGGTTCGTGAACCGGTTCGATGGCGTGATTTAGTCGAACCGGAACTAAACCGGAACGACATGAATTCGCCCGAACCCAAACCGTAACCGAAGCGGTATTTTTGTCGATTCGACACAATGGTTGAAAAAATTACGTTTAAACATTTAAACTCTACGTTTAAACACCTAAATTAGCCCAACACTGTTTTACACCCCGATTTGACGTAGAACACTACCATCCCTACAAGTTAAGAGATGCGCGCATTAAAGCTTTCTCACATCGAAAGTGCGTCAGAACCTTCACCGAAAGTGCGCCGAATCAATCGTCAAACAGAGCATTGAAGGACTCTGGTCAAACCTTCAAAGACCTAAAGAATCGCAAACGGAGAACGAACGCATGCGACGATTTATGGCGCACTAAGTAAATGCATCTCTGAAAGATGTACCAATACGCGGTTTATGAGATAAAGGTACAACTATTGTAGTCCTTCTTCATGACCGATGCCTGCATTGCCTTATCTAGGACCGTTCCTTTTTCGCGATTAACCCTTTGCACACAATGGAAGCCCATTTTCACGCACGCGCCGTGTGGCCAGATATGTTATCAGAGCTTTTCGGTCGACCAACCGGTCTATAGGGAAATGAACTAGTTTTCCAACATAACGCCATCGGTCCCACGTAGAAAGCTTTCGCTTTAAAAATAACAATGAAGGCAGATGTTGTTGGAATAACTCCCTGAATGGTGGGCCACCGTTTTCCAACAACCATTCTATAGCAAGAAAATCAAGAACATAAAATTGAACCGAAAGCACAGATGAAAATTTATACCAAATACCCCTGCTACACGGGCGTTCGAAAGGACATCCTAGTGAAATAGGCGTCTAACTTTTAAACGTCACTAGAAGTGGGAGGAGTTCCGCCGGTTTACACAATTCTCAAAGGCAGTTGAAAGGCTCCGCGTTCTGTCGCCTTGTTTTGGTGTCGCCAGTGCTCCCCACTTTTGTTTAGTCATCGTTACTTGACAAAAAAAAATAATTTTAGAGCTAAACTGGGAAAACTGGGGTAAGAGAACAATACCAGTGCGAGTAATAAAATTGATTATCTCCTACAAACACGCACAAAACATGCAATAAATAGAATGAACAATATGGCTTCCGAACGCCGTTGTTTTCTTTCTTTTTTTTCGCACCCCCGGTGTCGAGAGTACGAAAATACGTTTCTTAGATTGAGTGATGAAAAACAAAAACACGTAAAACGGTATTAAGAACATTCTCCTGGAAAACCAATGTGTGCTTGTAAATATTTATTCTTGTAAATGCGGCATGCAGTGTATGAGGCCGAAAGTACTCGAACGTTCGCGTTTCAAAGGCCTTCGAGAAGGCCTCAAAGGTCGGCGGGGGTGCTCCTTTGACTGAAATGGCATTTCGGCCCAACGCCCTTGAAAAACATTGGGTAGGAGCTCAAATATGGCGAATGAGTCAAATAACTTAAGGTCATACGCCTTTGAAACGCTCGTGTAGCAACGTTATAAGATTTGCGCGCTTCAAACTTATACAATTCCAGCACTGCAGGGGTGCAATCACATAAAAGGAAAAAAAAAACGCAGCATGTCGTCCCAAAGGCCAAACTACACGTGCGAAATACAACAAAACAGGAGCACACAAAACAAGGCAGCACTTCATGACGCACTCGACAGCGACAAAAAACTAAGACAAATAAGGAACTCGAAACATGTTGATATGAAATAGACAGCCCATCGATAAAGTGCTTGAATCAACTCCAGTACGATGACGTACTACGTTGAAAGTTCGGAGTCCACTGTTCCGAACATGCAACGCGCGCGGAGAGTTTGTTCTCACCAAACATCAGCCCGTACAGCGGGAACAATTCGCGTTCGCCAGCGGTGGCACATTGGCTCAGCAACAACTTGCCCCGCCCGACTAATCCGAGCAGGCGAGAAGCAAATGTTTTCCTTATCTTTCGTACTTCCAAGCAGAAAATTTTATCTTCCCTATTTTCCTTGCTACATTAGGGCAATCACGACGTATATTTGCGCTCGAGTTTAAGGTGCAGGGATTTATTTTAACGCTACTTTTACCAATTGGAAAGAACTCGCAATTGCTGCTTCACTGATGTCCATTCCAGCAGCGCTTTCAAAGCTCGCAAGCAGGCTTATCAACCGACTGATGACTCATTGTAGCACCAATGTTTTCATCCTAAAGCTCTAAGTACGTGATAAAGAAAACTAGCCCAGTTTATATTAAAGCTCAATATTACTTTCGGTTAGAGATAGCTGCGTTCGCCATGATCGCCTTCAAATAAAGTCGTTTTTTTTACTCCTGATATGGCATTTGTACGCCATATACGCATGTACTCTCCCATTTATTTTTACTTGTTCTTGGATTTTGGCGGACACGAGGCGATTGTAGGAGCTTCTCCTCTTTCGGGGAAGCAGCAGCTCGTACCGTTACTTTAAACTCGAAGCTCCGCTTCTCTCTTTGATATCGCTACCGCGCGCAGATATGCAACCGTCGTCACGCGACACAACTTGTCAGCCTCCGCCGCGCCCTCAAGCGTTCGTCGTATCTGATAAGAAAGGGTGACGAGGGGAAACGCGGCGCGTCGTGCCATCTCTCGTCCGTGTTGTTGGCAAAGCGGGTGCTGTTGCCAGTTCTTGTCCGTGCGCCAAACGACGCTCTTCATCAGACCCTCTGTTTACTCTCCCGTGGAGACAGCTGTGGATAAAGGATTGAGAAGGAAGCGACCCCTCTCCTCATTTGTAGACAGTGGAGCTATTACAAGCTGTTACCATTCCAGAAACGGGGTAATCAGAGATAGAGTATAGGAAACGTTTGCTTCCGAGGTTTGCTTCCGAGGTCAAGAAAACCTCGGAAACCAAGGAGGAGAATGCAATAGGTCATTGAAACAGATAAGGAATTTAGAAAGACAGAAAGAAAGTGGAGAAAAATGCCTGCCATGTGGGTTCCGAACCCACGACCTCCAGAATACCGGTCTGGTGCGATGACCACTACGCTACTGGCGGGGCTACTTTAGCCTCCACTTTCTGGGGTATTTATGTTAAGGAATTTTTGTTTCCTGCGCTTAAGGGTGGTAGCCAGCGCCACTCTGACTAGTCGGGTAGAAGAGGACGTTCTTTTTAACCCCCGGGCCGTGACTCTAGTGTCCACGACATGTCGAGAGTGGCCGACCAGCGTTGAACCCTCTTAAGCTACCTTTGGCACCTAGACTGCTAGAACAGAGGCCCTCGCTGTGCATGTAGCGAATCAGAATAGGAAATGAGGGGCTCGTTGAAATAGACAGAAATAATGGTTGGCAGTCAAGAAAACCTCGGATAGCAAGGAGGAGAATGTAATAGGTCATTGAAACTGACAAAGAATTTGGAAAGACAGAAAGAAAGTGGAGAAGAAATGCCCGCTGGGTGGGATCCGAACCCACGACCTCCAGATTACCGGTCTGGTGTGATGACGACTATGCTATATATATATATATATATATATATATATATATATATATATATATATATATATATATACCGTATTTACCCGATTCTAACGCGCACCCGATTTTCCTAGCAAAAAAACCGAAAAAACTTGCACCTCCGATTGTAACACGCACGGGACTTTGTGACCCAGACAAATGAATGCGA
This sequence comes from Haemaphysalis longicornis, assembly GCF_048455015.1. NCBI lineage: Eukaryota > Metazoa > Arthropoda > Arachnida > Ixodida > Ixodidae > Haemaphysalis > Haemaphysalis longicornis. The sequence goes on along the minus strand of NW_027526445.1, from coordinate 125,069,519 downwards.
GAAAAACCGGCGATTTATTTCTCGAAGTAATCTCACTCATCTCACTCCTCGTCGCTCTCCGCTGACCACAACGTCTCGGCCTCGGTGCCTTCAAGCGCGTTCGCGATGCCGCACTTCTGAACGAACGTTCAACCATGGTCGATGGGATCATGGCCCACGCCTCGCACGCCCATCCCGAGAGCTTCTACAGGGGTACACGCTTCAGCCGACCGCTCGTTTTGAACGCGTGGGAGCCGCTGCTGCCATTGCTGTTATCAAGCGCGCAAGTGAAACGATTTGACGATTTGTGTGGACGCTGATAGAAAAACCTAGGCGCCTAGGCTTGCTGCTATAGAATACTTGCTGCGTCCGAAAAATCGTTGCTAAAAGCTTTGGCGTCATCTTGAGATGGTGATGGCGATGGGTGGGACGAAATTTCCTCTGTTCCGGCAGTTTCGGTTTTGTATCCGATTCTAACGCGCATGCGATTTTTCGGCCTATTTTTCGTGGAAAAAGTGCGCGTTAGAATCGGGTAAATACGGTATATATATATATATATATATATATATATATATATATATATATATATATATATATATATATATATCAGTGTGTCGAACCTGAAAAAATACTGGTTTGAACCGTTTCGCGAACCGGTTCGATGAGCTGAGTTATCACTCAGAATACGAAGATAAATTCAAAATGCTGCTGTTCCCCAAGGGCAGTGGCGCAATTGCAAAGCAAACCTTAAACAATTACGAGATATTACAGGAACTGATGAAGCGGCAACGATTCACCACCTACTTTCTCGCCCATACATTATGTTGTTCTAGCGACTATTCATAAAGCCACCGGCAAGAGATATGACGGTGGGATATATTTTCTGCCCTTTCCTTTTTTGTCGAAATCGCAATCGCCGCTATGGAATCGCCCATCACGCTAACGTTGAAGCCTTAAATTTAGGCTTGCGTACTGGCGCGTTGAAATACTAGCGCTTAATACAAATGGTGCACATTTTTCATATTAATAACAAAACAGAAAAATCTCATAACGGGCACATAAATACAACCAATGAATTAGATTATCTGGTCACCCTGAATAATTTTTTAGCTGTCACCTTATGGAATGTGTCAGCCACACTTTTGTTAAAAGTAAGATTTAGCTAACGCTCAGCCACTGCGTTAACAATTCCTTTTGCGATAGCTATACCGGATGTGTGCATTACAACCAGTATGTCATCATACCGCCTGACCCCCGGCCGTCGTTCCGTGTGCTACATTCAGGAATCTTATAACAGGTTACGCCGTTACAAAATGAAAGGTATATTTGACGCGTGGAGCATGACATGGAACTTTTTTGGGTAGACGCTCTTTAATTCGTCCACAGCAGTACTCTCCTCCAGAACGAGTAGCAGTAGAAGTAATGTAGTGAGTTGGGCAGTCAGTACAAGTGCACAGTCGAAGAAAACCAGATCTGAAAGAGACAAAACTGCAGAACCAGCAGAAAAGGTCATCACTGGGCGAATGGGACAGTGTATACGGTGCCGGCCTGCCTTTCTGCACGTGTCATCTGCTATTTCCAAGACAAGGTTGAGGGCTGCAGTTTCTTGCCAAGAGAATAAGTGCGCACCTTAACAGTTTTCCCTGACATATCTGTTGTTATTTGTATCTGTAAAAAAACGAAACTTGTCCACTGTACTGACCTCAAAATGTGACCACGGAACTCACTTCCTTCGCATTGATGACCCGTTCGGTTGTGAAAGGCAGGGTAAAGAAAAGTATAGAGCAATATCCACGTTTTGGTGATTTTTTTTTACTTATTCGGTTTCACTTACTTTCTCCGTATTATTTTAAAACAACGTGATTCGCCTTTTCTTTTTTGTTGTTTTCCGTGTAAACATATAAAAAAACTGAGGAATTTGATGCCCCGTGCTATATCTCTGCTCAATAGACCATATTGGTCCATTGGTCCACAATGGACCATATTCACACAATCAATCAGGTGATAGAGAAGTGCGCTGAGTATACTGAACCGCTATATTTAGCCTTCATAGATTATGAGAAAGCATTTGACTCGGTCGAAACCCTAGCAGTCATTCAGGCATTACGGAACCAGGGGAAGAATACTAGAGGATATCTACAATGGGTCTACAGCTACCATCATCCTCCATAGGGAGAGCAGTAAAATACCTATAAGGAAGGGTGTCAGACAAGGAGACACAATCTCTCCAATGCTATTCACAGCATGCTTACAAGAAGTATTCAGAACGTTGGATTGGGAACAGGTGGGAGTAAGGGTTAATGGAGAATACCTCAGTAACCTCAGATTTGCTGATGACGTTGCCTTGCTAAGTAACTCGGGGGACGAATTGCAAAGCATGCTTTCCGCACTGGGTGAACAGAGTAGAACCGTGGGCCTGAAAATCAATATGCAGAAAACTAAAGTAATGATCAATAACCTCGGGACAGCACAACGGTTTGAGATAGGTGGCGAGGAAGTGGAAGTGGTAAGCGAATATATCTACTTAGGCCAAGTTGTGACCCCAGATCCCAACCATGAGGCAGAGATAATTAGAAGGATCAGAATGGGGTGGGGTGCATATGGCAGGCATTCTCAGATAATGAATAGCAGCCTACCATTGTCGCTGAAGAAGAAAGTGTATGACAGCTGCATCTTACCGGTACTCACCTACGGGGCAGAAACTTGGAGGCTCACTACGAGGGTTCAACTTAAATTGAGAACGACTCAGCGGGCAATGGAGCGGAAAATGATAGGTGTAACATTAAGGGACAAGAAGAGAGCGGAGTGGGTCAGGGAGCAAACTGGTGTTAAAGACATATTAGTAGAAATTAAGAAGAAGAAATGGACGTGGGCAGGGCATGTAATGCGAAGGCAAGATAACCGCTGGTCATTAAGGGTAACAGAGTGGATCCCTAGAGAAGGCAAGCGTTGCAGGGGGCAGCAGAAAGTTAGATGGGCAGATGAGATCCAGAAGTTTGCGGGGATAAACTGGTCACAGTTGGCACAGGACCGAGGTAATTGGAGAATAATGGGAGAGGCCTTTGCCCTGCAGTGGGAGTACATGGGCTGGTGATTATGATGATGATGATGATATCTCTGCTACGAGGCGCTGCCTGTGCTACAGGCCGGCAGACGTATTTTACCCACCTGGTTAAATCAAAATCAAAATTTTGAATTAAATCAAAATCTCGATACACAGACGCTCTCGATTCCCATCTACTTCATAAAAATGGTCGTGGGGAACGGAGATCGAGGCCACCTGTGGTCAGAAGCAAACGGCTTAGCCACTGAGCAGGTCCTGCGGTCACACTTGTGAAGTATTAATAATTTGCCCGTGTCGGACCTTTTAAACAAATGATGAAATGCAAAAAGTTTGCACACATCGGGTGTGGGATTTCGTTGTTGCGCAGTGGAGCACTCCTGTAGCCCGATTGCTCCAATAAAGACGCAGCTAGGGAATTGCAAAGTCGTTTTATATGCCCTGCAAGCTGCCGAGAATGACATTTCGTTTGGTCAGCTTGCACTACGCTCGCGCTCCCAGCAGCAACAGACCATTGCGACATTGGTGCTCATTCATTTCCCCTGTTGTTACATAGAGCGTGATAGTGTTCAATTGTTAGGAGGGGAAAGTGCGCGAGCGGGTACCAAGTTGATGGTACGTGAAAGAAAAAAAGGCCTGAATTGCATTGTCTGTGCAATATAAACAACGGAACTGAAAAGTTCCGTATATACGGAATTATGGGAGTACGGAGTTCATACGGAGTGTTACGCTCCCAAGCGTAATTAATGTAGATATAAGTTTCGCAAACAGTCGAATCAGATGAGTTCGCACAATATGAACGTTTGGCACAGTTTTCGTGTTTTTATCTTCAATAATGAGTAAAATCACGCTCCGTATGATTTCCATATACTCCGTATATACGGATTTCACACGGACTATGATTTCGCGGTTCCAGTGATCATTTAGACTTAAAACAGGTGTCAAAATTTTCAACAGGCATGCACTGTTTTAATTTCATGTGCTTCTCAAAAATCTTTCTTGTTTTGTGGCGGCTTTGTGTCGTCCTAAGAATCTACTCCGCCTTCCCATAATTTCATATATACGGAACGTTTCTTCTGGATGGTATATATATATATATATATAGACTGAAAAGATAAAAACTCACACAGAGCGCGAAAAAAATAAGGTTAGTAGAGACAGAGACAAACGAGAAAGACTTAGAAAATAAAAATAAGTTTACTGACGTTTCAGGGAGAGGACTCCCTTTCTTCAGATATATCTATATCTATCTATCTATATATATATATATATTTATATATATATAAAAATCTAGAGAAAGATAAACTCACAAAGCGCGCAGAAATAGTATAAGTAAAGAGAGTCGGATACACAGCAAGAACAATAACAAACAATGTTTACTTACGTAGCGGCAACGGGACTTGCCTTCATCAGTCATGTAACTTTATGTAACTTTACTCTGATGAAGGCAAGTCCCGTTGCCGCTACGTAAGTAAACATTGTTTGTTATTGTTCTTGCTGTGTATCCGACTCTTTACTTATACTATATATATATATATATATATATATATATATATATATATATATATATATATATATATATATATATACGGTGCTGAGAGGACATAGCCAAAGCACAATCGCGCACTCACACCGGCAGGAAACTGACGCTTTCTCCGCGGCCTCTGTCGCCGGCTTCGTACGCGGCCAGCACCATGATGTATATGCGTTCTTCCAGCTATCGGCACTAGGTATATATCTGCTATATATACAGGAAAATCTCATCGCTGTCAAGCACAATGGGCATCTTTTGAAGGGTTAAGGGTCATCAACAAGGAAATAAAGAAGGAATAGAAAAAAAAAACGGTTGTGAGGTCACGCCCTTCAGGTATAGCGCAAATGCATTGTATTAACAGAGGTAAAAAGAGAAGCATACGCGGTTTAACGCCCCCGAAACAATTTTGAGACGTGCGATTCGTCTTTTGAAGGATGTATTATAAAGTCATTTCTCGTTTTAGCTCTCCGTGCTTATTCCACTACTCCACTACGGCGCGCATCATCACATGTGAAGAGTCAACGCGTTTAACTCCACAATCAATCAATCAATCAATCAATCAATCAATCAATCAATCAATCAATCAATCAATCAATCAATCAATCAATCAATCTGTTTAAAGAGCGAAGCTCTTTAGCAAATTGTAATTTTTCGTGTCCGCAGTAAAAATACCAAGAAATTGCCAAGTGCGCGCACGTGAGCACGGGCCTCGCGGCGAACGCCCTGCAGTTAATAAAACCAAGAAAACGCCTAGCTCTCGTGTGTGCGTGCCTGGCGGCGACCGATCAGCGTCCCGGGCGCAAGTCTGCCAAGCCAAGCTTACCCACCTAGGAAGATTGGCCAGGATTAGCAAAAAAAAAAAAAAAAACTCCATTAATTGCCGTAATCGTGCAACACTTGATCGGAACAAAAAAGACTCCAGCGTTCGCATCAACCATGGCAACACTTACTCGGGACGAGAAAGACACGACATAGCATACACCCCTCCAAAGTGATGTCCAATGATTATCACTTCCAAAACATGAAAGAAGCTCACACTTAGAGCAACAACAAATCGACTGCAGTAGGGAGCAAATCGACTGCAATAGGGGACTTCCACCTTTCTGAAACCTTACTGATGGTCGTGAAGGTTGCGTACAGCTTCGATAACTTCAAGATTTACGCGTTTGTGTGAGCTTCCTTAATTTTTTTTTTATATTGCGGTGCCGCCAGCGTATCTGTGACAGAGCTCGCCTTTAAGTTCGGCACCGCTTGTGGGACTAATTGTTAATTCCGCACTCCTGTCTTTTGCGACAAATTCTTCTCTTTCTCTACGAAGGAGATGGACAGACTTCCTTCCTTGTTTGTTTGTGCATTTTTCTTAATATTACAGCGCGGTGGGGGACTGGGGCTGAAGGAGGTACAGTCCCAGTGTGTCTCGCCTTCGGTCCTTGTTTGTGCAGCAGAGCTCTTTCAGCTTTTATTTCCGGCGTCAAGCGTTACCAGAAACAAAATACAAAGAAAAAATACCGAGTGCACGTGAGCATGCGCCACGTGAGGAGCGCCAGGCGACGGCCAGCTCAACCTTCGAGAACACTCTGCCCAGCATTCGTGGCGTGATTACTCCTCGCCTGTTCACGTGCGTTCACGTCTCAAGTGGGCAGCATACACGCCGAGTTCGCGAACACGGAGTTCGGAAATCCATGTCAGGTGCAACAGCGTGGGCTCCGACGAAGGGAGAGGGGCCGCTAGCTCTGCTGTTTCTCCAACCTTGCAGCACTAGTGCAAGCCTTGAAGGGCCCTCGAAGGCCCGAAAGGGGTTGTCAGGGTTGCTAGTTTGACGGAAAGGGCATTTCGGCCCAATGCGTTTGAAAAACATTGGGTAGGAGCTCAAATATGGCGAATGAGTCATATGACATTAAGGTCATACGCCTTTGAAACGCTCGTGTAGCAACGGTAGAAGATTTGCGCGCTTCAAACACTACTACAATTCCAGCACTGCAGGGGTGCAATCACATAACAGAAAAAAAAACAGCATGACGTCCCAAAGGCCAAAGTACACGTGCGAAATAGAACAAAACAGGAGCACACAAAACAAGGCAGCACTTCATGACGCACTCAACCGCGAAAGAAAACAAAGACAAATAAGGAACTCGGGATATGTTGATATGAAATAGACAGCCCATCGATAAAGCGCTTGCATCAACTCCAGCACGATGACGTACTACGTTGAAAGTTCGGAGTCCGCTGTTCCGAACATGCACCGCGCGCGGAGAGTTTGCTCTCACCAAACATCAGCCGGTACAGTGGGAACACTTCGCGTTCGCCAGCGGTAGCACATTGGCCCAGGAACAACTTGCACCGCCCGACTAATCCGAGCAGGCGAGAAGCAAATGTTTTCCTTATCTTTCGTACTTCCAAGCAGAAAATTTTATCTTCCCTATTTTCCTTGCTACATTAGGGCAATCACGACCTATATATGCGCTCGAGTTCAAGGTGCAGGGATTTTATTTAACACTACTTTCACCAATTTGAAAGAACTCTCAATTGCTAGTTCACTCAGCTCCATTCCAGCAGCGCTTGCTGTCTCCCTGGGTGAGTAAACAGAGGGTCTGATGATGAGCGTCGTTTGGCTCACGGGCAAGAACTGGCAACAGCACCCGCTTTGCCAACAACACGGACGAGAGATAGCACGACGCGCCGCGTTACCCCTCGTCACCCTTTCTCATCAGATACGACGAACGCTTGAGGGCGCGGCCGGGGCTGACCAGGTTTCGTCGCGTGACGAAGGTTGCATATCTTCGCGATAGCGATATCAACGAGCGGAGCTTCAAGTTTAAAATAACGGTACGAGCTGCGGCTTCCCCTGAAAAAGGAGAAGTTTCTGGCTTCGCTTCTTGTGCGCCAAACACCTAGAACAATTACAAGTAAATATGGCAATATAACGTATACATTGCCTCCGAATTGCGTACCGAGAGCGAGAGCACTATTGCAGTTCAGGGTGAACTTTTGGAGCGCACATATCTCTAACAGCAAGTGAAATTACGTGCTTTAAATCGGTCGTGAAGATAAAACACAAGTGCGGTTTATTAAAACGGCTGTTTTGTCCCGATAACAACAGCAACAATCTTATCGCCAACCTCAAAGAAATAATTTAAATATTAAGGAAAACATAATCAACAGCGGCGATTCATTAGTCACTCTCAGGCAATTATTTATGACGTCATCAATTCTAGTGCGTGGGAATCGCGGCCGCCGACTTACGTCACCGCGAAAAAGCGTGACTGTGAAAATGTAGTGGGGCCATCTAGATTTGATTCATCATATCACTTGAATGGTTACTCGCAATCAACACACTGCTGAAAAAGTTATTATTGCCGTTCATAGCACGACCCTGCGGCCCATAATGCGTCACTATGGCGCGAAATTTCAGTTTCATTTATTCAATATCAGTGTTTTTTTTTGGGGGGGGGGGATAGAATCGCTGAAATGGAGCTGACTTAGCTACCAGTCTTTTTGGGTTCTTTTCAATAGAACACAGTTGTATTTTGTCGTTATGGGCCCTTTAAAACGGGCTTTAGTTTTGTTTATCGCCTGCCTACAACTTCTAGATGTAAACACGGGTGCTACAAGCAGTCATCAGAAAGCTAATTAAAAAATAGCAGCGGCTTAGCTCGGCTATGCCAGGATATATGTAGCGTGAGCTGAGGTTCAGTTTGTTATTCTTAGGTTTCCTGGTTGTCTATAGGTTAGCTGATTATCATGCTTACTGCTGCTAAAACAATTTCCAATCCAATCCAATCCAATCCAATTTAATGCAATCCAATCCAGTTGCGGTGGCCGCGGCTCCGGCGCTAGCTGTGCGCCATGAGACGTCACTGTTCCTCGCGCATGCGCAGCACGGCTCTTCAAGAGCCACGCGAAACTGCTCAACCTCGGCCAGTGTAGCTCACCCTACAAAACGATTTTGTAAATTATGTGCACTCGTGCGCTTTGTGGAACATAATGCCGACCCGGGCGTATAAACCCGAGTAAAAACGCATTTCGTGCTGCCCTATTACGTGCTCATTCACAGCTTTCTCGCTAAAAATTCCGACTACTAAAAGACCGAGTAAAACGATCACAGTAAAGCGATATTTCTCACAGACCAAGGAGTCGTCTTGCATATATACTGTGAAATTAGAAATTTCAAATAGTTTTTGCGTGTTATTCGTAGTCAGAAGTTACTACACCTACATTTTAATGGGATAGTTTCAATGGCCCTGGGAGAGCTGGCCGAGCACTGTGCGAAACTGGAAACTGTGCACAAGTAAAGCTTTGGTCCTCAATATTCCCTGCGCAGAAACAGTTTATTGTACTAAATATTTACAGTGTAATCACTCCTGACAGAACTGCGATGAGCCGGAACGCTGTACCTGTAAAACTTCCACGTCTACAATGACTTGAATCGTGTGTGGGCGGGGCGATGCGCGCGCGTTTGTGTGCGTGGGAAGGGACCTGCAACCATCCGTCTTGGAAGTTGCAGCCTGTCAAGGCAGGAGCAGATGCCGAGGAAATACCTTCTCCACTCCCAAGCCGCCTGAGTCACCACGCCCCTGCTTGCGACAATCACGAAAGGTATTCACCTGCGCTCTCAACAACCGCTACATCTCACAGTCTCAAAACTACCAGTTGAATGAACGAGAAGTCGGTACATCAAATAGATGTTGTTCAAAAGCGGTTACTGCTACATTAACTCTTTTTACATTATCTACATATATATATATATATATATATATATATATGGTATAAGTAAAGAGTCGGATACACAGCAAGAACAATAACAAACAATGTTTACTTACGTAGCGGCAACGGGACTTGCCTTCATCAGAGTAAAGTAAAATCATGTAACTTTACTCTGATGAAGGCAAGTCCCGTTGCCGCTACGTAAGTAAACATTGTTATTGTTCTTGCTGTGTATCCGACTCTTTACTTATACTATTTCTGCGCGCTTTGTGAGTTTATCTTTCTCTAGATTTATATATATATATATATATATATATATATATATATATATATATATATATATATATATATATATATATATATAGTAAGGAAATGAGGGGCTCGTTGAGGAAATGCAGAAAGATAGGTCAGCAGTCTACAACGCCAAAGGAGGCATAGGGGTATGGTTAGGCTCTTTTCTTGTTTACTACGGTTAATGAACTAAACATTTTTTTTAAATATACAGAAGAAAGAAAGAAAAACACGCGCCCAGAGTGGGGACCGAACCCACGCCTTTGGTGAAAAACTGCCCGCCGGGTGGGATCCGAACCCGCGACCTCCAGAATTTTGCACCAATTTTTTCACCAATTTCTTTCTGACTCAAAAAATTCTTCATCTCATTCTATGACCCACCACAACCTCCCCTTTGCTTTCTGAGGTTTTCTTGACTGCCAACCCTTATTTTCTGTCTATATATATATATATATATATATATATATATATATATATATATATATATGAACAAAACCAGTGGTTTACTGACGTTTCGACTGGAGGACCAGTCTTCATCTGAGTCAGTCGAAACGTTAGTAAACCACTGATTTTGTTTTTAATCGTGGGTCAACCCTATTCTCCAATAGTTCTTCTGGCTCATCGGGAAAAGTTTCTCCTACTGCCTATTATATTTTTATATATATATATATATATATATATATATATATATATATATATATATATATATATATATATATATATATATATATATATATATATATATATATAGTTTTTTTTCTCTCTTTCAACGTAGCCAGTGGCACACCCTATGAGTGTATTATCCCTCACCATGATCCATCCTTAGCGGCAGTAAGAGAGTGAACGCTCTTCGAGTGATGTTGTTGGATCCCCATGGCTTCAGGAGCGCGGAGGCGTCACGGCGTCTGTCGCTGCCACCACCAGAAGTCGTCGGTCGGTGCGATGTCCCCGAGCTCCAGGGCGAACGAGCAACGCGACCTCCACCCGAACGGTCCCCGGGAATCAACGGTTCGTTCGTTCGCCTCGTCGTTCACGTTCCTCGGCACGAGTCGCGACTGACGCGCCCGTAGATCGTGTCTGACGGACGCAGCGCATCAGCTGACCGGAGGGGGGGAAACAACATCGACGACAACCTTCCCTCGCCCGGCGCACGCTGCCATAGGGCACCGAACGTCGCGGCTTTACATGCCAAGAGGCAACGCGACAAGAATGCTGATTTATGCGCGCCCGCGAGCGATAAAGGAAGCAGTTTCCACGCCACCCGAGTATGCCCCTTGCTAGGATAAAGCTCTGCATATAGAGGAAACAAGCCCGAAATGACGGCTGTCATCACCTGGCGTACGTATTTATCTATACGACGAGTTCCGATAAGGTGCATAAAACACCACTGCACGATTCCGCAACATATAAAAAAGTTTATGCGCCTTCTTCACCTGCGGAAGTGGATGTTCCGAGAAGCTGTTGCAAAACAACCTCGCCTGTGGATGATGGACGTATGTAATGCCTTATCGCTTGAGAGGAAGGTTGGGGAAAACCGCTTTGTGGTCTGCGCGGCCTGTCACTGTGGTTGGTTGATTGGGAACGTTGTAACATATGAAGCATAAGGTTTAGAAGACAGAAATAAGCAACCCGCTGCTGTGGCTCATTAAGTAAAGCCTGGCTCATTAAGACCAAGGACGCGGGTTTGATCCCGGCCGCGGCGACAGGGTTTTCGAAGGAATAAAACAAAAATGCCCGTATGAAGATTTCGGTGCAAATTGTAGATCCCCAAATGGTCAAAACTAGTCCTACGTCCGCCACTACGACCAGCTTCATAGCCCACGTGTAGGTTCTTGATTCCTTTTTCTTGAGTTCCTTAAAGCAATGAACCAGTCCTTCATGTCGTGATTCTTAATGTTAACAACGCGGCAAATAATGCTTGTTGGTAATTGATACCGAGAATAAAATGAGGTGCTGCCGAGCACGAAGAAAGGCGGAAGACAAGGGTAACAAAACTAAACCATACAAACGTCGTGCGTTATTGGTAGTGACCAGGTGCTAAAAGCACACACACCGAGAAGTTTGTTTTGAGACGCCTCACAGCAGTGGCTGCTATTTCGATACCATTCGTGTTGACGACGACGGTCACTTTTCGCCAAGAAAAGCAGTAGGACGCCCGCGCGTACAGGCCTCGAAGGGAGCGTGACGGCCCATGAATACGACGGAGGCGTTACTACCCGGGCTGGGCCCAGTCCCTACAAGACTGCTGGTTTATGCGCACCCACGAACGATAAAGAGAGACGTTTCAACGCCACCACAGTATGCGCCCCCCTTCCCCCCCCCCGCCCCACACACACACACGCACACACAGGAAAGAGCTCCGTATATAGAGGAAGCAAACCTGACATGTCTGCCGTCATTACCCGGCATACGTATATCTATACTACAAGTTGATATAATATGCATAAAACAGCAGTGCATGGTTCTGGGACCATATAAAAAGTTTGTGCGCCATCTTCACCTGCGAAATGGGATGTTCAGAGAACCTGTTGCAAAAGAACCGCTCGTCTGCAGTCTCTTTTCAAGGCATAACAATGTACTACGGCCTCCCCCACTTTATCTACCATCCGGCGGACAAGAATTTAGATCATTCTAAAAAGCCCACACGTGGCGACTTCTTCGGACAGGCAACTTTCCAAATCCTGGCGTACTGACCCACATCCACCCAACTCTAAACCCTATACATCGGCTTGCGGCTCACGTGGGGGTCATGCCGCAGTATCCCATATCGTCTGGGCTTGGCCAAAAATTACCACCCCTTCCTCAAGAAAGTTGAGAGAAGCGAGAAAGCTTTCTGACGTAAAAACTGCGCCAAAAGTGCGTCAAAAACTTCGTTGAAAGTGCATGCGACAATTTTTCGCGCACTACGTGAACGCACCTACGAACGATCTAAATGCACACCGATGCGTGATTTATGACAAAAAAAAAAGTATCTTCACGATCGATGCGTGTATTGTCTTATCTAGAAGCGTTCCTTTTTCGCGATTTTCAGGTAACCGTCTTGACCCAATGAAAGCCCGCTTACACGCACGCGCCGTGAGTCCAGTGATCTTCTCAGAGCGTTTCGGTCGACTAAGTGGTCTATGGGGAAATCCATTTGTTTTTTATGAGGAAAGCTTTCGCTTTAAAAATCACTTTCCCGAAATACCGTACGAGAGACGGTGGGAGGCCGCGCTGTGCAGCTCGGACCCAGACCTAATGGCCCATTTGGTTGCCGGGGCCATCTACCTCACCTAACCACCAGCACCGCTCTCAAGATTCATCACCGCGCGTTCGATGAGACATATAATGTTTGTGGCTTAATGATAAGTACTATTTTGAGGATCAAAACACATGACTTGGACTTCAAACATGCACGCATTTTGGATATCCATTTTGAGTACATTATACTTATCAGCAAGCACCATTTTCAAAATCAGTGCAATCGGAATAAAAGCGAATGCGTGTACACGTGTGTCTTACTCAGGGATGACTGCCGTTAACACTTACAAAATAAACTTTGCTCGTACCTTTCACCTACATTCTGCTCAACCTCTATGCCGTGTACAAAAAAACTTGGCTGGTCATCCGCCCTCCCAGAGTGCAACGGCTCATGGTTTTTTTGGGGGCGAAGCCCCTCAGGGGCTCGGGCTGTCGTCGTCTCCTGTCGTCGTCGTAATCGTCGTATCATGTCGTCACGATACTAAAACACCGGGGAACGCGTTTACGCCTCGCACTATAACGTAACGCGCACTAAAAAAACACCGGGACACTCGTTCACGACTCGCGCTAGAGAGCTTCGTGCCTAAAATACAAGATACTTTTACAGCAAGGCTGTACACCTCTACCCCAACGGTTTCATCTCCGTTGGCGAAAACGCCGAGGCCCTAAGAATACATTTATACACTCCATGCTTCGCTCCTCCGCAGGTGTCACGTTAGTGGAGATGGCCCGGGATTTTTTTAAAACTTCGTGCCGTCTCGAAGCGAGGCATTCATATGCAAAAAACTTCAGGAATTCTGAGTGGAAAACAATGAAGTCGGAGGCATGCCGTATCACCACTTCAGGGAGAAGAAATATCAAGCTGAAGAAACCCAAGGGGACGGGGAATGGTGAGGTGAAGCGTGTTGCCTCAGCGATCACTGCAGTGCTTTCTTAGACGATGCGCCGGTGGAAATTGTTATTTAAAAAATGTATATTTTTTTTTTCAGAAATGAACGGCGGGTGAAACGTCAGACTAATGAAACAAAACGGCAACAAGCAGCGGTGAAACGACCTCATTCTTCAAAAACATACATGTTTAGGCATACTCTTCTCTCACGCGTAAACCAATGAATGAAGCGCATGCAGCTTCCTTTGGCGTAGAGGTAAAGAAAAGGTTCATGCGCATGCGCGCATTTTTTTTCCCCGCCCGCGGAAAGCTGCACTCGCTAGCTATGGGCTTATGAGAAAGGACGTGTAGTGAGCGCTCGTGAGACTCGAGTAAGTTTTCAAACGACGGAACAGCATTAGCGGCGATGTTGCGTGCAGTTGTTCGGAAATCTTGGCAACACCCAACAGGGAACCATCCGCAAGATTCAACAGGCTTTCGGGGAAGATGCCCTAAGGAACTAATGTATAAAGGACATCAGTGGAAAGATAATCGCGCATAGGCATACCTTCAGAAAGCCCAAATGAGAAGGTGGAGGGCCGTCAGAACACAGTCGGCGAATGAGGTTGCGGTAAGCGTTGCATCTGTGTATTCAAATTTGACGGAGGGTTTGGGATGCGGAGGGTGTCCGTGAAATTCGCGCTGCATCTGCTAGCAATGTCGCAGTAGCAACGCCGTCTGAATATCGCGCAGGACATGCTCGACCAAGTAAAGAGGGATGTTAACTTTCTCAACGCGGTGAGCACGGGCTAAGAGTCGTGGGTTTATGAGTGCGACGCGGAAACCGAGACGCAGCCGTCACAGAGGGCACACCCAACGACCGGAGAATGGTAAGATGAGCGAGTTGGTACGTATTGACCTTTACTGCGAAGCTGCATATGGCAAAGGTTTCCTGCATTTTTTTTTTTTTTTTTGGTCTGTCGCAAAACCGCAGTGTGCCCACTTTGCCCGTGCTCCAAACGCGTCCGTGCCTAGTTTCCGGCTCCCCGAGGTGGCGGTAGTCGGCCACGCTGGGGCATAATTCCGAGGCTCCACGATTCTTAAAGCGCTCTACTTAACGCATAAAAATTCGGGATAGTTGGTGATGCGAAATTTTGTACCGTCCGTCCCCTTTAAATGCGGAAGCAATTAGGTAAATTAGGTCACCATTACAGCGTGAACCAAAGGTGGAGTACGTATTAGTATTTTTATGGGATTTGTGCCTCAAGGGAGTGTAAAAATATCTGTCACGTGATATTTCGATATGATCGAAGCTTCCTATCGCTACCGCGTCCGTTACGCGCAATGCGATGCCCGGTGAGTTTGCAACCGGAACGCCGTTCAGAGAACCATACTTCAAGACGGGTAGTATCAAGATTGGGGTCATCGGTGTTTTGTGCTCAAGTTGTTATCGCAAACGCTACCGCGAAAGAATTTCGACCTCAACATACGCGCCCTTCCGTGGATGTCCTTGGACGCCGTGCAAAGCAACGAAAGTTTATCAAGCCTGACCAGCCTGTTCGAAGCGTTTCGTGACTAACAATCATTGTGAGTTCAGGCAAGCGATAAATGCATTATTACGGAGCAAATTATTATATCTTGAGCGGCCTACTGCGTCTATAAACGAGTACAACGACGGAAACTATAGACACGGTAAAAAAGCAGACGACCGGGCGCTTTGAGGTCCGCCGCATTCAAAAGCCGCGCCCCCGTCTCCAGCGATTTGTCAGCGGACGGACACAAACAAATGTGCGGTTCTTACCTTTCGATGGAACGCTGCTGCACTTGACAGCCAGGCGGAATTTTAGAGCGAGACCTAGAACGCCTGCCGCCATGAAAAAGTTGAAAACAATCAGTCGAGGAAACCTGACATGCTTAAGACACTCTGCACTGTACATTGAACACGAAGCGATGATACGCTCCACGGCATTTCGCAAAGCGCACGGATAAACGGTGGCACTGGGCCGGTCGGCGCAACCGCCGTAGCGGAGGAGGCGCCAAGGCGGAGGAGAGTCGTCGGCTTTCGCAAATGCGCGCGAAGGAAGTCGTAATGAGGAATTTCCGCTAGTCGTAAGAGGGCCCCGATGGCGTTGCCGCACAAGTTGAGCAATAATGCGCTGAGCGGAGGAAAGCTTATTGACAGCCCCGAACGGGTCGTCAGCCTGTAGTTGTATAGTAGCTGTGGTTCGAGCGAAATGAAAAGGAAAGGAAGTGCACTGGGGATATTTTTGAACTCGGCAGGCTGCTCACCTCCTTACCACCCAGTGTGAAGGAGGGCGAATGGAATGGGAATGAAAGGATAGAGTCGAGTGTTAAAGAAGTATTTGGAAAGAAGGGAAGGAAAAAAAAGAAAAAAAATCGTGGGCCATCTCCACTAACGTGAAACCTGGGAAGGTGCGAAGCATGCAGTGTATAAGTGTATTCTTGGCGCATTGGTGTTTTTGCCCACAGAGAGGAAACCGTTGGGGGTAGAGGTATACAGCTTGGGGGTATACAGTTTTGCTGCAAAAGCCTCTCGTCTTTGAAGCACGAAGCTCTCTAGCGCAAGGAGTAAACGAATGTCCCGGTGTTTTTTAGCACGCGTTACATTATAACACTACATGTAAACGAGTTTCCCGGTGTTTTAGTACCGTGACTACATGAGATGAACGACGATTACGACGAGGACAACGACGACAGGAGACGCCAACAGCCCCAGCTCCTTAGGGGCTTCGCTCCTAATATGAAGCCTAAGTTGCAAGCTCGTCAGCATCTCGCGCATTTGCCGCGAGAGCGGCAGCGTCTTTGTTTCCCGAGGCCCTTAGTGCAGGAGCGACAACTGAAGACTCTCTTCCTACTCACTATCCGCCTACCCCAAACAAACATTCCGCATTTCTCGAGTGGGAGCCTGCTGTCAGAACGACCACTTTTTACGGCGGTGGGGCCATCATTCGAAGGTGCGAAAGCGCTGTTCGTATAGCAAGAAGCTGTGCTGTGCTGTGCGCGACGTAGTCCTGAAGTTGAGCACGTCGGACTACGGAACTTCAATCTGCGGGATGGTGCACGCGACAGTTGCAGTGCCGTACTTTGGCCACACTCGTAAGTGTAAACCAGAAGACGGTCAGTGAATTCTCCAAGGCGTCCCGCAACAGCCTGATTGAGTGCCACGTGCGGCATCGAGTCTTTTGCCGCCCTCCTAGTAAGCGCTAAGAAGTCGGCAAGAGAGCTCTAAAATGGCTGAGGGGACTCAAGTGTCTTCTTGGCATCACTAAGAACCTTCAGGAAACAGGCCACCCTCGAGAGGGTTAGGGACATTCCTGAGGCGTTGGAGTAAACACAACCATGTTGATGCCGGAGGTAGTATTTTTAGGTACATTAACGAAACGTTTCAGCGCATGAAGCTTCAGGGGTTCCTCATCCGCCTACGCGAGAGTTGCTCAGTTTCGAGCCGTAAATGGCAAACTTAAACAAAATCCTCTAGCTACGCGATGGTCTGCTCAAGACGTGCACCTCGTCTGCCTGACACCACTGCGCGCGAGCGACAGGACACCAAAGAGCTTGGTCAGCAGGTGCCCTCAACACGATTTCCTTGCTTCGCTTTCGCAGGCCGCAGAAGACTTGTTCTCATACGCCTACGGCACTGACTTCTCAGACTGGAGTTCCGTGGGGTGGAATGTTGACTGATCATCGAAGAGTAGACGATAGTAAAGGTGCTGGTCCGTCCTCAACTCGCGGGTGCCTTTCAAACGAAAGAGATGGCGTTGTAGGCGCCACTGACCACTTGAATAAAAAAACATTAAAGCTCGTAGCGGAGAAGAAAAGACCGCCGCCACCTGAGTAGCCGGAAACCATTAACAGGTCTTTCTAGGACAACATTTTATTGCTAAGGTTCTATGTATTTTTCGTGTCAGCCAACAAAAAGTCATTGGTTGTTGAGCGTGGAAGCAATATTTCAAGCGTGGGGCGTTCTATAGCGCGAGGATTAGGAAAAGGAACGTCCCGGCAGGGTTGCCAAGTCCTCAGAAGGAAAAGTCGCCAGGAAAATGCCAAAAGTAGCCACGAAAGTCGCCACCTTAAAGTGAATGTTTGAAAAGAAGCCAGAAGAGTCGCCATTTTCAGCAAAGCAACGCTAATTGCTTTTGCTTTAGCAACGCTAATTGCTTATTACTTTTGAATTGCCTTCGCGCAAAAATCCTAAATTCTAAGAAGTAGAATCATGATCATCATCATTCCCCGCAAACTTCTTGATCACATCTGCCCACCTAACTTTCTGCCGCCCCCTGCCCCGCTTACCTTCTCTAGGTATCCAGTCTCTGCAACCCTTGATGACCAACGGTTATCATGCCTTCCCAATGCATGCCCTGCCCACGTCCATTTCTTCTTAATTTCCACTAATATGTCCTTAACTCGCGTTCGTTCCCTGACCTGTTCTTTGTTCCTTGTTCCCTCCACTCTCTTCTTGACCCTTAACGTTACACCTACGATCTTTCATTCCATTGCTCCCTGAGTCGTCCTGAATTTAAAGGGACACTGAAGTGAATTTTTCAAGCACCCGGTTTTGCTTGCACTGCGTAGACTGGCTCAAATTACCACACTTTTCATCGTTTATCCGGTTGATAAGTCGTTAATTATTTTATAAAGCGGGAAAGAAGAAAAACTATAATGCGCGGTCTGTGGCGGCCGCACCAACTAGACCTGTGACGTCGCGAGGAGATGGCACCGTGATTGGACGATGTCCGAGGTTAGCATTCAAACAAGTTTCGGTTTCGGTTCTGTAAAACAACATGCTTGAGATCCGACGGCATCGTTGGATGGGCATTCTCGATACCTCGGTAATCGCCGTACCTCCCTTCTGCCATATTGTCGGCTGTAAAATGCCTGAGATAAGCCTCCCAGGACGGCTTGGAATAGTAGAAATCACTAGCCGAGGCCTACGCAGTGGATGAACGCCCTCCACGTCACCGCTGACGCTCAAATGCCATGCGCATTTCCCGCATATTCGGAGCTTGCCTCACTCATGCCTGTATCGTAAAAAGCGTGTTCGCACCAGGCCAAGGGTGCGCTGATTCAGGCCTGTGCCCACTGCCCCCAAGTAGTCGGTGTTTGTGGCAACAGCACGCTAACGAGAACTCGCTAACGCGTCAGTGGCAGTCTGCGCGCGTTCTGCGAACTCGCTCGTGGAGCAGTGAACGTTACGGCCCAAAAATGGTGAACTCAGTTTAGAAAACATCGGCCGAAAACGAAAAAAATCAACTGGAGAAAAAAAAACGATGTACCCTCGGAGATTCGAACTTGCGACTTGCAAAACGATAACCTAGCGCCTCAGACCACTCAGCCACAGGCCAGCTCTGCCGAGGTTGGATGTATAAGATATATAATGTATAACCAGTTGACACTTTTATTTAGTCTTATCATTTGAGGTACTTTAGGTGACTATTTGTTGTATAGCGCCCGTGCAGTAAGCATCCCCCAAGTTTCCACAATATCTCACGTCTAGCAATTGCATTTCTTAGACGGGAAAGCGTTCGCAGATACGTAGTCGTACTGCTGGCCGCTGTGCTTGTTCGCCCAGCGCAAAAAAGTGCTTCTCGCACCCTAGTTTTACGCTGTACGGTAAAAATATCAGTTGATTTTATTTCCTTAGTACCTATATTGACTTCGCTGACTCTTCTCCCGCCTTCAAGAGGCCTTATATTTTCCTACTGGCGTACCAGTCAGCGAAACGTCGCATGTGCGCTTGTGCAGCGCTTGTGTGAAGCGACCTTGACTTGGAGCTAGATACAGTGTACAAACTAACCAAGTAAAGAAAGGCACATTCTTCCATTCACAAACGTGTCCTGGCTTCGTTTCAACTGAGCGAACGAATTGCGACGACCCGTCGGCGGCCGGCGGCCGGCGGACGAAACGCTGGGCCGACTGCCTTTGTCTGAAGGCCGGGGAGCCGTGCAGTAGCGCAGCCAATTGCGAGCTCGGCTCCTCCCGACGTCACACGAAAAGGCCACAGAAAATGGGCGAGCGTAAAGAGAGGAGGACAGCATTCTCGAATTAATTTTTCTACTAAATAAAATCGCGTAAACGCGCCCAGAGTGGTCGAAACATGGCCTGGGGACTCCGGACTACAATTTGCGCCAGTAATCCCGCAATGTTTACATATCACTTCAGTGTCCCTTTAAGTTGAACCCTCTTAGTGATCCTCCAAGTTTCTGCCCTGTAGGCGCGTACCGGTGAGACTCAGCTGTCAGACACTTTCCTCGTCAGGGACGATGGTAGGCTGCCATTAATTATCTTAGAATGCCCGCCGAATGCACTGCCCCATTTTAGATGCCAAGCATCTCTTGCTCGGGGGGATGTCCCGCGGTCCGTTCCCCGTCTGCAGCGCCTCTGATGATGATTGTGGCAGGATGCCCCAGGGATTGGCCAACCAAAAAATCCACCACGAGATAGCTTTGCGTTCAACCACCGTCGTAATCTTCTCGTAGGGGAGCCGCTGAAGAAGAAGGAGAAGAAGACAAAGCTGCGAAGAGGAGGGCGTGTACGTTGCTCTCAGCCGGTGCACCAACGTCAACAACCTCTACCTCACCAACGCTGACGGAGACTACCGATTCTACCACAGAGACGACAACATCGACAAGAACATGATGGACGAGTTTCGGCGCCTCGTGAACCACCGCGAATTATCCCTTAGGGTTCGTCTTGTTTTTTTTATAACCGCGCGTGGCCGATTCCGATTTCTTATCTGGCGTTTCAACCGGAGCGCCCGTTAGCTCTTTTTGTCGTACGTCCCGTCGGGCAATATTGTTTGATATGAAAAGGGTGCCACCTTGTCGCCAACTTGATTTGGAGACTACCGATTCTACCACAGAGACGACAACATCGACAAGAACATGATGGACGAGCTGCGGCGCCTCGTGAACCACCGCCTACTCACCGTAACAAAACAGCACTTGCGTGCCTTTGCCACCGGTGTGGACCCGGACGCGGAATTCCCTCTGGCGCTACTAAACACCACATCACCCAACATAACGCCAACACAATGGAACCACACGGAACCCCCATGATGCTTCGCATCCTCATCAAGGTTCCCCACGGGAAGATGGTGTAATTTTTTTATCTTTCTAATTATCTCTGCCTCATGGTTGGAATTCGGGGTCACTGCTTGGCTTCAGTAAATGTATTCGAATACTTCGAACCGTTTTCGAATTAGTAGAGTCAAAATAAACGTTTGTGCGCGTATGTGTGTTTCTTTCGTAGGAATGACCTCCGTAAACGCTCAGAAGAAATAAAAGTTGCCCATACTTTTCACCTGATATCTGTCACCTCATTAAAAAGCTCCGCTGATCATCTACACGGAGGGGAATATCTCACGATTTTCTGATATCTGTCACCTCATTAAAAAGCTCCGCTGATCATCTACACGGAGGGGAATATCTCACGATTTTCTTCGAGAAAACCAAGTACACACCCAATGAGGAAGTGCCAGCCGGTGATATGCGGCGCGACAGAAATTAGTATTCACCAGAGTATTCTGCGCAATACTAATTAGTATTCTGCCGGGAGAATGCTCCAGCGAAGGAAAAGTTTTACAGTGGGAAACGGTTCAAAGCAGAGCCTGCGCTTCGACATCTTTTTACCCGTTCCATCCCTCATTCGTCGGCGCCGTGGCTTAGTTGGTTAAAGCGCCTGTCTAGTAAACAGGAGATCGTGAGTTCGAATCTCACCGGTGCCTTTTGGTGTTCCTTTTTTGTTATTGATTGCGTTTCAGCATTATATGAGGTGTTTTCTTTTTTTTTTTCGGAATGAGCCAGATCCACCTAACGCGAATATGGGAAACAAGCGGAAGTTTGTTACCGGACCTAAATGCAACGATGTTAAAGCTATTAAATGATATATTTTACATATGAACTAGGGGAGTTTATGGCGACAAGTAATTAATAATTATGCGGTGAACTTAGGCAATATTGGGTTGATAAGCGTGCATTTGGCTCATAATGAATTAAATTTATTCTCGATCAGGCGATAGAGAAATGCGTGGCGTATGCTCAGCCGCTATATATAACCTTGATAGATTATGAGGAAGCAATTGACTCGATTTCAGCAGTCCTTAATGCATTGCGGAATCAGGGTGTAGACGATCATTACGCAAGAATACTAGGAGATATTTACAATGGGTCCAGAGCTACCATCGTCCCTCATAAGCAGAGCAGTAAAATACCTACAAGGAAGGGCGTCAGGCAAGGAGACACAATCTCTTCAACGTTATTCACAACACGTTTACAAGAAGTATTCGGAACATTGGATTGGGAACAGGTGGCAGTAAGGGTTAATGGAGAATACCTCAGTAGCCTCAGATTTGCTGATGACATTGCCTTGCTAAGTAACTCGGGGGACGAATTGCAAAGCATGCTTTCCGCAATGTACAAGCAGAGTAGAATCCTGGCTCTGAAAATAATATGCAGAAAACTAAAGTAATACTCAATAAACGCGGGAGAGCACCGCGGTTTGAGATAGGTGGCGAGGCAGTGGAAGTGGTAAGAGAAGTAGAATACCGTATCACAAATTTTATTTCTTTCCTTCAGTGCAGGAAAGCGACAGCAGTTGATGTCGTCAAAAAAGCTAAGATATGCAGGTCGGGCAAAGGATAAAAGAATGTGAATGACTTAGAACGGGGCTTCGCTGCACACAGTTTTACCACTCTCGCAACTTCTCTACATTCCCGTGCTTATTACGCGCTGTAATACACACTTCCCGCCACTCTGCATGAGATCCCAAGCTCCCGGAAACAAGCATCACGCTTTAAAGCGACGGCGTTGCTTCAAAGGCTTTGACGCTATTTATACGACACCAACTGCCGGATAGTATAAAGACTAAGGCCAATCTTGATTTGCTAAGTAAGTAGCGCTGTACGGTGTGTTTCAGTAACTGATTCATTGGGACCTATTTTAGACCTTGCCAGATCACTTCCGTCTGCCCAAACGTTTGTTCTGTTCTGTATGTTCACCCTGTCTCGACAGCTAAAATGCGCTGAAAGGTCGTATAAGACCTTCTTTTTTATAGTGGGGCGACGGAAGTGCCCAGAAATACATTAAATCGTCAATGTTCGAAGGAGCCAGAAAGTAGCCAAGTCGCCACACTGAAATTTCCGTCGCCACGAGTCTCCAAAAGTCGCCAGTTTGGCGATAAATCGCCAGACCTGGCAACTCTGCGTTTCGGTGTGTGTGTGTGCTGGTCACACGCGGCCACCATTAAAGACGCATGCCGTTCCAAACATGATTTAGATGTTTCATCATATGCATCTCAAGCAGATTAGTTACAAACAGGCACCATTTGCGAGATCAAAACATGACTTCGACGTGAAACTTATATGCCTCATTACCTAAATAGAATAAAATAGAATAGATTGAAAGCTAATTTCGTGTTCTTTACAAGACATGACGAAGCGAGAGGAAAAGCTGCTGTGGACAAGTTGACGAGCTCTCGCCCCTTTACGTATGTATGTGCAGCAGATTGCACATGACAATATACATCTTACAGGGTTCACGTGTAATCAATACAGTGCAATTTAAATAAAACCTTATTTGTGCGCAGTACGCAATAAAAAATCGCATAAAGGTGCTGTTACAACAATTTTGATTGAATGAAGCACAAAGAATCTAGAACGCGTAAGGTCTCTCCCGCGAAGCTGTCCTTGCATACATACTTAGAAGTAAAGCACCTCGGTTTAAAATGAAAGCCAGAAAAAAAACAATAAATATTGCCAGTACATACGTGAACGTTCGGGAAGCGTTACAGAATTGAGGTTAATGGCACGTTCCATAAACTGACTAGTTTATGGACCATGTGTGACAGCATTTGACGGCCATAGTTCTGCAAACGCGTACTTCCCATTGTTCAGCATGTCCAGTGTTGTACACAGGTACAGAAAATGGATTGCGCAAAGCTAGTGCAAAAACTCTCCTTACGCTTTCCCTCACCCCTTAAAGCAGTGCTTAGGGTATAATTGTAGAAATTGTCTATACTAATTAGGTTGAATTTTCAAGAAGAGGACCTGCTGGAGTGTCGACAGGCACGTTTGAAATTATGCGAACTGTTTGATTTTGGAGAGGAGCGAATTTGGTAATGGTTGAAGAGATTGCGGTGCCCCATACGAGCAAGCAATGACGAATGTACGACAACAACAGCGAATTGTATATTAGAAACTTGGTTTTCATAGGAAGTAAGTACCGAGTTTCATAGAATATGCCAACGGTAAGGGCTAGTTTCGTCATTATATGATCACTTGCTCATATGGTCATTATATGATCATATGATTAGAGTAGTTACCAATAGGCATCACTGTTAAGATCCGTTGACCGTCCGGCAGATAAAGGTTGACAAAGTTAAGCCGCGGCCTTGTCTATACTTCCACACCGCCCTAACTTTGTCGGCATTCGAAGCGCTTGCTAGTCTGGTTTCCTCCGGATCCTCCGGGCGCTGGTCCCGTCGTCAAGACAAGTCCGCGTTGGGCACTTCTATTCGCAGACAACCGTGAATGGAGGTTGTCAGCAGTGTGGAGAAGCATCCACTTGGTTTCATGCGTCCTAGGCTTGTCCTCGGGTATGGCCCAGAGACACAAACGCCACACACGCCACTGCAACAGAGACATGGGGGGCGGCCCTGGCCAGCTCGCTCAGCGCTCACTAATAGAGAGGGCGAAAGGCAGGATCCGTTGCATCTTCATGGATCCGGGACCTCGAGTTCCACCAATGAACTCTATTTTTAAAGTCTTTCTTCGGCTACTTGAACGCGGAAAGTTTGGTCTGTCTGTCTGTCTGTCTGTCTGTCTGTCTGTCTGTCTGTCTGTCTGTCTGTCTGTCTGTCTGTCTGTCTGTCTGTCTGTCTGTCTGTCTGTCTGTCTGTCTGTCTGTCTGTCTGTCTGTCTGTCTGTACCTCGTTTCAGTAGCGCGGCCAAAGTGAAAAAAATCTGCACAATACGTTTATATACCGACAGGCAAATCTAAATGTCAAGTCCGATTGTCAGTGTTCATACTATTACGGTAATCTGTGACGAGACAGCAATACATAAGCGATATTGGCAGTGTTTTCTGTATTAAAAATACACGGATGGTTGAATTAATGAAAATACGTCCCAGAAAAATACAAAAGCGGGCGCCCGCGGTTTCCGTAGCGGTATTTTAAGAAATGAAACGGCAACAGTAACCAAACGTTCCACTACATAGTTCTCCCGTTCCGCTTGGAACGCACCTGGCGTACGGTGCCTCGATTTACGCGCGTCTCCGCCGTACGGCAGCGCTGGCACCGAGGTATTCGGCGTGGAGCAGTGGAATGCGGTAAATGTAAATTTATTTGAGCTACCCGCGAGTGTGTGTATCGTGAGAGGAGCGAGACCGGAGAGGAACAGCATGAGAAGTGAGCGGGAAAGAGAAGGGAGGCATTTATACAGCAGGGGCGCCAGACGACTATTGTCTTTCGTCGACATTTGCAACGAAGTGAGCAGATGCGCGGCCAATTTTTTCCTCTCCTTCCCAATTCCCCCTCTTTCTTTTACACTGTATTAAACGTTTTTCCATCTATCTCCAGCTTTGCTTGTGATCCAACAACTTCGCAGAGTCGAATGGTTCGTGACTTTTTAATTACATTACGGTTGCGACGACCTCGACGTGAGGGCGAAGCGCACCACACAACAAGGTCATCAACGTAGATAGAATTGCGCCAGCTCATGTTTCTCTTTAGTGTAGGCAAACTAACGTGTTACGCAAAACGGCCATTACAACGTTAAGAAATCGCCCGACGCGTTGCGCGGAAGCGAAGTGTCCATCTAGTAAGCGTCCAATGGAAGGGCTACCATGTTGCTAATGATGCTGAACTGTCCGGCGCGCACATTGACCGCTTTACGGACATCACGTGGATTCGATGAGAAATGGGGCGTTCTCTGAATCGCGGGAAATACGTAGGCAACTACTGGTTGGGGAAGCTGTTGCTGTAAGGGAGGCAATGTTCCGTCGCGCATGCAGGGAACCTTTGCACCTCAAGCACCAAGTTCGTGACGTTTTAGTCGAAGAAAGCTTGACGTAGCGTGTCACAGGTGTTCGACTCCCCTTCCGTGACGTCAGCCGAAACTACAGTCTGTCGCAGGCACGGTTTCGAATTCGTCTTCGAGGAGCTTAACCTATACTCATTCCGGATCCTTGACGCCTTTTTGTCTGCAGCTGCCTCCTGTACAACTGAGACCTTTGTTCCCCGGGGCACGTTGAAGATCCCCAGGTGGTCTAACTTAATCCGAAGCCCTCCAATACGACGCGCCTCACCGTCTGTGTAGCGTGGGCGTTAAACCCTGCAATAAATAAATGAATGAATAAATAAATAAATAAATAAATAAATAAATAAATAAATAAATAAATAAATAAATAAATAAATAAATAAATAAATAAATAAATAAATAAATCTCCCGTGCGCCGCCATGGTAGAAGCGAGCTCCTGGTCCTCCATGATGGTCGGTATCACGCACTTGTTTTTCGTGCGCCTGTTCAGTGTTGCGCCTTTCGCAGAAGCACCACTGCCTGGCTTCATAAGCACGCCGCTTGCCCTCTCCTTTCGCTTCGTCAATAGCAGCGAACACTCCACGCCGCCTTCTGTTGTTTAAGCTTTCGCGGCCGGCACGCTAGCTTTCGCTCGGCTTTTCTCGGCTTTGATCTCATCAGTTAGCGGTTAACGCGGCGACCAATGAGACGCGGTGGCCGTTTACACCGCTGCCTGCAGGCAGGGGCTACCTACACCGCTAGAAGGTTTGAAAAGAAGGCGCTCGTCTCATGGATAGGGTAATGCGCCATTTGGAGAGACGCTTAGGCAGTGCACGGCGGGACGGATTTTTGCAGTCAAGTAAGCTTCCCCTATACTCGGCATCACTACTGGGGGCCGCGGCCGGATGTCAGAACCCAGGGATGACACTTTTGGTGGCCAACGCGATAGGCGCGGACCATTTTCGCGCCGGTAGTGTTCATATCATATGCCGAAACCTTCAAAAAGCGCAACACTGAACAAACGCGACACAAACGAAGGGAATACAGGACGAGCGCTTACTCACAACTGAAGTTTAATCAGGAAAGACGAAAAACATATACCTTATATGTTCATTATATAGCGTCTTCAACGCAATACAAAAACTGTTGTGGATTCCTCTGTCATAGGAATACGTAAAACATGAAAGCGAAATGTGCAGCGAAAGAAGCATGAATTGGGGGTCGGAGGCTGTCTTGTGGGTGTGCTTGGAGAGCGACGTCCTGCTGGCGGGTCGCTTCGGCAAAGGTGCAACCACTTCGGTCCTTCTCCGTGGCGTGTATGGCAGACGGTAGCGTTGCGACGAGGTCAGCTTGTGGAACGCGAGGCAGAGTTCGTAGCTTAAACTGTGAACTCGCGAACACGTTCCGCTTGCCGCTGGCGTTTCTCATTGCCCGATCTAGGCGCCAACTGTCGGCGCTTGTTAGCGTCTACTTCGCTTCATCTCTCCTAGACGGCAGCCCAATCCGTGTCAACAAAAAGTTTTCTTCCGTTTCTCCTGTGTTTGTTGTACTGGCGTCATTTCCGTGACGTATATGACGTGAGTGAAATCTTGGTGTATCCCGGCATAAAATAATTTCGTGTTAAAACCGAATGCATAGTGAATCCAAACGAATCCACTTTGCGATAGCTTACCCGGTCATGATGTTTTTATGCGAGTTTTAAAATGCATCTTTTTTTGTGTGCAAATGCTTTCCTTTTTTAAGCTATATACGGAAACATGGCCCGTTAAAACAGCTGCGTAGCAGAATTAATTTTTAGTACGTATTTTTGACCATGGAGATGAAACGTTCGAGCGCGAGGCGTTGAAAAACGAGTGTTCCGGTGTGTTCTTTCATTTACGCGTTACGTTCTAGCGCGAGGCGTCGGAAAACGAGCGTCCCGGTGCTTTAGTATAGTGACTACATGACACGAGAGGAGATGCCGACAGCCCGACCCCCTAAGGTGCTTCGCCCCTAACACAGACGCTGCTCGGCGCAGTTCTGCTGTAAGGGCGAACGCGCAGCATAATTTGATGCAGCCAGCCCTGGAGCGAACGGCACTTCAGACGAACCAGCAAGTAGACGCTTTCACTGCGAAAGCCGTCTCCGCCACAAATTGGTTCGATCGGTGGCCGAAGCTTGGTAAGTGGCGGTTCTGTCGGCGCGGAGAACAGCACGTGCACTTGCGTGACCTTGAGCGCACGAGGCGCTTCCTTGAAGGTCAGAAGTTCGCTACCAGGTGTTTCCTGGGTTCGTACCTGGAGTAATAAGCTTCTCTTAAAAGTGTATATCAAGGCGGATATTCGCCAAGCTCTGTTTGGAGGTGAACGTGTTTGCGGACATTCTGAAGGTACCGCTGCACTTGCTGCAGTCTGAGGCAGAGATATTCGGAAAAGTAGTCAAAGGTTATCTAAAGCATGATCGCCGCTGTCGGGCAACGGAGGATCGATTTACTTTCATATTGGACAGGTTGGACGAAAGAGTCGTTTCCAGTGTTCAGCGTTTTCGAGATACAGTGCAAGTTCATACGGCTTCGGGGTGTATTTCATGGAAGAGCGCACGGGTCTTAGGTGCCTGGAAGGCTACTGATGTCTACAGACAGCAGTGCATACGGTACCCGCTGTACGTTTTGTATACAACAGCAGAGTGCCTTTCCTTATCGTTCTCATAATGTTTTACGTCGGGGAAGCGAGGTCATTGCGAGAGATATGCCGCGACCTTTGAGGCAAGGTTTCCGTGAGTTGGTGCATGTATGTGCGCTCTTACTGAGGAGTGAGTGAGTGAGTGAGTGAGTGAGTGAGTGAGTGAGTGAGTGAGTGAGTGAGTGAGTGAGTGAGTGAGTGAGTGAGTGAGTGCGTGAGTGAGTGAGTGAGTGAGTGAGTGAGTGAGTGAGTGAGTGAGTGAGTGAGTGAGTGAGTGAGTGAGTGAGTGAGTGAGTGAGTGAGTGAGTGAGTGAGTGAGTGAGTGAGTGAGTGAGTGAGTGAGTGAACCGTGCAGGTTTCCCGATAGGGCGGTTGTGCGTCAAGGGGTAAGAACGAAGGACGGACGCTGTTGGTGATGGCCTGTAGACGGGACGACCCATGCGGATTCATGGAATTCCAGCTTCAAGAGTAGCGAAGAGTACGTCCATTATATCCACATCTGCGGTCGTTCTACTCTCTAGGGCACGCAGTGTTCATTCATGTGTTGAGTATACGTTCCTGAACATGTGCTGAATAGAACCGAAAAAGCAGCCGAATAACTTTGCAGAATATTGTCGCGATAAGATGACGAAAAGGACGAAGCTGTGGGTAGCGCGGGGCTGATGGCTGCCCTGTACATAATGTAGATTGATAACTTCGTCTTATCGTTCGTCTCACCTTTGTCCTGCCTCCACGCAACAGGTTTGACAGGAAGATATTAAGTTCTTCATAAACGTTCCACCGATCTGTGAACAACGGCGTCCAGACCATGCTTACATTTATCATAAACTGAGTTACGGCAACTATGCTATCTATGATAGAAAAGTAAGGATTGTGTGGACGCCTGCACATGCCTACATGGAGGGCAACGAATTCGCTCACAAAAAGGCCATATAACTTGCCGACCAAGCCTCGGAGGACGTGTATAAACTATACACCACTTGTAACGCACAAAGAAATGACACATTTGAGGCTTAATCGACACACTTTCCCGCTACCTCACCCAAACCTCACAAACTTCCGGAAGACCCCAACACTCAGACTTCTACAAACAAACACTTTACCTCATCCAATGAGGCTGCACCGGATATCCCCCCATATCCAGCAGAATGCAGATACTACCTACAGTCAGGTACACTCGCACATATTGTCATAGAGTGTAGGAAAAACAAGCACCTAGCTCCTCTTCCCCGAACCCCAACGCTCAAGAGTAGCGAGAAATACTGCTCTGCAGCCCCTGCCTCTTGGACCTCATGGGAGAGCAGCCGATGCTGGGACGGCTCATGGGTTCCTGAGGAGAGGGAGCCAGTCCTTCAAGAACAACATAAATTATTTCAATAAATGCTCTCTCTCTCTCTTTATCTCTCTCTCTCCCCTACTGAAAAGTTCCGTATATACGGAATTATGGGAATACGGAGTACATACGGATTGTTGCGCCCCCAAGCGTAATGAATGTCGATATTACTTCCAACAAACACGGGAATTATATAAGTTCGCACAACATGAACGTTTGGCACAGTTTTTGTGTTTTTATCTTCCATAATAAGCAAAATGACGCTCCGTATGATTTCCATATACTCCGTATATACGGAATTCATACGGACAATGATTTCGCGGTTCTAGTGATCATACATACTTAAAACAGGTGTCAAATTTTTCGATAGGCATGCACTGTTTCATTTTCATGTGCTTCTCAAAAATCTTTCTCGTTTTGTGGCGGCTTTGTGTAATGCTAGCAATGTACTCCGCATTCCCATAATTCCGTATATACGAAACTTTTCAGGAGAGAGATCTTTCTCTCTCTCAGTTCACTACCTCTAAATGGGGCTGATCAGTGGGGAGATACAGTAAGAGCCCGTGGGAGGAGGGCGGCGTCACTGCTGCGAAGTGATTTTGGAGGCTACGGTGCGACTGGGTGTCCGCTGACGACGTGTAGGGGAACGATAAACGCAAGTTTCTGGCGTGGTCGGATGCGTTGCGTGCCTTTTAACAGCGAACCTGTTCTTGGTTGAGGCTTTCATGGGACGATATGTGGTAACGCGGCGCAGCGACGCGGAGAAGGCATAGCCTAGCGAGGAGGAGAGCAAGCGCCAAGCACACGCGCAGCAAGTTATTAAAATTCTCGAACGAGACGTTTATATAAGCAAATCATGTCTAAGGCTTAAGCTACTAAATCTGGTGATAATGTTTACACTTGTCAACATTGTTGAGCAAAAAGAAAGCATTAAGCATATGTAAGGCCCGTAATCAATACATAGGTGATATCTCCATTGTTCTTTAATTAAAAATACATATATGCTTGACTTTTGCGACGTCAAATAAAAAAAATACGCCGAGAATAAACTAAACGCGCTCGCGGCACCCTCTTGTGGCAAAGTTAAAAGTTCAACAACCAGAAAAGGTTCCAATCAATGGCGCGAGCTGCAATAAATTACGCTCAGTTGTTTGTCAGCGCTTGTCTGTGTCTTCTTTCTTAGTCCTCGTCATTTGCGCTGTTTTGTAAGTTCAGAATGAATCAACTGGCCCCACTCGAAACGCTAATTAAGGCACTGAAGCTGGGCTATTTTGTGTACACACTGCTAGCCTAACAAAGGCTTCGGCAGAAAAAGTTACAATAGCGAAAAGTCAACAACACACGATCATCCACAGATGGCTCAACGAGTATTGCGAAAGGCCTTGAGCTCCGTTTCAATGCAAGCTTATTGATAAAACAGATACAAAGATGTATACAATGCCTCTTCTTCGCGATGGCAGAACTCAAAATTAAAAAAAAGCAATATATTATGGCATAGTAACAACAATTGGACATCCTTGACAGAAAAGAGTCGAGGTACGTACAATCAACAACCTCTTGGGGTAACGTATGCCATTCTCTGATGGCTTGCGGAAATATGAGTACCCGAAAGTGTCATTTAATGGAAGGTTTCTTTTAATGAGACGCTCGTGATAGCTGATGATCGATCTTGCAAAATGCACGTGTGGGCTTTGGATCCGAATACTCTGCGGTATCAGCATACATGACAAGGTCCTGACACGAATTACTCGATCATTCGCACTGGGAGGAGCATTGAGAATGCGCCAATGTAACAGGGGTTTCGGGGGCGTTGGTGTACTGCAGGCAGTTTCAAGCGGCATCGGGCGGCCTTTGCCTAGCTTATCGACCACTAGCACTGTTCGCGTGGGGAACACCTGAACTTAGGTCCTGCGGAAAATAGTTTGTTCTCTCTCTCTTCAGGTGCTTCAGTAGACGTTCACGTCTCCGAAAGTTGTCATCCGTTGACGTAATCCCTAGCATCCACTCCGACTCAGTGTACCGTCGACGGTCGGCGATTCAGAGATGTTGATTGCTTGGGAGTACCAAAGACAGGTAATAGCCACCAACAATGTAGCCCAAAATGTATTCTGGAGGGTGGGGGTTCAAGATGAACTCCTTGAAGCCAGTCAGATAAGGGCTTCAGTCTGTGGTCAGTTGCGTCGTGCCCTTTTGTACCCGGGCCATGCTATAGCCAGGTTACATGACGACTTTGCACCATGCGCTAGAAAAAAGGGTCCAAGACCACCCAGTGTTGGTATGGTGTTGGTATGGTAATTTCATAGTTAAACTCTGCCAAATAACACCTTCACGAGGGATAAGATTGATTATAACCTACACGCGCGCACGAAATATTCACAAAATAGAACGGGCAGTATAGTTTCCGTAGGGTGTTTTTTTCTCTCGCGCTGCAGGTGTCGAGAGTACGAAGTTACGTATGAACTGAGCACATAGAACAAAAACAAGCGAGAAATGATTGAGAGTATGCTATCTGAAAACAAAGTTTTACTCGTAAATTTTTACTTCTGTAAATTCGGCACGCAGAAATTGCGCCCAAGAGTGCGAACGTTCGCATTTCAAAGGCCGTTAGAACCTCAAAGGATGGTTGTCGTGCGCCTTTGACTCAAATGGCATTTCAAACCAATGGGTTTGAAAAACGTCGTGCACCCGCCGTGGTGCCTCAGTAACTAAGACGATGTGCTGCTGAGCACAAGTTCGCGGGTTGGAATCCCGGCCGTGGAGGCCGCTTTACTGATGGAGGCGAAAAGCAAAAACACCCGTGTGTACGAGATTTCGGCGCACGTTAAAGATCCCCAGGTGGTCAAAATTAATCCGGAGCCCTCCACTGCGGCGCGCCTCATCGTCTACGTTGTGTCGGCACGTTAAACCCCACAATCATCATCATCATCAGGATAGCTTAATTTACACTGAGCTTAGGAATGCCGTTCGTCTGCTGCTGTCCTCGATAACACCCCTGTTCAAACCGGCTTAATCGAGTCAGTTTGGCTTCAGAGATAGGACGATTTTAGTGCCACAGAGATACCATTTGGAACTTGCGATTGCTGGCGCCAACACTAGTGCATGAGGAATACCCGCAACACCGCAGCCGCAGCCCCGGATAGCTTCCATGTGGAGGTAGTATACACGCGGAAACATCACTCGAAAACCTTTCACAAGCAGGACCTAATGCTTTCTCAATCCCACACGCGAGTAGCCTTGAGTTTTTTTAGCGGTTTTCTTGCATAACAGCTCCACAAATAAAATGTTATGACGCTCTGCGTTGAGATGAAACATGCAAATATAGCTCCTTTACTTCGTTGCCTCCAGTTCCAGCGGATGTGGCTGCGCACAGTTCGCCGCTGAATTTTTCACTCGTGCATTCTCTACACCACTTCGAGTGAACGAACGATAGCAACGCCACGTACGTCGTCTCTCTTTTCCAGCTGGGTAACTTGCCATTCGCTGATTTTACTGCCAGAGTTTGAAAAACGTCACAACATGTGAAACGGAACTTGCGGATCTTTTTACCCGAATAAGGGAGAGGGGGTGGGGGAGAAGAAGGTTTTGCAGTGGTTTGGCTCTCATTTAGAATTCGCTTGCAAGTGACACTAACCAGCTGTCGTTGCTTAAATTCTTCTGTGTTGGGTTCTTTTATCCGACGTGTTCACAATCGTATACGATGACTCTCTAGCGATGTCGAGAACAATGGCAGGCAGGCCGAGATATGCACGTATAATAAATCCAGTCACGAAAACAATGCTGTCTCAGGGCTGTCTCCAAGGCTTTCAGGAAAAGAACAGCTGGTTCCTGGAATACGTTTGTGCAGCGTTTAGCGCGCCGAGTCAGGGGTATACGCAAAGTGATACACGGTTATATTAAACCTCGCGATCAAAAAAAAAAAAATGCCCAGATTTTAACCACACGCACCGAATATTGGTAGCGACACACTTTACTAAAGAATCAGGAATTTAAGTTAACATACGTTACCACTAAAACAGGTACGGCAAAAAGCGACGAGTGTTGACGTATACGGTAGTGGGATTAGGATGATCCTCAAAGGACGATATTTCATGCGATACATCCTAGCGTTGCCGCAATATCCAAAACCCGATCGTGGTCATGTTGGATTTTGTGTATATGCGAGTATTGGCGCAGGGCAGACGACTCCACAGACGTACACCCTCTGCCAAAATTTTCAAGGCCAATCCTAAGCCTTCTAGACCACAAAGAATTCAAGGAATAGGCCTTACCTTTAAATGTGACAAACAATATTCTATGACAGTGAGAAATAAAGGTGTTTTTTCTAGCTTTCAGGCATGAAGAGTTTCAGCCTCGCTCGGGACGTAAGCTTGTACGTTGGATTATTTGCGGCCTGCGCGTTCCCAGTTTGACCTAGAAACTTTGGAGAAAAACTCTACTACTCAGGCATTAACGTGGCAACTTTGAGCTCAAACGCCCCGGAAGATTTGTGTCAGTTGTGTGGGGGCATGTAACATCAAAACACGTATCATTCGCGTCGCGAAATCTGCAAGCAGTGATGAATTTTTGCTGCACCCACTGGACGTTAAAGCCGCCCACAAAACGTGAATGCAAGACCCGCAAGCGTAAATTATGATCAGCTAAAACTCGCGCAAATGTACGCATTGGTCAAGCATGTAAATCGAGTCAGAGGGGAAAGAGGGCGGGGGGAATTCAGGAGGGGCAATAGCGCACACAACACTCACATCGTGCACGAACTGGCTATGCACGTCTGCTAGTCACGGTGCACTTTTACGGTAAATGCAGTGCGATGAGCAAGATGAGATCGTGAGGTATTTTTGAGGGCCGTTCTACACTACTTGTTTGGAGCATTCACTGGTTAGTGAATGCTAATTAAACGCCATGTTCTTCTGCCACAGGGTTGATTTTGAAGTAATAGAGAAAAACAATACTCGTGGTCGACTGTTTATAATTGCTTCTTAAAGAGCAGAGGAGCTAAGGGTGATCCCTAAAGACTGAAGAATTGGGATTTTTTTTTTCGTTCCAAATCCGCCCTCACCTGTACGCATGCGCCGTGATACCCAGTCGCGGACAGACGGCGGCAGACACAAACCGCAAACGAGTGCTAAACTATTGAAGGCGGTCGCAGTAAAAATAGAAAAATATATGTTAATCTCCCTTTACGGTATCCGCATACACACACGCACAAAGACATTTGTGGGGCGAACGCCCAAGACATCTGGGGAACCTTCGGATTCCCCATGTATACGTGGTTCCAAAATGAACTGGCGGTTGATGGATACAATAGTTGTATATTGAAGATGATGGCAAAAAATGAAATACGGGTAGAGCAAGCGCTGAAATGGACTGGAGGGAAAAATTTGCTCGGCTTAGCGCAGATAATTTTTTAGTAATAATGAGGTGGCCGAGCGAATACAAGCACTAAACCATCGCTCTAACCGAATCGCTTTGTTAGAATCCTCGATTTATTTGAAGGTTTTTTAGCAGTCCCAACTGCAGTTCGAAGAAAGCAAATAATCCCGCTTTTATCGCAGTGCTGCTTATAGCGAAGTCAGTTTCCTGGCCCGGAGAATTAGTTACAGCGAGTTTACTGCATTGTAGTTCATCCAAGAAACCGATGCGCGAGATAAACAAAATAACGCTTCAAAAAAAAAAATCCCTAGCAGTAGGGGCATCATCGCCTCACCAGGATTCATCGATTGTGGGCAGCCGCCGAACGCTCTTGGTAGGGTAGTGTTGGACGCCCATGACGGAAGAGGCTCCACCGTCCGTCTAGAAGCCGACGACCTTGCACTTCAGGTAAGGAGAAGCAATGCCCCTCCTTCAACGCACTTACGCAACTGACCAAGACCGGCACCTCGTCAACTTGCGTCGGGCGCGTCGTTCGGCGCGAATCACCGGCTGGGAACGAGTGAGCGCGCGACGCCACGGCGACATCGACGATGCCGTTCTCTTCCTCCCCTCTCGCTGCTGTTCTCTCTCTCTCTCTCGGAGTTTAGTGGCATACAGCACGCCTGCGCGGCGCACCAGTTTCGCGCGCAGCGGCGAACCTTTCCCGCCGACTGAAACAACAGTTTAGTGCTTAGCTCGCGCGCTCCCGGAGCGCGCGGGCAGTATGCCTCCCGCGATAGTGCCGAACATTTACGATGTGTCAACAGAGCAAGGTTGTTCTTTCTTCCACGACAGGTGCAAGTGCAGTGCAGTTAAAGCAGGCGCTCTGTTTGCTGTGTTCGTCGCTCTTCGGCTGCAGCGATGCGGTCCATTTGTGCCTCCGTGCGATCTGATCATCCGGTGTAATAAGTAAACATCAGTCAAAAATCTGCAGTGGCTTAGCTCGGCCATGCCAGGATATACGTAGCGTGAGCTAAGGTTCAGCTCGTTATTCTTAGCTTTCCTGGTTGTCTAGGATTAGCTTGATTTGCTGCTTCAATGGCACACACACGGTATACGCACTGTGTGACAAGTGTATATTTATCAAGCGGCTCCGGCGCAGCGTCACCAATCGCCCCAGAGCTACGCTGGTTCCACAGGCTCACGGCGGTGTTGTTGCGACGCACGAGCCATCGGTTCCACACCCGGCCGCCCCTCGCATGATCATCACGTGGACCGGGCCGCCACGTGCGGAACGGAGGTCGGCGAAGACGCTGGGCGCGTGGGGTGCGTGAGAGACGCCGGGCAGCGAGCAACGTTCTGTGCACCGTGTGACGTCACTTCTCCTCTCGCACGCGCAGCACGGCTCTCCAGGAGCCACGCGAAACTGCTCAACCTCAGCCAGTGTATAGCTCACGCTACAAAACTCAACGCGCTTCCACTCTGGGAAGAAGACTGACCAGCGAAGCTGGACGCAGTCCAAAAAGTGCACGAAACAAACACATTGTTTGAAATTTGCGATTGACAATACTTCGTAGCAAATTAGCTGAATGAAACTTTCAAAGACTCGAGCTTTATTCTAACAGACGAACATGGGACTGTCCGTTTCCCCTCTGTCCCTCATTATGGACACCTCTGTGTAACGCACCAACTCAAACGGCTCGACCGTAGACGACAGCAGCGAGTGAGCATTGGCCCGTGAGACGTCTGCATTCAAATCTCCCACCAGCACAGCGGGCATGTCATCGGTGAGGACATGAAGCCTGGCAGCGCGTGCATGCCCCCCTCCTTACACACGCCACCCACGCACCCATAAACTGGTAACCGGTGAAGTGCGTCGGTGTTACAAGCTGAGAAGTTGCTCCTCATTCGTGAGGGATTCGCAGCTACTCGACGAGGTGAAACTTGAGAGGGAAACGGCGGTGGTTGCACGTTCTGAGGCAGGGATTTTCCGTTGTTTTCGCGCCCTTTCGCCTTTCTGTGTGCGCCGCAGCACAAAAGCGCGTACACAGTGCGCACAATCGGCAGAACGGCGCCAGCGCCGTTATCAGCCCATTGCGCAAGTTGGGAAAAGGCATCAGTGGTAGTGAGGGGCATAAAACTTGCGAAAGATGCACCAGCGGTGGCGAGGAGGAGCGTAGAAGCGGTGCTGAGTAAAGTGGCTTCACCGGAATAAAAACCGGGGGTTAGCAATATACAGCTTCGCTGTAAAAAGTTTGATCGTGGGTTTTAAACGTGGATTATGGGGCTGAACGCTCCGAGCTGTACACTGTGAATTGTACCGTAAAGTGTAAAGCTATGCATGAATTTATACTCTGAGGAGATCCTCACACGTGCACCAAAATCTCGAAACACGACCATTCCCGTTTCTCGCTTCC
This sequence comes from Haemaphysalis longicornis, assembly GCF_048455015.1. Taxonomy (NCBI): domain Eukaryota; kingdom Metazoa; phylum Arthropoda; class Arachnida; order Ixodida; family Ixodidae; genus Haemaphysalis; species Haemaphysalis longicornis. Next base: position 125,032,048 of record NW_027526445.1, on the reverse strand, counting down.
GTACGAAAAACGGTGCGCCGCGCGGAGGGTCGAGCCCGCGACTTTGAGAGAACGCCTTATCCACTGGGCCACAGCTTTTTTCTTTATTGCCTTTGGCCCACCGCGTTTTGTGAAAGGGGGGGGGGGGTGGCATCAATACTCTCACCTTTCGACGTCCGTTTGTAGCGAAATGAGGAGATACGCCGACATTTTTATCTTGACGTTTTTATAGTAGATATATATTGTTTCACGAGTGGACTATTTCAGCATTGTTGTGGCGCTGTAGTTGGTATGCGCTACCTGATAGGAAAATTTTCCCCGCGAGCGAATAAGAAGAAGGAAGCTATTTTGGACCGACGGAGGGCTCGCATTCCACGCTCTCCGGCGAACCGCAGCCAATCCTGTGAATAAATCCTGTTTCATCCCTTGATCACCTGATCATCCCCGTAACAATATTAACATTTCCCCCTATGATTCGTCTGCGATTCTGACCGACGCAGGTGGCAGTTACGAAGAGTTTCAACATTCGTAACACCGAGGGGGGAAGTAATTTTCAACAGTTTCCCCGTTGTTTGGAAGGAATAAATTATCGTAATCGCACGTAAAGCCTATGTTTACGTCCACCCGAGCTGGCGACGCGCAGTTCGTCTGGCCCTATGAACTGTTTGTGGGTTACCTTGACATGACCGTAAATGCAAATATTCTCTCTTGCATACCTATATGGACTATTCTATTTCACGGACCATTCTAATTTATTCTAGCGCGTACACCTACAGGCGTCTACATGTAGGCATGTATGCTTGCTGTATGTATGTATGTATGTATGTATGTATGTATGTATGTATGTATGTATGTATGTATGTATGTATGTATGTATGTATGTATGTATGTATGTATGTATGTATGTATGTATGTATGTATGTATGTATGTATGTATGTATGTATGTATGTATGTATGTAGGCGTGCACGTATGCATACGCATGTGAGTTCACCGAACTTGGCCACGCATCAACTCCAGCTGCTAGAGAATGCGGTAAATCACGTCCCGGAGCTTGCAAATGAAATTGCAAAATGAATGCAAGCGGTTCTGTGTGCATTCCGCTTCTGAAAAAAATGAGCCGCTGTTTGTGACCGTGTCCAGACACAACTTGACTATCAGTATTTGTGATCGCATCAGAGCTATATGGTTGCGACTAGATAAAGTATAAGAGTAGAAGGAGAGCGACAGAAAGATAGAGAGAGAAAGAGAGCGACAACGGCATTTAATGACACAGGAGAGGTTAGCTTAGCTGGCTAGGCCACATGAATGCAAGAATTGGCATTAAAAGCGAGAGTGATGATGACGATGATTTTGATGACGACAATGTGCACGTATGCTAAGTTATTTTCAGACGCAATTCAAGTTTTGTACTCCGCAGCGAAGTCACCAGAGCTTTGGTCCCACAGGATGCATGTTTAGGACTCGATCGGAGGCCCGACACGTCACTCAGATGCAACCTCACTGAAAGCGGCTGGCTTAAGCACTTATGAAGGGCATACTGGGAGCTGAGAACGCCGCACATTCACATACGGGATAGTTTAAGTAATCGTGTTCGTCACAAAGTGGACACAGTGGCAAGGCAGTCGGGTGCAGCTTGAATCACAAGTACGTTGTGTATGTGACCTCAAACCCACTGACATCGTGCCCACGCCACTCATTCAGCCGCTGCGCGCTGTACAACCACTTCGTCATGCTTGGAGAGTCCATGTGGCATCTTGAAGCTACGGTGGAGCTCTGCACAGGGAATGGGCTCGTAATGCTACCAAGCGAAAGTCGACTTTAATCGGTGATTCTTTTAGGCAATTCTTCACGCAAAAACTGAACTTTTCAACATCAGTTTTTTTCTTTTAAATCAGATCGGTACTTCTGGCGCACATAAGTCATGTGTTATAGATGCAGCAGTGTCTGCCTTGATGTTTCCTGTTACTTCACAATGCGTGCGGAGTCAATCAAGTTGTTCATGATGCTGCGCCTATACAGCTTGCAGGTGCAAGGCATGTTGGCGAATACAAGCTGATCTTTCGGGTAAGATACCAAACACTGAAGTGCCATCCCAACACGCGCGAAGATTGCCCGCTGGCGTGCTGGTAGCTAGGTAATGAATGCGAAAGCAGCGCACACTGCGTTGGGGTCGGTGATTGTAGATGTCGTCCTTTGGCTGAGCGGAGCGCTGAAGGTGGTGCGGGATGAGATAAACCACATCCCTATCGTATTAGGATCGTATCAGGAATGCACCAAAGCATCAAATCAGGAATCGTCTGCGGGTGCAGACGATGCAGACGGCGCAGACGACACCGGGATCACATTTAACACTGCAGAGGGCAGCAGGCAATTAAGCATACCTGTTTATACAAGTGAAATCAGCACACATAACGAGCGTAAATACGGTAGATATCCATTATAACGAAACCACTTCATCCTAAATGTCGCTGTAGTCGAAATGTTTCATGGTACTAGCTGAAATGTATGGAGAGCAAATGATCTCTGATTTGAAGGAAGTATTGCTTACAACGAAGGCAGTTTGCCGGTCCATAAGACTTCGTTATAACGATGGTTTACTGCATGTGAAACCACAAATTGGTAATAATAATTATCAATCAATCAATCGTGTTTATAACAGTGCCCAGGAACAGCAGAAGCCTTCGTGAGGGAAAAAAAGCAGCACTGTAGTACATCAACCGCTGACAAATAAACAGTCCGTGACGAAGGCCAGTGAGTCAGAAACAATAAAAACTATAGAGAGATTTAAAATAAAGTATTGGCATTCCACAAACATTATACAATACATAGAGACTATATTGCCTGGTCGATTGCGAAAGACGTCTTTCAATGGGCATAGCAATAGGGCACGGTAAATAAGACCAAGATTGTCTTTACAAGTAAGGGGCAACATGAAGCTTCAAATAATAATAATAATAATAATAATAATAATAATAATAATAATAATAATAATAATAATAATAATTATTATTATTATTGGCAGCTTATCTTCTCACTTCGCTGCAAATGTCGTCAAAAAACGATGTCTTCTGCCGCCTGTGCCAAGTAAATGTCTCTTTTCTCCCCCTCGTCTATCTTTCACGCTCTTCCCCTCTCATCTCACTTCTCTCACGATAAACACGGTGGAGGTTCAGGGAAGACAATTCACGTTTCCCGCCTTCCACGGCTCGCACGTGATCTGATCAAACCTTTCGTCACGGTTGGACTTCTTGGAAGGCCGCCAGGAGGTCGTGCGTGAGCGCTTTTTGTACGTTTTCCTCGGAACATTGTTTTCAACGCGTAAAAATAAAGCACCCATGGATTTTTAGTCAAAAGAAACTTTGCGAATACCAGTAGTGCATTGATGTTTTGCCTCAAATGTGCCTAATTTTTTCTTACTGCTGAACAATGTTGACATGGATGAAGAGGTGTTTCGAGATATAGTGGTTTGAAAAGTTTTGCCTGTATAAACTTCTCGTCAAAGAATTCATTTTAACTTTTGGCCGGCCGCCTGAGTCGAAGGACTGACGGACCGACAGACCGACATACAGACAGGCCAAAATTTTTGTGTTTAGGTAGCCGAAGAAAGACTATCGTCTTTAATAATGTTAATAGTAATAACTCCCGTATTATCACTGCTCATTTATTGAAATAAACTGGGTGCGACAAAGGGATTCCGAATTTAGCGGTATGCGCTCTGTGACCTTCTAGCGCTCTTTTTACCGGATTCCAAGTAAAATGCGCTGTTGGCCGTAAATTAGCTGCCACCATTATATTTCTCAGCTGCAAGTTCACTTCGCGCCCACTACTAATTCTCCATAGTTCTCGAAGGAGAGTGCGTCGAACGCCTACACTAGTCCTGGCGCAAGCGAAAGACAATGGAGCTGAAGGCTAAATGAAAAGTTTAGGCAAAGCCGCCTTGACCTTTTAGCGAATAAGCTCAGTGGGAAGTTTCCTTCAATTATCCACATGTATACACTCTGCCCACGTGGAGGACTCGCCGCTTTTGTAAGGGCGTTCCCGTATCGGTCATTCACATATATATACGCCCACCCATCTGTCACCGCGGCACGTCTCTAAGCGAGAAATATTTCGCCCTAGTACGCTGAAGGCTGCGTTCTAGCCATGTTTTTTAAAGACGATAGTCTTTCTTGGGCTACTTAAACCCAGAAATTTTGGTCTGTCTGTATGTCTGTCTGTCCGTCTGTCTGTCTGTGACTCGATTCAGCCACCTGGCCAAAGTAAAACTATGCCAGCGCAATAGTCTTATATAGTCACAGCTAAATGTGCCCGTCTAAGTCCGGTGTAACGTTCATACTTGTCAATATTGTTGAAGAACAACAAGATATTATGCATATATAAGACAACAAATTAATACAGAAATGATATTTGCAGCGTTCCTTTATAAAAAATCGTACTTGTTTGATTTCGGCGAGATTAAATACTTCATCAACTGAAGAAAAAAATTATCACTCCGCCGTCGCCTGCTGTCGCCGGCGCCATATAGCTTCTGGCGGCATTTGAAGACATCAAGTGGCAAGAGTTACGAAAGGTTCCACTAAATAGGTTCCACGTTCTGCTTAGAACGCACGTGGACTAGGGAAACGCGGTTCTATAAACGTTGAAGTAGGGCGCCTCGATTAACACGCGTCTTCGCCGTACGGCAGCGTTGGCATCGAGACACCCGGTTTGGAGCAGTGGAACGCGGGAAATTTAAAATGATTTAAGCAAACCTTTGGCGTCTTTACCTTAGCGCGACGCAACAGGAACAACATGAGAGGTGAGCGGGAAAGCGAAGGGCGGCATTTACTTGGCAAAATTCGATAAAGACTATCGTCTTTTAACGACGTTTGCAACGAAAGGAGCAGATAAGCGGCCAATTTTTTGTGTGGGTGCGTGTGCGTTTGTGCGTGCGCGCGTGCGTGAGCATTATACATAATTGGAATCCCCGTTTGTGTGCATCTCGTCAATGCGAGGTCACATTAACCAACTTCAGATGTAGGGTCCCCCAGCTGGTCTTGCTTCCTCCGCCCCTATGTGCCATTTGCGGTGAACATGAGACACAAGATCAATTCTTGTTACATTGCCGTGGTATTACAATGGTCAGACAACGTCACCTTATCAGGCCATTAGAACGAATTGGACTTCCTATCTCCATGCCCGTACTACTGTCGCTGGGGGCCACATCACTGGGTTATTGTCACAGAGGGGTGGCTGCAGCCATTCATGCATATGTGTCCGAAATCAGGCGTCTGCCCTGTTAGCCTTTATTATTACGGGTATGTTTTCTCAAATTCAGCCACAACTTTCAATTTTTAGATGCGAAGCATCTCATGCTCGGGGCTGTGTCCCTCCCTCCCTCGTTGTCGCTGTCCGCCGTCCGCACTCTACTGCGCATGCGCGTCTCTTCAGCCCCATCAGCGTTTGGGCTGACGTCAGCGCAGTCCACTATAAAAAGAAATAGTTAGGCGGCGCCCGGTTTCGATCCCACGACTCTCTGACCGCAACGGGAGGTACGTGGCGCTCTTCCCACTGCGCTACAAACCGAGACGGGAGCATGTGCTACGAACGCGCCTTATGTCCTTCTTCACTCATTCAAACTACGTCAAGAAGCTACTGATACAACGAAGGCACGCGAAGCTGAACGTCAACGGAAACGACGAACTGAAAACTAATGGGAACTTCAGTCGACCCCATGGCTGCTTCGCATACTACTTAGGGTTCACCTACGGGAAGATGGTGTAATTTTTAGCCAATTGTTTTTTCTAATCTCGCGCTGTCACCATGGATGCCAACGGATAGGTATCTACTTTCAAGTTGTAGGCGGGTGAATGAGCCCCCTTCTTGCTCGATTCCTGGCCAATCCCCCGCGTGGGTATGCGTCATAAGACGCGGAACAACAACTACACAGCGCGAAAAAATACAGCTTTGCTCAATTTCAAAGAACTAGCCTTTGGTAGCTTACGCAGCTCCATCCCAGCCACGAAAAACATTGTTGCACCGGAAATGACGTAATATGGCCCGGTGTGACGTAATACGAACCAGCACTAAAAACGTACTTAGCACAGTGTTAACTGCTCGTTATCATCAAAGTGATACGCTCAAACAGGACTAGAAGACCGACTATAGAATCACCCAGTCACTTTTGTTAGCGGTGGCTTTGGTCGGCGGCCAGCCATTTTGAACAAGCAAGATTCCGTGACGTCATAAAAAATCGCTGGAAGGTGACCAGGGAGTGCCCAAGCTTTATACGTTTTATTTATATCTCGATTATTTGTTGGCAGTTTGGGATAAAGTTGGAATCATTGCTCCCCGTTCAAGGCAGTCTTTTTTTATGAACCAATCTTGTTGTATTCACTGCTACTTTAAGCGTTATGAAGAAGGCCACTGCCGTTCTCCGACTTGGGGGAAAAAAAAAGAGAAAGATCAGTCAACGTCCGCCGGAGGCCTGAGAGTCAGGGTAGCTTTGAAAGCGCGGCGCGCGCGCGGAAATGTCAGGCGTCGCCATTATAAAAGCAAGCTATAAAGCCGCTCGACGAGCAAGCATACATGTATTTCTAAAAATATTAGAGAAGCGGTTACTGCGCACGTGGATCCGTATCTGGAGCAAACATGTGGCATCACATCAACAACACGCGGAAGCAGTATAACGTCAGCTGCCGCGCTGGCAGCCGTTGTCACTACGGACGTTGCTTCCGGGTGGGCTTTTATCAATTGCTCCCGCATACAGCGCAGTTCAAAACAGTGCATAGAGCAAGATTAGTGTAAAATGCAGCTCGAAAATGTTTCACAGTACTCAGGGGACGTCTTCACTGAAAATACATCTTATATTAGGGACGAAGCCCCTTAGCTGCTCGGGCTGTTGGAGTCTCCCGTAGTCGTCGTCGTAACCGTCGTCTCATATAGTCACGGTACTAAAACACCGGGACACTCGTTTATGCCTCCCGCTAGAGAGCTTCGTGCTTCAAAGGCACGAGACTTTTACAGCAAAGCTGTATACCTCTACCCACCAACGGTTTCATCTCCGTTGGCAAAAACGCCAAGGCGCCAAGAATACGCTTACACACTGCATGCTTCGCTCCTCCCAAGGTTTCCCGTTAGTGGAGATGACCCGGGCTTTTTTTTTTTTTTTTTTTAAGCAAGGGCATTGCGAGGGACGCAGCGAAAAACGGTGGGAGACCAAAGAAGGGTGACTACAGTACAAACGCTGTCCTGTACTGCTGTCCTGGCCTGTGTCCACAGGACAACGTTTGTCCTGTAGACACTACTATTTGATCCGCACGTCCGCTTACATTCAGTTTATTGTAACTAACCAGCACATTTTTGTCAACTTTTGCCAGTCAGTTTTAAAAACCCTCAAAGTCCATTTCATTTCACGAGAAAGCTGGTTGAAACGCGGAGCTTTCTCTGCGCGAAACTAAGGGGCGTTTGCGATTGATTTGTTCGAATTCGATTTATCTTAGAAGTTCGAGTAGCTTAGAGTATGAGCACGCGCTTCGACTGTACCGGAATGACGTAATCGGATAGAAGTCGGCTTCCCAACGCGTTTGACGGAGGTTCGATTCCAACCACGGGATGCTGCTGAGCACGAGGTTGCGGGTTCGATTCCCGGCCGCGGGGGCCGCTTTTCTGATGGAGGCGAAAAGCAAAAACGTCCGTGCGGACGAGATTTCGTCCCACGTTAAAGATACCCAGGCGGTCAAAATTAATCCGGAGCCCTCCATTACGGCACGCCGCATCGACTGCGTTGCGGCGGCGCGTTAAACCCTACAATCAATCAATCAATCAATCAATCAATCAATCAATCAATCAATCAATCAATCAATCAATCAATCAATCAATCAATCAATCAATCAATCAACTAACAACGGGAAGTGTTTTTCTGCGTCTTGGCGTGCTTCACGTTTCATCATGACCATCATGTTTCCCTTGTGGAATCCCATTGTGGAAAATTGGCTTTTCTGCAGTGCGTTTCGGTGTTACAATCTACGGCGGAAGTGGGACATAGAAAGCTTCGCTTTAAAAATGACGAGCAATTCCACTCCAGATGTAAAGGAGGATGCGAAGCTTTGCATAGCCCATGACATAGGGGTGAAACAGAATTTAGGTTCCAGGTAGGAGCAAATTTTATTTCTCTTGAGCTTTGACGGCGGTCAAACCTATTTAAGGAAAGCCCATACATACACGCACACTCTCACTTTAAGCCAACGCATCTAGAAACTGGTGCTATTCATAACTAGTCTTCCCAAAGCGCACAGCCAAGTAACGTATAATCTTGAAGTCAAACTCACGTTTTCAATGGCGTACGGGTTTGCGGTGAGCGCGTGCTAATAGCACACACACCAGAACCTTCGTTTTTCCGACGCCTCGCGCTTCAAAGACACGCGTGCCTCGGCAATTTTGTAGTACTGCTTGTAGTTCTGCCGTCGAGCGTTACCAGACAATTAAGCCCGAGAGCACGTGAGCGGGCGCCTTCTGCGGAGCACCCTGGGTCGTCCAGGCTTGCACGTGGTCTTGCGCCACGTGAGGAGCCCGCAAAAAAATACAAAAAACACCGAGCGCACGTGAACGTGCGCCTCTTGAGGAGCGCCCTGCGTCTCCCAGCTCGACCTTTCAGAACACTGTGCCCAGCGTTCGTGGCGTGATCTCTGGCGTGCTGTTATTCTCGCCTGTTCACGTGCGCTCGCTCCTGAAGTGGGGAGCACAAACGCCGAGTTGGCGAAGCCGGTTCCTGCCGGTTCTAGCGCGTGCTAAGCGGTCCACTTTGGGAGAGATGTGAAAGGCTGCGGACAAAACGATCCGGGCCTGCCAGTCAGGGAGAACTTTCAGCGGGAAGTTAGTTCGGGAATCGATGTGAGGTACAGCAGCTGGGTTCTCCTACGAACGAAGAGGGGCCGCCAGCTCGGCTGTTTCTACAGCCTTGCACCACTAATGCAAGCTGCGCCAATATTTTAATGCGTAGCATTCTGCCGAGTACCCCCAACAGCCAGGAGAGTGTATAACGCCCCGCATTTCCACAAAAGTGCAGATTTCGCGAACCTTCCAGCTGTAATGATTATAATAGCGTAAATGGATATACTTGTTCGAGCGAAATATTGAACAATTGAAAAAATAACAAACAAATATTAAAAAAAATACGGAAAATGGCAAAACGTCTAATAGCGCATGGCATTTCCACAATGTTGAACATTTCGCGAAAGTTTCGCCTGTAATCGTTATATTAGCGTAATTGGGGGTGATTGGCCAAACAGAATTTAGAGAAAAAACCAGAAACGTAGCTGAAAAAAACTCACACTCAAGACAGGCGGCGTAAGAATGCTACGCATTAGTAGGTAATTCTCTGAATTTCTTCAGAATTTTTTCGTTGTTGTTCTGTGACTTGAAAAATACGTGGAACGTTCCTAGCCATATAAGCTTCGCTAAAAACCGTTTAGGCATCTTCAGCCACATATGCTCCCAACGTGCTCTCGTGGCTAGGGCCCGTGCCGCCGCGGAAGCCACAGGGATATAGGGACCCTCCTTGACATCTTAAAGGGTCTGCCCTTCAGGCCGTCCCTATCTCTCTTTTGTAAAAAAGGGAAATAAATGTTTTCCACCAACACCACCATCCAAGAGCAATAGTCACTCGACGTACAACAAGTAGTAGTAGTAGTAGTAGTAGTAGTAGTAGTAGTAGTAGTAGTAGTAGTAGTAGTAGCACTCTTACAGGTGAGGGAGGCCAGAGGCCCGTTTTGGGAAGCGGAAGGAAAGGGGGAGTGCGGGTGGGGAATGCAGCGCTTTCTACGGGGACGTGGCACCTTCGCAGGGACCGGAGTCGAGCCCAGCAATACTTGGCCGTGCTAGGCCACTTTGATGGAAAATAGCCTATCATGTGCAGTGGAGCTTTCTCCATGGAACGATAGTCTACGGGCATGCTTCTGGGATCCTTTTTAAGATGTAATGATGTCTCAGCGTGCCACAAGATTATACAATTATGCGTCTCTCGCGTATTGTCAACGCCTCTTTAGAGCTGCATAATCGAATAGTGTAACCGTTTCTTCAACACAATTTTCCCGAAGTAGGTGTGACCACGAATAAAATCTCGACCGCCTTTGCACGAGCTCTTCGTTTGAATGGATATCGTCTCCGCTCCTAATTGCAAAACAACACCTGCGACAGCCATGTGTTCGGCGGCTCCCCTGGACCAGCTGTACAGACATTCCGCAGCTGGCGATAAATTTCACTTTTAAACGGGCTGGTTAACCGGGAGCGATATGCGGTCGTCGCTTTGTTTAGCGCAGGTTTCAAAATGCGAAACAGCTTTGCATTTTCAGGCAAATCTGGTGAATTCTCGTCTGCTATTGAACGCACAGAAATTGGCGCGGTCGACGTTCACTTATGGTCTTCATGTGATCCCTGTAAGGCGAGGGAGAACTTTAGAAAGAAGCCTCAGCGATCAATTAATTAATTAATTAATCTATTGATGAACTGATTGATTCATTTAATAATTGATTGACTGATTGATTGATTGATTGATTGATTGATTGATTGATTGATTGATTGATTGATTGATTGATTGATTGATTGATTGATTGATTGATTGATTGATTGATTGATTGATTGATTGATTTTTTGCATCGGGATGGTGGAAAGCACCAACCTCGATGGGCGTTTCATAAACAGTTCTTGTAGAATCTCTTTCAGCAGATCAGAGCTACATCGTTGTCGGCCTGGTGCAGCCGGCCAGGGGAGAGTCTGCTTGCGAGTCGTTTCTTCGCGTCACCTACATAAAAAGGCTGACTGAACGTGGCATAATGTATCTCAAGCAAACCTAAACACCACCTAACATAACCTATGGCCGATCTAAAATTGATTTCAACGTAACCTAATCAAATGTGACCCAACCATACCTGGCTTTTTTTTAATTTAATTTCATCAGAACAGCCTGTTGTGACGGAACGACCTGCAAAAGGAACACGTGGTTGATACCTCTTTCATAGGAATCGGTAAATTATGAAAGTGAAATTTGCCTCCACAGGAGCAGTTGAATGTTTATTCTGCATCGATATGAACTTGCACACCGCTATTTATATTTCGTCGGTATGGCACCGTCAGACTTATTAGCATTAGCCCTCATTCACACAGCCGTCACCTTCTCCGTCACGGCACCGACACGTCAAGAAAAAGCGACAGAGACGTAAACGGAGTAGCGTTCGTACTGGAGCTCTCCGTCAGAGTACAGGGTCGTCTGCCTAGTGATCTATTTAGCCTAGAATTGAGCGTGCTTAATCAGAAAAGTAAAGAAAATGGCTTGTGCTAGCTTTTCGCTAAATTTAGCCGTAAAAACATGTTTTCTGATTAGCTGGTTTACCTCGGGGCATGGTCTGGTCGCGTTGACGGGACGGAAACGTAGAGCTCCGCCTCCCGTCACCGTCGCACCGCTTTCGGCGAGAAATCGCCCGAGAAACCGTCGCCCATGACGGAAGACGCTGACGTGACGGTGACGTGACGGGGTGAAAAACGGCTGTGTGAATGAGGGCTTCGACGCTTGGTTGCACACGCCGGAGCACTGCGTAAGCCCGAATGAAACCACACGCGCTCGCAAACCATGCGAACGAAACCGAACGAGTTGCCAGCGAATCGTTTGTTGAAGTCACGGTCCGCTGCAGCGAAAGAGCATGATTTGCGGGACTGTCTTGTAGGTGGGCTCGGTGAGCGACGACCTGCTGGCGCGTCGCTTTGGCAAATGTGCGACCACTGCGTTCCTGCTACGTTGAGTGTACGGCAGATGGTTGCGTTGCGACGAGCTCAGCTGGCGCCAACTGTTGGCGCTCATTAGCATCGTGATGCACTACTTCGCTTCACCTCTCGTAGATGGCAGCACCACCTAAATGGTAAAGGTTATAGGAAATATATATGGCGCGTTCTCACAGGTGTCCGCACTACAGCTCATAGTCCAGTTCGTAAAGCGCCTCACCCCCCCCCCCCCACCTCCCCGCCCATTGCGGCGGCGGAGATCTAGGCTCGAATCCTGGCGCAGCCGCGTCAATTGAACTTTTTCTAGCGATGTCATTTCCGTGACGGATATGACGTCAGTCAGATTTTGGTGGATCCCGGCATAAGAGAGCTTCGCGTTAAAAGATTTTCCTGCAAACAAGTATCTTTAATGGCCTCCGGCCAACCTCCCTTGGCTGGCATCATCGTCGTCATGTGCCGTGCTTCATAGGCGCATGCATTGCTTCGTCCTCTTCACCTTCCGAATCATGGTGATGGTGGTTTAACTGCTTTATTGATTGGAGAGGTTGGAAGTGAATGTGCTCCCGGCTAATGGCAATACAGGGTCATTGACTCGGCTATACAACTCCACAGTGCACAACAATTTCGTGAATACTAATAGTTGTCAATAAAATGTCCTCCCGGGTTGGTGCTCACTGAGTCACGGTAAAAAGCTAAACCGTCACCTAATACTTTGTCGCTATTGCTGTAGAGGTAAAAAAACACAATCAGGGCACGAACAACCTTATTTTGAAGACCCGCATCAAGCCATGGTCTTAGTAGAGATGCTAAGCACACCACACGACGATTATCCAACAGGAGTTTGTTGGAAAGTTCACGTCTTTGTCGTGAATATAATGGACAGTCTAGCATCACGTGGGAAACATCTTCCTCGGGCGCTCCGCATGCACAGGATGGTGAGTTTGCACAGATAGTTCGGAACAGAAACGACTTTGTATAAGCCACACCGAGTCACATACGGTGAAGCAGAGTTTCTACATTTCGTGGTAGCTCCACGTTCAAACGGAACTGTAAGGCTGGGTCTATTGCGTACAGCAATGACCGCTTCGTGTCTTCGTCAAACCACACCTCTGCGGACCGTTGCTCACCCAGCTTCCGTACTCATATCAGCGAGGAGAGGAACGGTGAGCTCGTCGCCGTCGTCGTGCCCCTGTTTGGCGAGTCTGTCGGTTGTCTCATTTCCTTTTAGGCCGCTGTGGCTGGGTACCCATTGGAAGTCTACGACATGCCCTTTATCACGGGCTGTTTGAAGATGTCCCGCAATCGTAAGAGCCATTATTCGGTACCCACTTCTGGCCTGAATATTTGATTGGAGCAGACGTTCTGGCTTAGAGTCTGAGCAGACAACCCACCTAGCACTTTGCTGCCTCGTGGCAGTAAACTCTACAGCCTCTACAATGGCACAGAGTTGTTCTATTAAACGCAGCCCTGGATGGTCGCTCCTGTCTTCCCCCCGACACTCTAATCTCGTCCCTGGCGGTCGACGGATTCCACAGTTATACATTCTCCGTATCAGTTTGTAATACCGTCAAGAAGCTTGACGTTTTGCAGTTATGTTTGCTGCGGCTGTAGCCCACCGGCGCAGCCAGTTTCGGTTTACAGGTGTTCACGGGCAACTGTTACAGTAATACAGACGGTGTTCGCATAGTTAAAAACACTGCAACGGGACCCTGAATTCATAATAGAAAACAATAAATTTTAACAATTAACCAAGCAATACGTAATGACGTACACCTCGTTCAAAAAGAAATCATTTGCACAGACGAGTGATGTGGGGGTCACTTAAACAGGCGTCTGCGTTACCTGTGCGCCCGCTGCTCCAAGTGTGTCGAATGATTTGGGGTTCGGGCTTCGGTTTCAGTGCGCTGATCACAGTTTCCTCACCCATCTCTTCTTTCCCTCCAGTAAGAACCCTTTTGAAAACGGCGCTGAAGACGGGACTAAGGAAGTAACAGACGACACAAGCGCTGATAAACAACTGCGCGATTTCAATTCGCAAGAAAATATACATGAAAAACTAAGGGAAGAGAAGGAAAGAGACATAAAAAAAACACGAAATGAACCAAATGAAAGGCAGATGACGGTTATCTGGCAAAGCCTACAACTGGTCCCAACCGATCAGTCACTCAAACGCACCACTGCACAGCGCTACTTACCGCCACAAATTGAAATTTTCCCCGCTTTTTTCAGTATCGTGCACCTGAGGTACGAACCGCGTCAAGGCTTTCAAGCAACGCCATCGGTTTAAAGTGAAATGATTCAGTAGTTTACGTGAGCTTGAGATGTCGCGCCGAGTCGTGGGAAGTAAGTATGACGATGCATACTATAGGCACACGAATGTAAAGAGGCAGCGAAAGAGCTAAAATATGGTGCGCAGCAAACGCCCATTCCAAGCCTTTCATATTCTTTGAATGCTTCCCGTAAACCTGCATATTTTAACTTTTTTCGCAGACAGTGATCAACCGCTGTCGCTTTGCGGCACCACAGCAAAAGAATAAAATTCGTGATCCGGTTTTCTCTTCACAGAATTTCAGCATTTTATCCCCGAAGGTAATCAAAAAGTACTTACTAGCATCGCCTCGTGGAAAATGGCGACTTTTCTGGCTCTTTTTCAAATATTTACATAAAAAATGGCGAATTTTTTGGCTACATCCTGCAATTCCCCGGCGACTGCAATTCTCCGGTAATTCTGGTTACTTCCACTATATTTGACGAAAGATGGTTCCACTAAGAAGTAGTGCGTGAAACTAATGAACGAAAAATTGGTTAGATTTCATCAATTAAATAGACGTTGAGGCAAAGACTGCGGCGAGGCGAAGCGCAATAGGGGCGGATAAACTACTAATCAATATTTTTGCCTAATTCGTGTGATACGAAAATGAGTTTACTCTCTAACACGTTGATTTACATAGCTAAAGTGCTGATTTGTTTAACTTAAGGTTCCCCATATATTGTAGCTAAACGAGATTCAAATACCCTGATCCTTTGAGCTTGAATAGATTCACTGAAATTCAACCTCCAAAGATTCGCTTATAAATTAAGTCAGAATACGCTTACTTAATCTTACTCAATGTGTACATAACATGTACACATGCTCTTGCAAGATCTATACATCCATATACACCTGCATGAAGTAACAAAGCGTCCAGAGACACATGTTATTGCAACTCCGAAATCTAACAGAGTAAACTGATGGTGATGGTTGATGTTAAATGGCGTAAGGCCAACATGGGCAAAGAGCGCCAAAGAACGAGTTATTTAATAAGTGATACAAGGGTAAATACTAAAACCTATGAGTAAAGCAAAGTGAAACGAAACAAGAGACGATTCGGATGACTGTTTTATCGGGCCAGGATGATTACGCGTGATATGACAAGAGCTGCAGAAATTTTATCTCAGCTAAAAACGTCGGGACACGTTGACTAGAAAACATTGATTAGTCAGCTGAAAAGTGTGATGGGTGCAGTGGAATCTGTCATCTGTAGAATTCACGGAAATGTTTATGTCGTGCTGTGTCAAATATGCCTTGCTTGTTATTAGGATGTGGACTACGGATAGGCCCTTCCCACACCCGCTACACAGGTTTCTTGAACATCCAGTGAGCAGGTGTGAGTGTGTTATATGTGTGTGGCATATCTGTAACAACACAGTAAACTATAGGTAGGTTTAAAAGCCATATACAGTATTTCGTACACTGGACGAACACTTGATATGTCAGTATTTATGTTCATTCCAATGTATTTTTTTCCGAAGTGTTCCTAAGCACCGTAACCATGCCATTTCAATGTTTAAAAGTTTACAGTAGCCGGCCGCTCCTTTGATTGGAACTGACCTCACCAGTAAATCGCTCTTTCTTGTCTCGCTCTCTTTCTCCGATAAGACTTTTTATGCCCACTGGCATTGATTAATGTGTTTCTGGTAGTACACGTTGGTTCTAATCCGACTGAATGAATTAGAAATTACTAAAAAAACAGGCTGGGCTGGTCGATATGTTTTCATATTAAATGTTGCTATAGCCCGAATACATACAAAACAACAATGCCGCGGCGGCCGCTTTCCTGATGGAGGCGAAAAGCAAAAACGCCCGTGTGTACGAGATTTCGGCGCACGTTCAAGATCCCCAGGTGGTCAAAATTAATCCGGAGCCCTCCACTACGGCGCGCCTCATCGCCTGCGTAGCGTCGGTGCGTTAAACCCTACAATCAATCAATCAATCAATCAATCAATCAATCAATCAATCAATCAATCAATCAATCAATCAAAATAACAATGGGCGGGATGGCGCTGATTTTGTCCACTTCCGTTTTATGACACAACTTCCGCTCCGCTATAATGCGGTTACATGCACTCGTAGCTGTGTTCAGAGTTGTAGTGTGCATTCGCTAATGGAAAGCAAAATGACGTTCGCACTTACCCCAAAAAGATGCCCTTCGCAACAAGGAGACAGGGACGCCTATTAATGACTTTGAGGGTTCGCCGCCGATCTTCTTTGTATCCAACCGTACGACACAAACTCACCGACGTTCATACACATCGGTCATACATAGTTCGAGCGTGTGACATCCGGCCTTCGATAAGCGCTGCTTATCTTATCAGACTTTTTCTGCTGCTCTTACCGCAAAGGGTACGCCGCAAGCCCATTGTAAGTGACCCGTTGCATCCTTCGAACACACTGCCTTTTGTATCGGGTTTTTCAGCTGTACCTTCCAAAGTTGGTCAGCCCCCCCACCCCCCCCCCCTCTTCTAATGGAGAAAACGCCCGTGTGATCAAGATTTCGGCGCACGTTAAACATCCCCGGGTGGTCAAGATTAATCCGGGGCCCTCCACTACGGCGCGCCTCATCGCCTGCGTGCGTATAGGCGTTAAACCATACAATCAATCAATCCTTCTAAAGAGGATAGTCTTTCTCGGGATATGTAAACGTGCAACCTTTGGTCTGTCGGTCTGGGAGTCGATTCTACCAATGTCTTTCTTTGCAAATTTTGGCGGATTTAGTCGCCGAAGCTACACCCGGGCTATGAGGCTCGCCGTAGTGGAGGGCTCTGGACTAATTTTGACCTCCTGGGTATCTGTAACGTGCGCCGAAATATCGACAAACAGGCGTTTTCGGTTTTCGCCTCCATCAGAAAAGCGGCCGCCGCGGCCGGGAATCGAGCCCGCGGCCTCGTGCTCAGCAGCACAACGCCTTAGCCACTGAGCCACCGCGGCGGTTCAGTCTATTATATCGACCGCCCAAAAACAAGGGAAAGATGCATCAACCAGAAGAATATATGAACAAGACCAATGCGAACTGCTAAAACTGCTGCCTTGGCTCATTTGGTTACGCACTATTGCCAACTCGTGTCTCCCAACTCGTGCTTCAAGTGACTCATCTGAATCGACCGTACACGCCACACCAGTGGGAACATCGCCCGTTGCGGCCGGGCTCGAAGACACGCAGCACCACCATTTTCTCCACTATACAAAAGCACCAGCACACATCACAAAGTTCACCAACACATCATAAGAACGTGTGTTCATTGCAAGTGTGAGTCCGAACAGCCTGATTAATACAGTTCAAAACCGTAACAGAGGCCTGAAGGAAGACGACGCAATGCGCCTAGTGCGGGCATTCGTCGTGTCGAGGGTGACCTACTCTGCCCCGTACCTCCAACTAACGAAGGCAAACAGAGACACCCTGAATACGATGCTGCGTAAAGCAACCAAGCAGGCAATGGGCCTGCCAATCTACTCGTCCACGCAGAAACTGCTGGACATGGGTGTCCACAACACGGTGGAGGAGCTGATCGAGGCTCACCTGTCCAACCAAAGGGTACGGCTAAGCCAAACGGAGCACGGCCGGGTCGTCCTGCGGAAAATGGGATGGCAGATAGAACCACTGCCAACCAAGGCAGCCCTTCCCGAGCAGTGGAAAGAGGCCATTCAAATCAAGCCACTCCCCAGAAACGTGCAACCGGGGAAGAGCGAAGGGAGGCGGACCGCGCGAGCCAAGGCCCTGGCTCGACAGCTGGAGCAGAACCCTAGGGTACTCTACGCGGACGCCTCTCTCAGAAATCACGACGACCGAGCAACGGGGGTAGCCACGTCCATCGACAAGCTGATCGTCAGCGCGTCGCTGAGGACGACAGACCCAGCCGTTGCGGAAGAAGGAGCCATGGCACTCGCGCTCGTGCAACCGAGCGTGGACACCGTGGTCACAGATTCAAAGTCAGCCTACGGCAGCTTCCGAATGGGAGTGATCTCTATCGCGGCGCGAGCCATTCTCTCCAAGCACAAGCCTCCGGGACGAGCCATCGAGCTCGTGTGGGTACCGGCTCACTCGAAGGTGGAAGGCAACGCCCTCGCCGACCACCACGCCCGAGAACTGTCCATCCGGGCCGAGGACGAGCCGGTTGAGCTACTGTATCCCGTGACGTGCTTTAAAGACATTACTCAGATGTACAGAAACGCGAGGTGCAAACTTCCCGAACCGCACCCACAGTTAACCAGGCAACAGCAAACGATCCTGCGGCGCACGCAGGCGGGATCGCTAGCGCATCCCGTTCTGTTACACCGAATGTACGACACATTCTGCCCTTTCTGCAAAACGGAAAGAGGCACTCTGGCACACATCATAGCCGGGTGCAAAGACCTCAAGAACCCCCCACCTCCCTTTCCCCCAACACCCCCAATCCCCAACCCCCCGAGCGATGGGAGACTTTGTTTTCCAGCCCCACCCTGCCAACTCAGCTAGCACTGACGGTTAGGGGCCAGGAGTTGCTGGAGACATATGGGTCCCGTGAATAGGAAACCACCCCGTCTGGTGCCTGCGCGCACCATCGAATTTTCGAGCTCAGTAAAGTTGATTCTGTCTCTCTTGCCGCTACACGATACTGAAACAAAGCATGTTCTAATGTTTCAGTGTGAGCGTATAGTGCGGACACCGTGCGGAATGCACAATGCGGAATCTCGCCAGACGGTCACACGTCGGGAGAACTTCCCAGCCACGCAACCATCCGAAATCCCGAACAGCAGCCGGAAGTCCCGCCGAAATCAGCTGATGCAAACGTACAGCGCGTGATCTTCCTATCTGTTGATTGTCTAATTGGGTTATTGCCTGTCTTCCAAACAATTCGCTCGTCGTACTTTCCCTGAAACATATAAGCTTGGCAAGGAAGACTGGAGATTTCGAGTAAACTAGCCGAGTAAACGTTCCAGTAAACTAGCCTGTCGCTCCCTCGGTTCCTCCTCTTGCCTCCTGCGCGAGTAAACAAGTAAAAGTTCGAGTAAACTAGCCACTGGCTCCCTCGGTTCCTTCTTTTGCCTTCTGGGCAAGTAAACGAGTAAACTTTCGAGTAAACTAGCCACTCGCTCCCTGAGTTCCTTCTCTTGCCTCCTGGGGGAATAAACGAGTAAACGTTCGAGTAAACTGGCCGCTCGTTTTCTCGGTTCCTTCTTTTGCCTTCTGGGCAAGTAAACGAGTAAACTTTCGAGTAAACTAGCCACTCGCTCCCTGGGTTCCTTCTCTTGCCTCCTGGGGGAATAAACGAGTAAACGTTCGAGTAAACTGGCCGCTCGTTTTCTCGGTTCTTTCTCTTGCCTTCTGGACAAGTAAATGAGTAAACGTTCGAGTAAACTAGACACTCAGTCCCTTGCTTACTCCTCTTGCCTCCTGGAAAATTCCGTGGTTCTACTCCATGTTTCGCACGGCCGCCAACTTCAATGGTGACCGTGTGGCAATAGAACACATCGGGAACGTTCGTTTTACTCGCGGACCGCGATTTATCATGGTCAGCTCGCAGCGAATTTGGCGATAGCCAAATCAACAACGCGTTCAACAACCTGACAAGGCTGTTGAACGCTTTTTTCGCGTAGGCTGATATGCGTTCGCCTTAAATACTGGCGCCGCTGCTATACGTATGAAGCTTGTTTGAAACATGGTCATATTCATTTTCGGTTAGCCTGATTTTATATAAGGTTTTACTCAAGACTCCTTACATTACCCCTCGAATAAAGATACATTTGCAACTGGCCCTTTGCCGCGCTTTGTAAAAGCGAAAGGAATAGTTAACCGTGTTGGTCGGAAATCCGGTGTTCATTGCAAAAAAAAAAAAAATAAAAAAAAGGCACACAAATGCTATACAGAAAACGTTTAGGCGGGTAGCAGAGCATGTTCCCGTGCTAACGTGTGTATGAACCTTTTCATTCGTTGATCTTCAGTAAGATCAGAGCATGCCCTGGGCTGTGTTTCACATGTGCAGTTACGTCTTCCTGTACACTACGACAATCGTAGGGCCGCTAGAACAGCCCAACGGAGTAATGACTAACAATGGCGAATGACCAGACCTCTTCGTCGCAGTAACTTAAAGAGGAAGAAAACGTCGCAAAGTAAGACAAGATTACGATGATGACTATAATAAAAGGACACATGCGTAACGCTCGACACGTGCCGCTGAAGGCCATAGAGTTTCTCAGTAAAGAGAGAGGAAACTGCACCTGGGAATCCATGTCGTAGTGGGGGGTCATGGGAACACCCCTGCTTATGGCTTGGGCTTCACATGACAATCGGATTCTTAAGCGATTTCGGGGATTTGCTTTATTCACAGCGCATTAACACGTCTACGAGCTACTGTGGTAGCCGTGAGTCGTGGCAACTGCGTGTTTGGTGAAAGAGCAGGCAGTGCGTGATTGCCTCTGACGTTGGTCATGCCGAGACCGAAGGAACGTATGACTGACTGGGTAATATGCCGCCGCGAAAGTGTAGCTGACGAAAAAAAAAAGAAACCAAACGTACTTCGGCTAAGACAAGATACGACAGATATGGGCGCCTGTATCCGTCCTATCTTGTCTTTGTCCACTACTGTATAACGCCACGTTTTGTTTTTTCTTCATGTATGAACCAACTCGCTCAGCAACAAGTCTGTTAATTTGTAGCTGACGGTCGATGCACCGGTTCATCACGAAGCGACGTTTTCATAGGCATGCTCAAAAACATTTCCAAACTCTTCAAACAACCTATTTCAAATAATTTTAAAATTAACAAAATAAGAGTCTCTAATGAGTTTCCCCCCAAAATATAAACATTGTTGTTAACTGCCATCTTGGCCCGGAGAATAGTAGGCACAACCATGCGTGCACAAATACGCTTTACTTCCTTTTTTTCTTAGCTTTAAAATAGCCTGTTTTATTTTCCGCTTACATAATAACACACATTTTCCCTGCGTTTTTGTGGCACGGTGTTCGAATATTCAAGCCAATGACGAAACTAAGGCGAGCGCATGGTAAACTGGCGGCCCAGGACTACACAGACGGCCTTGATATGAGCCGCATAGACGCTAGCGCCAAATTCCTGTCTAGTGTACATAGTAAGAAACTCTATGATGTAGACAGGACGTCATTGCAGTGCATGCAAACAACGAGCTACCATCCACAAGACAATTGTTTACACATTTAACATACGATTTACAGTTTATACGATTCACAGTCCATC
The DNA here is from genome assembly GCF_048455015.1 of Haemaphysalis longicornis. Taxonomy (NCBI): domain Eukaryota; kingdom Metazoa; phylum Arthropoda; class Arachnida; order Ixodida; family Ixodidae; genus Haemaphysalis; species Haemaphysalis longicornis. Next base: position 125,010,804 of record NW_027526445.1, on the reverse strand, counting down.
CGTGCGACTATAGACTGTGAATCTTATTATACACCACCGGCACCTTTGACACATGGCGCCGCCCACAGTACCGGGATATTGTTCCACGTTCCACAATTCAACACTAATGCTTTTAAAATGATGTCCTAGAATTTCTTTTACAGCGAAGTTGTCTAAAGCTAGGTTCTGGAAAAAAACGTATCGGTTGACGTTAACAAGGAAATCAAAGCCCCTTTTTTAAAAATACCTATTGTTAAAACGCGAAGCTTTCTCCCACGAAACCTGAGTCAAAGTCGAAGTCCAAAATCCAAACCATCGTCGACCGTGTCGGAATGGTGCAATCGGATAGACGTCGGCTTCACAACGCGAGGGACTGAGATTCGATTCCGACCACGGGAAGCGTTCTTTTCTTTCTTTCTTTTTTTTTTTTTTTTTTTTGAGGCGCTTGATGGGCTTTCGCTTCACCGCTTCATCGTTTTGTAAAACCCGTTGTGTAAAGTTGACTTTCCTCCCGTGCGCTTTAGTGACGGGACGGTAACCATCAGTTATCTTCGCGATGTTCTTTTCCCCGGGGCTTCTCCTCCAAGTCGCAGCAGCACTGAGGATCTGACCTCGGGTATCCTCAACCGACAAACTCAGCCTCCGATACAAAACTGTATACATTTATTTACAGCCCAGCGGGGCGGCTAAGAAACAGTGCTCGGTGGAGCCCAAAGACGACGGGCCGAGAGCTCCGGCGCCCGGACCGCGTCTGTCTGTCTTCCTTTTCCATTTCCCTTGCCGCAGAGGGCCGAGGAAGGGGGAAAAGCGAGTCCTCTTCGTCAGGGTCCATCCCCATGTGGTGGCCTTAGGACATCCGGTGCGAGCAGGCGCGGCCTTTCTCAGAATGCGCGGCGTTTGAAAGCGCCGCGCGGCACGTTCTTTATATTTCCGCGCTGCTGTTCCCAGGGCCCTCGCCAGTTAGTGCACCGAAGCGCCTGACACCATCCGTGAGGCACAGACAGCTTCGCCTTAATATACAATCGTACATGTATTTGAATTACCACAGGTGCAAGCAAGAGCTTTTTTTTTCTGTTTCCATTTTAAATGGTTCCTGGTGCGACAATTTGGCCGGTGTTTTTCGCGTCCAGCTTGAAGGGCTTCCGGAGCGACATTTCGGCCGGAGCGACATTTCGGAGCGACAATTAATTGGCACGCGCACATCGTCGGTTGGTGAGAGAGTGTTTTATTGAAACAGGAACTGGAAAAGAAGCGGACTGGGGATATTTTGATCTCATTTGGAAGTTCACCAGCATACAACCCAGTCCGGGGGAATGGGAAAGGGGGAATGAAAGGGGATAGGTGAGAACGAATGGGCACAGAGAAAGAGGGAGAGAATGAAAGGGAAGAGGAGTGCGTAAAGCTGGCCGGCAGGCATGGGGCTACAGCCGTTGGATGAGGTCGGTCTCCTCGAGGAAGGCCACGACAAGTCTATTTATGCGTACCCGGGAGCGAGGAGGGGGACGGGGACGCGCAACCAGGCTTCATGCGCTGCAGCTCAGGTGTGGTGTGCTCTTGCGGGTGAGCTGCGTTCTCCCGCCTGCAAGTGATGACTCCCACTAAAGTGGCACTGCAGACTTTCTTCCGCACCTATTCACTCCCTTCCCATACCCCACGTCCCCCCGCAGTGCGTTATATGCAGGTTTACCCTGCAACTCAGCTTAATAATAACCGCAATGAATCCTTCACCTTTCTCGTTTTCTTTTCAGTGAATAAACAAGGCTGCGTCTAATCTCACGGCAGCCGTGAGAACTACCCCCGGGAAATTCTCACGACAGTGTCCATAAAAGCAGGCTGGCCTAAAATTCGCTGGATAATATTACGTCCCAACGCAACCTAACATCACATAACATAACCTCAGGGAACCTGGCGTAAGCTAACCACACAAAATGCGTGATAACCTACCTAAATCCAACCAAACTGCAACAAACCTAATCTAACCCAGCCCGGTGACGCAGAACACAACCTGTATTAAACGTAATCCAACACATTGTGGAAGTGCTGTGCGTCGACCTCTTCATATAGTAAAAACCACAGTAAAAAATCATTAACGAAATTACGATGACAGAAAAATTCCGAAAGCAAAAAAAAAACAAAAACAAAAATCTCGCAGTGTCGGACTAGAACCTGAGACAACTCGTTTAAAGGCAGTACTACACCACAGCGTTACCGGGGCTGCTACAAATACGGCTTTGTAGGGAATATTTCTCCCATAGAATCTCGGGGTGCCGTGCTTAGCCAATGAGAGGCGACCGCCGTGAGAAATTTCTGACGGTAATTCTCACGGCGGAATAGCCACTGCCAATAAACAATACCGGTTTGTCTGGCGCGCTATGTCTATATAGACCTCGCTTATCGGAAGACGAGTTATATTGCTTGTGAAGCGATATTTGGGCATTCAATGGTCCGTTCACGGTTGGTGCCCCAAGACTCTTAGCACCTTGCCGACCCATTTGGTACCACTCGGTACGTGTAAGTATACCGAAATTCCGAAATTCGGAACAAAATAACGCATAGCCGATATGAAGAGCATTTGCGGCCACGCAAGGGTGATAGATTTTGGTGTATTTCTAGTATCTGATAAATACTGATACATTTCTGTGTGTACTCAACGAGCAAACCCACCTCTTCGTCTGTACCAGTTAACTACGCTTGGTGTCATACTTCCGACTCGTACACCCGCCGCGGTGGCTCAGTGGCTAAGGATTTGCGCTGCTGAGCACGGAGGTCGCGAGTTCGATTCCCGGCCGCGGCGGCCGCTTTTCTGATGGAGGCGAAAAGCAAGAACGCCCGTGTGCTCGAGATTTCGGCGCACGTTAAAGATCCCCAGGTGATCGAAATTAATCCGGAGCCCTCCACTACGGCGCGCCTCATCACCTGCGTTGCGTCGGCGCGTTAAACCCTACAGTCAATCAATCACCGACTCGTACGAGAATGCTGTTAATAAAATGCTCTCAGGCCTTAATAGTAATTTGATATCCCACGCATTATGTTGCCCCTGGACAAATGTCTTCACGTTCGCGTACAACACTGATGCCCGACTTTCATGGGGCTAGGTTTTTAGCACGTCTTGAGGATACACGAGGTCTTTCGAGGTGCCCGTGATAAAAAAAGAAGAAACATACCACTTTCAGTCAGCAAAGAAAACTCATTTACTCAAATGAAGTACCTCGTACAAGTCAAAGCACCTTCCCCGGGATGTCATTTCGCAAGTGCCCGCCGTCCGCAGTTCACTGGAGCCACTCGGGCAGTTAGCGCATGAGCTGCTTGTAATTCTCCCTTTTCTTCGTGAGGTAGTAGTAGTGGACGCAGTCTGCCACGCTCTTTCGGTCAAGGTAGGAGGCGATGAGGCCGAATTCCTTCGGGTGCTGGATGAACTGTTCTCGGAAAATCTTCTTCTCCTCGTCGTTCCACTCGTTGGTCAGGCAGCGCTCCTTCAGGTCCATCAAGGGGTCCTGCACTAGGTTCTGGAAGCTCACGGGGCTCGGGGGCCGGAACTCAATCGCCCGGAAGGGCGGAAGTACCGCGCAGTTCCGCTTCCTGCGCTCCTCATTGTCTTGCTTTTGGACGCCGAGAATCAACTGCATATCGGCGCCCCTGCGCTTCCGTTGACAGCATGCCTTAGCCAGACCAATCACCTGCTCCTGCCGCTTATTCTTCAGCTCGGGAAACTTCTCCTCCAAGATCTGCAACCACTCTTGTATTTTGGCATTCCGCTCGGCGCTGTGGTCCTTCCCGCCTGTTTCGTTCGGGCGAGCTTCAATGAGCTCACTGCAGGTACCCGATGATGGGTCTGCCGTGGCCTGTCGCCCTTGCGCCTTTCTTTTAAGATATTGCATTAAAGTTTTCTTGAATTCCAGATACTTCCTCTTGTTTTCGTGAAATGCAGCGGTGTCAGAAGGTTCCCGGTAGAGCGGCTCAGTGACCGTTGGACCCAATTTATCGATAACGGCGTGGGCGAGGCGTGCCTTTTTCCTATTCTCGGCGTAAATAATCTCGGCAACGCTCCTGGTATTCACGTCGGGTGTGTCCTGGGCCTCTTCACTGTTGTCCTCAGAGTCGTCTAAGTCCTCTTGCTGCCACTTGCGAAGATTGTTGGTGCGCAGCAGCTCGGCCTGATAAGCCACCTCGTACGGTCTATTGCTGACATCAAGCTCGTCGTCCTTGGAGATGCGCGCTTGAGGAAACCGCCGACAGTCATCTTCGGGCAGCGTTGATAGCATGGGATCCATCCGGGACTCGCTGGACGTCTCGGCACCCTCCGTCCGTTGTACGGTTGCTCTAGAGAGCAAAGCCGGTTGGTTATTGTAGTCCTCCTGCAGTAATCTCAGCCGCAGACGTTGGCTCATGGGCACTGCATTCGCCGACTTCTCTTCGTGTTCCATGCTTGCGTGTGCACCTGGTTTCACCGTTTCGTCTTTCTCACTTCTGTCCAACTGCTGCATACCGCAGCTGACTGTCGTGAGCTAATCACGGGTGCTAATCACGTTACCTCACTATGCTGAAAGCGTGAAGCCGTGTATCTGCAACATTAATGCATAATCAGTCAGTCCAACACGTGTAATCGTTATAATATTGCCGATGTAGATTATTGCTGGCAGGAAGAATTTAAGACAAAAATCCAAGGGCCTCTCGCGCCACTCACATGGACGGGGATTACCCAGCGACGCTGTTCCAATTTCATTGGGTCAGACACGTTCACGAAAAAAAATTATGTGCCTTCCCATTCGCTGAATTAGCAAGTGTGCAGTCTAAGGAGTTCGCGAAACAAAACTCATTTGTTTTTATTGCAAATTGAGCACACTTTCCACCTTATTAGTTGAATGAAACTTGAAAGGACCAGGGTTTGATTCTGGCTCACAAATATGGGGCCCTCCGGTTTCCTCAAGCGTCGTAGGCATCTTACGAGCTGTGTAACACACCATCCCAAACCTTTCGACCACGGAGGACAGCAAACAGGTCGAATAGGGTCGTGAGACGTTCACGTTGAAGTCACCCACCAGCACAACGGGCATTTCGTCGGTGTTGTTGTAGTAGTGTATTGGTTAAAAAGGAAATTAAAAACCTCCCCTCGCGGGAACCCCTGTGTAGATGCGGCGCATAGGGGGTCCACGTTGCAGCGTTGGACAGCGGAGGAACGGCGCTGGAACGGTGGAGCGGAGCGGCGCAGGCACCGCGTTTTATAGCGCGCATAACGGCGAGGGGACGCGCCGGCGCCAGTGCGTCTGCCGCGGCTATGACGCAACACAATCCAACACAATCCACTTTAATCCAATCCAAATCCAATCCAAGCCAAGCCAAGTCAAGCCAATCCAAGCCAATCCAATCGAATCCAATCTAATGCCCCTTGCGAGAGAGTGTTCGCTATCGAAGAGGAGAGGGGGTGAGCGGCGGAGAGCGCAGCTGGCGCGGCAAGGAGAATGGGGGAGGGGCGGACGCCGACGACGCCGGATGCAGAGACAAGGCGAGTGAATGAGATGCAGTCGCATCTAAAAAGGAAGGGTGCGCTGCGGTTAATATATTGTACCGAGTTACAGGGTACGCCTGCATACAACGCGCTGCAGGGGGGGGGGGATGAAGGGGGGCATATTGGAGGGAGAGAGTAGGTGAGGTAGAAAGCCGGCAGGGCCACCTTAGTGGAAGTCGCCACATGTAGGCGGGAAAGCGCTGCTCACACGCCGAAGCCCGCAACCCCTTGTTGTTGTTGTTCCTATTTTTTGTGACGCATACCCACTTGAGGCATTGGCCAGGATCGGGTCTTTTCAGGGGCTACTGTGCCCGATTTAGGAAGCTAAGATTGAGCTGCAGTGCGTGAAGCCCGGTTGCGCGTGCACGCCCCCTCCCCCTACCCAGGCAGGTATAAAGGGGCAACCGGTGATGTGCGCGTGCTTCGATGTGCAAGACACCGGCCGAACTGTCACTCCCGAAGCCCTTCAAGCTGGACGAGAAGGCCACCTGCTAAAACGTCACACCAGGAGCCATTCTGAAAGGCGACACGAAACACTTTTCCCATAGACACCTTAATTCAGTTCCGTGAGTTCGTCGTACATGTGTACGTGAGAAAGTTACGCGCGCGACATGGCTGTGAGTTAACTTTTGGTGGTGTTGGTAGTGCTGGTGGTGGTAAAACCTTTGTTTATCTAAGGCTGTATAGAAAGAGGCGCCGGATGGGAGCACCGGCATACTGCAGTCCCTTAGTCGACGGCCAGGAGCACGCGAGCCCTAACTTTTGGTTGCGGTTATGCTAATGAGCTTTATACATATCAGGCTAAGTGTCGTTTGCATCCACGGGAACTCTCTTAAAGAACCCAGCCATAGACAGCTTCGTTGTAAGCAGTGGTGGGTCGAGTCATTCAAGTGGTGCGTTTTCAGGAGTTCGAAATTTTGAGTGCAGTTGGCCTTTAAGGCACGTCTACCATGCGATGGCGCTCGGAAACGTACGATCAAAGTCCGATTCGCACTATATATATATCGTCGTCCAACATGAGAAAGTAATAAGCAGTCTGTGGATCTTCTCAACCTAGATCTGAGAATGCAGAGAGGATTGGCTAAGGTAAATAGGCAACGCTTTGACGGCACGATTTTGCTTCCAAGTGTCGGCCCACGTGCTCAAAATCTTTTGTTCGGGCAGAGGGCAAGTGTCCAAGCGTAGTAATGCTGCCTCAAGGTCATTTCGCTAACTAGTATACCTTGGGAAAACACTAAGCAAATGATCAATACTCTCTGGGCAACAGAAGGCAGTCCTGGCTGTCTCCGTGTCCGATTCTGTGCAGATTCTTTTCGGTCAATGAATCCATAGCCTGCGTAGCAATATAGTGCATGGACATTTGGCTAGTCCGCAGTCTTCGGAAGACAGCACACCAGTCGACTGCAGCGCCTTCTCAGTAAACTGGCCCTTTTTGCTACTGAGACATTTTTCTAACAACTAAATAGTTTTTTTAGGTTCCTCTCACCACATCATTATTTCTTTGCATATTTTTAGTGTTCCAATAATTTTTTCAGGAATGTTTTAACTGTTAGCGGTAGTATTGACGCCTCTGATCGTCTGCTCACCGCAGAGTGCAGACGTACACATCTAAAAGGGGCGTGCAAGCAGACGACACTAATTTATCACATTTAAATACAAAAAAAAATATATTTCAGGGGAGAAAAAGTAATCGAACAAATAATTTTACAACCAAAGTTTATTAGAAAAGCAATTTTATTCTTAAAAAAAGCCTCAATAGCAAACGCGGTAAGCGCGCTGCACACTGCACTTAGAGGGCGCCACGGCCGCCTGGTGTGCTGTTTTTGCGCTCTTTCATCGCTGCGGCGACACACCCTTGTGATGCACAACTGACCCGGATTGCAGACAACTCAAATATCCGCGGACATTTCTGCGAAGTCGAGGAGCGTGAGCGAGCCAGAACATTTGTCCGGCATGGAGCCTTTGAGCCGACATGTTTTCCACTGCTGTAGTTTGGGGATCGGGACAGGTGACCTATGCGTAAAGGGTTTGGAATAAATTCCCATATAATGTGAGTACGGGATGCATGGTGGCGCTGAGAACGTGGATGGTTCAGAATTCGCTTGGTCTTTGTCTCGAGGCCAACTAGTTCGGGACACGGTTTGCGGCTCCCGGATCTACTTTCTTCATCGTTGGCGATTTCACAACCTTTCTTGATCACCATCATGCCTGTCTCTTTTTTTTTTTTCGCGTTGGGACGCATAAGCACCTCTAATGAGTGCTGAAGGCGAAATCATTGACGTGCAATCACCGAACAGATACTCAACAAAAGGTCACTCTATTGTCAACAGTCTGCCTGGAAAGTATGTCACGCCCGAAATCCAATGAACGAAAGTGGAGAGAGAGACGCAAACTCGGTGTAGCAAGAAGCCTGTCGAAGGAGTTCGCGCTTAAATGCGTGGAAGGGGAAGCGAAGACATGGACATATCAAGTGGGAGAAAAGAAGTCGTTGATAAGTAGCGGCAGGCTTTCGGGTTCAAGGCACGTAAGCTCATAGCGAGTGGTCTAAAGGCGCGCGCCAGTCGAGTTCGTTTTAGGTGCTTAGCAATTTGTTGACTCCAGCGTTCCACGAAACTCAGCATAACAGTATAAAGAAAAGAAATCACCGGCACTGGTAGGATGGGAACCTGTGTATCGTAGATCAACGGTGTTAGAGTCAGTCGTCTTACCCACTCGGCTGCTGCCGTGAGTTAGTACTCACTCGGCTGTGACTGAGGGGAGAGGAATCAATCAGACAGCGATGCGACGGGCTCATAACGGGCGTTAATAAGGGCCGGAGATTGAAAATGAGGGCGCGAACTTCGTGTACTGCAAAGAAGGCTGAATGCATGGCCAGCCAGTTGGAGCTTTGCATTCGTTTCGTTCGATTGAATTACACTAACAGTTACTGGAGTGCCTAGACCACGAAGACCTACATGTTTTGCTGTGGCGGAAGGGCGGAACATAACAGGCACTCGCGTTATGGCTCTCAGAACGAAGATGAGAAGCAGCTTGTAGGCAGCTGTTAATGGAAGCGGTGAAGTACGTTGTCGCGCATGTGTGACGGATATGGCTTGCGTGTACATATAATCATTAGCTTTCAATAAATATCACTTTGTAGTGGCGCTGTTTTATATTACGCTGCTTTTTAGCCACTTGTGAACGTTTTGATGAGTTGATTTCACAGCTTAAGAGATGGCGCTAGGGTAGAACCGCTCAGTTCGTCCTCGATCAATGCACCGTGCAGTTGCGCACCGTCGTTGGGCACCGTGCACTGCGCCGGTTTTGGGGGCAACCCCGGTGCGTGTTTGTCGAGGATGCTATTAAAGTGTGCGCGTTCCGTTCGTTCGTTATGCTTCTTCAATATTCATCTTCTTCGCCGTAATAGCAACAAAGATGGAGTAAAGGTCGTTCCGGCAGCGAAGAAAAAGCAAATCGGCGGCAATCGTGGACACAAACCGTCGTGGTGGTCGTAAGAAATGCGTAGAGCTTCGCTACCTTCGAGTCTTACGCTTTAGTGTGAGCTTGAGCATGTTATCCGTCTCGAGCCTCGATGAGCAGATTATTTCTGTTGACCGAGCTGGCCAGCGCCAGGATTTCCCATGGACTTCCGGACTAGGAAGCCACCGCACAATTTATTTTTGTTCATTAAAGTTTCTTCTTCTTCTTCTTACATTTATTTTTCGGTGGAAACCTCGTTGGGCAGGAACCGGCGGTATTGAACGTCAGCTGCAGCGCAAGTCAGGGAACCTTCGGCAGCTTATCAGTTGGCCGCAGTAAACAGTTGGGTTGTGCCCGCTGCCGAGGCAGTGCCAGCGTCATACCCGCGCGAGAAAACACCTAAACTGCCCCTCCATGTTGTTCCCAGAGATAAAACAATAATGTGCAACGGTAGCGACATATAACACCGCAGTATAGCGATAGCGGCAGCACATACCAATGAAGCAAGCCGTGAACGTTGCATGCAGCATGTAGATAGATAGCTGTATAGTGTTTACAGTCATATAACGGTATGGGGCACATACGGTACACACAGACACACACCATCCGACCGGCTATTTACTTGCGCCCTGAATTGCTGAATAAGTCCTTGTATGTGATTGGTGGGAGTCAAAGAGGTGCACTGCGGTTGCGTCATAGTGCCCACGTCCGTGTAGAATTGCGGGGCAATTGGCCCGTATTGCGCGTGATGTAAGGAGGTCAGAGCAATGGCAGCCCGCAAGAATCAGTTCTAAGTGCCAACTTGTTATGGAGGGGCTGTATGCGTTGCGTAAAGCTCCATGATTAGGCGAAGCATATAGTCGGGGAATGGAAATTTTCCGGGCAAGTGCTGTTATCCATGTCTCTAATACGTTCACATATACCTGCTCTCATACTTTGTAGAAAAGGTTGAGCACGCTTAGGTGAAATCTTGGGCAGGTCGACGCACGACTTCGTTTGAGCATGCGAAGCGAAGACAAGGGCGCAGTACCAGAAGTACGGTAGGACATGAACGTGTGTTTGTGTCGTGTACATTTTTCAGTGCTACGAGTTTGTTTCATCACGCAAACATTTATGGTGCAGCGCGTAAAATGTTAATTCACGCATTCAAATTCAAACATTCGGAATTCTAAATTTGTTGGTTGAGTGCTCTTACGCTGCACCTAGGCATGAGGCGTGCCGTACTGGAGGGCCCCGCATTAATTTTCAAACACTGCGGATATCGTCCGCCGAACTCTCGACACAGGGGAGTTTTCTTTGCTCGCCTCCGCCTGAAAAATGTCCGCCGTGCTCGGGATTGAACTCGCGACCTTCGGATCACACAGCGCCTTACCGACCGAGATACTGCGGTTGCGATAGTGTTCCAATAGCCGAACTTGTTGATTGATTGATTGTAGGGTTTAACGCGCCGACGCAACGCAGGCGACTAGGCGCGCCGTAGTGGAGGGCTCCGGATTAATTTAGGCCACCTGGGGATCTTTAACGTGCGCCGAAATCTCGCACACACGGGCGTTTTTGCTTTTCGCCTCCATCGAAAAGCGGCCGCCGCGGCTGGGAATCGAACCCGCGTCCTTGTGCTCAGCAGCGCAACGCCTTAGCCACTGAACCACCGTGGCTTTTTTTTTCTTTATTGCCTGACTTGGCATAACACAAAAGTTACATGCTCAACCAACAGGTTGATGTACTGAGCCACTGTGGCGGGTAATAGCCGAACTTGTGTTCCCTGACTTGTTTGTTTGCCGAGAGCGTCTCGGAATACTGGCACTCCGTTTTCTGCCATTTTACTCGTTGTTTTATGACTTTTGAAGACAGTAGTATTTCTTGGGCGACCTAAACACAAAAATTTCAGCCTGTCTGTCTGTCTGTCTGTCTGTCTGTCTGTGTGTCTGTCCGTCCGTCCGTCCGTCTGTCTGTCTGTCCGTCTGTCTGTCTGTCTGTCTGTCTGTCTGTCTGTCCGTCCGTCCGTCCGTCCGTCCGTCCGTCCGTCTGTCTGTCTGTCTGTCTGTCTGTCTGTCTGTCTGTCTGTCTGTCACTCAACTCAACCCCTTGTGGCCTCATGTTCTCTTTTTGCCAATTATTTTTAACGCTATAACTTTTTCCCACGTCGCCGCACTTTTATGAACCTAACACCAATTTCGCCCTTCGACGACGCAACTGAAATCATACTCTTAATATTTAAAACTGAGTTCTTACGTTAGCGCGAAACTCCGCTGTTTAAATTGACTGTCTAAATCTAATAGTGGGACCTTAACCGCTTTTTATTCCTATAACACAAGACCTTAACCTTCAAAGTCAGCCGTAAATAATACATTTACAATGGTTAAGGCTTGGGCGAGTTGGTGCGTAAGCAGCGTAACAGCGTAACACAGACGAAACACAAGAAGAAAGTGACAACTACGAGTGCTCGTGGTTGTCACTTTCTTATTCTTGTGTTTCGTGTGTGTTGCGCTGTTCCCCTCTTTGTAAATTTTTTTGCTTTCGGAAGGAACACCCACAAGTCTAAGCTATGCCTGAACGCTCTCAACACCCGAACCTATTAAATTTGAAAATACCTTACAGACCCCAATTACAAGGCATTGAGTAAAGGGAGTTACAAAAGGTAAGTGTCGCGACGAAATTAAAAGATAACACCAAATTTGGTATGACCTAAAAGCGGAGTAAGAAATAACACGTTAGGTGTCAACAAGGAAAAGCTAATGCACAAAAAAATGTCACATCAAGTTTCACATGGGAAATTGCAGATCAGAAGCGTGAAGAAATACAAGTACAGTCAAACCCGGCTATAACGAACCCGGATAGAGCGAATTATGCTATATATAGAACACAAATATTTCAGTTACGGGAATACATGGGAAACATATTCCTTATAACGAAGTTCACATCCGATATATCGAACTCTGGGCGCTTAGAATGGCCGCCGAAATGCATGACCTCGGAACGGCGATTGAGATGTGGATTTTCCGTGACCACGGAGCAAGACCCGCGACTGAGACATTGCGCCTCGAACGGAGCGACGTGACGCCCAATACTTTCCGTAACTGTTTCCGATGCGCGGGACTCGCGACGGAACCCGCCCATTCAGCGAGTCCGGACCATGACAGCAGCATCGGTGAACTGTGGGAAGAGCACGCCAACGTTCCCGATGATGGTGCGAGTCAAATCCGTCCGACGCTTATAATGAAGCGCTTTCGGCAGTCGATGTGCTCCGCCAATGCTTCTTAGATTTTTGAGGACGCGGACTCGAACTGGTGCAAACAATGTTTCGTGTAGAGAATGCTATGCTAGTTGAAGCCGCCAAAACGAAAGTGAAAACAAAAATCGCCGCTTTTTTTTTTTTTTTTGCAACGTGGGCAGTTAAGGCGGAAAGTAGCTTTATTACTTGCAATAAATGGATTATTTTGGTATGATAATGGCTACTGTACTGTGTTCGTTTCTGCATATGCGGACGGCGGAGTTGGTGAAGGAGGGGGGGAGGGCTCCCGCGGATTGCGAACTCGTAACAATAAGCTCGTTATATGCGGGTTCGGCTATATCGAACTATTGGATATATCGAACTAATCGCGGTGCATATTGCAGTTCGCTATAAACGGGTTTGACTGTATGCAGAATACAGCTCAGTAAACTCTAAGCTTTTCCCCACAAACTCTTCCACACTAAAATACCGTACTTTTGCTATTCTAAGCACTCACCGATTCTAAGCGCCCTCCCCGCATTTCGGGAACAAAAATCGGAAAAAAAGTTTGCTTGTGAATTCAAGCATGCGCAGCCCCTTTTCTAAGCAACTATCGCAAGTGCATTTCATACGCGTAGAAGCGGGTCCGAGTTGACGTTGTGGCCGAGTTCTTTATGATGTTTTCATTTAGAAATCACAACAACGGAACAGAAGACGACGTGTTGGGGGATGCTGAGAACGGCGGCGCGCAATCAAAAACAAGCAATTTTAATTTTAAGACGTAACTGAAACCTCAAAATGTTCAAGGCCGTTCCGCCTGCGGAGGTGGATGACCAGCGGAGCTGTAAACGTCGTGGTAAGAAACTTGTTGTTAAGCCCTTAATACATCACTCATTGTCAATTAATAGCGAAGCTCATAATAGTTTTGTTGTGGATATGATTTACCTTGCTCGGCATTTTCGCAATTACCGACACATTCTTGGAAAACCTCAAAGCGACGCACATACTTCGTTTGGTGGCCAGTTGGGAAGGATCGGTGCGAGATTCCAAGCCAAATGTCTCCAACACGAAATGCGTAAACAACCTCTTTTGTCCCGAGACATGCACATTAAAATCACCGATTGCGACGACGAGGGTAGCGCCATCGTAGCTAAATCACGGACCTACGATACTTCGGGGCGGTCCGAGAATAACTCAGAACATCTTAAACATTTGATGCCCAAAACATTAGTGTTTTGCTTAAGATTGTGAAAATATTTTTATGATCTAGAATGACCTCCGATATCACAAACATGAAGACAGAAAAAAAATTTTTTCATTAGGACTGACACAATGACCCACTCGGCACGGGGAAACACTGGACAGTAGCCGCTTCATGTAGCAGTTGGACAAGAAAGCTATCTTGATCAGATTCATTTATGGGTCAAGTGAAGACAAAAAACTAAAGTTTGTATTGCTATCATTTGCAGTAACAACGAAATTGCACGATTTCGCTAACCTGTCGCTTACCTGTCACTGTCTATTCGCACGCATAAACAAAACTTTTTTTAGCACACGCAAGTACGTGCTGCTCACTCTTTTTTTATTTTTTGGAGTTTCGCGAGCCTCTGTCTGTCAAGAAATGTCGAAAAAACCAAAAAGTGCGAGGGAAAAAAATACTGTTTGAGTTGTTAAGCCTGAGCAACCATGGGCATCTAAGGGTTCAAGGGGCCATTCAAATAGAATACAAATTTGTTCAATACGGAAGATCCAGATCCAACTCCTTGGCTCATCCTAACTAACAATGAGTTTTGTAAATGAATTCCCGGACACAAGGAGTGCGTCAAAAGAAAAAAAAAACAGTTGATGCAACAATATGAGGCGTACACAGTGATTGTTGGCGTTGGGCTTGAGTTTTCCCCCTTCTATAGACTCCCTTCGTTTAACGATTTACCACGGGCAACTTGGACTACCCGCATACCTTCGTACGTTACTATAAAATAAACTGCTTTATTTGGTTTATGAGCTGTTGGTTGTGAGCGCGACCACGGGCGGCGCGGCGAAGCGCGCCTCCGTGACGTCAGCTTAGGGATTCTCGCATTTGTCGCCTGCTTCACCGGCGCTCGCTCTACCTGCTGTTTCTTTGCGCGCGGTTGACTTTTGATGCTTGTCTGCATTATATTTTGCGTATGCGCAACTTTTTATCAGAATAAACGACTTAAAATCGCATACACTAACTGAAGGCGTAATTTAAAGTATAGTTTTTGATACCACTCCGGAAGAAACATTGCCGGCGTCGCCCCCTTTCTTGCTAAGACGGTCTTGTGCGGAACGCGAAAGCTTCAGTATCGATAAATCTTTCTAATAAAGCGAACATCCAGAGTATAATAACTGACAACAGCGAAAATGCAAGACCAAAACAAATTCCAGGCCTTCGGGCTGTCGGCTTTGGCAGAAGGCATGACGATTCCCGGTAATCGTATGCAAGGTAAAACAGCTTTTGAAACCTTGCCGAAGGCTTGAAAGTATTGCTAATCACATCACTTTATGTTTTTATGGCATGAAAGTATGCCGACGTGTAGTATGGGGCGCAAAAAATGTAGGTTGATTTCCAAATAACCCACTGTGTGTATAGGCGCATGCTGGTTTTATACCAGGATTTTAACCAGTATGCAGGCTTACTGAGCAAAACGAGGCACGTCTATGGTAAAAATACAGTAACCCTATGCTTCTTCAGTCTTGGAGAGATATTTCGGCTCATTTCCCACAGCCATATCTGCTCAATAATCAGATATGCGTTTAGTAAAACTGCACTCAAGCGGAGAGAGAGGAGAAGGAGGAGGAGAAAACTTTTAACAATAAAATCGATCTGGTTTGTGGGCGGGCTCCTCAGTCCAGGACAAGAGATTAAGAATGATTTTCTTCAATTCATCGAATGTCCTCCCGAGTAGGCCAGGATTTGTTCTTTACTCCTGAAGGGGTTAAGAAACAATAAAGAGCTGCTTGGACTTATTCATCGGTTTCGGGGTCTTGTTATACCGAAAACTGGCGCGTATATAATCTATTGCGTTCGTTAGCGAGTATATGTAGCCTTCAACGTCGTAATCATGTCATAACTGTTCGGGTCAAGATTACGTTCGTTACGATAACGACGGTTCCAATAGGAAATCGGCGCCCAAAAGTTACCTTCGAGTACTCGACAACGTTGTCTCCGCCGTTTCGCGGTGGCGTAGCAGAAACCTTCTAATTGCATTTGCATATGAATAAACAACGCGCGCTGCGGATATTCCCATTCTTGTACGCGGCCATAACGAAATTCAATTTCTGAAGAGCGCGTATGCCTTACGGCTGGAATAAAATATCTACACGAACATCGTGAGCCTCCCAAACATCTCCAAACCTCCTAATGAGACGTTTGTGACGGTGCAGAAAAATAATGCGTTGGGCACAGAAAAAAACAATTATCTAATACAAGTCAACGACGACGAAAGTAATAGAATACAGCTGTTTCATTTCTTGCTGTGCGGTGCGCATGTGCGATCCGATGCTTGGAGCGTAGCATTAGACTGTTGAGTCTTCATAAGAGCATCTCAGAAATACTTCAGGGAAGCCTACGTATTTTCAATACATTCCGAGGAGCTCTGAGCACTGATCCTCCCAAAAAAACTCCCACCTCCCCTCGCGGGAACCCCTGTGTAGATGCGACGCATAGGCGGAGCGGCGAAGGGAACGCGTTTTATAGCGCGCATAACGTTGAGGGGACTGCGTAAGCTGGTCCCAGTCGATGACGACGTTGGCGTACTTGTAAAGCGGCGTGGACTCTAGGTGTTTGAGCCAAGCGTGGATGTTGTTTCGCCGGAGAACGGCACACCGGTTATATGCGCAGCGCGCCCGAAGGAGAGGAAACCGCGGAAGAGAGAGTACTGCACATGCGCCGGCCCCAGCGCGTCTGCCGCGGCTATGACGCAACGTGCCGCGGCTATGACGCAACACAATCCAACACAATCCACTTTAATCCAATCCAATCCAAATCCAATCCAACCGAATCCAAGCCAAGCCAAGCCAATCCAATCCAATCCAATCCAATCCAATCAAATCAAATCAAATCAAATCAAATCAAATCAAATCAAATCAAATCAAATCCAATGCCCCTCGCGAGAGAGTGTTCGTTATCGGAGAGGAGAGGGGGTGAGCGGCGGAGAGCGGCGGAGAGCGCAGCTCGCGCGGCGAGGAGAATGGCAGAGGGGTGGACAACGCCGACAACAACGACGACGACGCCGGAGGGACAAGGCGAGTGAATCAGATGCTCTGCATCTAATAAGCTACAAAGGAAGAGTTACACACGATCTTCTGAGCGATGCTCTAGGAAAGTTGTTCTCTCTCTCATCGTGTGTTGCAAACTTGTGTGGGATACAGCTTGAAATTGTTCAGGGGTGTCAGAAGCTGTCAAAATAACTGAATTACTGGAAATACGCATTTTAATGCACTGAGGCATCAAAGCGGGTGATTTCTAGCACAGACACTGCTGCCCCTTCACAAGCGAATGAAGCTGCGGAAGGGTAGCAGCGGCGCGAGTGTAGCAGACGACAGCGGCGCGAGTCCCTAAGCCGACGTCAGAGCCAGGGGGCGCCACTCAAACATCTCACCGCCAATTACTTTGTGCTATACAGTAACTGAAAAGTAACGACGTTACTTTTTCACGGTAACTGTAACGAGCTACTTTTGTAAACCCTGTAACTGTAACAGAGTTACTTTTTTTGGCTAAGGTAACTTAACTGTAACACTAGAACTTTTTATCAGTAATGTGCCTATTACAGCCACCGACTATATCCGCGTTAAAGGGGCCCTGAAAGGCATTTTGAGCACACTAAATGAACTAGCGCAACCGTTAGATTGGGTCGTCAACGTCCTCTGTGCCAAGTATTACTCTTTTACGCGCAGCGGAAAGCTCACACTTTTGTTGCAAAGTTTGTCGTTTTTTTCTCACCCTTTCCTTCGTGTTTTTGGACGCCGCCATCTTCACATGTCTACATCATAGATTCCCAGATGTTCGTCATGAGCTAGACATCCTGCTATTGGGCAGCTTTTTCACGCACTTTCGGCAAAGAGATGAGTCGTCTGCTCAGCGTCGGCTCTCCGGCTGATCCGTCAGCGGAGTGCCGGAGTCCTTGGGCATTTTACAACAAACGAAACAAGTGTAAAACAAACGCCTAACCGTTTGTATTGAATGTAACACGGCCATAACACGACATGGATATTCTCTAACCTGAGTACGTTCCATAAAGAAAGCGTTGAAGCCCCGTGGCACTTCTTTCGTGCAATCGCAGAGAACGCCCTGAGCCCAATGCCCGGGTTTGACGCATACATTTTATTCAACTTCAAAACAATCCAGAGATGCGTTTCTAACGAACACAACGTCACAACATGCGTTGAAAGTGTGAACCACGATTGACAGAGGATGGGTTGCCTCCTGCCCGTCGTAAATTCGGTACTCACCTCGCGCGCGGTTTGCGGGGACGAACAGCAAGTCACTTAACTCTGGCGCACAAGCCGATGGCTTTTAGCCACGCACACTGCACATACCCCATGCGAGGTTGAGTCGTACGTCGCTCGAGAAAGATTATCCAGACCATGGGAAGAACTATCCACCCGCAGAAGCACAACGTCGCATTTCATCGCGAAACAAAGGCGTCCACAACACACACACCATCGCCTCCTGTAATGCCAAACGCATCTCGCACTTCCTAATGGGAGTGGGTGGTACGCCTGCAGTGCCCACATGTCGCGAGGTGGGGCCCCAAGCTGAACCGGGATCACGGAACCGTAACTGACTTCTGGAGAGGTTTGTGCCTTGTTGCCAAGGCAACCGATGTTTGAGATTGTCAAAGAAATGGCGCTCGCTCCAGCGCTAGAAAGCTCAGAGCCGCGGAGGAGCACGTTTTGCCAACGTTGCCGCTCTCCACCACGCGTCGCCCCAAGCTGAACTGGTCACATGATTGAAGCGTTTTGTGCGCGGGTTCTCTATCGGTTTAATATGACTTTTTCACATGCCGCCGGCAGGAATTACCACCGCCGCAAAATAAGACCCGGCACCAGCGGGGCCACATCTGATACGGCGCTTTTTGGATAAACAGTGCGCGGTGCATCAAGGGAACGAGCGCACGACCCTCCCCGTGCGGCATAGAGATAATATACTCCTTGCGGCTGCGAGTTCGCCGCCGATAAAAAGTCATGTGCCGCCAGCAACGTACACCGCGAAAGGGCAAGGCCAGGCCGCCGCATACATGCGGCCAGATTTTTCGTTCGCTTTTCCAGCCTTGAGCAGAGTGCGGGATTCATGGTGTCAACAAAGCTTGCCCATAGCAGACGACAGTCTGAGCAGAGCAATAGCGGAAGTACGTCACCGCTGCGGAGCGCAGAATCATGGGAGGCAAAGCTCGCGCGCCGTCAACAGCGGAGAGTAAGTCGAAAGGAGGAGGAAACTCGGAGCGACGATAATGCGCGGTTTTTGATTTACGATTTCTCAGCTAATACTCATCGCTTTAACAAAATTCTTGCGGGAGGAGATTGCAAATACATTGCTTTATTTGGGTACATGTACATCCATGCATCGGCGGAAGGTATTTCAGGACCCCTTTAAGTCCGAGACCGTCAATCGAAGAGCCCCATCGTTGTCGGAATGTAACTGCGCGTTGACACTCAAGTGATAAAACCAAACGTAACAAGAGGCCCCACAATAACCGCCCAGTCATGTTTTATCATTTAAAGCGCAAACAGCTGTAACACAACAAGTAGACAACACGAGCGCTTTCTATCAACTGTATTTGCATGTTTGGCGACCGCGTTTGGCGGCCGCCAAACACAGAAAGAAGATTATGTGACGTCATACAAAAATCGCCGGAAAGGGGAGTCGCCACTGCTTCATATTTTTTTTCTTTAATGTTTCAAATATTAGCTTGAAGTTTGTGGCAAAATTGGTACCATGGTTATCGGGGCAAAGCAGCCTTTGACTGAACGAAGCTTGCGTATTGTCATCATGGCCCCGTTAAAGGTCCTGAAAGTGAAATCATTATTGTCCAACGCTTTGCTTCCTCCTCGCAACCTTAAATCGGTCGTCATCCTCTTCCCACGTGATAGATAGAAAGTGTTCATTGAACGGGTAATATTTACATGGCGAAGTTCTGCCTCTCAACAGTTGGTGGGTATGTACAGCCGCGAGCAAAAGTTTACGGACCAGGAAAATGCAAATTTTAGTTTTTTTTTCTCTTCTGGTAACACTCGGACAAACTGCCGTGTGCATGCGAGATGTTGTATAGTTACTGAAGTAATGAAAAATACTGCGCATAGTGCACCGGGCTGCCGTGCGACAAAGAAATAACCCAAATATGCTGCTTTCATGGTCCGTAAACATTTGCTCTTGGGTGTACATGGCCTAGCCTTGGGTCTACATGGCCTAGACTATGAATGGAACATAGTCTTTTCATCGCCTGTTGTTTCATAGACCTTCCTAATGCCTATGTTTACAAAACGCAAGTGATGGTTCATTGTTTGCATTATGTTATATGGCTTCCTGCAATGTGAAATGTAAGTGATTGTTTCATATGTTTGCCTGGTGTTCTATGCTTATTGTTTTCCTTTGTACCCACCTGCTAAAATTCCTCCATGCGATTACAGAACCAATAAATAAATAAATTATCTCATTGCCGCGTGACACGATCTGCTTCGCTATCCTTCTCCGCCTGTCTCTTTCGCGTCTCTCGACGGACGGAAAACCTGCGCACCGCTAGCCTTGAGCGCTGGCTCAGCCGGTTGCGAGCCGAAACGGCGGCTCGCTGACGCCGCCCGCATTTCGCCAAGTGTGAGTGCAGGAAGCAGTGTGGTTCGATGCCAGCTGCGTTAATCGCCTGGCAAACACCTGGCAAGCCGATCCCATTGCTGTTGCAGTGCCTCTACGTGTAGGCCATGGAAAGTTATTGCTCGCGAAGAACCTAAGCAATATGATAAAGGCCACCCATATCGAATGGAACAGAAACGACTTCACGATGAAGAATGGGATTTGGATGTGGGGTTTGTGATAGGTTGGGGCTTCGAAGATTTTCGTTAAAAAATTAAAAAAACACACCTCCGATGAAAGGAAATGAGTGTCCAAATCCTGACGTTCCAAACTTCATATTGCGTGTATCCTCTTTACCCTCACGGATTGTACGCGGGACAGTTGGTGCACATCGGAGCGATCAACAGCGCAGAAAGATAGGACGACTGGATAGCAACACTGTGCCTGAGTGCAATTCTGTCGTCCTGTCTTTCCTCTCGGTTAATCGCTCTTCAGCCAATCAGAACAAGAGTATAAGGGCACCGCTTTCAAATAAACGTCGAGGCTTCTGCCCGAACTGAATTCCCACGTTCAAGTGTTTGCCCGAACTGAATTCCCGCCAAAATTTCAGTTTGGAATTGAAGGTCAAATTGTAAGCGTGCTCAAGAACGCGAAAACAGCAGTGAAAATCGGTCGATAACGAATTTGCTTTTCACGTTTACTTAGCTAAAGCAGCGACTGATGACGAGTATAGGTGAGGAAGTTCGGGGTGAGGGCATGGATTGACGAAATGAGGGCATGGATATGAAATTACTTTGTGGCGATAATACAACGGTACATCAACAGGTCGGCTTTCGATGTCATGTCGGATGATGAAGAATGGCCTATGTATGTCGTTCAGCGTTGCTGTATAGTTCATTTGGTTGAAGCCCAAAGTTTCGTTACCATGATTTCTCGATCTGCGTCTTTCAAAATAAGTTGCTAACTGGCATATCTCAAATATGCGCCGTAAACCACGAATACATCTTACTGTATTTTTTTTCTTTGGGGGAAACTTTCAATTCAATAAGCAAAGGAAATTTTACAGTGTGACTGTGATTAAGCATGCACTTGGTGCGATGCTTTCAAGGGATTCGCTTGCTTCCAAGTGGCTGGGGGCACCATTAAATGCCAATCCGCAAAATTTACACCGGCATAGTAACTCCTCATTTCTCTTATTTACAAAATACCCCTCCGTTTTATTTGTTTCTGCTGTGCAAGCAATTATGCTCGACGTCCCTATAGCCAACGGTGGTCTTCACATTATTATGAGAGCAACTCGTGCCAAAAAAATGGTTTCGTAGGGGTTTCGCGAACAGCGTTTCGTTCTTACACCTAGTATTCTCGTTGAAGAAATAGCTTTTGTGGTTACAATGGGCGGGTTAGTTCCTCTGTAGAATAAAGGCAAAAAAAAGATAGAGAGCGCGCGAGCAGGCGATGTCACGAAACATCCCCTTCGCGAGGGGCACGGTCAAATGCAGAGCACTTTGGTGTTGCGACGTTGGTGTTGGATTGCGTCGCAGCACTGGTTGAAGGTCTTGATTCCATCCCGTACAACGCTGGCTCCGACGACAGCATCTGAAGAGAGCGCAGGCGATGACTGGATTGGAGCCCCGCACATACCCGATTTTATCTGGTTCGAAAGAAATTGACAGCGAGAGCGAACGCCGAGAACCGCCCCATCACGGCACGACCGCGCCACGACCACGTCACGACTACGTCACGACTATGTCACGATCACGCCACAACTGTTGTTGCTCCCGCGCCACACTACGACGCGTGCGCGCCCCACCTGTTGCTGAACGCGATTCGAGCACGCAGAGAACACGCGAGGAGCAGCGGAGAGCAGGCGAGGAGGAGTGGGGGAGAGGGCGCACCTGGAACGGCTGTTGCGGACGCCGAGGCCCGCCGACAACGCCGGGTGACATCGTGAGTTAAAGAAATGGTCTGCATTTAAAAAAAAAAAAAAACACGTCGAAGCTGTGGCTAAGGGCTGCGGAGCCCACGGATGAGGGTGCGATCCCGGCCGCGGTGGCTGCTTTTCTGATGCATGCGGAAAGCGAAAATTCCCGTGAGTCAAGATTTCGGCTTACGTTAACGATCCTTGGTCAAAGCCCTCCTCTACAGCGCGCCTCATAGCACAGGTGCAGCTTCGGCTCGTCAATCCCCACAGCTACCCAAAAGTCGAAGCTAAGCCAAAGGGAAAAGGAACATGTGAGAAAAAAATTAGGCACCGGCGAGATTCGAACTCACGATCTCCTGTTTACTAGACAGGCGCTTTAACCAACTAAGCCACGGCGCCGACAATGAAGCAGGGCAACCGGCAAGATGTAGAACCAGTCTAGATGTAGAGCGGTCCCTTCGCGTATGCTTTAGCGGAGTACGCTGCCAGTAAAAAAAAAAAGGGATACTCTGCGGAATACTAATTTCTGTGATGCCAGCCACTGCCGATTTGCACTTCCTCGCCGGGTTCGTACTTGGTACCCACGTAAAACTGCGCCGGGCATGCTGACTGCCGAACGGAAATCACCTTAACAAAATTGGACAGAATCAGAGCAACCTGTTGCACCTATTGAATCATGGTGACAACGGTCACAAAGTTAAATTTCAGGGGATATTCCGCGGCAAGGCTACACCCGGGCTATCAGGCGCGGCTTAGTAGAGGCTTCCGCGTTAATGGAACCTGCAACACATTTTTTAACTTTTCCGAAATAATAAATACTTGCAGGAAGTCGTCAACCAACACCTCCAGTACTTAGATTAGGGGGTCGCAAGGTACCTCAGCCAAACATTACTGCTCTATGCCCATCAGATAACTTGTAAACTCGCTCAAAAGATTTTTCTCTCTTTCCCTGTCTTGGCGTTCTTCGATCGCTGGATTACGTCACTAGAGCAGTGTAGTGGCTATTGGCTGGCTTTCCCTGAGCTGAAGCAGTGAACGCCTTCGATAGCCACTTTAAAGAGAAAGCCACCAAAGCAAAGCAGAAACAGAAGGCATATACCTGCTGCGACGAGCAAATCACGCAGTGCCGCTCCGTGCTGGCGATAACTGCAGCTTCCGCAGTGCTTCCAGGCGCGAAGGAAAGAGTGAAAGCGTTTATCGGAAGTGTTGCAGAGTCCTTTTAATTTTTACCGCCTGGGGGTCTCCTTCTCCTCTTCCTCGTCATTCATGCGCGTACTCTACCGTATACCAACCGGACCGTGAAGCAACACTCGCAACTCGGTATCCACATTCAGAAGACCACAAAATAGGCCGTAGTTGCTCCAACCAGTGCAAGCACCACCATTATGCAGCAAATCGTAACCGATAGCACCATAGCGAGATTTCTAAACGTACACAAGCGCGATCAGGAAATACGTCTGCAGAAATAATGATCGACACATCCTGGCATCTCCCGGGTAACGGTTTGAAAATACCCCCCTTGCTACGCATAGAAACTTGAAAAACGCGTTCACCTCAAATAATGAAAACTTTGTTGAGAAATGTTTTTTGATGCATACAATATCAATATGCTCAGCGCCTATTCTATGCGCTGCCTTACGGCCTTATTTATGTGTTATACATGACATTGCACAAAAAATTTTTTAATGCGCACGCGTTTAATATTTTTCTGTATAATAGCATGGGTAAAGCAGCATTCGGGCTGCTGGGCAACTCTTAATATAGGCATTGACCATAAGGATCGACTGACTAGAAAGCCAGAAAAAAAACATGGAAATAGCACGGCGTCCACGCAATGACATTATCAAGGCGACATGCTTTTCTAAACATTGTCTAATATTGGCCTTCCAGAACTTGGCCAATTGTCGGCCTGTCCCCTTTCCGAAACGCCAGTCAATAATGGCGGTCGGGGTATTGTCAAGCCCGAACACATTGGCCACTGATGATTTGCCGTGCTTGGGCTTGCTACTTTCTGCTGCTTGGGGGACATACCGCGATTTTCCGCGCACTAAGTAAACGCATCTACGAACCATCGAAATGTATACCGATACGTGGCAATTACCAGATAAAGGTATACTATTGTACTCCTTCTGTGTGGTCGACGCGTGTATTCTCTTATCTAGAACCGTTCCTTTTTTTCCGGTTTGCGAGTAACCGTTTTGACACAACGGAAGCGCGGTTCCGCGAACGCGCCATGTGTTCGGAGGTCTTATCAGAACTTATCGGTCGACCAACTGGTCTATGAGGAAATGCATTAGTTTCTTGACAGGACGCCGACCCACAAAAAAAGCTTTCGGTTTAAAAAAAAATGGAAGACTCATTCAGCTAATACAACTAGTGGGGTGGGACGTACACACCACATACCTAAACACTAAACAAGCTGTGTGGTCTGTGGAACACCAGGGCCTACGAGGTAAAGAGGCCTCGAACGCGGCTACCCGAGAGCTTACCCGCCAGAAACCTCACGCAGGTTCTCCCGGATCGGAGAGTAGAAAACCGCTTTCCCAGTTTACGGAAATCGTTAAACATTACTGAGGAAACTCGCAGCCACTTGCAAGGGGACGGGGCAAAGCCGACGAGCGAATACTACAGCCCCTGCACACGAACACATTTATGTGCCCTGCGGTAGCGAAGCATTTCGACCCTAAAACAGATTGGCAGTGCCCGCTATGCGGGGAAAATCTCCGATATCGTTCACATGGTGTGGGCATGTCAGAAAATTCCTATTTTGCCCCCCCCCCCCCCCCTCCTCAACCCTTACGCTACCAGGGAGGCGTAGGCGGCAGCCCTGCTCTGTTGCTCGAGGCCATGGAGTCCCAAAGGGATCTAGCTTAACAAGCGAGAGTGGCGGCCTAGACCAATTCGGTCCCGGAATAGGCACTGCAGCTGTGACGTGGGCCAAGGGCCCTTACTCGCTCTTACTCTTTTCATAGAAGAAAGCCCGAGAAGCAACTCGCAGGACACCGTTTGTCCACGTGGCTGCACGATCACCGATCACCCTGACCACCTACATCTTAAAATGCATAAAGAGGGTAGGCGCCTCCTCTTCTCCCACTCATCCTAGATTTCACCTGCTGTCAAGGCACCCCCATTCGACAATATCAAACCAGTGAAGTTTCTACGCTAGCTATAACGCATCCTACGAGGGGTCTATGCTCAGATCCTCCACGGCAATGTCGCCATGTGGCTGGTTCCCAAATACACGTCATGCGCTGTGGGAATTCGAAGCCTTATCTCTCCTCTTCCGCCAGCCAAAACACACGTTACCTTGACCTCTTCACACAGCCATGTGGCTGACTTCCGCAACAGCCCTCAGTCAGCTCTGAAATGGGCGAGCAGAGAGCATAGGGATGTAACGGCAAGGAAGGCTATAGATCAATTTATTTCAATAATTTTTTTTCTTTTTTACCTCTACTTACCGGTGACGTACTGTTGAGGAAAGCGGCAGATTTCTTCCTTGACAACGGTCACTCCTTATTCCACTAAAGTGTATGCATGATATTCCTTTTTTTTTGCGTCTTACATATCGCTTTTTTTACGTCTTACATTTTCCGTCTTACATATCGCTCGTTCTGTCTTGGAGTGCGTGTCCGATTCGGTAGATCAGATGGCCCTAATACAAATTGACCTTGCAAAAGCTTTTGATCGGGTTTCTCATGATTTCTTATTCGCACTTCTGGCAGCAGTCAACTTAGGTGATGTGTTATATAAGGGCATCAAGCTGTGCTATGATCGGTGCAGTACACAGCTTATCGTCAATGGTATTCTGTCTGAGCCGATTGCGATCAAGTCGTCTGTCAGACAAGGTTGCCCCCTGTCACCATTGCTGTTTGCATTGTACCTCGAGCCTCTTTGTCTCAGCATTCAGCAGAGTCAAAGAGTAAAAGGTTTTTGCTTACAATCGTGCGAAGTTAAGGTGCTTGCTTATGCAGATGATGTAGCGTTTTTTTGTGCTGACAAAAGGAGTGTCCAGGAAGCCCTTACACTGACTAAGCAGTTCTGCGATGTGTCTGGAGCGGATGTTAATATGGAAAAAACTAAGGGATTTTGGATCGGACAATGGGGAACAAAACCATCTACATTCGCTGGTATTATTTGGGATAGCGCCCCACTTCAGTACCTCGGCGTGCCGTTACATCAAATACGGAACACAGGGCCTCATTGGTCATCAGCGCTCACGCAAGTTAAGCGCGCATCGCAGGCATGGAATGGGCGAGACCTCTCTGTGTTTGCACGTGCAAGAGTGTGTAACGTCTCCCTTGCCACAAAGCTCCTTTATGTGCTTCACTGTGCGCGAGCAAAAGTTCAGGCCCTACATAGAGTTTTTGCAACATTTGTGTGGGGATCTCAATGGGAACCTATGCGCAGGGACAACTTGTTTCTTCCTTTAAAGGCAGGGGGTGTTGGGCTCATGCATTTGTTTGTGCACCAACTTGTGTCTCGTTTTTTCTTCTACAAATTGGTTGATCACCAACTTTTACTGACTGTACTTCAGCAGCGCATAAGTTTTCATTTGCCTTTTTTGCTTGTATGTACGGGCGAGGTCAATACGAAGCCTCCATGGGGATTTCTCAAAGAGGTCGTGGAGTCATTTAACTTTCTTACCGCGCGGTTTTCCTTGGAATATCTGTTCAGCATGTCAAGGAAAACTATGACGAACACTCTTATTGAAAGTCTATTCCCGGTGCCTGTTTATCGCCAGCCTTACTTAGGCCACCAGAAAAGCAATGTTTTAAAACGCGTAATGAGCATGTGTATCCCGCCAAATGCAAAAACATTTTTCTTCAAGCTTCATTCTTCCACACTCCCAGTTAAGACATGGCTGCGCGAAAAAGGAATGTCTATTCCTTGGTCGGACAATTGTCGCCTCTGTAATCAACCAGAGACAATTGATCATTGTTTTGTGTTGTGCCTGGACGCTGTGTTCTTCTGGGACGTTTTGCAGCGGACACTAAAAAAGGACATCGACATCACCCCGTACACCATTCGCTTCCTGCCATTTGAAGATGTTAATCGGGTGCCATATGACGTTTTCGTTCTCCTAGGATTGTTTAGCTTGTGGAAGTGCCGTATGACTGATCGGCATGCGGAGCCCCCTAGGCCGACCAAGTGCATTTTTCGGGAACAGGCGGCGTTGGTGCGGAGCGTTTATGCTGCGCAGAGTGACCCACCAGAGTGGCTGCCTCTTTTGGATGCGTGCGTTTGCTTGCCTGTGTTTTGATCTTTGTTCGACTGTCTGTTAGTGCTTAAATTGTGTGTTAAGTGTCTCGTCTTTTGAAGTTTTCTAACATTTCC
Organism: Haemaphysalis longicornis; assembly: GCF_048455015.1. Lineage (NCBI taxonomy): Eukaryota > Metazoa > Arthropoda > Arachnida > Ixodida > Ixodidae > Haemaphysalis > Haemaphysalis longicornis. The sequence goes on along the minus strand of NW_027526445.1, from coordinate 124,983,581 downwards.
ATGCATTAAAGAAAAAAAAAGTCTTTGTAGTGTAGAGGATCCGTCTTAGTTTCTAGATCCCAAGGTCAGTGGTTCGAGACCGCCTCTTGCCTCGGTTTTTTTATCTCTAAATTGAACTATAATTTTCATGCCTTAGGTTAGTTTTGGCGTTTTAAATGATTTATTGGTGTGCGCTAGGTTACCTTATGTTATGTCTAGGTTAGGTTGCCTAGCTTTACGTTATCTAGAGCGATGTAGTGCCAGACGCGGCAATTTTGTCACAAAACGCTGGTGGACGTCGATATAGTCGAGTGCTTATAATACCGTCGGACGGCACTCTAGGCACGGCCAATAAAAAAACTAGCAGTGGCTTAGCTCGGCTATGCCAGGATATACGTAGCGTGAGCTAAGGTTCAGCTGGTTATTCTTAGGTTTCCTGGTTGCCTAGGATTAGCTGATTATCATGCTTACTGCTGCTTATCATCCAATCCAAATCCAATCCAATCCAGTCATGGGGGCGGGGGCTCCGGCGCGCCAGCTCTGCGCCGTGAGACGTCACTGCTCCTCGCGCATGCGCAGCACAGCTCTCCAGGAGCCACGCGAAACTGCTCAACCTAGGCCAGTGTAGCTCACGCTACAAAAACACATCTGTGGTCGGAGAGGACTTGGACAGAGGTGCGCACAGTAGCAACCCCCTCCTCGTCCTGCTGTGTAATCTCCATGTTTGCAGAGAGAATTAGCGTTTAATCGTGCAAACAGGGGTCGTTTAGCCGTCACTCGGTAGGGTGGGTTCGCCTCAGTCCAGGTACCCTTGGGCCTTGGCTGCGACCTTGGCACGCCATAAAACAAAACAAAAAAAATGTGTCATTGTTGCTCCTTTCTCCGTGCACATACCCACTTGGGGGTATTGATCAGGAATCGGTAGTTTTGAGGTGTAAATAGCCCGCTTTGCAAAATGCATAAGAATGTGAATTCAAAACGAAAAAGTTGAAAAATAATGCATGTCGCTGGACACCGGAGCGTGGTAGCACATGAGTGGAACAGGTGCAGTGACCAGCCGCGCAGAAACCTTATTGCAAGGAAGCTGGGCATGTGCCAGTCTACTTGCTGACGTAATTCGCGCCGTAATAAGCAGAAACGGAAGGTATGAAAGAGACGCATACACTGTGTAGCAGACAAGAAGGCGGATGAAGTAACTCACGCATAAGGACAATGAAAAGAAAAAGAAAAAAAAAGCTGTGGTTGATTCCTCTGTCATTGGAATCAGTAAAACACGAAAGTGAAATGTGCAGCGAAATCTGTAGCTGAGCATGATTTGCGGGTCGGCGGCTGTCTTGTGGGTGTGCTTGGATAGCGACGTCCTGCTGCCGGGTCGCTTCGGCAAAGGTGTACTGGCGTCATTTCCGTGACGGATATGACGTCATTGAAATCATGGGCTATCGCGGCATAAACCACTTTCGTGTTAAAATATAAAACCCGAAAACGAACAACCCTAAATATAACGTACTCTGTAGAACTAAAAGTTGCTTCCCCGCAAGAAGACCCTGTGTGCTGGGGTGCACCCTTTACAGGCCGCTTGCTTTGTTGACTGGCGTCACTTCCGTGACGGATATGACGTCAGCGAAATCTTGGTGTATCCAGGAATAAAACACTTTCGTGTTATAAAAGAGACCCGGCTACGATAGCAGTAAATTTGTTAGACAGTATCGCCATGCTTCTGCCTTCAAAGTACGTAGGCAGACTTAAGTGCCCAAGGAATTTTTTTTGCCAGGCTATTTGCGAGCCGCATTAATTGAACATATTTAAAAGAAAATAGGAAGAGTTTCGGTTTGTTCAGTGAGTGAGTGAAAAACTTCATTGGGACAAGAGCAAGTGTTATACTCCTTCAAGTAATTATGCTGGTGGGTCACGCGGGCATCACCTGGTTTACCGCCAGTCAAGGCATAATAATTCCAATTTCAGGAGTTTAACTCGCCGAAGTTATACACGCCTGGGCTATGAGGCGCGCATAGCGGAGTGCTCCTCCGGATCAATTTTGACGCCCTGGGGATCTTTAATGGGCGCTGAAATCGCGAACGGCGTTTTCGCTTCTCGCCTCTATCTGAAAAGCAGCGGTTGTGATCAAACCGGCGTCCTTCGGCTTAGCAGCACAACGCCTTAGCTTCTGCGCCAGCGCAGCGGGTCATGGAATAATATTGAGCCATTGTCAAATCGCGTGATGACTGAATATTCTGCATTGTGGAACAGCTTACATCGTCGATTCCCGTCGCGTGTCCGCGACCTTTCACAAATTTAAACTCAATAACCACGCCCCCAAAGCCCTGATGCTTGGTTTCCGGATATACGACGAGCTTTAGCCTCGAGGCACCTTTTGCGATGCCCCAGGTTACTTTTTTTTTGGCAGTGAGAATATGTCTGGCCTAGGGATGTCCTATTTCCAAACTGTTGTTCGTAGAGTGTGTGTAGTTCGCAAAGCATCGGCCACCTTATGGGACTTAGTGCCGGCGTCTGATATTGAGATATTGTGTGCATTAATATGACAACGGGCATGTATACGTAATTCTGACAGTGTGTCATTGGGTTTAGTGAAAAGCACGCCGATCGCTTGCTTACATGCGCTGCTGATGGGGGCATCAACCTCTTTTTCTTTGGGAAGCCTCAAAGTTAGGTGAAGAGCCACTAAGACGATAAGGCTAACGACGAAGGCCTACACGAGGCGCTACTGTTTGGCGAGCCCATAGCATATCTGCTATTGAGTGTCTGCAGTCTGCTCTTCGCCGCGGCCCGTACGAACAGCTTGCGGCCGATATTCGCCAAGAGTATGACTTCCTAGTAAAGCATGGGCACAATATTATTTTTCAATGGTTCCCAAGCCACTGCGATATTTCTGGGAATTAATGGGCAGACAAAGCGGCTCATTATGCCCATGGAAGTGCCCAGTTGTCCGACATCATGTTATCGCGCCATGATGCTGCAAGGTCACTGTGCTCCATCGCCCGTAAAATTACGCTTACTGTTTGGAATACGCCAAAGTTTTCAAACTCCCGCCTGTGCCTGCTCGACCCCGACCTGCAGCGCCACTTACCCATTAACATGCCACGCAGACTGCGCAGACTGTTTTGTGTCACAGGCGTTGCCCATCACACTCACAAAAGGTCATAAAAGCGTTACTTAGTTTTTAATGGAGAGCATTTCTTTAACTCACGATGTCACCCGGCGTTGGCGTGCCTCGGCGTCCGCAACAGCCGTTCCAGGTGCGCCCTCTCCCCCACTCCTCCTCGCCTGCTCTCCGCTGCTCCTCGCGTGTTCTCTGCGTGCTCGGATCGCGTTCAGCAACAGGTGGGGCGCGCATGCGTCGTAGTTTGGCGCGGGAGCAACAACAGTTGTGGCGTGATCGTGACGTAGTCGTGACGTGGTCGTGGCGCGGTCGTGCCGTGATGGGGCGGTTCTCGGCGTTCGCTCTCGCTGTCAATTTCTTTCGAACCAGATAAAATCGGGTATGTGCGGGGCTCCAATCTAGTCATCGCCTGCGCTCTCTTCAGATGCTGCCGTCGGAGTCAGCGGCAACAAATTAACGTAACCCAACCTACTTAACGTCGTGCGCCCCCCGAAAATGCTCTGCATTTGACCGTGCCCCTCGCGAGGGGGATGTTTTTCTGTTGGAGGTGGAGGAGGACAGTAACTTTCCAGTGAGCGACATTTCGGCGCATGTTTTTTTAAAGGACACAGGCTTGTCTGAACGATTGTAGACACACCGTGTACCATTGTTCCTTCGCCATTTGGTTTATTTAACTTTTCCGTTTATAGGCTTTATTATCGCCCATTGTTTTTTTTTTGTACTTACCTTTAATTTTTCTTTTCTTACTCCTCGAGCTCTATTCCCCGTCTTTTCAATACCCTTTCTTTCTCTATAAATGGCTCGTTCCCCACTTCCCATGCGTAGGGTAGCCAACCGGATTGTAACCTGGCTAACCTCCCTGTCTTTTACGCATTGTATTGTCCTTAACCGTATCCTTATCTGCCCTATCCTTACATTTGTGGCATTTGTCATAATATTGCCCTGCCTAGCAGTAACCTGGTTTGGGTACGAATTCGTCTGAAGAAGTCGCCATACGACGAATTGCCTCTTATTGAGTGACGGGTGAGCGGGGGAGGGGGGGGGGGGCGTTTTAGACGGTAGTGATTTGCAATGCCCAACGATAGGAGCGAATGGGCGAATGTGGTGTTAGGGTCGATGTCTGCTCGGTCGGTGAATCCTCTAGCAGCATCGTGTGCGCTCTCTTTCCCAGTCAGGCCGCAGTGGCCAGGGGCCCATATCAGGTAGATTTGTACAAATATTATTGTAACCTTAAAGGGGCCCTAAATAGGGTTTTCGAAGGGTATAAGGTCTGAGCCTTTTGCCTTTTACTAGGGCCTCAAAGGACTGTGGAAGCTACGAGCTGATAAGCACGGAGAAAAAAAAAACCTCCGTCGCATGCCCCCGCGCGAGGGGCACGAGTAAATGCAGACAGAGCATTGGGGGTGGTCACGTGGCGTAGGTTGTGGTAGTTGGCGGTGGTAGTTGCAGTTGTTGTTGTCGTACGGGTGCGTCGACGGCGCTTGAAGGACAAGTACGACGCGAGGCGTTTCACGAGGCGTTGGAGCACGGGGAGTTTGCGAGCTTGGACGAGTTCCTGCGCGCCTTCGACGTGCGGTCCGGGGAGGAGCACTCGGGAGATTCTGCGGGCTGGCGCGTCGCGTCCGTGCGTGCTTCACGCGAGGACCCCCGCCGAGAAGCGCGTGAACGCGTTCAACCCGTGGATCGGAAGTGTTCTCAACTCCAACATGGACCTGCAGATCATCCTCGACCACTACGCGTGCGCGTCGTACGTCGTCGACTACGTCAACAAGGCCGACCGCGGCATCTCGTTCTCGTAACGCGGGGTCCGCCGCTCGCCACCGACGTTTCGAAGCCGTGTGCCGTGTCTCGCTCTCGATTCGATGGATCCGCAGCTCGACGCTGACGACGGGCGGCGGCCTCTCGTTCTCGACGCTCGGGATCGGCCGCTCGACGCTGACGCTTCGCCGCTGCCTTAGCGCGCGCAGTAGAGGGAGAGGAGGTAGCACCTGCTGCTGCAACGCCTCTTTCAGCGCCGGAGCACGCGCATGCGCGCCCGCACCTGTTGTTGAGAGCGAGGAGGAGCGGGGGAGGGGCGCACGTGCTGGCTGGCTGCGGACGCCGATCGCCAACGGACGGGTGACATTGTGAGTTAAAGAAATGCTCTGCATTTAAAACCTAGAGACACTTCTAAGGGCCATTGCGAACCGAGTTACGCGCAGCCATTGGCTCGGCTCGGTGGTTCGTCCAGCTTTTCATCTTTATCAGCCGGCGCGCATGCTACGCCTACTACCTGAGCTGCGTGGCACTACTTTTCGCGTCGGCCGTGCTAGGCGTTTGAAATCCACATAAAGGGGCCGCAAACACAACATGCTCGCTCACCACAAGAATTGAGGGTCCGTCTTGCATTTCTTGCATACAGCGCTTTCGCGGCGAACGGGTGCCTCCGAGGCCGGGTCGCGCACATTCGGTCACCGCTTTATGAAGCCGCGCCGACGACGATCCCCAGGCTCCAGCGCAACCTTTCGCCGCACTATCAGCCCCTTTCACGCATCTGTAAACTGATTTTCAGCCATAGTCAGGATCTGGCGGGTGACGACGAGTTTTAGCTGCTGCGAAGCGCCCCGATTCGTGTGCGGTCCTTGTCCACCGTGCATGCAGACGCTTCGAGCGATCACGCGCGTAGCGTTTGTGCCTGCAGAAGACGCTCCGTGCATGCCGACGCTATTCATATTTTGTAAACGACGCGCTTTATCAACAATCTTAGCTGAGCTCGTGTGACGGATGGCGACAATCGACAATCGTCCCTACAAGGATACGCCGTACAAGACGACGCTACCCGAACTGCCGAAACCCCGGCGGCTTCAAACAGAGCCGGGAACAGTGATTGGCCGCAGCATTTCATGGAACCCGCCAACAGTAGCGATGTAGTCATCAGTGCCTGCTGCGTCATAGAGGCTACTTCAGAGGCAAAAAGCTACGCCAAAGCTCGGTTGAATGGTGGCGAGAATTCACACGTAAACAAAGAAAGAAGAGAACACTGATCAAGCGACAGCGCGCTTCAAATCGCGGCCTATTTAGGGCCCATTCAAGTTATATAATATTATTCTTTATATCAATTCATCTGCTCCTCAGTCCTGCCAACAATTACGACCACCACTTCTCGGGTGATGAAGTATATTAAGGTATGTCACCACCTTTGGAAAGACGTTTAAAAAAATACAATCTTTTTCTTCTTACATTTTGACAACCCCCAAACATTCTAAAATGTTTTGCAGACAGAATCACGTCTTATCTCAGTTAGTTGAAAAGTTATAGCCAATTTTCTAACCGCTCGTGGATGGTTTTGAAACCGAAACTAAAGTGGTGCAGTGAAAGAAAGTGATAACGCAGAGAATATCAGCAGCGTACGTTAAACATTTTCTCGTGTGGTTTAGTCTGATACGTAAGAGAATATTGAACAACATTTTTTGAGTATTCCGCTTTTCTTAACATTGCTTTAAATTTCTGTCAGGGGATGCGTGACTCCACAAGCTTCTCTGTTGTTTATTTTGCGCGCGCGTTATGCTCCTGCTGTGAATGCTACTAGGCTCGTCATTTTTATAAATATTATTCTTGGCAGAAGCAGTAATAACATAGACAGAAAGTTTCAACAAAAAAGGCGTAGTAAAGTCCAGGACAAGAGGTGACAAAAGCAGAAGTTTCGTGACAATTGGTACAGAGTGAATGCTCCAATCGAAGACCATGTGGGCGTGAATGTATCGGTTAGTGCTGCAAAGCTTGGGAACTTGGAGAACAATAGACACTATGCAAAATGCGCCCCGCCATCTCACGTCGACTCCGGTAACTAGGTCCGCCATTTTGGTACGGTCGTTTGAAACCGAGAGAGAGAGAGAGAGAGAGAGAGAGAGAGAGAGAGAGAGAGAGAGAGAAACACTTTATTGGGGCCAACAAGTAGGCGTGGGATATGGGCCACGCAGGGCCGATCCCCGCCTCACGCGGTTATCGCGTCCCGATGACTAAAGCCCCGCGCCGGCGTCGGCGGGTTCGGCGTGCGTCGGATCCCCGAGGCGTCCTGCCCCCGAGGGTCCTCCGCTGCGTCTCCCCCCGCGTCTGCCGCGCGAGAGCAGCCTCGAGTTGCTGAACGACGGCTGTCTGCGTGTCCAGGTCTGCGGACCTCACGGCGTTCGTGATGCTAGCGGGCAGCGGCCCGTACGGGTCCGCCGCCTCTTTCGGTCGCACTTCACAATCCCACATGATGTGGGCTAGGGTTGCTGTCACCGCACCGCACATACTGCACTTTTCACTGGCGTATAGTTCTGGACACACGTGGCGCGCCAGTGCCGGCGTTAATACTGAATTTGTCTGTAACTGCCGGAGCAGCACCGCCTGGTGTCTCGTGAGGTCCTTGTGGGGCGGCGGCATGGTGCGCCGGTTGTACCGGTACCACCCTAGCACTTCACTGTATGTTACGATGGGGTCCGGTCCCCCGCCGTCGTCCCCGTCCCCCACAATCGAGTTCGGCCGGCGCCCGGGACCCCAGCTCAGGGTTCCCTGGCCTGTCGCCGCGCGGTCGGTGAGTGCGCGCGCGGCGGCGTCCGCCGTCTCATTGCGGTTGGGGTGGCCGCTGCCGTTGTTGCTGATGTCGACGTGCGCCGGGAACCATCGAAGGTAGGTGGCCGGCGTCGTTTCACTGCACACTGCACTGCACTTCGCTATTTTCACTGCACTTTCACACACCGCGTTCCGCGAGAAACCTGTGATGGCTGTCTTTGAGTCACTGATGACGGTTGTACATCCGGGATCTTGGAGCGCCAGGGCGATCGCCGCCTCCTCTGCCTGTCGCGCCGACCTGACTCGAACGCTGCAGGCGTTGACCACCTCGCCCGTCGTCGCTCGTACCGCCACCGCCACGTAGGTCCCGGGCCTTCCCGGGTACGCCGCGGCGTCGACGTACCTGGCGCCCGTGTCGGTGGCGTGGACGTCCGTGATTGCCCGAGCCCGTGTTGTCCGCCGATCCTGGTGGTGGCCCGGGTGCATGTTCCGGGGTAGCGGTAGGACCCGGAGTCGTCGTAGCGTCTCTTGTGGGAGCGATGGGACGTCCCCCGCTTGCGCCGTCTCGTTCGGTGATCGTTGCAGGCGAACCAATTAGCAAAACATTGAAGGCCGGCATTGACCGCTCTTGGTGATGGACTACAATGCCGGAGCATTGCTTCGTGCCGCAGAGCACGCAATGCGGAAATACCGGTTCAAATGGAGAAAAGGTACGTGAAGTTCCACGCTTTTGAACGAACTTAGTGACGCGAACTGTGCCTGCGCAGCGCGAGCAACCTTTGTGACACGCTGGGCGTGGTGCGCTTGGAGCGAATATTTGTCGTTGGTTCGCTAAGCGCGGGGTTCCGTAGTCGCTGTCCGTATGAAAAATACAGCTGTGTTGAAGTTCTGTTGTCCAGCCTTTGTATTCTAAATGAAGCCTGAGCGTGCGCCGCCTATTCACGCGACTGACAGCGGCGCTCGACCGGGAAAACAGTACCACAAGTTGCCAAAATTAGGCTGTTTCTTTACTCGTCCCTGTGGCTCTGCGCCCGCTTCATTTCATTGTTAAATGGTAACGCTTAGCCCCTACACGAGCTTTTATCTTACCTAGGGCTGTAAACAAACTTTTCTTGCCGCACTACGCCGTCACGGCGCGGTTGAAAATTTCCTCTGTGGCGGGCGCGCACGGTATGGGAGTGTGTTGTTGGTTTCTTTACGTTGCATTTAGCCGCGTGTCGTTGCAGAAGTGGCGAACACTGTTTTATGATGATCTAACGGTGGAAAATTCGAGCTTTTGCACTTGGTTCCCGATTTGCCGGGCTGAAAGATTTGTTGTTACGTCAAGTTAACTTGGTGCCCATTGTCATTCCAGCAACGATGTATTTACTGTCGAATATTTTGCGACTAAAATACACTCACTCCTCTAGTTTGTCACATGCTGCATGCATGCCTCCGACGTAATGATAGTGGCCATTGATGTAGGTAGCTGAGACAATTTTCAAGTTTTATTCAAAAAGGAAAGAGAAAACGGCCACAGTTGCATCAGGCCACCGCGCATCAGCTTGAGTGCTTTTGCGTTTTTGTGGATATAACTGTGGATATAAATGGAACAAAAAGAAGCATTCGCGCACCCCTGCATGTCGCGGTCTAGTAAACACGACGTTGTCCAGCCTCTGCCTGCTTGCGAGATGACCACGGCGAAATGTGGCATCTCATACAAAAATATTGTATGGTCGGCTATAGAAAATCCTTTTTATGGTCGTCTTTAGCTATTTGGCCCAATAATCTTTAGACTTTTCTATGGCTGTCTTTAGCGATTCGTATCGCCATTCCTATGGGTGTCTTTAGCTTCCTCTATAACCGGTTCTACGGCTGTCTTTAGCTATTCTTATCGACATTCCTATGGGTGTCTTTAGGTTCTTCTATGGCCGGTTGTATGGTTGTCTTTAGCTATTCGTATTGAAATCCCTATGGGTGTCTTTAGCTTCTTCTATATCCGGTTCTATGGCTGTCTTAGGTCTTCTTTGGATATCGCTATGGCTATAGAAGAATCTAAAGACACCCATAGGAATGTCGATAGGAATGGCTAAAGACAGCCATAGAAATGTCTAAAGATAATTGGGCCAAATAGCTAAAGACAACCATAAGAAGGTTTTTCAATAGCCGACCATACAATATTTTTGCATGGGCTGCAGCCAGAAGAGAACCACCACTACTTGAAACACAGCGACAGCAGCAGCCGCTGAGAAATTATTAGCACGCTGCCATGCCGGCATAGAGCCTTGCAGATCTCTAGAACTTGTCCTGTGGCACTCGGGTGCATTCTGTAATATATGCTCCGTGAACACTTCAGCGATATAGGGGGATTGCGAGATTGCGATTGCAAACACTTCGCCAGTTTTCATTCACAAAAGGCTTAAACACAGGCATTCAAGGAAAGCAAAATCAAGGGGTTTATTCATTCCATTCATCACATAAATGGCTACTATCTACGCTAATTCACCACCAGTAAACAGTTGTTCACATACGCCGATCGAAAAACACAGCACACGCATTCCAATACCCTGGCTCACGCTTAAGTGACTCGCTCGACAGCCACACTACGCGGCACATTCCCCGCGAACGTCCGCCGAGACACAAATACCTACAGGTGCTTGGTAGTCCATACAAAAGAAAGCACTCAGAAGACGTTCATTACACTCAGTACTCAACGCACACAGCTGCAAGTTCGGTGGCTAAAATGGAAATGCACTCTCAATAAAACAATGAAGATGGTCGCACACAATGCAATGATAAAAAAAAACGTTTTTCCAAGTTCACTCAATTCCTTGTAAGTTTTCTGAGTTCGCGAAAAAATTATTTTTGTCACATCACCGCGGCCAAATCTTCACTTCTGTCTACGTTGCAGTGCCTATGTGGTGCAGGGTAGTTTAGAAAAGTATTCGTGAACACCAAAAAAAAGTCCTGCATTTCTCGCACTATAGAGTCTCTTCAGTTCGTAAGATCACTCACCCTAGAGTTTTGCGTACGATGAAATTCCTGTCACAGTATCGCAGGTATCCATTTTCGCATGACTTGAAGTTGATGTTGAATTAATCGTAACACTGTCACCGTAAACACCGAAATTCACGACACCAAAAAGCGACACATTTGCTTGGCGTCACACCATCTACACGAGCACATTGCCGTCGAGTCGAAATTCCCAGCACCAGGCAACACGTGCCATGCCCGCGCACATGAGCAAGGAGACGAAATGTGACTGACTGAGTACATCCAGGTATAAGCAGGTCCATCGCGATTGCAAATAGTGCGGAGATACATGCCCATCTTTCGATCTTTTTCCAACTTGGTTGCTGGTAATTTTTTTTTGGTAAGTACAAGATCGTTTAACGTTTTGTTTTCTTCAACGGAAAAAAGTTGTATCTGTTTTCAGTACTTAGGGAACATTGTCTGTCACTAGCATTGCTGCGCGCAGGAATACTAACACAGCGCGGGCCACACGGCCGTGTCCTTCGGTACCCATCGCCAAAACCAGTATGTCAAACAAACAAAAGAAAATAAAACAGGAAGCAGGGGTGTCCCCTCTACCCTTTCATCGCTTCCCAGAATTTCTTCACCGCGCCTCCTTCGGTCCGGCGTGGGTCGCTCTCCCCCTTTCTCAATGACTAATCTGAAAGTGGGGTCCGCGGGAGAAAGAATGCGGTTGTTCGCAGCTTCCACCATATTTCTGAAAGAGCGTACCGTGGGCCGCGAAAGTTATTTCCAATCTGCTTCGACTCTGTGAGGGCCATTTTCAGAGAAGCCCGCTTTTTCACTTGACCGCGGCAGCGAAGGGCCACAGAGGAATAATTCTACGAAATTATACGTCTTTCGGTCAACGTTCATTTGCAAGCTTTGCGGACGCGCAGTATCCAAAGTTGCAACCTGAATTTGAGCGTTAATCAGTAGCTTCTTTTAATTGTACTTTTCCCGTATTGTTGGTATAATAAGTACCTAACCTTATTGAACAAATACGTTCATATAACCGGCCAATCAACCTCATCATCGTTATCCAATCTGGGTTGTAGATGTAGCTAGGTAAATCATGAGTATATGAATTTCGCGTCATCAGTCATATTGAAACCAGCAGAATAGGATTAATTGGTTGCTCGAATTACACCTTTATAGGCTAACACTTTTCGATTAGCGGCTGGAAACTTGGAGCCGTATGTTACTATGTAGTTAGTAAAAGAAGCCTTTATGGATGCAGGCTTGTAAGTTCTGCGCCAAACGCTTTCTTATGCCGGCAAAATGTTGCTTCATTATCACACATCTAAAGGTTTACAGTTATATATTGTACTGTACCCAGCCGCAGAAGCTTTTATGGCTGCCTCACTTTAGCTTTAAAGCAAATTCTCTCCAATAGCTGGCAGAAGACATCCGTATGGTTCCAAGTTTGTAGACTTAGAGCTAAACAACGGCCCATAGCCAGCCAAATGAGCTTTTATGGCTTTCTCTCTATAGCTTTAGGACGAACTCTTTTCAATAGCTGGCAAAAGACAGCTGAATGGTTTGAAGTCTGTAGACTTAGAGCGAAACAACGGCCTATAGCCAGCCGAATGAGCTTTTATGGCTTTCTCTCTATAGCTTTAGGACGAACTCTTTTCAATAGCTGGCAAAAGACAGCTGAATGGTTTTGAGTCTGTAGACTTCAAGCTAAAAAATGGTCTATAGCCAGCGAAAAGAGCTTTGCCGCGGCTGGTCTATAGAACTAAAGCCATACATATTTCTTTAGCTGGCTACAGTTACCTGAATAGCTGTGACTCTATAGACTAAACACATTAGGATGTTCTATAATCGTCTAAAGAGAATTGTATGGTTTACAGTCTTTAGTGCAGGATCTATAAAAACTTCAATAGCTGGCTATAGCCTAATTTATGCCTTTTTATGGGTGACCATAGAGACCCATAGGCGGCCATAGCTCACCATACACTTTTCAATAGACGCCCATAAGGCATTTTTGTATGGGATGAATGCTTGCTGGTAGCTCATAGGTGACCCTTCAGGTGCCATGCCAGTCCTTGTTTCTGTCACTGGGGGGGGGGGGGGGGGGGGGGAGGAGGAGCGGAGCGGAGCGGGAGGGCAGCACAACTGGGGCAAAAAACTCATTCCCAAGGCTACCAAGTTTTCTCCCAAGCGCCTGCACGGCACTTTGTTGCTGCTCGCATTGCTCCTGTACTCGACGTGCATCGAACAGACGCATTGGCAAGGGAAGGGAGGGGCCATTGTATCGCGGGCTTCTCCAGTCAATGTTTTGGACACTCGCTGGCTTGATGCCCTGCTGTCTCGGACGTCCCCACTGTTGTGGCAGCTCAGTGCACGCAAGCTCCGGGGGCGCCTCTTAAAACCTTCGGCTTGCAAGAGGGCGAGTAGGTGCACAGCAGCCAGGATGTGGCTCCATGCTCCACTGCACCCCGCCGGGCACTCGCACGATGCCTCCCCAATCGCCCCACTGTCCGTCTCAAAGGTGAGGCACACAACATAGGGCCGGCCACTTTTCTTCTGGGAGCGAAAGCAGCTGCAGAGCACATGGATGAGGCCCAACCTTCAAGAACAGAGAGAGTATCAGTAAATAACACTCAGGGAAGAACAGGACTAGTCCGCTACAGTTTATGGTAAAGGGACAGAGCAGAAAGAAGTGGCCGCAAGGAACAGACTCAAAATGACCAGATTTTGTGTCTTGCTTAACACTGTTGCAAGGGCAATAATCTACACCTCAAACAGCAATGATGTCAAAATTGTTTGTCAAGTTAGAGCGTGCAAGTATCCCTGCATGCTTTGTTAATGCATTTTTCAAGAGAAGGAAGATTAACATTTAGAAACCTCAGCGTGGGTAATGATGTATACCAGTACCCGCATAATCGTGTTCGTCATAACTTAAGCAAGCAATAATATGATTATCTGGAACTCACTTCCAGAATATTTCGAGATAAACAGGTAAACATTCGGGCTATACCGATGACCCATCGAATTAAAGAAATCTTCTAGTTCAGTGAGTTCGAGCTAACGAAGTTTTACTGTAATATCTATTCGTGCACACCAAAAACTTGCGCTTTAGAAACAAACACAACCACCCCACCACCAAAAAAGGAGAAGAAAGACACACAAACAGATTTTTTGCGCAGAGCATGCGCAATAAATAATGAACACACACAAAAAAAGAAAATTCAAGGTGTATGTGCGCTTTTGTAGTTGACTTCGCCGCAAAGCACGATTGCTTTGCGGCAAACGCGCGGGCGGACGGCCGTCACGGAAAACGGCCGCAACCTTTCCGTAAACACCTTCGCCAAAAATCATCCCGTAAATTCCATGCACAGCATTTGAAAACACCTAATCCACCCACTAGCGGTACGGTCTGGCGCGATTGTCGCTCTCCTCTTTCAGGGTTACTGCAACAGGGTCACCGCTACACATTTGCGTGGTAAACAACGATGAACAAAGTGCTCTACAAATGCTCATACCGGTTAACTCGCGTCAAGTAAAAAGAAACATCCCCCTCGCGAGGGGCACGATCAAATGCAGAGCATTTCTGCGGGGGGGGGGGGCGCCTGCAAGTCGTATGGATTACGTATTGGTTGTTGTTGTTGTAATTGTTGTCTTCCAGCGTAGACATTGTCGATGAAGTCGATGGTGAAACGTGCCGTGAACCCCCTTCCGCGGCTATGACGCAACGTGGCGCGGCTATGACGCAACACAATCCAACACAATCCACTTTAATCCAATCCAATCCAAATCCAAGCCAATCCAAGCCAATCCAATCGAATCCAATCCAATGCCCCTCGCGAGAGAGTGTTATAGCGCCGAAATCGCCACCACGCGAACGCGTGATGCTGACGTCACGATCACGCCACAGATGTTAGCGACCGCAGCGCGCGCGAACGACATATGTGGTTTAAGCGCGAACCGACCGCGGCGAGAGAGCGCGATGCGAGCGCCCCACCTGTTCTTGCGCGCGAACCTAACGCTGCGAGAGAGGGTGTTGCGCACGTCCCCACCTGTTGTGCGCCCGAACCGAACGCGGCGAGAGAGGGCGTTGCGAGCGGAGAGAAGGCGAGGAGGACGCGGGGGAGAGGGCGCACCTCTGGCCGACGGTTGAATGAGTCAAGGATATAAGGCACGTTCGTAACCTTCCGTTCTGTGTCGGCTTTGTGGCTCAGTTGGTAGAGTACCGTGCACCTTGCGTTCCGCCCGCAGAGTCGTAGGATCGAAACCTGGCGCCGGCAAGTATTTATATAGTGTAGGGGGAGCGATGCGGACGCGGACTACGGACGCCAACGCGGGTGACATCGTAAGTTACTATAATGCTCTGCATTTAAAACAAAGAAGGATTCACTTACTGCGAGTCGCACGTGTTTGACCGCACCGATGAAGGCGAGCAATGCGCCTCGGTGGCTAGGCGGCATGCCCTGCTCCGCTGCCGCTCGGATGGGTCTTTGGCGCGGCAGCCCGAGTGGTATGAGTCTTCAGACACAGTCGGCAGCGCAGGCAAGTCCTTCGTCCACAATCCGCGGTCGAGAGCCGGAAAACACCGTCCAGTTTGAGCCATACCGCGTTACCGTCACCTACTCTTCCACAGTAAACAATACGAGACTCCCCGATCGGCGCCCGTACCAATATGGCCGACGGTCTCGTTTACATCAGTGTTGCTAGATCACCAAGCAATTTCGCATAGGGTCTATTGTGAGGTGCCACTGCGAGAATTTCAACTGCAAGGTAATAGGATTATAGGTATGCGGACCCTGTCATCGGTTTTTGCACAGCTGTCTTGGGTTCCCTATAACGTCCACGTGGCCTGCCAACCCTCCGTTTTGGTATATATGAGGCTGTGGGACACTTTAACGATGGCAAAGGATGTGCAGCAGATATTTTGAGGGAAGCGAGCATCGAATTTGGCCACCACACTCACGTAACATATTGAACGAGTGACCAGCATCCAGTGAAGCAGGGTACGCGCCAATCAATGGGTGAGGCAAAACACCTCCGCAAGAAAATACGGGCAGAAATCAAAGTAAAAAAAGAGCTTGTGGCTACACAGGAGAACCCTAGCTATGACCTTGGTGAATATGAACGTTTCCGGGCAATATTATCTGGTTTTGACTCGGATCGAAACAC
The DNA here is from genome assembly GCF_048455015.1 of Haemaphysalis longicornis. NCBI lineage: Eukaryota > Metazoa > Arthropoda > Arachnida > Ixodida > Ixodidae > Haemaphysalis > Haemaphysalis longicornis. The sequence goes on along the minus strand of NW_027526445.1, from coordinate 124,967,818 downwards.
TTTAATCTTGTTTTTTTTTTTTCAAAACTTTTTGGCACTTTCTTCTTGCGCGAACAGTTTTTATTTCAAAATGAATGATTATTTTTGAATGAAACGTCGCCGGTTTTCTCTTGATTCCTATTCTGTGCAATGAACTAGGATTATAAAAAACTGATTGTAAGCTTTGATATAAGCATGATTTATTTCAAGGAATGCAGCCAAAAATGACACATTTTTCGGTTTTTTTTTCGTTTTTTCACTATAACTTGGTTCCATAATATCGGATGGCACATATCCTATTAGTTGCACAGTACAGTTAGTTGGCTACCTCTGTACATTATGCCATTCCTGCAATCCATTCAATAGTTATGAATGTTAGCGTGACGCCCATGTTCGGGGTATTTTTTGTCAATAACAAGCATCAGTTAGATTATTTTCACTATTTTTTACTTTTAAATATCACAAAAGACAGTCCTCTATAAGGTTCGTAGTAAATAAAAATATACTGGTTGAAATTTACATTTCTTTTTAAAAAGGTGGTGGCATACCTTAATAGTGCACATTTTTATCATTTCTCTTCAACTGTTCCCCGTCATTGCCATACCATGCCGGGCTTTGTTTACCGTTTAAAGCGGAAAATGCAGTGGTAACATCTGTGTCCTTGCCGTGCCCCATATAGGGCAGGAAGCACAGCGCGTGCATTTTGCGCGACTGCCTCACATAAGGTGAGGACGTGGCCACAGAATAAGCTCCTGAACGCATTCACGAGACTCCACCCGAACGAAATTATTATAGCATGGAAGCATCGAAAGAGAGAGAGAGAGAGAGAGGAAAACTTTATTGAGCAGTTATATGCGTGGGGATGGCTTCTTAGTCCAGAAGTCCAAGCGTTGTCTTCGCACGTACCGCCCTCTCCGTCAGCATGACCTGGTCGGCGAGGTGTGCGCTGGACAGCGCTGTCTCCCACTGCTCGAGGTTGGGGCTAGGGAAAGGGGGTGGCAAGTCCGGATTTTGGCTAAATTCCCAGACTACGTGATATAGGGAGCCTGATTTTCCACAGAACTTGCATTGAGGTGGATGCTGATTGAGGAATTGCATATGGAGCCGGATTGGGTGAGGGAACGTGTTTGTTTGAAGTAAGCGAAGTGTCGAGCCTTGTTTTTTACTTAATTGTGGGTTGGGTGGTGGATAGACTCTACGTTCTAGCCAGTAATGCTCGGTAATGTTACGGTAAGTCACAACAGGGGTGGGGTCAGGTTCTCCTTCCAGGGCCTGGTGGGCGAGTGCGCAGGCCGTCGCGTGGGCGAATTCGTTGCCCGCGAGGGAGGAATGTGCCGGCGCCCAGACTATCGTGACGTGCCGTTTCGGGGGGTTTCTGCTCAGGATGCGGTATGCTGCGGGGGTCACCGATCCAAAAGTAAATCTTCTGCAGGCCTGCTGCGAGTCAGAAATTATCGTTGTTGCCTTGGTCTGGGTTATGGCAAGCGCTATGGCCACTTCTTCTGCTTCTTGAGGGGTAGTTTTGGGGATGGTTGCGCTGGAGAGGCATTTGTCTCTCGATGTTACTACTGCCACCATTGCTCCCTTATGGTTACTGCTTGCTGCGTCGGTGTAAACCGTCCCTTCGTCTTTACCGTAAATTTTCTCTAGAGCTTCGGCCCTGGCCTGTCTTCTGCCTGCATGATGTTCCGGGTGCATATTGCGGGGAATTGGTTTAATGTGTATGTGCTGCCTCATATCTGGCGCAAGAGGTCGGGGTTGTAGCTGTCCTTGAGGCGTCCATTGAAGTTTTGTCAAGAGCTTTCTGCCTGCAAGTGTGAGTTCGAGTCTTAATTTTTGGCTGGAGAGGTGTCCTTCGATTAATTCTGATGCAGTGTTGTGGATGCCTAATTTGAGTAGTCGAGCAGTCGAAGGGCTCGTGGGGATACCCAGTGCTTGTTTGTAGGCTTTCCGTATAATGACGTTGAGCTGCTCCTCCTCAGTTTTGGTCAGAGTTACGTACGGGGCCACGTAGATAATGCGTGATAGAATGAAGGCCTGGACCAATCTGGTGGTGTCTTCCTCTTTCATCCCTCTTTGTCTGTTCTGCACCCTGCGTAACATCTAGGTGACCTGTTCGGCGGTAGTCTTTAGTTTCTGAATCAGTTCGTTGTTCCTTGTGTCCGCCTGGATATGAAGTCCAAGTATTCGTATCGCCTTTGTAGGCCTGATGGGATGGCCTTCCAGTGTGACTTGGATGTCGTCTTTGTCTTTCTTTGTGCGTCGTCTGCGTACGACCAGAAGTTCAGATTTTTGCGGAGCGCATATTAGTCCGCACTCTTAGGAATACTGATTGACGGTATCAGTTGCCTGTTGGGGTGTGTCATGGAGGCCGCCGATCGAATCTGTGCCAGTCCAGATAGTAATATCGTCGGCGTAAAGGCCATGCTTTATGTTGGGGATCTTCTCTAGTCTTTTCGGCAGCTCTATCAGTGCTATATTGAAAAGCATGGGGGATAGAACAGACCCCTGAGGAGTCCCCCTGTCCCCAAGAGTAATTGGATCAGAGGAGACATCCCCTATCTTTATGACAGCTTGGCGGTTGGAGAGGAAATCGGCAATGTAGTTGTACGCCCTCTCTCCGCAGCCTGTTCTTGCCAGGTTATTGTGGATTGCGTTGTGCGCCACGTTATCAAACGCTGCCTTTAGGTCAAGGGTGAGTATGGCCCGGGGGCAGGGTCTCGTGGCCGGAACGAGTATGTCCTCCTTGATTTGAATCAGGATGTCTTGGGTGCTCAGGTGCTTTCTGAATCCAAACATCGAGTTGGGAATTTGCTGGGTTTCATCGAGGTATTGCTGAAGTCGTAGAAAAATTATCCTCTCCATGATTTTCCCCACGCAGGATGTTAACGAAATCGGCCGAAGAATATCTATATGTGGTGATTTGCCTGGTTTCGGGATCAGTCGCACCTCGGCTGTCTTCCAGGAGATGGGAAGCTTGCCTGTGCGCCAGAAGACGTTGAAATGCTCTGTGAGGTCTTCTACAGCCCTGTCATCTAAGTTAGCCAACGCTTTGTTGGTGATTTGGTCTTGCCCAGGTGCGCTGGAGCGCTTGCAGGCTGCAATGGCGGCTCGGACCTCATAGACTTCAATGTCTCTGTCTAGCACGAGATTGGGTAGACCTTCATAAGGGGGAGGAGCACCTCCTTTTCCCGGACGTAGGTATTTGTTCTTCAAGTCTTGAATGAGGTCATCCGTGGTTCCCTGGTACAAGTGCATAGTGCGTGCTAGGCTTCTAGTGGTCTCTCCCTTGTTCTTGAGGGGGTCGATAAGGTGTCGAAGCAGGTGCCACGTTTTGCGAGTAGATAACGTTCCATGGAGGCTATCGCATAACGTAAGCCAATTCTCCTTGCACAGGTGGGCCGCGTACTCCGCCGCCTGCTTACTTAGTTGTGCTATACGTTTCTTAAGCCGGCGGTTGTGCCTCTGCTTCTTCCAGCGTCTGCTCAGGCTGTGTCTGGCTTCCCAGATGTGCAGGAGTTTGGAATCGACATGCGGTGTTTCGTATGTTGTGGCTATTTTTTTTTTGTGTTGGCCTTTACATCTCGTATAACACTCTCCGCCCACTGGTCGTAAGATTGTCCCTTCGAATGATCACGATCTTTCCTTTCTTTTCTGAATTTGTCCCAATCAGTTAATTCGGCTGTACCAATGTATGACCTGTAGCTCAAGCCTTTGATGAGGACTTGTATGATATCATGATCGGATCCCAAATTCTCCATGGTGTTGGTCCACGTGATGTCGAGTGAGCCTCGGAGTAGGGATAAGTCTGGGCTTGTGTCTCGAGAAACGCTGTTCCCTGTGCGAGTTGGGGTGTGCGGATCATTTAGGAGCGTGAGGTTGTGCGATTCTATAACACTGAGCAGATCTTTCCCCCTCTTACTGTTGTATGTGTATCCCCAAAGTTTGTGCGCTGCATTAAGGTCCCCCAAAATGAGGAGAGGAGAGCTGGCAGCGAGTTGGAGGGCTTCGCACACAGTATCTTCTATACCCGGTCGTTTTTTCGAGGGTCGGCAGTAGACGTTGAGAATAAAGATGCTCTCTTTGCATTTTGCTGTCCGGGGAATGAGTTCCACTAGAGTGTGCTCACATTCCCTTTGGGGGGTAAGGTGCTGTATTGCTGCTATGTTGCTCTTGATCAAGGTTGCCGTAGATCGTCCAGACGGATCCGTGTAAGTAACGTATCCTGGGAGCTTGGTTGGACCATTCGTCTCTTGGACTGCAATGATATCAGGTGGGGGAGAGAGTGTGCCGAGATACTGTTGTAGAGCTGCTGACTTGTCTTTGATTCCGCGGCAATTCCATTGGAGCAATGTGGTGGAGTCCTGCCTATTTGGTAGCATACTCATCGGGGAATGAAACCAAGTCCTTGTTTTCGGATACTGGAGGGCGGGAATACGGAGCTTGCCTTCTGCGGAGACTGTTGCTTTCAACCGTCTCCATTCTGCCTTCTAGCTGGTCGATGCGAGTTTCGAGTTGGTCGACCCGACCTACGACTTGATTGATTTGGACGCCGTTCTGGGCTACCTGAGCGGATAGCGCCTGTATTTGTCGGTTAATTTGGTCAGTTTGGGTCTGTATCTGGGTCTGGAGCGCCTTGAGTAGGTCTTCGAGGGAGGTTGTGCCTCCTTGAGACTGGGTTTGTTGCGAGAAGGGGTCTGTGGTGTGCTCCGACGAAGTCTTGTTTTGACCTATCGCTTCGACTTCAGCTTGTAGAGAGAAACTTGCGCACTCCCCCTGAGCGGGTGGGACAGAGGGAGCTGTGTCCATGGCATTCGAATTTGTTCCGGCGATGCGTGAAGGGCGTTTGCGTTTGTCTGGGTGCGAATCGTCACGGAAGCTTTCTAGTTCTGCTAGCCTTTTTTCTAATGACGCAATTATGATCTGTTGTTGCGCCAACTGTGCCTTAAAGGTTGAACATTCTGGACATGGGTGGGAATCTGTGTTTTTTGTTGGTGTGGGTGTGGGGTCGCGTCGAGCAGTGGGAGACACAACGCAAGCCCAGCTCACCTGTTTCTCGTCGTTCCCGGTCTTCGGTGTACGGTTGCGGGACCCGGATTTTGACCTGGTGCTTGAATTTCCTCTCCTTCTCGCGGATGGGGTTCTGGATCGGTCACGGGGCCGCCCCCGCTGGTCTGGTTGTGAGGCTGGATGGCCATGCTGCGATGCTTGCTGATCCACTTGGAGGGCTAGTTGGTTCACCCGAGAGGCGCGCTCCTCCGTCCTCTTCTGCTCGAACTGCCGTTGACGAAGGACGAAAGGCTCCCGGAAGCGTTTCGGGCAGCCCTTGGTAGCCGTAAGGTGGGCCCCCCCGCATAGCGAGCAGAGGGCCTTGCAGTCATGTCCGGGTTTCGGGTCTTTGACCCCACACTGGTGGCACACACGTGTGTTGGGCTGAGGACATGCCGTCGCCCTATGTCCGAGTTCATGGCATGCGTCGCACACAGGCACAGTCTTCTTGTACAAGGAGCACGGGTACTCCGAGCCGAAGAGGGTAACGTAATAGGGGACCTTGTTACCAGCAAACGTGACTACGACGATATTTGAATTTCCTAGTCTTCTGCATGCGTAGATCTCGTGGTTGGGTACGAACATATTGTCTAACAATTCCCGCTCCGAGAAACGGAGGGGTGCCCCTCTTATGATGCCCTTGACGGAGTGATCTGGGGCGAGTCCGTAGAGCTGCACTGGGTAGGTCATGTTATTGATTCGGATCTGCTTCACCTGACTCAAGGCTTTTGCTGCTTCTGCCGACGGGGTGCTAATTGTAGCGGTGTTCTGCAACATGTCATAGCGGACTCGCAGGTTGGTTTGGCGCCAGGTTGACTGAATTGCGCTCAGCAAGGCGAGCGAGACCTCGGCTAGGTCTAATTCCGCTTTCTTGAGGCCACCCTGTGGTCGCAACACGAGCTTGTAATCGTCCCTGGGAAGGGGAGCTGGCCTTGGAGCAAATTTGCGTGTAAGCGAGGGCTTCGTGGTTGTCGGCTCAGCCGTTAGGCCTACCGCTGGGTTGGGCTTCCGCTCGCGTCGCCGCTGGGCTCGGGTGACGACTTCGATCCAATCGGCGTTTGAGCTTGAATCTGTCGCAGTTTCATCACATTCGCCTTCAGTTGGGTCTTGATGCATTAAGTTGTCCTCTGTCTCACTTGCGTCTGTGCTCGGGAGCACGGCGGGGCGGTCCCCTGCGTCGGCGGTCGTACCCGGCATTGGTCGTACCCGTTGTTAAGCCTAGTCCCGCTGGGACGAGGCCTAGCTTGCCGTGGTTCAAAACTGCCGTAAGTTGGCTGAATTCGCACTCACGGGGAAGTGAAATAGTGTCCTCCGGTGCACGAAGCCTAGCTGTCGATGACCGTGATATCCGCTTTGGCCCAAGGAACGAAATTACAGCACTTCTGAGTAAAACTCTGGAGCCCATGCAGAACACGACCGTTCGCTGTAGGCCACCTGGTGGCGCCCCGAAGCATCGAGCATCCAAGCGGATGGCAGCCCAAGCAACATTGGTCCTCATCCCTCGTCTATGACGGAATGTGCACCGGGATGGAGTGAGTTCCCGATGGAGCCGCTGTCCGCCTCCCAGGTCGAAGAGTACCTGAGACACCTCCAGGTAGGCAACACCGTCCAGCCGACAACACATAATCTCGACGTTCTGATAAGTGCTCATTTGAAGCGTGTGCCTTTCGAGAACCTAGACCCACTGTTGGGAAAGCCTGTATTTTTGCACACCGAGGGTGTCCTGGAGAAGGTGCTAAGAAGCGGTCGTGGAGGCTGCTGCTTCGAGCTGAACTCTTTGTTTGGGCGCCTACTACTGGCCCTGGGATATCGCCTGCAACTGCGGTCTGCTCGCTTGCGCATCTTCGTGCCGGATAATGATCCGACGATAATGACCATTCCGCGACACCTCGTGCTTTGCGTACACTTTGCCGACGACGACTACAATCGGTACCTCGTGGACGTCGGCTTTGCGGCCGTCGGCCTCCACCGGGCGATTCCACTGAAAGGAGACGCTGAACCGTTCCGCGTCCGCCACCTCGACGCTCCTCAACTTCCGGGAACGTTGGAACTTTCAATTCCAAGCAAGGGCCAAGGTGGCAATAGCGGCTGGAAAGTGCTTTACACCGTTGATGCTGGTCTCAAGCATTGGGTGGACATCGTTCCGCTCAACTGGTGGTCGGGGACACACCCGGAAAGCACTCTGCGACGTCATTTGGTCGTCGGCCGTATGATGGAAAACGGTTCGTGGCTGCGTGTAAACGACAACAAACTGCGCCGGTGGTCGCGAGACGGTTGCCTTGAATCTGAAAAATTGTTGGAAGATGAATACGAGATTGTAAGAATTCTGAAGCGGGAGTTCGGCCTCAGTCTGAGCATTGAAGACGACGTGGAACGTTTGCTTTTGCGTATACGAGGAATTATAACCTCTTCTACGCACTGAACCTTATGCACGATGTACTTACAAACAACGTCTTACATTGCATTTATAATCGCTAACGTCTCAAACGTTTCAGTGTGACACATGTATCCTTCCCTTTATTCAGTGAGTTGATTGCAGTTACTACGTTAGAACGGTGGTTTGGGCTAGTTGGTGGTGCATACTGAAATTCGAAACAGCGCAAAAAAAAAAAAAAAAAACGGGACAAGGAAACGACGACACATCGTCGTTGTGTCGTCGTTTCCTTGTCCCGTTTTTCCGCGCTGTTTCGAATTTCGGTATGCAGTTACTATACCCGTACTGTTTTGTTGTTAATGCTGTTTCGTTGTTGTTGTTGGTGGTGGTTCTGCTACGTGTTTTTGGCTTCATCATTGTGCCCGTATTACTTTGAGACAATCTTTCTGCATCGATCAAGCTATACAACTAAGGTACCTACTAGAAATTCATACGAGCATTCTAACAGGAATGAGTCAGTGAAAAATTTACAACCCTATTGTATGTCCGACCGGTTAGACTAACGGTGCTTTCCATTTTAAGGATACTGATACTTTCGTATATTGTGTTGGTGTGGAAGGTCGCCGTCAGTTGGGTATCGGGAGTGTACGGATTGTCTATAGCTCGCCTGACGCCAATCTGGCAGCGTGTTATGCCTTGGACATTGGCAGTAAAAGGAACAAAATTTAAAATTCCCCCAAAGGGTCTACAAAAGAGCAAAATTCAAACAGACAGAGACTCAATTTTATTTCTCTCGTGCGGTCGTGCCTTCGTCCGGCGATGTCTGGGGCTTCGATTATACTCTATATTAGATGTTAGCTGCATGCCGTGATTTTCAATAGCTCCAAGTTAGAGGGACGACCACACAGCTTGACAAGAAATGGGGATGACCTTCTCTCGACAAAACATAACCGACTGTGAGCGGCACAGCACAGATCCAATCCGAATAAACAAATGATCGAAGCAGTCGACGCTGCCAAGCGAAAGAGTGGTCGAAAAAAACTGTGGTTAATCGTTGCAAAACAAAAGTGGTCAATTGTTGCAAAACGAAAGAATGATTGTTTGAGTGGGTACTCTAAGCCCTATTGCACAGTAATTTCATGCACACACTTGAATATTTAGTCTCTATTTCTAGCCTGCGTCAGGGGTACATTAAATATTTCACTAGTCTACGCTAAGGTTTAGATATTCTATCTATTCGTTATCCTCTACAGCGTGAAATGGCGAGTTGTTTGTTCAAGAAAAAATGTAAAAAATAAAACATATACTCCTTGCTTTTAATACCTCGGGTTCACAACGCTAATAGACCAGAAATTTTATTCGCATTTAATGACAGGTTGCTTTTTAAATCTTATGTTTCAAGGTGTTTTAGTACATATAATTCTCGTCTCTTTTCTATACCTTTCTAAATGTGTATCGGCGTTATTTTTAAACCTTTCTCGCTAACCCTGCTGTTATCTGACCCTGCTATGCATTTTTTTTTTCTGTTGGCCTGCTGTTACTTCACAATAAAGAAGGAATTCTCTAAACCTATGCTCTGATGAACTTTACAACACCAAGGGGTAGTTGGTCGAAGACAACATATCGAATTCTAGGGAAAGGCCGGAAGCCACCGAAGTGGGATGAGCCGTCCTCCTCCGCATGGAGCTCTCCGCCTCACTGCAACAATCACCTCCCGGTCTAAAAAGCACTCAACACAAAATCTGTCAACGTCCACTATTCCCCTCCTACCACGAAACATGTACTCCGTACACAACGGGCTGTGGCGAAAAACCAGAGCCATAGGGATTTACAAGATACACAGCCATTTGCAAAAGTTTACGGACCACGAAAATGGCTTTTTTGGGGTATTTCTCTTCACGCGTAACAGTCCACAAAATGTGATGTGCATGTGAGCTGTCGTATAATCACTAAAGTATTGCAAAAATACCGCTCATATTACCCTGGGCTGCCATGCCACATAGAAAGAATTTAAAATTGCTGCTTTTTACTCTTGACGGTACAAAAACGATCTGGACACTGCCTACGAGGATCCCGACAGAAGTCCCGACACACTGGCTGTGACGTATGGCAGTCATGATAAAATTAAAACCGTTCCATTTAATGTAAAAGCTGTCGGAAGTGCAGATCCCGGGCTACTACTGGCCGTGACCACCGTCCTAGGTGTAAAAATTTATAGCGCACCTGTAAGGATTTCTGTTAATGTTGCGAACGCTAAAGCATTAGCGTTTATTTGACAAACGCATATGCCGGTGCCATGTTGTATAGGGCTTGCCGTCCCCATGTTGTACGCTCCCATGTTGTATAGGGCATGCCGTCGTAAAATATTCAAGTCGCCTTTTACTGCTTGCGCGCCACCTGTTAATGCAGCGTCCTACGAGTGCAGCTATTTCGGAGGCCCTTTGACATCAAACATCTAGAGCGCTGGGAAACCCGCTGCACAGCTCCGATCCCCCTGATGCAGCTACGGCTTGTCGAGATGGCCGAACAACCGCCAGGAACGAAGATCTCCTGGCTGACTAACCCGGGAGCCCAAGCTCTCTACTAATGGGGGAATAAAGCTCTCTCTCTCTCTCTCTCTCTCTCTCTCTCTCTCTCTCTCTCTCTCTCTCTCTCTCTCTCTCTCTCTCTCTCCCTACCTCCTGGCTCTGCCTTGATGCCAACTTTGCTGCCCTGCTCTCGGTTGTTTTCGAGGAGGGGAAGGGGATGACCCATGGCCTGCAGAATTGCCTGTTGGTTTGGCTCTTCACCGCGTTCGCCGGTCCTCTTAATCGCTGTCTTACTGTGGGCTAGTGCAGTGAAAGACCGTTAGTTCGAGTTTCAATAATTCGAATTTATGTCTAATTCGGACTGCACCGTTTATTCCAGCCAGGCTCCGTAGAAGTCTGATGTTAACAATACATATTTACAAATATGCACACAACTCAACTTTCGCTTTCATCCATCAACATAAACGTTCTTCTTCAAACTGCATACCGAACCTCCGCCTGTTAAGACGTGGCTGGCATAATGGGAGCATTTTTATATCTTCTGTAAGTGGTCTCCTACGCAATGTACCAGAAAGAACTGCGCTATCACCGCAATCGGGGCGGTCAGCATTTCCTTCGGTTTCGTAGCGCGGGCGTTAGCTTTGGACGTTCGCTTGGAGAAAGGCTCGTCCGCGATTGGCTGTACCAAGTGATGACGTATGCTCTGTCATCAGGTGTTCTCCTAGTTAAGAGAAACGGCGCGCGGTTGGCGGTATTCAGTGTCCGAAATACCGATAAGATGGACAAACCCAAGAAAAGCCAAATTAAAGCGAGTGAAGACCACCAGCCTCGCGGTTTCCTCAGTCTAATCATTTCAGTTGCGAAGGTGGCCGAATTTTTTGTATTCGTAAGAGAAATCCACGCAAGCTTGGCACTCCGTGGAAGGATCCTGCAGATCGTCGACTACAGACCGAGCGCAGACGGACATGATCTTCAGCTTATAGAAGAAATTGACAAGAAATAAGAAAGATCCTATGTCCGCCGTATTTTGATAAGACAGGTTTTATTGTCTCACGAAAATGTCTTCCACACATGCTTTTATGTTAACAGGTGAAGCCGACTTTAAGGAGATCAATGTAAGCTGACTTTCCAATATTGTGCGTTGCTTAGTGAAGCGTGGCTATCTACGGAGTGAGTATAGTCCCATACCCACACCATACTCCTCTCCCCCGTCGTCCTTTCTTTTCGTGTCGAGCACACTCGTCGCCACGGACGACGTCTCCGTCTACCCTGACGCAGCGCAATGCCGCGAGCTCATCGGCGGTCAGCTGTGCGGCGCACTAGAAGTGTCATTGGGTCTACACACCAATCGTGTGTGTCCTTTGTCTGTGACGTAGATATCACGCCATTCTCCTTATACTTCAACATAGCAAATCACCAATACAGCTAAACCCCAACAGAGCAAATCTGACCAAAGCACCAGGTCAGTATTTTCCTTCTTCACAAGGTGGAAGGACTCTGTTTTTAAGGGCGATAGTCTTTCTCGGGCTACTCAAAGGGACACTGAAGTGATTTGTAATCATTGCGGGATTAGTAACGCAAGTTGTAGTCTGGAGCCTATGGCCATGTTTCGACCACTCTCGCTGCGTTTACGCGAATTTATTCGGTATAAAATCTATTCGAAAATGCTTTCCTCCTCTCTGCATTCTCCTTGCCGATTTCCTATGACATTTCGTATGGCGTCAAAACAAGGTGGCTTGGCTTGACTGTGCTACTGCACAGTTCGCCGACCCTCCGATAGAAACAGTCGCCCCAGCGATTGAGCAGTGGGAGGAAGTGCTGGCCAGCTCTAGCCTCGAAGAGCAGCTTCGGCTGATCCACCGAGCTGAGGCGGCTGGACGCTCCAACGGGGTCCTGAACTGAGGAAACCGCCCGCTTGACTCGTCTCATTAAATAAAGTTTATTCTCTCTCTCTCTCCAGCGTTTAGTCAGCCGGCCACCGGCGGGTTGCCGCAATTCGTTCGCTCAGTTGAAACTAAGCCACGGTTTATTAAGGCCTGGAAAAATGTGCCTTTAGTTTGTTAGTTTGTAGATTCTACCAAGCTCTAAGTCCAAGTCACTTCACACAAGCGGACATGCGAAGCTTCGCTGACTGGTACGCTATTAGAAAACTGTAAAGCCAATTGAAGACGGGAGAAGACTCAGCGAGGTTAATATACACTCTAAGAAAAAAGGGTAGAAAAAGGGAGGAAATCGGGGGTTTTCTCCCCCGGACCAGCGGGATTCTCCCTTTAGCTCGTTACACGTAGCGCCACCTGACGGCCTCTACGAAACACCGAAACGGGGGAGGAAATATTCTCCCCTGTCGTCTGCAATCGGCTGTCGGCGCCGACGGCGAAAACGAAACCGTTCATCGTTGCACTGTGGCTTTCGCCGATCGGGCGCATACGACGACTACGAGCAACACCGCCCCTGCGGTGTGCTGCTTGCTTGTTTTCTCGCCGTCTTATTGTTATTATTACCATCTGCTCGCTGCGCTAACGCACGGCTCGCCAGCTGTGTGTTTGAAGCACATTCTGTGGGCGCCGCTGCATGCTTCCTGTGTGCGACTCTCCTGCGCCCTGTTCAACGTTACCACTGCATTTGTGGACGTTTTATACTGACGCCCAAGGGTAAGAGAGGTCAGCGATGATAGTAAACTGCCACTTTTTTCGTCAACGAGCACGGACCGCAGCATATTGACGCATCAGTTACCAATAACAAGCCCCCATTCATTAACATTTTGGCTGAATGGTTGCCAGACCAGCGGTGCGCTCTACGCTAAAAGAGCGAAGGCGAGGCAATGAGTGTCATAACCCAAACATACCTGCCGTACTGTTTCGTGAAACGTTGTTTCTTCTTTGAGCTATTTTACTGCTTCTTACAAAACCTCAAATTAATACAAGTTTGCAATTGCACGGGTTACATTTGATGAAATAACAAAACCCACCTAAGGCTTACGCACTGCCGTGGGTTATCGAAACAAGCAACGATCTCACTGTTCCTACCTGCATTCTCCGCGATCAGGGTTATAAATACTTTGTCGCCGTTTCTATGTTTAGTTGTGGCTTGTGACCATGCAGACATGTTAGTGGTGGTGTGTACATATACGTGTATTATGCTTGTGATGTTGGGTGTTGCGTGTATTGTGCGTTGGCAGTGCCTTTAATGAAGTGTATGTCGCTGTGTTGTGCTATCTTTCTTCCCAATATATGCCTGCCCACATGCGGCCTCCGTGATGTTGGGTATAATAATATATAAGTTATCCATAAAGGAAACCAAGGAAGCGCCTTGAAGTAAGTGCCCACTGATGGTGATGCTTAGTAGCTGCCCCTCCCCACCCCTACTTTTTTTGCATCATCTATCGGTCATTTTAAAACGTTTACGATTGCTTTACTTCGAGCACGCTAGGGGGCGAGCATTGTCGAGGATGCGACAGCGACGGATACGTTTTTCGTGTCGCCTGCATTGCCTTTTCGCTGAGATTTACGATTGCAGACGATCCGCGTTTTGATGCATCGGTTGTAGCAAGGTAAGACGACTTAAAACAACTGGTTGTTCTCAAACGGCCGCATTGGATGCTTGTGATCTCGTGTGCGGTGAACGGCGGGGTTACGAGCCTTTCGGAAATAAAGGCGGCATTTTGAAAGCAATCGGTATGACTTCTGTGTTTACGGCGGCACGGTCGCTCTGAACGCGTAGGCGGGGCGGGGCGCGCAGCGAGACTAATGCAAGAAGTCGCGCATATACGATTGGCGACATCGCTTGCTAACCGCAGTTCTGGTGCACGGTAGGTAATTTCTTGGTTATTTTAGCGCATTTTAAGCGCACACAACCACAGTAACCTACTTATTTGTACTTCCTCGATCCTCAAACCGATCAGCCCGCAAGGCCTTTATCGCATGACAAGCCTTGCTTGGGTGACGCTGCCAGGGGAGGAACGCTCCTCTCCTCCATAGCTCACGAAAGGGGGAAAGCTTCCTCCACTCCTAGGGGTAGAAACGCGTTCTTCCCTCTTACAGGGAGAACCTTTCCACCTTTTAGGGAGCAATATATGATACATTCCTGTTTCACCCTTAAGGGAGAAACTACCACACCCTTTTTTCTTAGAGTGTTGGACTGTATGTGAGTTGCGCCAGGAGTAGACAAAAACAACGTAGCAGCCGGGAAAACGCAGCACCGAGGAACGTAAGAGCGGTATTCTACTGTAATTTGTTTCGGGATAGTTCGGGTAAAACAACAGTTACAGCTGTTTTTTGTAACCGTACTCTCTCCTTAGATGGCCACGTCTGATGTCCATGTAACAGCAGACTAATTCTGAAACGTTTACAACTTCGCTGTGAACTAACTAGGCAATTAAATGAACCTCGGCATAATGGTGGAATCGTCTTAGCGGCTAATTGTCATGCACTTGTTTTCGGTACACTTTCAAAAACACAATACTTAGAGCCATTTAGAGCCAGGTGGCTATTCTTCACTGTGAAACACACAATGTAGAAAAGCCAGCCTAGAAAGCTTACACCGTAAGCTCACAAAGCTTACATCAAAGCTTACACCGATTTTCTCAAAGTTTGCTTCACCTCTAAACACGAGTGCATTGTTGGGAATACATACTCAGGGGCAAATAAAGCCGTCGTATATCAAAATGCGAAGGTCCTAGGATCTTGTTTTTGTGTTTTTTTTTTTTTATACTGGAAACATGTTTCTTCGCGGCAGAAAAAACTTTCCCCTGAGAGAGCATGACACGACACCAGCAGAGACTGTCCTCAGGGCCAGCCCTAGGACAGATCCGCTGTTAAAGGGGCCCTGAAAGGCATTTTGAGCACACTAAATGAACTAGCGCAATCGCTAGATTGGGTCGCCAACGTCACCTGTGCCAAGTATTACTCTTTTACGCGCAGCGGAAAGCTCACACTTTTGTTGCAAAGTTTGTCGCTTTTTTCTCACCCTTTCCTTCGTGTTTTTGGACGCCGCCATCTTCACATGTCTACATCATCGATTCCCAGATGTTCGTCATGAGCTAGACATCCTGCTATTGGGCGGCTTTTTCACGCACTTCCGGCAAAGAGATGAGTCGTCTGCTCAGCGTCGGCTCGCCGGCTGATCTGCCAGCGGAGTGCCGGAGTGCTTTGACATTTTACGACAAACGAAACAAGTGTAAACAAACGCTTAACCGTTTGTATTGAATGCAACACGGCCATAACACGACGTGGATTTTATCTTACGTGAGTACGTACCATAAAGAAAGTCCCGTGGCACTTCTTTGGTGCAATCGCAGAGAACGCCCTGAGCCGAATGCCCGGGTTTGACGCGTACATTTTATTCAACTTCAAAACAATCCAGAGATGCGTTTCGAACGAACGCAACGTCACAACATGCGTTGCAAGTCTGAACCGCGATTGACAGACGATGAGTTGCCTCCTCCTGCCCGTCGTAAATACGGCACTCACCTCACACCCGGTTTGCGGGGACGAGCAGCAAGTCACAACTCTGGCGCGCAAGCGAGAAGGCTTTTAGCCAGGCACACTGCACATACCCCATGCGAGGTTGAGTGGTACGTCGTTCGAGAAAGATAATCCAGACCATGGGAAGCACTATCCACCCGCAGAAGTACAATGTCGCATTTCATCGCGAAACGAACGCGTCCACAACACACAGGAGGCGATGCACACACACACACACACACACACAGCTTCGGTCGCTGCATTGGCTTAGCTGCAAGCTTCGTTCGGACAATCAGCGATGCTACGACGATACAGAGCTGCGTGAGGACGACGTGCTAACCACTTCACGTATTTAAAAACACAGGGGCAAAGAACTAGGTTCATCGGAAGCAAAAAATCTTTCCTCCGTTATAGTGCCTGATATATACTGGCTAGTGTGCCGAGGGTGGGCTCCAGGCGGGCGCCGGGAGCGATGTACGCGGCCGTCTGCCGCTTGGGGCGCTGCCGTGCGGGAGTGTGCGCGTTCATCCGGCCCGAGCAGATCGCGCGGTTACCTCCGAGCTGCGTAGCAGACGGCAGCGGCAGAACTTTCCATTCCCGCTTGCGACGAAAGCGAGCGAAAGCGACGGGAATTCTGTCGCGCAACCAAAATTTGTCCCGACCATTCGACAAAAACGATCGTCGCGCGACAAAGCGACGGAATTCGAGCCGCTCTCACTCGCTTTCGTCGCAAGTGCGAGCGAGCCTTTATGCGCAATCTCCGCCCCACATAAAACAAGCTCTTGCTTGTCGCCTGAACATACGGTTGATATCTGACTACGTTACACTGTGCTTGCCAGTGTATTTAAACATGATGTCACTAGGTTTGAAACGTACGCGCTAGGCGTGCAGCTTTGTAAACGCAAGCGGTTTCACATACGCACGCTATTTTGCTGCTAATAGAGTTTTAGTACAGCGTTTGTGGCCTTTGCATACGCTAAATTTTTGCGTCCCGCTACGTGACACCGCGATGGGAGTTTTAGTAGAGCGTCTCATCAGTTTTGCGTAGCGACACACTAATGCATACGGCGCCATCTGTCAAATGTTTTCCGAAATGTCTCGCCGGCTGATCTGCTAGCGGAGTGCCGGAGTGTTTGGACATTTTACGACTATCCAAACAAGTGCAAACAAACGCTTTCCCGTCAGTGTTGAATGCAACACATGGGCGCAGCTTGTCAGAACACGGGTTCTCGCTGATCGAGTGCAGCGTTGGTTTGCTCTTCGCCTTCACGTTCATCGCCGCTGCTAAAGCGATCCGATCCGGCGCGTTTTGTGCACGGGTTCTGTGTCGGTTGAAAATGTCTTTTTTCATATGCCGCCGGTAGTAGGAATTACAACCACCGCAAAATAACACCCGGCACCAGCGGGGCCACATCTGAGACCGCGCTTTTTGGATAAACAGTGCGCGGTGCACCAAAGGGAACGAGCGCACGATTCTCCCCACGCGGCTGCGAGTTCGCCGCCGATACCAACTGCAGCCCTGCAGCTACGTACACCGCGAAAGGGCAAGGCCAGGCCGCACACATGCGGCCAGGTCATTCGTTCGCTTTTCCAGCCTGTGTCCATGGTGTCTACAGAGATGAAAAAGCCGAAAGAGCTGGCCCGTAGCAGACGGCAGTCTGTGGGAGCGCAATAGCGGAAGTACGTCACCGCTGAGGAGCGGAGCATCATGGGAGGGGAGGCCAACAGCGAAGAAACAGTTGAAAGGAGGAGGAAATACGGCGCGACGATAATTCGCAGTTTTTGATTTACGATTTCTCAGCTAATACTCATCGCTTTAACAAAATTCTTGCAGGAGGAGATTGCTAATACATTGCTTTATTTGGTTACATGTACATCCATGCATCGGCGGAAGGCATTTCAGGACCCCTTTAAAAGTGTGTACGTGCATATATTCTTAGGACTAACCCTCATCAACGGCCGTGCGCTAAAATGCTTTGCTGGTCATCCACCTTCATAGAGGGGTATGGCTCGGGATTTTTGTTCGCTCACGAATATTTTCTGCATACATATTTAAAAGTTAATATCTAGACGTCATGTTTTACCACTCCTGTCGTCAAGAGAAGAAGCTTTGCACGCCCGTGTCTACCTTTAGAATGACGGCGTCGAGCGGTTGCCCGGTAGAACGCAGTACCTTTCGCGTGTATTTTTTTTTTTAAGCGAAAGCTTTTTTAGCGGGAGCGATGGCGTCCTGTCAAAAAAATAATGCATTTACTCATAGACCAGTTGGTCGACCTAAAAGCTCTGATAATACATCTGGACACACGGCGCGTGAGTGAAACCGGGCTCGTTCCATTTTGTCAAAACGGTCCCCTGAAAATCACGAAAAAGGAACGGTACTAGATAAGACAATACACGCATCGTTCATGAAGAAGTGCAATACTATACCGTTATTTCATAAACCACGCATCGGTATGCATTTACATCGTTCGTAGATGCGTATACTTAGTGCGCGAAAAATCGTCGCATGAGTTCGTTTCTCGAAATTAAAGATGTTCATTCTCTCTCTCTCTCTCTCTCTCTCGTTTGCGATTTGTGTCATTGACGATTTGACGATTCAGTGGACGCTCTCTCAGAGAAGGTGGGATGCCGAGGTATCTCCCAACTTCCTTTCGAAAGGGAAGACAAAACTTTTTTTTTTCTATTACTCTTCGAAAAGACCAGTAACCTTGTTTGCCACCTCCGGTGCATCCTTCCGTTGTGTTCCTTTTTATAATATCCACTTTAGTTACTGTTACAGACGTACCCGTTACGTAACGCAGCTGTTCGCAGGCAATGGCAATCTTACCACCGAGTATGACAGAGACAATTCGCGTTAAGCAGCTAAAACGTGAAAGAACTCCCGATTGGCTCAGGCGATTTTACCACTAACCCAGATTTGAGAACACAACATGTAGTGGCAGGAATCTTTCGTCCCTAACTACCAGTTACGGGAGTACTAGTAAGCTGCAGACGGCAGATGTGTACGGGCCTTCTTGACTCGTGGGTGACGCTGTCTCCGTCTGCGCTTGGAGAGGCGGCAGGGACGCATGAGAGAGAGGAACCGGAACGCAGCGCGGCGACCATGGCACACTTTCGGACGGCTGCTCCGACACCCCGATAGAACAACCTTCACTGTAGTAAACGCCCGTGTCAGAGGCAACACGTGGCCTCGGAAAGCTTGCTTATTCGCGACGAAGGAGAGTCACCGCGCTGCGACACCGCCATCGTCGCCGACTAAACGGTGAGCGCACTACGATGATGAACAAGCTCGGTATTGTCTGCCTGCTTGGAGGCAAAAACGTAAAACCGCTACTTTATTTCTGTGAATTCGGCAGTAGTGCGAAGTAGTGCGAAAGACGATAGTCTTTCTTGGGCTACTTAAACCCAGAAATTTTGGTCTGTCTGTATGTCTGTCTGTCCGTCCGTCTGTCTGTCTGTGGCTCGATTCAGCCACCCGGCCAAAGTAAAACAATGCCTGCGCAATAGTCTTATATAGTCACAGCTAAATGTACCCGTCTCAGCCCGGTGTAATGTTCATACTTGTCAACATTGTTGAAGAAGAACAAGACATTACGCAAATATAAGACAAGAAATTAATACAGAAGGGATATTTGCAGTGTTCCTTTATAAACAAGCATACATGCTTGACTTTTGCGACATTAAATACTTCATCAACTGCAGAAAAAAAATGCACTCCGCCGTCGCCTGCTGTCGCCCGCGCCACTATAGCTTCTGGCGCCATTTTAAGAAATCAACCGGCAACAGTTACGAAAGGTTCCACTAGATTGGTTCCACGTTCTGCATGCAACGCACGTGGAGTAGGGAAACCGTACGGCAGCCTTGGCATCGGGACACCCGGTTTGGAGCAGTAGAACACGGGAAATTTGAAATGATTTAAGCAAACCTTTGGCGTCTTTACCTTGGGAGGAGCGCGACGCAAGCGGAACAACATGAGAGGTGAGCGGGAAAGCGAAGGGAGGCATTTACTTGACAAAAGTCGATAAAGACTTAGACTATCGTCTTTTGCCGACATTTGCAACGAAAGGAGCAGATACGCGGCCATATTTTTTTTCTGAGGGGGAAAATGAATTGAAAGAGCAGCAACTTGATGGTTTCATCTCAGCTCCACCAGCGTTTGTTTATTGAAAGGTCATCATCATCTTCATCAGTATCAGCAACAGCCCACTAAGCCCCCTGCAGAACGAGGGCCTCTCCCATCGACCTCCAACCGCTCCTGTCTCGCGCCACCACTCGAGTCCATTCTTCGCCTGCATGCGAAATTTCTTATTTCGTTTCTCCGTCGAGTAATCGGCCTTCCCCTTCCATACCCGTCCATCTGTAATCACACTGTCACTCACCACCGGTTGTCATTTCATTAACTACGTGGCCAGCCCAAGTACACTTCTTTTTTCTTTATTAGAACTATGATGTCGTCTACGCCAGTTTGTTCTCCGATCCAAGAAGCTCGTTTCGTCTCCCCCAACGTTACTCCTACCATTCAAAATCAATAAAATAACGATATGAGCTCTTCGTATCTTAGGTTGCCCATCGAAGTTGCATATTATTGAATGGAAGGCTTGTATGGGTAACAGAGGATCACCCTATTTTGTTTGTAATAGAGATTGTTCACTAGTCCGACCCTTTACATCCTATGATAGCGGTACTTTTCGTGTCCCGTTTCAAATTTATATTTGTACGTGACATTTTGATCCCAATTATGTAGATACGGGCATTTCCCTGATCTCCCTCAAGCTCAAAATTATTTATCGCCTTTTCGTTTTTATTTAATAGATGCATGAATAACTGGATCCTTAGCCTATTGGCTAGTAATGGATCCATTAAAACATATCACAAAGGAATCAGGGGTATGCTACCTACAATCACATGTTTGAAGGAAATGCAGTATGTAAATTGTCAACAAAAAGCATGGGTAGGAATAGAAAAGACAAGTTCAAGGTTGGTTACAGTGCTAAGAACAAACGCTCGGTTCTGTACAGACAAATGAAACTATGAATAAGACAGCTGTGGCTATCTTGCATTGCAATAACGCACACACAAGAGACTACACGTCAGGAATGAAGTAAATTGTCAGTGGTAAAAAGGTACGGATATGATTTTGTACCCAAGACAGCAGCAGCGAAAATCGTGTACAAAGCTTTCCAAGTCGATACTATTTTCAATTTTTTTTCTCACTTTTTGTTCATTGTTGTGCTGTATATTGTTTGATGCGAAAAAAAGCCTTTCAAAGCACCTTCTGTTTGGTTCAGAGATGCTTCTCTTGTGTCGACCGTTTGCGTCCTATTGTAGTGTTAACTCCCGCTCATGTACCTCTTAGGATTCACAGCTGTGCGTAAATTTTTAATCCCAAAAAGGTTGCATAACAGCACTCAGAAACCATGCCCCGACATCTCTTCATCGTTTTCGACGAAGAGCTCGTCGAAAATTTCACCTCGTCGAATTTTCGCCTCGTCACCTCGTGGGGCCGAGCTCGTCGAAAGAGCTCGGCCCCAATTTCACTTCTTCATATATTTGAAAGGGGGCAATCGCACAAAGCAAACCAATACCTCTTTCGTTGTTTCTCCCCTGATCATTCGTCTCACATGAAATATCCGCGCTTTGGGATGGCGTTAACACAAAACTACGGGGCGTGCTTAGAACTTTGAAAGCTTCAGAAGGCGAAACCCTAGTTGGACTTGCAGCCGCTAAATATGTTTTTCTAGTGGCTCTAGCTGGACCTTCTGTTGAGCTGCTGTTGAACTTCCCGTTGAACTTTGTGGCCGCGCACATCGCCACTTGACCGGCCGCCGGTTCATCACCCTCCAAAGCTCGTTCCGCTCGCTGCAGCCACCGCAGAGAAACCATATGTTCGTCCCCTGCGGTACCTGAATTTGTCAGGGCGGCTCATGTTTCACGCGCGGCAGCGGCCTACCCTCCCCCCCCCCCTTTGATGCAATCGTTTCCCTTTCCCTTTCTCAGAGCGCTCCTCTGACACTCCTCCCGAACTGCCGTTTCCCTTTCCCAGCGCGCAATCCCCGGCTCGCGCTCGCGCCGAACACACGTTGAACTTTCTCGTACCAACGATTTTAAGGCGAAGATTCTATGTCTCACATATGTCGCGTCGAAAACGCACGGCATGAAAGTAAACTTTTCATGTCGATGATGAACGTCATGCATTAGGTCGGTGTCCAATGGCCGGTATCCAACCTGGGTCCAAAGCGTTGTGAAGCCGGCGCCTATCCGACTGCGCCATCCGGCATGGTCGAAGCAGTTTGCACTTGGAAAGGGGTGCATGGATGTACAAAATTAAACGGAGAAATCACGTGGTCCTCCGTCTAACTACAGTCAAACCCGGCTATAACGGACCCGGATAGAGCGAATAATGCTATATATCAAACAAAAATATTTCAGTTACGGAAATACACGGGAAACATATTCCTTATAACGAAGCTCACATCGGATATATGGAATTCTGTGCGCCTAGAATGACCGCCAAAATGCATGGTCTCGAAGCGGCGATTGAGATGTATCGGCCGCGACCTCGGAGCAAGAGCCGCGACTTAGACATTTCGCGTCGCACGGAGCGACGGGACGACCAACACTTTCCGTAACTGTTTCCGACGCGCGGGACTCACGACGGAACCCGCGCAGTCAGCGAGTCCGGACCAAGACAGCAGCATCGGTGAACTGTGGGAAGAGCTCCCCCACATTCCCGATAATGTCGCGAGTGAAAGCCGTCCGACGCTTATAATGAAGCGCTTTCCGGAGTCGATGTGCTCCGCCAATGCTTCTTAGATTTTGGAGGACGCGGACTCGAACTGGTGCAAATAATGTTTCGTGTAGAGAATGCTATGCTAGTTGAAGCCGCCAAAACGAAAATGAAAACAAAAATCACCGCTTTTTTCTTTGCAAAGTAGACAGTTCAGGCGGAAAGTAGCTTTAATACTTGCAATAAATGGATGATTTTGGGTATGGTAACGGCTACTTTACTGTGTTCGTTTTTGCATGCGGGGATGGTGGAGTTGAGGAGGGGGAGGGGAGCTCCCGCGGATTGCGAACTTGTAACGACAAGTTCGTTATTGGCGGGTTCGGCTATATCGAACTATTGGATATATCGAACTAATCGCGGTGCATATTGCAATTCGCTATAAACGGGTTTGACTGTACGACTACGGTTTGAAAGCGAAGCTTTCTTCTGCGAAATAAAAGGGCGAAGGGCCAAAGTCGAAGCCGCTGCGATCAAAAGTCCAAACCGCTCGCGAGTCCAAGGCTAAACTCAGACAACCAAGGGATCCCTCGCGAGAAAGCATCGCGTTCCACCATCGCCATCGTTGGACCGAGGGGAGCATCATTTTCGTTACCTCACAACTCCTGTGCTCGAAACAAAAGAGAGTTATAGCAGAGTCGAAAACCGGTTTCGGTACGGTATACTTGGTAGGCAACCGGTGCCACTGCGCGTGCGCAGAGGCGACACAACTATACTCGGTCACAACTCAAGAACGGCACCACCTCATGTAGTGTATCACTCCGCCAAAGCGCCGGACCCGTGACGTCAGTGCGCGCGCGTTTTGAAAGGGGTTTGCTATGAATGAGTGACATCGTCTGCCTTGTCTCACGCAGTTTGTTTGTCGTCACTGGAGTCGTTTATAAGCATATTAAGTCCAAAAAATCACGGGAACGGCTCACGCCGTGTTCAAAATATTCCCAGTAACGCCCTACCTGCGCCGCGCGGAAAAAACATCCGGCTACGGTGATAAGACACAGCGGTAACTTCCGGTGCCGTTCTTAAGTTGTCACCGAGTGCGCATGCGCAGGTGTACCGGATACGGTACCGTGACCGGCTCTCCACTCTGCTAAAAAGGAGGCGTTCGCCCTAAAAAAAATCGCCATGGCGATTTCATGGCGTGGTATAGGCCTACCCGGAAGCGTATACGGAGAAGCGGAGGCGGATTGCACAGCGCTGTTTCTGGCGAAAATTCTGTTCAACCAGCGGAAAGGCATGATTTATGTAGCCGAAAGCTGTGTTTCCTTTTAATTTGTTAACATTCTTTGCCGAGTGCGCCAGAGCACCAAGCCTGTAACGCGTTGTATCTGCACAAAAATAACAACCGGCGAAGTTGATACATTTAATCGTTATAATAGTGTGAATGTACATTATTCGTAGAATTTAACTTTTAAGAGCCAAAACTAGGAATAACCTAGGTAAAAAATAATAAAAACAAACTAACACTGATGCTTCAATTTAAAACGCCTAGAAAACCAAACCTAAACACGGGGGAAAAAATGCGAAAAAGGCGAAGTTAACAGATTCAATCGTTGTAATTGTGTGAATAATGATTATTTGTCGAAATAAAAACTCAAGTTTAAAAGATGCAGCTTCGGAATGCTTACGCTGTAGCAACAATTCCCAAAATTTCTTTTTCTTTTACTTCTTTTGTGGCTATCCCAGTGTCTGGAAAGGCGCTCGTAATACACTTCGTGAGGGTGGTCTCCGACTGAATGCGGCCGCTTTCTTCCTTCGCACAACTGAAGAGAAAGCAAGTGCATCATCTTGCAAAAGAAGCCGGGGGCGAAATTTAGGAGCGGCTGCTGTAAAACTCCTTCCTGAGACGAATTGAAACTTTGTCTGGTCATAACCGACATAACCGTCATAACCGGCATAACTTCGAAAGAAAGCGGCAGCGCATGCGTAAACAAGCGAGAGTGCTTGTCCACCTGTACCGTCCCGATGAGCTGCCGCTTGCACTGAGCCTCGCCCGAAATACTTTCTCTCTCTCTCTCTCTCTCTCTCTCTCTCTCTCTCTCTCTCTCTCTCTCTCTCTCTCTCTCTCTCTCTCTCGCTCGCTCGCTCGCTCGCTTTCGTTCGATCTCCCTCCTCCTCCTCCTCCTCGGCGCTAGAGAGCCGCTTCGGATGGCGGCCTAGTGTGAATAAGTTCAATGCACTTTTCGAATCAGGCCGCCAGACTGCGTTGTACGACGAGGGCAGTGATAACGGCACTGCAGTCGCGTATATATTTCCCCATCGTGTAGATTCAGACGCTCTTTGCTATGCGCAGCCCTCGTGTTTTTAAGGCTGTTGCGCGACAATCCAGCGTTTCCCGGAAAAGAAAAGCAACGGAGACGAGAAGATTGGCAGAAAGATAACACATTTCTTCGACTGCCGCTCCACTTTCGACGCAACCTGATTGTCGGCCGCCTCTTTGCAGCTGATACTGCCCTGCTCCTTTTGAGGGACCCCTTATCTCACGCCTTGGGCTTCACTGTTCTTAAGGGCGAAAGGGCCATGGGCGAGAGCATTAGGTGCCCCGTTCTGCGAAACACCGTGGCTGTTTCCCGGTCAAGAAAACGGCCGCCGCACTAAAGAAGGATAAAAAAAGTGGCCGCGTATCTGTTTACTTTGCTGCAAATGTCGAAAGGCGATGGTGTTCTGCAGCCCCTGCCACGTAAATGCCTGTGTTTTCTTCCCCCCCCCCCTCCCGTAACTCTCTTCCACTCCATTTCGCTCCTCCCAATACAGACACGGTGGGTGTTTGCTGAAGTCAATTCAATTTTCGCGCGTTCCACAGCTGACGAACCATTTATTCGAACTTTTGGTTATTGTTGGATTTGGAATGCCACCACGTAGAGTAGGCTCGGCCGCCAGTGCCTTTTGTATTTTTAGTAAAAACACTAATTTCCGCGAGTACTTTTTTTTTATTTGCTAGCAAAATATCAAGCACACATGTATGTTTAATTGGAAGAACGCTACCGGTACCAGTTGTGCACTGATGTTTTTCTTCAAATATGCGTAACGTTTTCTTTTTGCTGAACAATGTTGGCAAGTATGAAGTGTGTTTCCAGATTTAGCAGTTAGGAAAGACACAGACAGACGGACAGACAGACAGACAGACAGACAGACAGACAGACAGACAGACAGAGAGGCAGACACAGACAGACAGACGGACAGACAGACAGACGGACGGACAGACGGACAGACGGACACACGGACAGACGGACAGACAGACAGGCAAACAGACAGACAGACAGATGGACAGACAGACAGACAGGCAGACACAGACAGACAGACAGACAGACAGAAGTAGTAGCCCAGGAAAGACTTCATTACAAACCCACATGAGATCCGATGCCGGGTCTGCGCAGCAGCCGCCCAATGGTCTACCATTGCTCTAATTGCGCACATTGATGATTATGATGATGATGATGATTCCTTCAATGTGCGCACGTTGCCCAGCGGTGAGTAACAGTTGTTGGTGTGGTTCTGCCCTTCTTTGAGGCACATACCCACTTGGGGGATTGGCCAGGAATTGGGAGCTTTGAGGGGCATGTGCAGGCTTCACAGAATTCACAAAGCCATAGACTGGAAACGTTAAAGGTGTAGAACAGTGCGTGCCGCCTGACAATTGATACCGGTGTCTTGTGAGTATATAGGGAGGTGGGCACCATGCGCGCAGAGCCCTCCTCCTCTAGAAAAGGTGTGGCGCATGCCACTCCGATTACTGACATAATTCACGTTGTAAGACGAAGAAATAAAAGCGAATAAACGTACGCAAGCACGGTGCAGCAGAAAAGGAGCCGGTGGAAGTTTTTCGCCAAGAGACATAGAAACGAAAACGAAGAAAGAGACGTGAATGCGATCTGTCACTAAAGAAGTTGTTAATAAGTATCACCATGCTCTCGTCTTCAAAGCACATAAGCAGTCTGCAGTGACCGAGGAATTCTTTTAATGTTCGTCATTTTACCAGTGTTAAAATGTCTATGTAGGTATAAGAGTGACGTGAATCGCTAAATCAGGGTTTGTATCGAGCAGTCATATTATCTCCACAAACGTCAGAATAATGGTCTCTCTGCGCGTAAAATCAAAGGGCTTCTGTGCTATGAAGGTTGCAGTTGTTTCGTGTCTGCTTCCTCCAATGATCCGGATCACGTAAAGCGAAGAAATGTATAGAAAGTGTTTTCCGTGAAATTTGCAAAAGTAAAATGTTGGGCATTAGGCCAGGTTCGGACGGCTGCGGACGTCGGCCCCTGTAAGTGGCCCTTCCGCCTTCTTAAACGTTGCCGATAAGCGCGTTTTAACAATTCACTTCATGGCTAGGACCACTGTGAGCACTGAAGTCGCCGCTATCACAGAATTCACTATGGGTTTTGCTCGACTCAGTATAGGAATTTTTTTTATTCAGTGCTTTGCCTTTCGCTGCAATTTCATTTGAAGTGACTGGCGAGTGCTTCAATTGTTGGAGCTGATAAGACGTCGACCAATAACGGCGATATACCTGCATGACGTCACACAAGCACGCCAAGGAATGGCCGGCACTTAAGAACGCCTGAAAAAAATTCAGAAGTTCAGAAGTCCGGGGGGGGGGGGGGGGGTGTATAAAGCGCCAAAGCTACACCTAAGCTGCGGAGTGGAGGGGGCTCCGGATTAATTGTGACAACCTTCAGGGGATCTTTCACGTGTGCCAAAATCTCGACACACAAGCGTTTTAACTTTTCGCCTCCATGTGAAAAGCGGTCACCGCGACCGGGATCGAACCATGACCAAGTAAAGTTGGTCGTGGATCGAACCCGTGACCTCTAGCTGAGCAGCGCAACTCCTCAGCCACTGAGCAACCGCGGAGGGTGAAGGCCAGAAAGCGAGAATACACACTTGAGCACCCCCCGATGTTACCCGATGTGTGCAGAGCAGAAATATTTACCTCGCGCATTTCGGACCCACCCAATTGAAGAAGTGAGCGAACTCTAAATCGCGTTTCAGAAGCTCACTGAAGTTAAAAATCGCCTGGCCTCTAATCGCAAATTTTGTCTGATTTCAGGTTGTGCCGGAGAAGCGTCGTGTTTGGACTGCCACGACCATGCAGCGGCGAGTCCTGTACAAGTACGTAGACGGCTGCTGCGTCAACGCGATTTTCCCCGACGACATCGTTCGGTCAGCTCTCAACTACAAGCCCAGGCCCGACGACGTGTTCATCGCGACATACCCGAAATGCGGAACAACCTGGGTTCAGTTCATCGTCCACGGCATCTTGAACCGGGGTTCCTTCCCCGAAAACTCTCTCGAGTTCATGCTCGCCTCGCCCTTCCTGGAGATGCTGGGAGCCGAAGCCGTCCTCAGAATGCCCCGTCCAGGGACCATTAAGACCCACATGCCGTTCGGCAAGGCTCCCTACTCGAAGGAGGCCAAGTACATCACCGTGACCAGGAACCCTTTCGACGTGTGCGTTTCCTTCTACTACCACACCAAGGAAAGGCCTTCGTACGGCGCCGACCAATTGACGTTCGAGGAGTACTTCGACAACTTTGTGCGTGGACAGGTGTCGTTTGGAGACTACTTCGACCACCTTCTCTCGTGGTACGAACACAGGAGATACCCCAACGTCCTGTTTCTCACGTACGAAGACTTGAAGAAAGACCTCAGGTGAGGTACCTAATGTTGAGCGGCTCTTGGAATTCCATGGTTAGAAAATACAGCCCGAAAAGGGGAAAAAAATTATGGTTGAACGCTAGTAAAGTAAGTTTGCCGAGCGATAGCGCGGTTTTCGCTCCGAGAGCGCGCAGTGAACGCGGACACAACTGCACCGCAACATAGAACAGACACTGCTCGGGGCGGTCGGCGCTGTAGGCGCGAACGCGCAGGGAGCTTGGCGAGAGAGAGAGAGAGAGAGAGAGAGAGAGAGCACATTTTCTTGAGCATTTCCTCAGGCCAGGGGAAACTTGTGCCCACAGGCATGAGCCACGGTACCTCGGGTGATCAGGGTGGTCAGCACGCCAGCGTCCGGGCTATGCAGTGCCTCCTCCCACTGCTCCTCGGATGCGATTAGAATAAAGTTATTTCGAGGGCGAACCCATATTATGTGAGGTAGATTGGCTGGGGTGCCTCATAGCATAGGGGGCAATCAGGGGTGGGGTATACTGACGGGCGAATGGGTGTTCGCCTTGCAGGGTTTAGGAAGGCGTTTGTTTGTAGAAGGCGCCAGGCATGTGCTTGCATGGCCTCGGAGATCAAACGCGCGGGAAGGGGAGGGGGGATCTCGAAAACTATGGTGCTGTCCACCTGAGGGTTGACCTGGCGGGAGAGGTAGTAATATTGTGTGATGTCATTGTAAGACAATAGTCTGTCCCTTGCAGATCTGGCTCCGTGGTTTGGATACAGGCTAGCTCCCGCCCGGATGGTGAGGCCTCGGGCCATGTCGTGAGCTGCCTCGTTTCCGCTGAAGCCAGAGTGCGTCAGTGTGCAGACCAGTTCTATGGTTTACAAAGAAGGATTTCGTTTCAAAATTTTTAGTGTTGCTTTGGAGATTACGCCGGCGGCGAAATTTTGAATTGCGGTTTTAGAATCTGACTTGACTGTGGTTGGGGTTGGTTGCAGTGAAAGTGCTATGGCTATTGCCGCCTCTTCGCTGTCTCAGGACTGAGGGTGTTGATAGTTGCGGTATCTAAAGGGGATCCTCCGGCGTTCACTGCGGTGATAGCGTGTCCCTCGTGACGTCTATATTCAGCTGCATCAACATAGGAAGTTAGCGCCGCCTTGTATCATCTACTGACGGCACGAGCCCTTACTTATTCCCCTCTTGGCAATTCTCCCCTCGGAACGAATGAGCGATTAGCCGTATTTTTCTGCGCAATCGAACGATGCGCTGGCCTGACCTTGTCTCACCTTTACTTAACGGCCTATTCTACGCCCGATTTTTCCTTTGCCCGGATTTGATTTAAATAACTTGTTTAAGCTCTGAGAATCACAATGGCGAGCTTCTAGGCCCGGTACCCTCATAGCACGTTGCGTTGAAATTATCCGCAGCAGAACATGTTTGCACCTCGCGGACTGTCGCCGAAACAAGTTCCGACTGGCCTGTGATGGAGAAGGGGGACTTGTCCCGTGGAGTTCGCGCTTCTACAGCGACTGGCAAGGCGCACTGCCGTGCGCAGGGATGCGTTGTCCGGGTGTTTCTCTGCTACACCGCCGCTCTGTACCGTTTCCGGCATCACATATTTTAAAACTAACCGCATAGGTAGCAGTATCCGCCATTTTAACACGAAGGTGTTTTATGTCGGGATCCACCAAGATCTGACTGACGTCATATCCGTCAAGTAAATGACATCGCCAGAAAAAGTTCCATTGACGCGGCTGCGCCATGATTCGAGCCGGGATCTTTGTCGCCGCAACGGGAGGTGCCAGACGCTTTACCCACTGCGCTATGAGCTGAAGCACTTACGGCTGTATATCCTTCGCGCTATATATCCCTATAACCACCTCCGTTAAGATGGTGCTGCCGTATAGGACAGGTGAAGCGAAGTAGTGCATCACGATGCTAATGTGCGCTGACAGTTGGCGCCCACTGAGCCCGTCGCAACGCAACCGTTTGCCCTATATATACACTCCACGGAGCAGGAACGCAGTGGCCGCACATTTGCCAAAGCGACGCGTCAGCAGGTCGTCGCTCGCCAAGCACACCCACAAGACAGCCCCGCAGATCACGCTCTTTCGCTACAGCGGACCGTGAGTTCACCAAACGATTCGCTGGCAACCCGTTGGGATTCTTTCGCATGGTTTGCAAGCCCTTGTGGTTTCATTCGGGTTTACGCAGTGCTACGGCACGTGCAATGCAGTGTCTAATGTTGATAAGTGTGACGGTGCCATACCGACGAAATATAAATAGCGATGCGCAAGTTCATATCGATGCAGAATGAACCTTCAACTGATCCTGTGAAGGCACATCTCACTTTCGTGTTTTACCAATTCCCATGAAAGAGCGATGAACCAATTTTTCCCAATGCAATAAAGGACGTTAGAAGCCCACAGACTATAGGCGCACTTGCGATGCTTCTGTAGTTAGCAAATATTTTTATTTATAAAATAATATTTTTACTCATAAAACATCGCGAAGCGAACACTTGCTTTCGTTTTATCAATCCTATCGCATCTGTCCAAGAAAAATGATCATTTATGAATCATGTACCACTTGTACTTCCTCGTGCAATATTTGAATTTAGACAAAAATGCAGATTGGCGCAAGTTCTACCGGTAATTGGCATAATAGCGTAAATAGTAATAATTGGCGGAACAGAATTCAGAAAAACCAAAAAGCCGCCCGCATCTTCCCACGGGGGGAACTCGAGTAAATGCGTCGCATCTACTCGAGTCAAGCAAAGCGTCACGTCAAGCGTAAGCCATGCAAAGACGCCCTTGACTGAATTCCGAACGCGCGCTCCGCCGCTTATATACGTTGAGGGGACTGCGTAAGCCGGTCCCAGTCGACGACGTTGGCGTACTTGTAAAGCGGCGTGGACTGTAGGTGTTTGAGCCAACCGCGGATGTTGCTTGGCCGGAGAACGGCACACCGGTTATATGCGCAGCGCGCCCGAAGGAGAGGAAACCGCGGAAGAGAGAGTACTGCACATGCGCCGGCCCAAGCGCGTCTGCCGCGGCTATGACGCAACGTGCCGCGGCTATGACGCAACACAATCCACTTTAATCCAATCCAATCCATTCCAAATCCAATCCAAGCCAAGCCAAGCTGATCCAATCCAATCCAAGCCAATCCAATCGAATCCAATCTAATGCCCCTCGCGAGAGAGTGTTCGAATCCAATCCAATGCCCCTCGCGAGAGATGTGTTCGCTTTCGCCTTGACTCGACGCGCATGCGCAGTGAGCGTGCGGACTACGGACGCCAACGCGGGTGACATCGTGAGTTACTGAAATGCTCTGCATTTAAAAAACATTTAGCTGTAAAGAACTCACACTCTACACAAGCGGCAGACGCATTAGTATAAACAATTCTCTGAATTCCTGCAGTTTTGTTTTTCTTTACCTATGAAAAGTGTAAAAATGTCCTGCAGATGTTCCTTTTTGATGCAAATATCTCGCTTTTCTTTGAATGCTTCCAGGGCGCAAATTCTCAAGATCGCTGACTTCCTCGGCAGTGAGTACGGAACGCTACTTCGGGAGGATGAAGGCCTTCTAGCGAAGCTTCAAGAAGGGACGCAGTTTACGAAGATGCAAGCTACAATCGACAGCGGAGGCAGCGTTCTTATTCAACTCTTAAACCTGCCACCTGAGAGGGCGCTGCCGTCTCTCGAGCCCTACCGAGCTGTACTGGAGAAAACGTCGGCAGCAAAGAATCACGGCAGGTTTCTCAGGAAGGGCGTTGTCGGCGACTGGAGGAACCACTTCACGGAAGCCCAGGTGAACAAGATGAAAGAGAGAATCGCCGAAAAGTGCGGCCACACGGACGTCATGAAGCTGTGGGAAGGCTTGGACCTCCCGCTCCCATGACGTGGGAGGCGGAGGAGGAGGAGGAGGAGGAGGAGGAGGAGGAGGAGGAGGAGGAGGAAGAATGGAATGGAATGGATGACTTTGTTATAGGAGGAGGCCAATAGGCCCTGTTGTGGGACATTGGAAAAAGGGAGGGGAAGATGGTTCATATAAAGTCTTTTCACTGCACTGTGAGCGTTCCCTTAGCACGGTATGTACAGTTGAAGTTGTGGCGAGGATACTCTAATACGACCATCATCGGGGTATCCAAAAGGAGCCGTTCAGGAGCCACAAAGGGTGTTTTGGGGGGGCCATCTAGAGAGTGGGTGAACGATCCGCCATCATAGTACTTTATAGAGACCTGCTTTGAGACCGGATTCTGTAATTTGCTGTAAAATTTGGGGTTGTTTCGGACATGTTGGACATGTTCTTCAGAAGTCGTCGGGCGTACTTGTCGTAAGGAACTGGTCGCGGTCAGTTGAGTAAGCTAACAAGCCCAGATGAGGTGGAAAGGGTTCGGTGTATTGTTGCTGCCGCAGTAGGGGCACCGAGGACTAGCAAGGCGCCTATGCGTTGTTCATTTGGAGATGACGTCCGGAGTGTAGGCCGAGTCAGCGTAGACTTTATTGGCAAAAATTTCTCCTGTTCTTGGCAGGGACTGCAGAGGAGCAAGAAAACCAGGTGGTGAGGTTTCGGCAAGCCGTTACCGGCTGAGGTTCTTAATTCGACGGTATTTTTGCTGCCAGTCCAATTCGCATCCCTGTTGGTGGTCAGGTCGTTCCTGGATGGACGCGGGAACCATGGGAGGATTGTGTACACATTCCCGGGCAGCATTATGCGCCGAATGCTTTCCGTCCGCTCCGTGTGTGTGAGCAGGAGTGCAGGCCAGGCGTATCTTGAACCCTTCGTGAGTGAGGTCTCGAATTTTGCAAAGAATGTTGGTCGCCGTAGAATTGGGCTAGAAGGACCTGTTCAGTTCCCGTAGAGCTACATGGGAGTCAGTGATGACACGGAACTTGTTGGTGGTGATAAATGAGGTCGCACTTTGTGTGGTCTGAACGGCGCAGAGGATTCCGAAAAGTTCGACTTCATCAGTGAGACCGTACGTGTTTGTTATGTTGCGAGAGCCATTAAGCTGGGGGATGTCAGTGCAGGTCCAGGCCACCGCTGCACTTGTGCCGTTCATGGCTGCGTCAGTAAAAATGTATATTTCATCGGAAGCTCTGTCGTTGGCGAGAGTGCGAACATGATAGAGAGTTTTAGCATAGCGACTAGCGGAGGCTCACGCTATGGCGGCGGGATAGCGGGACCCTACTGCGCATGCGCGCGCGGGGAGGGTGAGGAGGTTGAGGAGGGTGAGGAGGAATGCACGGGCATGGCGAAGGCTGGCTCGCGTAACTAATCCCCCCTACCGGAACGAATTTGCGCCAGCCCAGTTGGGCTCCGCTGGGCTCGGACGGAGCCCGCCATGCTAAAACTCTCTATTGTTCCCGTACGGTGACGTTACGGCGAGAAATGGGTTGGCGTCTGAGGTGGCCCAGGGTGGGTCGCTCCCAGGGTGGGTCGCTCCCAGGGTGAAATATCAGCTGCAAAAGTGTCAGCATTAAAACTACTAAGAAGAAACTTTGTTTAATGAGCAAAACAGGTGTGGGAATGGAATAGTGGTGAGCCTCTTAACCCTTTGAGGCCCAATGGTGCTCAGGAGCAACAACTCAAATAATATTTGTTTCTCTCGCACTTTGTGCTTTTTTAGACATGTAACACCATCTATTGACGGACAAAGGTTCCCGGACCTTCGAAAATTTAAAAAGAGAGGAAAGCACGTACTTCTGTGTGCTAAGAAAAAATTCTGTTTTGTATTTGTTAACTCTCATCGAGCCCGGGGGCTCAATGGGCTAGTGACAGGTAAGCGAAATTGTGCAATTTAGTTGTTAATACAAATGATAGCAATACAAGCTTTATGATATAGTCTTCACTTGAGCCATAAATCGTGCTGATCAAGGTAGCTTTCTTGTTCAACTGATGTGTG
The DNA here is from genome assembly GCF_048455015.1 of Haemaphysalis longicornis. Lineage (NCBI taxonomy): Eukaryota > Metazoa > Arthropoda > Arachnida > Ixodida > Ixodidae > Haemaphysalis > Haemaphysalis longicornis. The sequence goes on along the minus strand of NW_027526445.1, from coordinate 124,934,132 downwards.
GCCAGTCAGTGCCCAGTGTTTCCCAGTCTTAGTGGGTCATTGCGTCCGTCCTAATGAACCATTTTTTTTCTGACTTCCTATTTGTAATGTCGGAAGTTCTTTTAGATCATCAAAACGTTTTCACAATCATAAGCAAAAAAAAATTAGTTTTGCGCTTCAAAGGGCTAAGTCCACAAAACTGCGGGCCAGCGCTCCGTCGTTGTCGCTCCGGTGCCGAGCTGGTCAGCGCAGACTCCCACTAGGGGAAGTGGGGGTGATGGGATTGGGGAAAATAAATGGAGGGAAAAAATGGAAGCTAAAACGTCGTTAGAGATGTACAGGGCTGAGAAGATGAGCATCAGAAAGGAAAATTTCTACGATAATTCCCAGGGCAGTGGTTTGCTTTTTGAGGCTAGAGCAGGTTGCCTGCGAACTAAGAGTTTTGTGGGGAAGTATTCACAAAATGATGGGGTATGCGTGGTGTGCGGAAAAGAAACAGAAACTATGCGGCGCATCGTGTTAGAATGTGAGGGTATCCATCCAAATCTACATGAAGGGAATATTGGGCTTTCAGAAGCCCTATGATTTAAGTGTATCACAGAGGAAGTTAACTTCAAGGCTGTCGAGGGGACGAAAAGAAGATTAGAATGCTGGTGGACGAAAAGCAGAGAGGGGAATATTGCCTAGGACAGTTACCACCTGTAACAGGAAAAAAAAAGTATTTTGTGCCTAATAAGCTTTTTGTGCCTGCCCTAAGCAGCGCTAGTATTGAATCAAAAGTGTAAAACATAGGTATATTAGTCCTTTTTGGTCAGATGGCATGTCATCACCCCGATACAAAGGGGAAACCAATAGAAATCATCATCATCATCATCATCATGGGTTGTTGGGGCACGGGTAGACTAGGTGGCATGTAATGAGGGGAGCGCCACAGCGCGGACAGTTATTGGGGAATTGTGGATGGGGGAATAAAAGATAAAGTGCGTGGTTGTAGAAGGGCTCCGTTTGAAGACTGCGATAGATGAATGCTTGGTAGTCGGTTAGTGTGTGATTGGATCATAAATGATTTTTGCCACTTGACTCGTGTGTGCCTGACATAAATAACTGCATTTTTGGATGTGTTGAATGTGTAAGCTTGAAAATATGTTCATGTGAGCCCTCTACGCCGGTATTGTCAGAGATAGTGCTAGAAAATCTTTGAACATTAAAGATTTGTGGTGCGCACGCAGATGGTGGTATTACATAACTGAGGACGACAACCACTACTTTGCACACTTCTTTCGCCCAGTGCCTCGGCAGGGGGTCACGCTTCATGATTTGATGTCCTTATAAAAATTATAACAGATGTACGGGCTTTATTCATTCACGTTGACACGAGCAGCGTGCTGAAAATAGTAAAGCGGCCGAATGGTTCGCCCAGGAACAAAATAACATGATTATCAATACATTGGTGTGAGACCTACCGTTCGGAGGTGATAAAAAGGCTTCACACAAATATTTTATAGAAAGTATGCCCCTGAATATTCAGTGGTACCATGCGAAAAAGAATAACAAAAGGTATGTGGAAATTTAGTTGTTAGATAAAAAGTGCTGGCATCTGTACGAAAGATTTGGCATGTTTATTGTTAGATAAGGAAAGTTTTTTTTTTCCTTTTCGAAGGTTAGGTCCAAGTGTTTAAAGGGGCACTGACACAAAAATTTTGCATCTTGTTTTTTTTGTTGCGATAAGTAGCTAGTGACCTACTTATAACCTGTAGAAACCTCATTTGCTTCAGCGTGCGACGGTTGTTTAATTAGAGGCATTTTCAATGCGGCCAGTCGCAGTTTCGGTTTCAGCGAGTGCCGCGAAACGATGGATTTTGTGGATTTTGTGTGAACAAAGCTGACCACGTGACCGTCGGAGGGATATCACAGAGCAGAGCCGCCATAGCACTGTCGAATCCGCATCGACGGCAGTTTCTGCGAATGCCCCCACGTACTGATCTCGTGAGGCGCTTAATTAAAAAGCGACCGTGGATGTGACGCAGGCGCTGCGAGTGCAAATGCTACCGCGGCTAAAGAACGACGCGCGACGCTCGAGACGGTGGGTGGCAAGGCGCGCGCTGGGAGCAGCCGGCCGGTCTGCCTACAGGTCCGCCTACAGATGTGTTCGGCTCAGCACTGCGGCGGATATTCGAGTGCCGCTCTCGTAATCGGTGCAGATGACAATTTTTAATGCAACCAGCCATCGCATCATTAACTCCTTTCTCATGTAAGCCACCATGGTCGGGACTTGGGGACAATTTCGTGCAGCGGTAACAAGCTATCACTCGAGGTACTTGCGCCGGCCTGGGCCACTTCGCGGCCATCGCGGCCGTGGCCGCCGCCTGCACAGCGACCGTGCGGCTAGATCAGTGAGCTTTTCGTGCCTCCGGCGCGTTTTCGCATCCAATGGTAATAAACAGTAATAGAAACAGAGTGCCTGGAATCGCTGTAGAACTTTGGTCGCGGCCAGCTGCCCGATTAGCTGACGAAATCACGGCGCCTCCGCCGCCAACGATCGGGTCGTTCGTTCTCGAGAGCAGAAGCTCCGCCCTCCGGCCCTCCGATTGGAGCGGCGAGCCAGGCGAGCCGGCAAAAAACGCCGGTAGTGCGGAAGCGGCAAACACAAACTCGTGACGTGTTTGGATGTTGTTTATTTACAATTGCGCGTGGTCCTCTGCTGCCTGCTCGGTTGCGTTTCGCACACTTCAAAATTGATTTTAAATATGTTCTAGGCTGTATTCGCCGCTGATATTTTGCAGATGATGTATATGTGTTCCCACCAATCTATCTCCGAAGTTATCTCGCCTTCAAAATTTTGTGTCAGTGCCCCTTTAAGGCTTTGACATATTTAGCAGCATAGTAGATCATTGCAACAAAACCGTAAGCTCGTCACGCTAACAAACGTGGTGGTAACTTAGTTTCAGACATTTATATTGATTCCTGTTTAATGGTATAGCTTCTTCATAAAAGGCTGTTCGTGTGGGATAGTTCAGATCGCACTAATTGCTAAAAAGTGGCCTTGAAAACAGGTAAGAATGTCGAAGCACACGTGGCAGGAGCGGAATAACACAGGAGTGACCAATCAGTCACGGCCTACAAAGAACTGCCGCTGTAGAGCGCTGGGACTGTTACTGATATATCTTCAGCTTTTGAGAGTATTATAAGGAACATAGGCGCGATGTTGTCACCAAGAGTGAAGATTTCGACTTGAAGAGTGGAGAGTGAAGATTTAGGGACCTGGAGGGTCCGAGCCGTCGTCGCCAAGCCGCGCCTGACCACCCCTCGGATGTCGCCCGGCGAGCTGCTTCTCTGGACGAAGGCCGAGTGCGGATACTGAGGAAAAGCGAGCCGTTTGGCTCGGAAAATGCCGGAAGCGGGACCACAACCGTAGACAAGGGCAGGCTTTGGACGAACCGTATAAAACAATGCACCCCTCCGTCTAACGACGACGATGCTTGAACGCGAAGCTTTCTCGTGGTGGATTCTCTGGTTGGCCAATCCCACACTGCGAGTATGTGCTCCTCTGGAAGTACGCACGCACCACTTTTCTAGAACACTCACAGCAACTCTCCGGTGTGCACTCCGTACACTCTAATCCTGGTAACCCATAATGTAACTTCTAAACGGAAGTAACCTATAAAATAAAGGTTACAATGGATTCATTTTGATGTTTTCTTTATCCCAGTCCGTTCTAAGGGTTACAAGCGTGAGGTTAAAAGCGATTTATAGGTTACAATAATGATTTATAGGTTACATCAACAAAATCTGACATGTAACCTCTACGTTGTAACCTATAAAACGCCCTGTAACCTCTAAGAGATGCTCGTCGCGCCTTCTCTCCCGGCGGCCGTTGATTTCTCCGTTGCATGACGGGATATAGAGAAATGGCGGCGCCGGCAGGCCCGGTGGCCGCGTTTTCGCGCCACTCGAGCCTTTTAACCGCTGTGATACCCCTACGATGAAGCGAGGATTGCTGTTACAAGACTCATTTGTCGGCGTGAGTCGCGGAGGCTGCGGCGAGCCCATTTGTGACTGGCAGCGCTTCACGGCCCGTTCTTCTACGACCAGCATCAAGTTCGCATGTTGGACCAATGCCCCGGCGCCAGTGAAAGCAAACTCGGTGAGTATATTCCCTTAACGGTTTCCGTGCTTTCATTGGATGTATCTTTTCGCTGGGGACTTTTCAATTTGAAATTGCAGCATTCGAGAGGGATTTTCGTTACCTGACTGGTTGCTTCGCTGGACGTTTTCTGTTGTCCGCGACGGCATTTGAATGAACTCACGGGATTGCGTTCGTTGCGTCAGACTAGAGCGGACGATCGGGAAAGCACAGATAACGGCGCCCGTGACCTGCTTTCTGCTCTGTTTGCGCGCCTTCGTCATGTGTTGAGCGCTTTGTTTACGCTGTTCGCTGCATCGGGCGCACTTGACGAGTTATTGGCCCATGTAATTGTGAGGTAGCTCTGTTTGAATAATTGAATTTTTTCCCATTAAAGCCTTATATTATCGCGCTATTCTCTGGGTATTATCATTTTGTTTCAGCCGTCGGGAAATGTTCATTTTTCTCGGTGCATATATTCGGAATGGTGTCTAGTTTATTGGTCTTGTAGTAATATATCCGGATAAACAAAAGGTGTGTGCTACAGAAAAGTAGTCCACTTAATGCTGCCCGAAATTTCTAAACTCACTTTTGTCCAGCACAAGCCTCTTTTTTGTGAAAGTTTGCCTTACGGCACAATAAAACGTTTTCGTATGTACAACACTCCGCATTTTTTTCATTCTTTTCCTTGAGTGGGTAAATTTGGTGTTAGACATTTTGAGACAGCGGGCCATTTCCACCATGTTAAGTGGTTTATTATTCTCATCCGCACAAATCAGTCGTTTATTTATTCGCGTGGTATTGCAGGGCAAATGATTGTCTCGCGTGATCCTAGTGTAGTGCAGTAAAGCGACTTTACAGAATGGTGGTATGTATGAGCCAGCATGCAAGGAGGATGTTTAAGTACAGCCAAAAATGTGACGCAGGTGGCGTCAGCATCGTGAAAGCACGTGCGACGTTCGCTCTGTTGCGTGTACTAGTGATTCCACATGAAGGCGCGGAAACGTTTTTGTTTTCTCTTTTGCAAATGTATGTCAGTTTATCTCGTAGCCCAAAGTTTCTGCCTGTTCTGGGTGAGCATGCAGAAACATTTCGCGAGATAAACTGGAACACGGCACGATTAAAATTCGGGAAGGTTGGCCGGTATGACTATAGTGGCTTCGCGTTGTTCTGAACAATGCGGCCAAATTGCTCTGTGTAACGATTACTGAAATGATGTGAAATTATTAGGAAAGGCCGTAAATCACTCCTCTGGTGTGGCCTTTCATTTCATGCTCTGGTCTCCGTCTTCATTTTCGTGCAATATATTTTTCGTACTTCACATGCCTGTGGTTTGGTGTGAGGGGATTATGGTTGCACTGGATTTTGTTCTTTTTCTGAAATTTTCTGTAGATGGCTCTTCAAGGTGGGGAAATCCAAGTGACGGCCCCTCACATATATACCTCCATCTGCGGCAGCAGGGAACAAGATGACCGCGGGAAATCTTCAGCGTGCCCTGATTTTGTGCCTGCTTGTGTACTACGTAAATTGCGAAGCTTATCTCTGAATTTTTCCAGGCGCCTTTTTTCGTGCAGGAAATTATAGATACCATTTAAAGTTTGTCCAAAAGACAGATTGCAATCGGCCTAGAAACTTGTTAGTGCTGCATAAAAAACGATAACTTGGCGTGGGAATCACAACTCAGGTGGAACTGTAAAGAGGAACCTAAGAGGGAAGTGTAAAGATGGATTCGTAAAGGCGAGTGAATTCCAATTGTAATATTAGACTGAGTGAAACGGAGAATGTAGGGAACATAGCCATAAACAGTGCTTTGTATGAAAAAGTGAATTTGTAATAAATGTTTTTTCTACTTTCCCACATTCTGCGTTTTTTCTGTGGGGAACCATGACAACAACACTGTACTGGGAAAGTGCACCCCTGAGAACCATCTTATAAATGTAGCTCAAACTCGAATTCGTCTGAAATTGTTCAATCGCAGTATCCAAACAATTCGGAATGCTTTGCATACATCCGTGCAAATATTGAGGTAAAGAATTTGTATATTTGGCCATGTTTACGAAGCTGTTCACGCAACATTTATTAAATAGGTTTAATAAGGATATATGAATAAACCGAATTTTACCTGGAATTCTAAAGCAATATAGGAAACACCAATTCGCCCAGGGATCCGCACTCGTCCAATACTCATTAAGGAACGATAATAACGTTGGGGTGGTTCGCAGCTTCGCTTTTTAATAAATAGCCCACAGGTGTTTCATAATAATAAATGTGAATGTTCAAAACTACCGATGCGAAACTTCTGGAAATGTGCTCCTGTTAAATGCGCAAATATGTGTGCATGTACTGCAATTCTCTTTTGATAATCATGGCCTAGGTTGTCAGACAAGAATTTTTGGCTTAAGGCTATGTTATCATAACTTTGGCGTCCTTCTGAAGTATGCTATCAAGTGCATCTTTCCACTCAAGCTTGGTTTCACTAAAGCCTAATGTTGTTTAACTAAAGCTCAATATAGCAAAAGACCTATCATGCATGTTTGATACCGGTTTCTTAAACGGCACAAAGCTGATGCAAACATCAAATTTAGTTATGCCTGTTTATAGGACTTAAGCGTTGCCAATACTCACGAAGATTTTTGGGTGACAACCTGGGTAACGATTATCGAACAGGTAATGCAATGCATATATATTAAGAGAACATTTTCAAGCTTTTTGGCACTGCTGTTTTAGGAATTATAAAAGTAATTTCTCTTTTAGCCCCAGCCGTGTGGCCGGCAGTTTATTCAAGGGACGAAGAAAAGACACCCGACGCAAAAGTTTAGACGGCGCAATGGGCAGCATGGTCGCACATATCTTCCACTAACGCAATGTTTGTTTACCACGCGGGAAAGGTGCCTTGGGGGTGTCGCCACAGCGGCGCCGGCGAAAGCGCGCCTGGCGCGCAACATCACACCTTCCAATTTGTGTGGCCTTGGACGGCGGTAGATGTAACTTATATGAAGGTATACATGCTGAAAGCTGCAAAGTAACCCATAACTGCGTAACCCTTACGTGTATACGTATATAAAGGTTACGAAGATATAGGTTACATTTGTACCTTATAAATTATAGGTTACAAAAATTCGAAAATGTATACCTCTATTAAGGGTTACCCAGCTTAGAGTGTAGGCCTAACGTTTGGGTTTGGGGCGTGCGGCACGAATGTGCCGCACGCCCCAAACCGCACGCCCGCACGCCCCTGCTGCTCGGCTTTCGCTTCGACCACGTCGAAATAGAGCCATCGTATAAGATGCCGGCTTCATAATACGAAGGACCCAGGTTCGATTCCGGGCACGCGAAGCGTTTTTTTCGTTCAGTTCACCCACGATCATTCATCAACATCACCAGAGAAAGCTAACTTCCCTGCAGGCCATGGATATTAGCGTAAAACGGCATCAGTGAAGACACTAAAGCTTCTTCGCTTAAATAACTACACCTAAACAATTGCGAGACCAAGACCAGGCTACACCAAGCTTTTGCTTTGCATATCCAGGGTAAGCTGAGCTAAGGCCCGCTGTGGACGGTCGATAAACGACGGCGGATTTTCCGACTCGCGGGAGGGTGCTAATAATGCTTGCGCATTAACAAAATCCAATGGTGAGCTTTAGTCTGCACTTTCCCGCGTGTGCTGCTCTGTAAGTATGCGGAAGTATTGTAATTTGCGGACAGGAAACCCTGGCCAGCGGGCACCTGTACGACCAGCGCAAGCTGATCGACAGGAAGTGGAACGGGGCAAGCGCCACAGATTCCTTCAGCAGCTGGAATCTCCCTAACTTCTCCCTATAATCACCGTATCCCCCCCCCCCCCCCCAACCCCTTCTCAATAAAGTGTATGATGACGAAGATCGCACGAAACTAAACTCCCGGGTATAAGCGCTGGTCGATAAACCTCTCCGCGTATGTGCCCACCGTCTTTGTATAAGGCTTACCGTTAGGGAACCCAAAGGCTAAGGGATGCCTAGCAACGTCAAACTCGTAACTTCTGACCAACACCTTCCCGCACAAGTCCAGGGGGGAACGGAGGCTCCAGATGAAACGACTATTCCAATCGTTTCCCGTAGTACATAGAACTGCCCCATCATTTGGCATACACAGAACAGCGTACACTCCTCACCGGAAATTTCAGAAGCAGCGCTCAGGACAGCCATGCTCTACAGGATCAATTAGAATTGATCTGTAGAACCAAGGACGGAGCTGTTGCCTCCGGGGTTTTGGACTTGGGACTCCGCTGATTATTTCATCCCTCTATCTTTCTCCCCTTGTTCACCATAAAGCTTATGATGATAACGATGATGACGGCGACGACGAGGTTAAGCTGCTGCGGTTAGCAGTGAATTGCGTTAGACGTCGACGCTGTGTGTTAGGCTTAACGCTAGGCCGTCACACTCACATACCCCCGCCCCCTCTCCCCCCCCCCTCTCCATCTGCGACTGCGGCGCAAGCACAACGCTAAAAATTCGCGGGAGTAAGAGTTGGCCAATACACCCCTGTAAGCCGCAGTGGCGTAGCCAGAAATATTTTTTTCGGAAGGTTTTACACGCCGCCGGTAAAAAAAAAAAGAAAGGTCCCGTGCCCCAACAAAATTTTGGACATTTTTCAGCTTTAATAAGTCGACACCCTTCTCATTTTTATTTTTTATTGTAGTATGCCCATTTGGTGTGTAAATAACAGGTCAAAAAATGGCTCAAGGAAGGGGGAGGGAGGGATTCGGCGCTCAGAAAATCACGGGGGGTGTTCTGACGCCGAAACCCCCTTCCCATTCTGCCCCCCCCCCCCTTCCTCCCCCCTCCCCCCCCCCCCCCCGAGGCTACGCCCGTGCCTGCGTCTGCAGACCCTGGCGACGCTTTTTCCGAACCCCCAGGAGGAGGAAGACGGAACCCTATAATGAACCGGTGAGGTCAGCCAGAGCAGACGATAGATGGAGCAAAAGTGACATGAAAATTTCGCTTACAATCACGTAAATACACAAACACACACGCGACACGCACACACACAATCAGGCAAAATAAAAACTGATATGATCAATTATATGCAATGTTCTGTCGATTCTATGTCATGAAGCAATGTTAACACTGCTTTTTCTACGGTACGTGCCATTCCTGAAGTTGACCACGGGCCAGCAAGTTCCCGTAAGGAGGTCTGGCTGGATAGATCTGGGCGCAGGGTAAAATACCTGCGCTATTTGGTACCTGCTAAGCCATTCGTGTGCGCGGTCATCGCTGGTCCTTACGGAGGAAGGAGAGGAGGAAATGTGAGGGCGAGTGAAGAAAAGGGCATACGAGAGAGGGAGGTGGTTCGGACTTGTTTGATTTTGATTGGATTGGATTGGTCACATCGCCCAACCACTACGATACAAGCGTCAGGAGGTGTTTCGCAATGAATTAAAGTATAATGTCGAATTGCCTGTTGAGCGATCCGTAAAATCGACCGTCGTCATTGCGAAATTGCGCGCTCTTGGTTGCTTTCAACACAATGCAACGCCCACAACCGTAATTTCCCAGATTTTACCACGCCCCTGATTTCTTCTTGTTCGCCGCAAACTTGAAAATCCGATCCCTCGGCGCAAAATTTTGGTGCAGCGAGGGGGGGGGGGGTTAAGAGAATTTATTATAACCCCATATCAGGTCGCAGCGACTAGTGATAACAGCGCTGCCCTAAGAACAGAAAATTATCCAATCAGTTTTCTTGTAACATGGTCATTCGACACACTTCACAAAAATGATTCGGCCGGGCAACAAGCTACTACAAATCAAGTCACACAAAGTTCCCCAGCGTTCAGAGAAACAGTTCATAAACTATACTGAACTCAGTACGGCACTAGAGAAACGCTCAGGATGTTGCTCCTGACCACTATAAAGCATAAAGCGCGTAGACCAACGCAAAAGGAAGGCTTCTTCCCCTCGAGCTGCCAACTCATGCTCCAAATGACTCATGAGAATCGACCGGACACGCCACAGCAGTGGGCACATTGCCCGTTGCGGCCAGGCTCAAAGACGTGCAGCACCACGATTTCTCCACAAAACGAAAGCACCAGCGCACATCAGGAAATTCATCGACACATCATTTGAACGAGTGTTCATTCGAAGTGTGAGTCCGCACATCCTGCTTAATACAGTTCAAAACGTTGCCGCTACACGAAAGTGAAACAAGGCATGTTCTAATGTTTCAGTGTGGCCGCAGTGCGGACACCGTGCGGAGCGCACAACGCCGAATCTCGCCAGATGGTCACACGTCGGGAGAACTTCCCAGCCACGCAACCATCCGAAATCCCGAACATCAGCCGGAAGTGCCGCCGAAGTCAGCTGATGCCAATGGACAGTGCGCGACTTTACTATCTGTTGGCTGTCTAATTGGGCTATGGCCAATTTTTCGCACACTTCGTGAAGAAGAGAAGAGAATTTATTATGAAACCACATATCAGCACGCAGCGACTAGTGGTAACAGCGCTGCCCGAAAAACACACACAAAAAACAATCAGTTTCCAAGTACTCCGGGCAGCCTACACTTTGCACAACAATTCTCTGAGGTGATGAAACAATTAAGCTAATCTGAAATCAATGCACACAAAGTTCACATGTGTTCAAAGAAACAGTTAAGAAACTCGTTGAAAGTCAGTACGGCACAATAGTGATGTTCAGAATGTTATTCCTGACCGCTATGAAACGCGTGGACCAGCGTAACAGGAAGGCTTCTTCACCTAGAACTGCCAACTCATTGTCTAAGTGATTCATAAGCATTGACCGCACACGCCACAGCAATGGAGAGAGAGAAAACATTTTTATTGAGCTTCATGTGGCTCAGGGGACGGTTGTGGCCGCTGGCTTGTGCCGGGCGGCGACATCGTCAGCTCTGGTGACCAAGCAGGTTTGCACCTCTAGGTCTGAGCTCCCCAGCGCCTCCTCCCACTGCTCATCAGAGGAAATTAGGGGAAAGGGATCTTTGGGACACCCCCAAAAGATGTGGGGAAGGGTGGCGAGGGCTCCACATGCAGGGCATTCTGGGGAAGGGTATAATGAAGGGTGGATTCGGTGGAGTATAGCGGGATTGGGGAACGTGTTCGTCTGAAGGAGACGCCACGTGTGTTCTTCGGAATTAGTTAGCTTGACGTGAGCCGGGGGGTACCTACGGCGGTCGAGGCGGTAATGCACGGTTATTTCTGTGTACGTGAGAAGTCTGTCTATGGCGGATCTGGCCCCGTGATAGGGTTCAAGGAGCCCTCGAGCCGTATTGTGGGCAGCCTCATTACCCGCGAGGCCAGCGTGCGCCGGAGTCCAGACAATTTCTACCGGGGAGTCGGGTGGGTGGCGTCTGAGAATTTTGGATGCCTGTGGCGAAACGTGGCCGTTGGCGAAATTTTGAATGGCCGCTTTGGAATCGGAGATTACTATCGAGGGGGTCGGCCTTTGGGAGAGGGCTAAAGCTATTGCCGCCTCCTCCGCCGTGGCGGGATGGGATGTATTTAAGGTTAGGGAGTCGAGAGGGGGATTGTCAGGGTCGTTAATAACTGCAATGGCGAATGCGGCGCGGTGCCTGTATTCTGCAGCATCCACATAGACCACGTCGGATCGAGCGGAGAGTCGTTTTTGGAGAGCACGTGCTCTCTGATCCCTGCGGCTCGCGTGGTGTATGGGATGCATGTTGCGGGGTATTGGTTTAATTACAAGCTTTGCATGGGTTTCAGAAGAGAGGGGAATTTTAGCCTCAGGGCAGTCAATATGACCTATACCTAGCCGCCTTAGGATATGATTACCGGTGGGAGTTTTAGACAGACGGACGACCTGATTGGAAAGGTGGGCTTCTATAAGCTCCTGTGCCGTATTGTGCACGCCAAGGCCTTCGAATCTGGCAGTGGGTGTGTTAAGGGGGAGGTGGAGGGCAGATTTGTATGTTTTTCGGATGAGCCGATTAACCTTATCTAATTCAGTTGCAGACGGGTTCAGGTAAGGTAGGGAGTACATGATCCTACTGATAATGAACGGAAACATCGCCCGTTGCGGTCGGGCGCGAAGACACGCGGCACCACGATTTCGCCATAATACAAATGCACCAGCACACATAAGGAAGTTCACCAACGTGTCATTTGAACGTGTGCTCACTTCGTTTGCCATGCACGCCATCACTGCCTACAATCCAATACAGTTATGTACTCTAGAAAAATCCTGCCCTTGTGCTGAGAATAACAGTTTTGACCAAGTGTACGGGCAGACCAAATTGAGAAATAAATTAACTGTTTTCGAAATAAAAGCGTTTATTTTGCATTATTATTTATATTTTGTACTTATATTTACATTTTTTTATTTATATTTACGTACGGCACACTGTACGTATCAAAAGACGATAATTGTGATTTCACCACGGCTTCACATCACATGTCGTGAAGGTGGCGGCGCCGGCACACATCCTTCCCCTGGAGTACCCAAGTGCCAAAGCACGAGAAGAAGTAAAAGGAGGTAATTATACACTGCATCAAGGAAATTATTATTCTGCACGATATTCAGCGAAAGAACGCCGATCGATGCAAGATTTCGCAAGCGGAACCGGTTCAAAAGCGCACAGCGCACGTCCATACATTTTTCACATCGTACGCCACAGCGTCGTCGGCGCCGTGGCTTAGTTGGTTAAAGCGCCTGTCTAGTAAACAGGAGATCGTGAGTTCGAATCTCACCGGTGCCTTGCTGGTGTTTTTATGACTTTTTTTAATCGCCGCACCCTTAATGATGATCATTGTGGCCAGGAACCCTTTGTATCGGTTGGACACCGAAGTGTCCAAGCCGGGTAAAAAAATACATATAAAAGAAAAAAAATAAAATAAAAAATGTGGCTGAATGTCTGAAGTCACTGCACCTTCTCCACCGACGAGAATACTGAAGGGAGGAGTTGTCATGCAATCTTGTGCATATGGTACACTGCATGTGTATGCACGTCCACTACACTGTCACCATTCACTGCTATAGTTCACTCGCCCGTTCAGCGCACCGTCATTACAGCCGCACCCAGCCAAACTGATCGCTGCCAGACTTGCAGTCGCTCCTCGAACCCTAGCGCCTGTTGTACAGTGGCGTTGACTCTGACGGGTGGGAGCAGCTTGTGTCAGTGCAGCACCAGAACTTGTTGGCCCGTGGTCAACTTCAGGAATGGCACGTACCGCAGAAAAAGCAGTGTTAACGTTGCTTCATGACACTAGACTCGACAGAACATTGCAAATTGTTGATCATATCCGGAGGCAACAGCACCGTCCTTAGTTCTACAGATCAATTCGAATTGATCCTGTAGAGCATGGCTGGCCTGAGCGCTGCCTCAAATTTCCGATGAGGAGTGTACGCTGTTTTGTGTATGCCAAATGATGGGGCAGTTCTATGTATTACGGGAAACGATTGGAATAGTGCTCGATGCTTCCTTCGTGGTCGCCGCATGCCCTGCACTGTGCTGCTTGTACCTCCGGCGTTTCGTCGTAGCGCCGACAGTACAGCATCGTGTGCAGTGCTCCAGGCATGGGCCTCGAAGAGGAGCGCGCTGCCGAGTTAACTGTTGTAGACACGCATCCAGCCTATATCATGACTGTGGGTGCAGTATAGTTCCAGGGTAGACTTTTGGTGCGTTGCGGTCCTCCAGTGAGTGTTTTCCTCCCCTTTGACTCTGGAGCGCACCTTCTCGGTGATCTTGGTGGGCCGCCTCAACCGGGCTAGTATTTAAGCCGAATTTCGGACGGAGGTGGTAGAGGCGGTGGCACCGCTGTGTGCGTGCACCCTTGAGAGCCATGCCTCAAATCATCACAATGGTGCCCCACCACCCGGCGCCGATAGCGGAGCTCCACCGAGCGCTCCCGCGTCAAGGCCTTCGCAGCGCCGGCATGGAAGACCTTCCGTTCCCGAAGGTGCCTGCGCGGCAACCCAACAGGAAGTGTTCGCCCATCTGCCTGGAGACGACCGGCCTCACGCAGCAGGTGCAGCCCGGACTGCAGTGCTACTGACTGCTGTGCCCGGGCTGAATCCGCCCTATCAATCTTTCTCATCTCTTGCTCTTTTTCTATAACCCTCTACTTTATCCTTTCTTCCCCCTCTACTTCCCTTCCCTGCACTTGGTTGTATGCAGGCGAACTCCCTGCCGGGCTCAAAAATATTCCCAGAGCACTTCTTTTTTTCTCGTTCTTTCCCACAAACCTTTGCACAGAGTGGCGGCGACTCCAGATGAGCAAGTATACCCCCATCCCACCCGCCACCAACTCGTATTACCCACCCAAAACCCTTCCCTCTGACGTTTCTCTCCCCTGTCTGACACCCTATAGGAGGGGTCGGCAACTTGCGGCCCGCGTGGCAGTATTATGAGGCCCCGGCATGACGTCAGAACACCCCCTCCCCCTTTCTCCTCCTCTTTTCACCTCCTAAACTAAAGGCTGACATGGCAGTTTTGACTTCAAATGGTGTTTGAACGGAACAATGAATGATCTGTTCCTGTTGGCATTGCCTTCCGTCTTCACACACAGCCAGAAAACGTGTTCATTTCTTTTTCTTTGCTCGGGGTCAAAAAAGGGATCAAACTTCTAACCCCGATTTTTTCTCTTTGCCTGCTGAGCTCCCCCCCCCCCCCAACCCCTTCACACCCCCGGCTGGCCCCTTGGCCACCCCAAAGAGGCCTGGCACAAGGCTTTCGCCTTCGCGTCTCCCAGGCAATGCATGGCTAAGGACACCCGGGGATTTCTTCAAACAACAAGCTGCTAGAGAAGTGCGGTGGCCACAGTGGCCGTGTTTTCTCCTATCCTGCATTCTACACCAATCTGATGCACAGGACTGCGCTCTCCCAGGTGCAGAGGCCACCTAATATGTCGCATTTGGTGTTACCTCTCCACGGCAGCTTACAGAGTATGAACTTCCGCCTGGCTGAATTGAAAACAAACTTGTGCCCCAAGTGTAAGTTACAAGCGTCAAAACTAGCTAGGTGTATGAACTTGAAAGAAAATGTTTTATACCTCTAACCAGCCAAGGAAATTTTCGCGCCCTTGTCAGTAGAAAACTCCCTGGCTACTACAGGCTACAGAAATAAACTGCTGGCACCGCAAAGGATGGAACCTGGGCCCGCGTAGAGAAGAGGAGCGAGAGCCCGCCGTCTTGCCGACTAAGCTACGCCCAGAGGAGGAGACACACTGACAGATTATGATTCAGCGCTAAGGGAAGGGGAGGGCGCTCTTCGGCGGCTACGCATGAAACAAGAGTGAGGGGGAGAGAGAGAGAGAACAAGACTTTACTGAGAATATCCGGCGTGCGGGTGCGGATCAGGCCACGCAGGGCTTCTCCGCACACTATCTAGCTCGTGGCTATGTATACAGACCTCGAGGGTGGGCCTGCGTCGCGACGTCGGCTACTAGGTGAGTCCGCTCCCGCGGGAGGGTCCCCCGTTCGCTCTTGCCGGGCCAGAGCGTCCTCGAGCCGCTGGATGGCGAGCAGCTGCGCCGCAGAGTCGGGCGAGCTGATGTAGTCCACAATGTCTGGCGGTAGTGAGTCCGGCTCGGCACCGTCTTGCTGCACTTCACAGCCCCACATGATGTGGGCTAGAGTTGCTGGTTCACGCGCACAAACACTGCACTGCACTTGCACATAGTATCCGGGGCACACGTGTCGGGCGAGGGCCGGCGTGAGCACCGTGCGGGTCTGTAGTTGTCGGAGAAGGACGCCTTCGCGTCTGCCCAGCCTCGGGTGAGGCGGAGGCAGCGCTCGGCGCCCCTCTCGGTACCACGACAGGATGTCGCCGTACGTGGTCAGCGGTTCCGCTTGGAGGCCGACGTCTCCCGCGGTCGAGGCGCAGGGGGGCGCCGCACGGTGCGCGAGCTCGCGTGCGACGGCGTCTGCTGTCTCATTGCGGGGAAGCAGTGAGAGATATGACGCCACAAAGACGCGGTGTCGCAAAGACACCTAGAGGAAATTCTTTCCTCCTCGCGCTTCGAAAGACGGTAAAAGTGGCTGCCAGAAACGGCGCGTTCCAAACTGCGCAGTAAAGTGCCGGACATGCGACATGAAAGCAAGCAAGAAAAGAACACCCGCTCGCGCTTTTCAGGCAGGGGCAGCGCGAGCATTGCGAAGGTAAAAAATCAAGAATTGCAATGTAAAAACCTGAAATATACATTTCAGACTGGTCTGCATCCTGGCCCTGCTCGCATGGGCAACATGCCCACACACGCACAAACACCCAAGTACCTTTACCAGGCCTGCCCATGTTCAGGTCAATCCTGCACCACCCACCTATAGTTCACTGCTCTCTTAGACGCCCACTGTCTTCCAGGCACCCTGTACCCACCCACAGTCCCCATCTCACTTGTGAAGCTGCGTGCAACACTTGGCAGGCCCAAACCTCTTCCCTCACCTCCCCTCACAATCTTCCCCGTATCTTTGTGCCCTAGCAACACCTCTCCCACTCGTTCTTCCACTTCATTTGTTCCTCAGTCTTGATATAGGGAATGCACCCCACCCTGTGTTGCCCAATCCTACACCTAGATCAAATCCCTGGAGCTCTGGCTACCTCCCGTGCCGACAGCAAATGTCAAATGTCCAGGCTGCATAGGAAATAAGTGAACATTGGATCCTCACATCTATACTGCGTGGACACTGTGGATTGAGCACCACCACTACTAGAACCTAGTCCTTGGACCTAGGTCGTAAGGACAACGAAGCTGGTTGCCTCAAAAGAACAGTACAGGAGAGTTTGTTATATCAATAAAACATTTATTCGTGTGCTCCAAAGGCAAGCCGATGACAATTTTCTGCCACACTAAAATAGAATACAAACGTTTTAGTCATCGACATCACCACAGGGAGAGGGTGAAATGACATCTTCCATGGGCACCTGTCCTCACATATGTACACGACTGGTTACACACGTTTGATTTGTGTAGAACTCTGTTCTCGTAGTCACAACACATTTACCTGAAGTGCTACGAGCTCTAACCACAACCCCCCCCCCCAAACATTTTAATAACCGGTTAACTTGGTCTGCACCATACAATTTCTGAAGCCAACACGCGCTATGTCACGAGGAGGAAAACTATAGCTGGGCAGTCTATTCAAATCACTCGGTTGGAGTTTGCTTGTTGGAGTGACACTTGTGCCAGCTTCAACGCAATCCTCCGACTGGGGTGAAGTGTATTTTGTCTTCATGGTCCCCTTAATCTCCAACCCATCACCCTGGCCCCTGAAGAAGCACCAGGACAGGGCGCCAGTGTGAAGCCCCTGGCCGACCCCTCCGTCCAGGCATACTTTCAGGGCCGATGAGGGCATGGACCAGGACAGGCAGCCAGGCAAAGAGCACGGCTCCATTTTCCACAATCGCACGGAACCACTTCTGGCCCTTGCCGTCGCAGTCCTCAGAGTGGCCACTGGGGGCAGCAGCCTGGGCCTCCAGTGACGCCTTCAGAATGAGGACGCCGCTGCCGCCACCGTTCGTGCAGATGGAAACGGGAACCCGTGGGAGCCGCACTTCGTTCCTGCAAAGATGGAGGGCAACAAAACTGCTTTGTCTACTAGATGCACTCTTAAAACCAATTGCCAGCACACTGTACATTTCACAAGCGGGTAAGACTTGAAAATTGCTCGACTGACTAATGTCAATGTACCTTGCAGAAAGAGAGTGCAGATGGGCTTTGTGGACACTGCAGGAACTTGATGCTTAAGCACTAGAGTGCTGCGTGGCTGTACACTCAATACACTGACTGATATCATGGGAAGCTGATAAAGTATTACGTGCACCCACTCCGAAATAAACGTCTCACGACCGCTTTTACGAAAGTAGATCATGCCAGTAGATTCTAGTAGAGTAAGCTCACATGTATGCTGCAAGGTTAAGGAGTATATTACACTATTTCGGAAAATTAAAAAAAAAACTCACATGTATGCTGCAAGGATAAGAAGTATATAACACTACCTCAGAAAATTAAAAAAAAACCGAAAAGCTTTCACTATTCATAGTTAATTTGAGCATTGATATCTTTGAAATCAAATATAGAATCGAAATATACATGCAGTCATTTTCATATTCAGAATATCTGGTTCCATGTTCACCCACTCCCAATTTTTAAGAAGCTGAATCTGGATATAACCAGATTGCATTCCTTCACGAACTTTGTCCTAGTATAGGAAACTGCAATACTGTACCGATGTTTTGGTGCTTCAGCTGTTTGAACAATTTTTGGGGCACCTAGCAAAGTTGCAGTGCTTCCCAATAGTGAGGCCCAAATACGCGTCACAGCATTGCAAATGAAGACCAACTGTCGTTTTTTGCCAGACAAACGAGGAAAAGGGGAGGGGACATTACAGCCAGCCAGAAACAATGTAGAGTTAGGAATCGAGTGGGCGCGGTAGGCGGATTCACTTACGGCCACCTGCGAAAAGACTAATTCAACGCGTTTCAGATCATCCATTTCTTCAAAACCGCAAAACATCCGCGAAAAGGGGTTTATAAGTCAGTGCAACCATTAATGCTTCACTGCGAGCAGCTGTCTGGTAAAAGATATCATGGTGAAGGTAAGGCCTAGGAAATAGACACACAGACAGCAGTGTGGAGCACTATAAATGGGCGCTCACACAGTGTATATTGGCTGTGCTGACCTAACCACCCTGCGTCTGAGAGAGAAAAAGACAAAAGAAACCAACAAGCTACTGCGGATGGAAAGCACCGACACATGCCAACTAGCAGTGATGAATTCAGGTTCACCGCGTGTTATCAAATTAAAAATGCAGAATTTACAATTTTTATGTTTCACGGGCAGTGGTACTTTAATTACCAAAGTGGCCGTGTATGTAGTAATGACACCCGCCTATATACACACAGTCGCACAGTGACGAAAGCTCTAAAGCTGGCATACTGAAATCCTCACCCTACCTGACACTCAATGTTCGCAACCTGCTTTTTAAACAAATATAGCAGCTTTTTCCTTTCCTTTTACACAATGTTAGTAAACGCAGCTACATTTAAAAAAGATTTTTTGACGAAGTGGTTCGAAGTGAAGCAACTCCAATACTCGTTCGTCCCAACTTGGACCGGTTGAGCTATAAGAGCCTATCGTGTTGCATGCTCATAGAGTGAGCTGGCCACGCACGCACAGTGCACTGCACGACTGTCGTACACATTCTGTGCAACGATCAGCCACGACAACAGCACATCTTCGCGTGTCGGCCGTACTCTTGCCTCGCATAGAGACGACCGAAAGCCTGCTGCCACCACTGCGACCACAAAGTACGGTGTCGTGCAATGCTGGATTCCTTCAAGCACGTTTTCAAGCGGTTTTAATAAAAGTACTGTGCCCATGTGAAGTTGACAATAACGTCACGAGAGACTTCACAGCGTAGACCGCACGCTGAAACAGAATTCGGCAAGGTAAATTTTCGTTGCAGTTGGCATTGCAGTATCTAAAATCTATCCTGTTACCTCAGAGTATGCAAAATAAGCATAATCTGGTAAACAACGTAGAGTTTGGAGAGCTATTTGGTCCGGTAGAAAACACCTCTGCTATCAGCGAAGCTGTTCTACACAGGTGCAACCATGCAAGGCTCCCTGGCACAAAAACAGCCAGCTCCCACCAGAACCCTGTTGGGCCACACTGGTGCAGTATTTGGGCAAAACGTCCCATGTGCAACAACAACCGAATGCAAGGCGCTCAGTCCCCAGCGGTTGTAAAGCGCCTGAACACAGCAGCAGTCAGGTCTGTGATACAGCAAGGGACGCCAAGAATCTCTGGGTCAAAACAGGTCACCACTTCAATTTGAATTTGGCAATGCTTGAAGGTTCCACAAATGGAAATTCTCCCTATAAGCTACATTCCAGCCACAGAGGGCACTTTCTTTAGCCGAAAAAAACTCTAAAATTGATGTAATATGGTCACACATGACATTTTTGGCCAGCTGTAAGAACATTTTTATCGTTTTAATGGGGCGTTCGCAACCGCCGCGGTGGCTCAGTAGTTAAGGCGTTGCGCTGCTGAGCACGAGGTCTCGAGTTCAAATTCCGGCCGCGGCGGCCACTTTTCTGATGGAAGCGAAAAGCAAAAACACCCCTGTGAATGAGATTTCAGCGCACGGTAAAGATCACCAGGTGGTCAAAATTAATCCGGAGCCCTCCAACACGACGCGCCTCATCGCCTGCATTGTAAACCTCACAATCAATCAATCAACCTCACAATCAATCAATCAAGCATTCAACTGATACAATAATACAGAACTGGAGTCTTTACTACAATCGCGCAGTTTGTAATCGAACCAACAAGTTTCTTTGATGACAGAGGAATTTCCAAAAAGTGATTTTCTTTATTATCTGAATTATTTGAAGTCTGCAATAGAATTGGTACTGTTAAGCCTTTATACTCATAATTGCAGCAGCGATGACATTATCATCATCAGTGCCCGTCATGACTCGTGAGCAGCCCTCGCTCCAGCTGCTTCATCTTCGCCATATCGCCATTTTGTAAATAGAATCACCACCGTGTCGACGGACGTCGCGGCCCTTGGTCTATCCTCTCATTTTACAGGTACTAATGTTACCTGACAAAGCAGCCTTTTGAATGAACCAAACATGTTTTGTCTTCACGGCTCGTTTTTCCCCTCTCTTGTCTTGCGATTTACTGCTTAGCTGATAAAGCATTGCAGTTCCTTCAATGATTTAAAGAAGTTGGCCAGTGTCAGGTTAACACAAAAATTCAGTGTCCTTCCCCTCTAGCTGTGAAGAAGGGAGACCAGCAAAGCCGCGGTGCAAATAAGCTTCAACGTGAGCAACAATCTGGATTGACCGGGTCGTAGTCCAGCGAGTGCACAAACTGAAACACACGTTTATTTGTAATTGCTATTGAGAGTACTTCCTGGCTAAGTATATCAGAGGAACTGACCAACTAGAGTTTTATTCCAGGGGACAAACAAGGCTGTCCACTGCCCTCCCGGGAGTAAGAGCCCATGCATTGACAACCAATGTGTGCCCTTTTGAAAAGTAAAAAAGAAAAAAGCACCGAAATATTAGAGTCCTTTTGATGGCTACTTGTCATAATTTTGTTCCGTTATAGTTCAAATACCACAACTGTCAGAGCCACTTGCTGTAATAATACCCCGTCCAAAGGTGGACATGCTTCACTGTGCAACACTCAATGTGGGAAAGCCATCTTACGAAAACAAAGCTTATACAACGATCTCCTTAAAGTCGGCTTCCCGTCTAAGCACAAATGCATTGCTGGGAAGATATCCTCCCAGGGTGTATATAAGCCGTCTTAAATTACCGAAATTTTCCCGGAGCTTTCAAACTTTCACTTCTTTCCTTACGCTGAAGGTGCAGCTCGCAATTTCACAATCCTGATGATTTGAGCAGGTGCTCCAACGTGACGCTACACTCGCAAGCGATTATTGTTTACATCGCTCTGTTGCCGGAGTAGCTGACACAGTTGGTTATTTTAACCAGGAAATAAAATCTTTAATTCAAAGCAGCTCAGTAAATTTAAACGAAACTATCTATTTGGAAATATCGGTACGCAATACACAAGGAACACAAGCTATTAACAATGCCCACAGGCTTCGCATACTTCCGGCAGCCCACACAGATGGCTGTGATGTGCTTGAAAGACTGGGCCCAGCTGCTGAAACAGGGTCCACTGTTTCACAATAAACTGGGGCACCAGTGTCATTCCAGCGTTGCCTCAGCAGGCATCAAGAGACCCAATCACATCGCAAAGGGGCCATATTACGAAGCATTTTCCCTCTCCTCTCTCTCAAACAAAAGAACCAAACTTTACCAATGCATTTCCCACTACAGAAATTGCGATCGTACGTACAGCATCTGAGAGCATGAGGGCAACTAGAGGACAAAGCCTCGCCGATTGCAAAGCTACACAGAAATCGAGAAAAGCACGGTAAACGACACAAAAAATGCCCCCACCTCCTTGCGGAAGTTTGGGATGTAGTTCCGGACCGCTCCTCCACTGCTTCTGCAGTGGTCCCTGTCCGGCTTGTAGTCCACATCTGAGCCGTCGCTGCTGTCCGAGGACGCCAAACTGCTGCTCTGGCTGACAACTGCAGAAGCAGAGAGGTAGAAGAACACAGGACGCACCGGTCTTGTTCAGTGACAAAGTAGGTGCAACAAGCCTGCTCTGTTAGGGGGTAGGACTACAAGAGTGGCTGCGGTCATCCCAGATTCCGATTCGCCCACTTAATTTCTCTACTGGAAAGGCTCATCAAAATTTTTACCTCAGTAGTCGTAATGCCCAAGTAGTTCACAACCAAAGTGTAGGGGCTCGGAGTACACTGCGTTGTCCCTCACCACCAGCAAGATCGCTCAAACAGCCCCATGAAAGGCAATGTATCCAAGGGGCCTTTTAAAAGTAAATACACTAAATATTTCCCCCTGTACATGCATCTCAAATACATTCCATGGGGGAACTGTGTTCCCAGTTGAGTATCTTGGCAAGTCTATTATGCTTCCCGCCGATACGCTTCCCCTGACAACCTAGGAATGAACTTATTTAGTTAAAGAGCCACACGCTTCCTTTTGCTAACATTGTCAGTGGCATGAAGTGGCCACTGATACAGTATGGCGACTCACTGAACATCACAATGTGCGATACATACGCTACAATACCGATTGCAGACAATCAACAATTCTGAACAACTTCAGCCCACACCTCTCTCGTTGCCTTTAAAATTTTATTTCACAGGTGTGTTAAAAAGAACATAAAAATAAAAGAATGCATTACCGACATACTCGTACTGGGCTGTACTTTGAAGACACTACTCAAACCTCCGCCGTCAGATAATCTGCACCGTTATTACACACAGACTGGCTGAATTACTTGCATTTGGAAACACCGACTATGAATAAGCAATAAATGGCTCTTGTCTGGAAACTGCAGATCATGGTCAGCTCTGGAGGGCCACACAACTGGGAGCCGAAATTCCCAGCACTGTGCATGCAAAAGACAAAATATCACTTCTCGAATTACAGTGCAGTTTTATTGACAATTCATCAATTGACCCAGATAAATCTGGACACAGCCGAGGCTGCTCCACATTTTGCACACACCAAGTACCAAGAGTATAGAAAAGTAGAACACTACTTCGTTAAGCCCTACCTGGCAAAGTTCCCGGAATGCTACAGAGTGGTATATGTACCAGTTTCATTCCAACAGATATGTTACAACCGAGCACTCTTCGTAACTCTACATGTGGTATCCCAAACGTACTTGGTAGCCGTGCTTTCCAGCGCAAAACTGAACCCTCAGAAACTGAGTGCAGTTTGTTGCCAAGGGTAGCTAAAAAGCATCACTGCCCATATGTACAGGGCGGTCAACTACGAAGGGGGCAAGCCCAAATAGTTTGCTAGTGGACAAGGCAAAAAAAAGATTAGCACAACCCATTACACAGAAGGTAAACGCTCCTCGAAGACGCCTTTTAGTGCAGATGGCACGTTGGCTCAAAAGCTATGCTACTGGCATGACATAAGGCTCTCATTGCACAAGCATATTTGCTTCACAAAAGGAGGCATCCTTACAGTGCCACCCACACGGTCCTTTTCACACTAGAACCACCCTCCCCATAGGGATTGAAGAATATATCACTGATAGTAGGGGGAATGAGGGTGAACAAGAGGGAGAGCGAGATTAATGGCCGACAGGATAAAGATCGTTTCCTGCCCTGTTCATTCCACAAGTCTCAGCTAGTGGAGTGAACATGTTCCATCCTGGCCCCATCCTCCTGTCGGGAATTCCTACCTGCCTAATGGAGCTTTCAAAGATGTGGGCCCGTGATAAGCATGTCTGTGGCTTAACAGTGCGATGAGACGAAGGACGAAGGGAAGGCGGAGGCACACCAGTGCTGGTCTGGCCGCCCACCTACGGCCAAGAAAATGTCCCTTCTCTTGTCGCACTGTTAAGCCACGAACACAGCCCACGGGCCTCCTCCGATCCTCCTTGCAGAAGGCGCAGATGGCCACAGTGCGCCTGGAAGGCTGAGGCCCCACACTGGTGCAGTGCATGGCGCCCTGGCTGATGTAGTGTTTCAGGGTGCACTGGGGCACCACCAGGGGTGCTCTGGGGCTGTACATGGCGGCAGGGGGCACCTCTGCTGGCATCATGTCGAGCATGGGCAACGACCTGCAAGGACAACAGCCAATGCCTTTTCCTTCGCTTGCGCCACTGCTTTTAAAGGCACATCATTAATTAAAGCACGAACAGAGGGTAAATAAAGAGAACTGACTTTTTCTAGATCATGCGCTGATAAAATGCCTGCCAGTAGATTAATAAAAAAGTTGGATTCCCTAACCCCTTCATATGTGGAATAAGTCTTGGGACGCTCTTCCACATTGACCTCACTTTGCGGAGCACGCCCGAAGATACCAGATATTCGATAAAGTAAATTTGCGTAGCCATCATTAGGAAAACAGAATGCAGTTGCTTCGTTATAATGGTGCCTTTTTTTATTGACGACCAAGTCTTAGTTGTTTTCGCGATCTTACTTCTCTCACCACGGTGACCTCACGCATTTTTTTATGAGGGGAAAAAAAGTGCACAAACTACCAAACTGAGCAGCACTTCACACTTCTTGTTTTCAGTAGTAGGGCAAATGCATCAAAATGAATTTTTTGCGCATCCCGCAGCAACGGGATCCAAGAACACGTGGGATTTTTCGAACGCAGCGGAACGACGCTGGTAACCGCTCTGAAAGCAGGAGTTTCGTTTTTAACAAATTAATGAAACATCACTAGAAAAACAAATGCCCTTGACCGGATTTGCACAGAACGCTGGAAAGGCGTTGGGCTAGAATCGAAGAAAATATACGAACGCCGTACGAGGGAAAAAAACGATGTGTCACAAATGAACAATCTTGCAACGCTTGCTTTATATGGTAGCAGCGAGTTTCTTAAATGAAAAGTCTAACGGAGAGCGGTACGAAAGCGCAGAACATAGGCACGTGCCGGGATCCCGTCAACTAAACATTTTAAAATGACCTACTTACCCCAAACGTCAAAAATCACTACAACGCACTGCGGTAACAAATGCAGAAGGAAATTGAAACACAATATTTTATGCGTTCGATCAATTACGCACCAGATTACAATGGATTGTGTTAGGCAACAGACATACCTTGCAGGCGAGCCACAGCACCAGCTTCGAAGAGACGCAAGGCTAGGGCGGTTCCAACTCGAACGCTGACTTCGCACCTCACGCTGCCTTGTAGAAAGAAACCAATGAAACGGAGGTGACGGGTGACGGAGGGCTATGACGGAGGGAACGCAGGTTGCGCGCGCATGTCGTATTTATGCGCACAACATCGACGACTTGAGCACACCTAGCGGCATGTAGTGAAATTAATTAATTACTTTGGCAGCTTCTCTGTGCCAACGTTTTTCTGTGATGTGTTTGTGGTAACATCTTCATTCGATCTATTATTACTTAAAAGAAACTTATGCATGCATGTGCATTGAAGAGCTACTGAAAGCTGTAAGCAAGTAGCTTTCACGATAAAAACTTTCATGCCTAGCATAAATCATACAATCATACAATACTTTCATACAATCTCTTCGGCCCGGCTGAAGAGATTGTATCATTTATAGTTTAGTATTACAGTGTACACCAATAGTCATAAAGAAAGAAAGGAAAACAAACAGCCTTTTGTTTTAAGACGGACTGCAGCGCGACGACATATATTTTCGTGACACTGGTTTCGGTTTCGGTGTGTGGTTATTTTTAATCCCGTTAGCTGCTCTGGGTGGCGCCACATATGAAAGGAGTACTAACACGAAATTGCAAAGCTGAGATAACTATGTAAAATGCTCCCTGTTTATCAGGAGATATCTCCCAGCAAGTTTCAACAGCAACCGTTCGGCGTAACATAGAATCTGCGCTGTGACATTTCGCGGAAGCGGTGGAGCGCCGAGCGACGGCATGTTTGAGCATTGAGCGCGCGCGATCAAAAACGCACGTGAGCGTTCGAGCATCTAGGTACCATCAAGTGGTTGGGCTCGCTCGCTCAGGTGCTGCGCCGGCTGCGCCCATCTAGGGTAGCTGGTAACGAGAGTGTTCTCCTCATCGTTGCTATGTGTGAACACGGCATCGCTCCTGCTCACCAGCCAATGCAGTGTCGGTATGGTTGCTATGCGCTGGGCTCCCTCGTCCGGTATGGGCGCGCGCGTGCGCTCGCTCGCGCACGCGCGCGTCCAGAGCGGTAGCGGTGCGGCAAGAATGGTGACGTCACGTGATACCTCCTGTCAAGGCGGCCGCTCGGCGTTCGTTTTGTCGAAACCGAAACTGGCACGAATAAACAACGCCGTAAATGAATGTTTACGCTGCGCTCGACCGTCCAATGTGTCATTCTATGATTAGTGGGCTGGTAGGCACACATCGCAGCGAAAAAACGTAACATGAAAATTTCGTGTCCGTACTCCTTGAATGGGCTAGACAGGGCTCCAAAGAAACAGATTCCGAAGTCAGCGGTTTTTCACGAGTAACCAGCGCCGTTACATGGGGATTCAATCTGTAACAGTTGTACAAAATGGCTGCAGCGTTTTTCGAAGCGAAAGCGCTTGCCCACCGTGAGGTAGAGAGGGCTTTTCTTGCTGTTTTTTCTGCGGACGCGGCATTTGATTGTTCATCATGTCAGCTGCCACTGGTCGGCAAAACTTACCCACAGTCACCGCCACATCTCCTCCCCTAATTACGCAGCAAGAGACTCGCCTCAAGCATTGACAGGGCAGTGTCTGGAGCTGAACTTGAACTTTAGAACCATTTTATTTTCATGTTTTGCGATGAATTCGATGACCATAAATTCAAGGTCGTTGTATCTCAGCGCAGCAGACCAAAAGCACTGAGAGAGTTTCGAGATTTTAGAGGTTCCAAAAGAAAAGGTGGTAGGGACCAGCCGATTCATGGTAAAATTCCCAGCTTGGCCCACTTGTCCCAGTTAGCCCCAATTGGGTAGAGCTGTGAATTTAACCATGAATCAGCTGGTCCCAACCACCATTTTCGCGTGGGTGGTGTAGCACCAGTCACCATTGCCACAACGCTGTGGTGGTGTAGAGATTCGATTCTTCAGTATTCCCGGAGGAACGGGCTGATCGATAAGCGCGATAGAAATGTATTGTTGGGAATGTGGTTTACGTCATGTTTGCTCAATTTAAGAATTCGCCAAATACAGCAGTGCAGGCCCGGGCATATTCACCAAATACTGGTTAACCACGAGTGACCAAAAGGTGACCTACTTGCTGTTCATATCACACCAGTGGGTCGGAGGAAACTAGGCCGACAGCACGCTGAAATTGTCGACACCAAGATTATACGCAGCTCCAGCAGCAACTGGGGGCCTTATGGGTTTCTTTCCTGGTTTTGAACGACGATGAAGCATCAATTAAATTACCACTAGTCCGAATACGATCTATTCAACCAACACGCGTGCATAAATGCGTCTTACAGCGCAGACGGCTCATCATGATCATCGTCATCTCGTTATAATTCTTTGTCCCAGCCACCACTCCAGCCTACTCAGATCCACTGCAGAACGAAGGCCTCTCCCATCAACCACCAACCACTCCGGTCCTGCGCTGCTCGAGTCCGTTCGTTTGCCCGAATTTCCTTATTCCATCGATCCATTGAGTTCCCCTTCTTTTGTTAACCCACCTCTCGGTATCCGCTTTATTACACTGGTGATCCACCGGTTGCTCTTTCGTCTCACTGCATATCATCAACTCGAACTTGTTCCCTGATCCAGCAAGCTCGTTTTCTGTCCATAAGTGTTACTCCTACATTATTAGTTCCATGGCCAGTTGAGCCGACCTAAGTTTATTTTCCAGTTCCGCGGAACTGCCGCAAACTACAGGTCCGTGAAAGAACAGGACGGCTAAGAAGGGTTTGGAGGAGTGGGAATCACTTAGGAATTTTATTGTACAAATATGCCGCGTTGTATGTAGCAAGTTACACCATGGACTCCGCTGAATGCCGTAATAAAGGCTGCTTATTTATATTAACAGCAGCCAAGTGGCCTCAAAGTTGGACCAGTCGCTCGCTGATCCATAGCATACGCATTTTTTCCTACTGTAGCGGGACGGAGGGAAACCCTCGCAAACCAAAATACACTAACTTCTTAAGTACAGAAAATAGCCACGTACGGAGTGGCTAATACGTGAGAACCATGTACTACCAACGCACCCGAACCTTTTTCTCTCCTGAAGAGCTATTACATTTTACCTTAATTACAAGCAAAAAAAAAGGAAGTATATAAAATTCACTGAAAACAGCTGCGAACAGATACTAATTCAGTGACGTTCTGCATTGTTTGCCCCAATTACCATTGTCAATAAATTATTCATCAAATTCCAGACATACATACATAGAGCCGGTGTCAAGAAATACTTATCTTGCCGAAGAATGACAGATTACGCTTAAATTTCATGCCGTTATAGTGATACGAAATTTCGTTCAACGCATGCATTTTCTGTGATTATTTACCTTCTCAATCACCTTTGGCTCTGTGGATTTTTATGAGGAATTAATTGCGTGGCCTCACACGAGCAGTGAGAGTGAGCTGACCAGCTTTTGCCCCGAATAACCTGGCCAGACCGAAGACCCCGACCATGTACTTCCTCACTTTACCTCTCAATAAAGTAGTCTCTCTCTCTCTCTCTCTCTCTCTCTCTCTCTCTCTCTCTCTCTCTCTCTCTCTCTCTCTCTCTCTCTCTCTCTCTCTTGATTAGGTGTCCCTTTGAGCGAAAAATCGCCGAGTTAAAAATACTGCAAGAAATTCAGGGAATGCCTGCACTTACGCGCAAGGCTTGAATGGCGAGGCTGTTGCAGGTGAGTATATCCGGACACATATATAGTTAAGTTTCAGTATCATCGTTTATTTGCATAGTTTCGGGGCTATAGTAATCGTCGTCATATTTCTCGAAAAGGTGTTCGTCTTTTTCGCTCCGAGTGGGGGATACAGTCATCCTCAGCATTGTATGGCTTCCATCAGTTCAACTGGCGAAGCTTGCACCAAGTCGCGCAAGGCTTGAACCATAGTGAAGATGCAGGGTTTCTTTCTGTGCGAGCACTGAAAGACACATCACCACACATTTGTACAAGTTTGAAATTGTTTATTTACATGTTCTGACGTCGTTGCTTTGCACTGGGCTAGTAGTAGTCACCGTCATATGCATCGATATCATCGTGTCCCTCATGCCAAGCATTACACGCGCGGTAGCGCTCGACGACAGCGCTGGGGTTTTTTTCTTCTTTTTTTTTTTTTTTTTTTGCTAGAGCCGCTGCGCGTGCCGGGACCCCTCGGCGGTGGCCGCGACGTACACCGTTCCAAGCGCTCGGCATTTTTTTGGTATAATTACCTGCAACACCGAACCAACTCGCCCACATTAATGCATTGGCAAGTCCTAAAAGAAAAAATACCCAGTTGTCGTTGACGAGGTCCCGTGCGGGGACTGCGAATGCGTGTACGTCGGTGAAACTGCAATGCTGCCGAGAAGCCTCAACGAACTCCACGGTGATGTATACAAAAGAACGACTCCGCGAATTAACTTGCCAAACGCGTGGAAGCACAGTCGCCAAATTGACGGGGACAGTGCCGCAATCGTAGCGAAAGAGCAGGCTCCTCGTGGTATCGCCAGTGATACAAGCCACACCAAATACGATCAAAAGAACAGAGGGCAACTTTCCTGGTAATCTACGCTCGGTCACAACGTACGTCACATCATGAGAGCATATAAACAACGACGACGGTTCGCCTAACTTCGTTGTGAACAAGGATCTTGTATGGGATCCGAAACGTCAAAATTGTGCATTTGATTTGGCCGGAGACAGCAACTCGGTTATAAACACCCAACCTGACCAAATGGACTTTCGTAGAACCCTGGACTACATGTACGCAAGTCAGGGTTGTGTGCACAGCTCTATAGTGCAAAAAAGCAACCCAAAGGAGGCTTGCTGTGCGAGGAAGCTTGAAAGTTTGCGCGGAGTGTGCGGTACAGTCACCTTTTCATTGTTCTACTTTGCATCGCAGGGATTTACTTCATCTACCATAGAACTCGACCACATCCCAGATCTTCATATGCTTTCTATGCCGATGACATCACTCTG
Source organism: Haemaphysalis longicornis (assembly GCF_048455015.1). Lineage (NCBI taxonomy): Eukaryota > Metazoa > Arthropoda > Arachnida > Ixodida > Ixodidae > Haemaphysalis > Haemaphysalis longicornis. The sequence goes on along the minus strand of NW_027526445.1, from coordinate 124,903,920 downwards.
CGGACAACTCAAGGGTCAGCTGGAGCCCAACCAGACACCCTACAGCAATCCATGAACACCATCAATACGTGTTTCATACCACGAGGGATACGCTGCCAAGCCGAGAAGTCTGAAGTACTGATGCTTCGCTCGCGCACCCGATCTAGACCTCCTCAATCCCATTGCGTCCTAATCTGAACATCCAAAACACTCCTATCCCACAAGTGCCTACTTCACGTATTCTTGGCTTTTCTTTCCATCACGATGGCTCTGGCGCTGCCCTTATTCCTCAACTGAACAAAACATGCGCCAGGCCACCAACACGCAGGGCTAAGGGAGAATGAGCACTGCAAGCTCATACAAGCCCTGCTACTTAGTCGCATTACCTATGGGACGCCGTATGTATCCCTCAAACCTGCCGAAGTGAGAAAACGTGACCTATGAGTACGGGATATATGCACTGCTTGTAGATTTTTTGTTCTTTTATGCAGCAGAGGTAGCGTACGCTTCATTATTTGGGAGAGCTTGTCGAGTGCTCCCCAACACATATCTATTCTGCGCCGGATTTCTCTCCCCTGGTTGGGCTTGGCACCTGTCCGAGGTAGTTATAGTCTTCTACTTCTTCTAGCGCTTCGTTTCCTAAGGTCAAGAGAGCTCTTTCCTTCCCATAAACCCTCCTGAGCCGCACTGTTCCTTCACGAACCTGTATATGGCAGAAACTCCAGGCGTCTCCCATGTAAGATGTATATTCATGCAAGCGTGCTGGTTGAAGAGATCGTATATACTCATGGTATAATGAAGGCTTCATCCTTCAAGTGAAGGAATGAAACCCGTGTTGCTGCAGGAGCTGCATATAATCTTGGGGTCGACAATTTCAGCGTGCTGTCGGCCCAGTTTCTTCTGACCCACTGCTGCGATATGACCCGCCAGTAGGTCGCTTTTCGGTCACTGGTCGTTAACCAGTATTTGGTGTATGCACAGGACCTGCACTGCGCTACGCCTCGCCAATCCGTGAATCAAGCAAACCTGACGTAAGCCACATTCCCAAGAATATTTTGATGGCGCTTATCGAACAGCCCGTTCCTCCGGGAATACTGATCGAAGAATCGAATCTCTACACCACGAGAGCGTTGTGGCAATGGTGACCGCTGCTACACCACCCACGCGAAAATGGTGGTTGGGACCAGCTGATTCATGGTTAAAGTCACAACTGGACCCAACTGGGACTAACTGGGACAAGTTGGCCAAGCTGGGAATTCTACCATGAATCAGCTGGTCCCAGTTACCTTTTCTTTCGGCAACGTTAGAAATCTTTGAACTCTCTTCTCGGTGCTTTTGGTCTGTTGCGCTGAGATACACCGACCTTGTATTTATGGTCATTGCATTCACCGCAAAATAACAACAAAAAGAATGGTTCTAATTTTGAAATTCAGTTTTAGAAACTGCCCTGTCAATGCTAGAGGTGAGTCTTTTGCGGCATAATACGCAAGGCGATGTGGTGGTGACTGTGGGTGACTTTTGCCGAACAGCGGCAGCTAACACGATGAGCAAAACAGATGCCATGTCCGCAAAAAATCGCAAAAAAGAGCCCTCACTACTCCACAGTGGGCAGGCGCTTTCCCTTCAAAAAACGCCGCAGCAATTTGTGCAGCAGTTCCAGAGTGAATCCCCATGGAACGGCGCTGGTTACTCGTAAAAAAGCGCCGATTTCGTATCCTGTTCCTTCGGAGCCCTGTCTAGCACGTTCATATGGGGCTCCCCAGAGCAGCTAACGGGATTGAAAATAAACACACACCGAAACCGAAACCAATTGCACGAAAATATTTGTAGTCGCGCTGCACTCCGCCTTAAAAAGAAAGGCTGTTTGTTTTCCTTCCTTTATCTCTGATTATTGGTGCACGATATAGTCTATTCAGCCGGCCCAGCATTTATGGTATGCATGAAAGATTTTGATCGTGCAAGCTACCTGCTTAAACCTTTCAGTAGCTTCTTCAATGCACCTGCATGCATAAGCTTCTTTTATGTAATAATACATTATATGAAGGTATTTCCACGAACACAGCCCAAATAAACGTTGGCACAGAGGAAGCTGCCAAATTAATTATTTATATTCACTAAATGTCGCTATATCGAATAGGTGTGCTCAAGCCGAAGTCGACATGCGCGCGCAACCTCCGTTACTTCCGTCGCATAACTCGCATTCTGCAGGGCTGTGTTTAGTTGTGGTCGGCGTTCGAATCGAACTTGAATCAGAGCTCTAGCATTTCGTTGTCTGGAAGCGTGGTGCTGTAGCTTGCCTTCAAGGTATGTCTGTTGCCTGACATAAGCCATTGTAATCTGGTACCTAAATTCATTGACTGCATAAAATATCTTCTTTCAATTCTTTCTGCACTTGTTACCGAATGCTGTTGCTGGTTTTTTTTACGTTTGGAGTAAGTAGGGTCATTTTAAAATGTTGCGTCGACAGGATCCTGTCACGGGCTTATCTTCTGCGCTTTCGTGCCACTTTTCTGCACGCTTTTCATTTGAGAAACTTTCTGCTACCGTATAAAGCATATGCTTCCGTTGCAGGATTATTATAATTTGTGTCACTTCATTTTTTTTCGCCTACGGTTCTCGTGTCTTGTCTTCGCCTCGAGCCGAGCGCCTTCCCAGAGCTCTGTGCAAATCTGGTCAAGCGCGCTTGTTTTTCTAGTAATGTTTCATTAGTTTGTTGAAAACGAAATTCCTACTTCCCGAGCGGCTATACCAGCGTCCTCCTGCTGTGTTCGAGAAATCCCACGTGGTATTGGATTCCGTTGCGGGATGCGCGAGAAAATTAATTTATTTTGATGTATTTGCCGTACTACTGAAAACAAGAAGTGTGAAGTGCCGTTCAGTTTTGTAGTCTGTGCACTTATTTTTTTTTTCCTGATATAAAAACGCGTGATATGCCACCGGGGTGAGAGAAGTAAGATTGCGAAAAAAACTGTCTTCGTCGTCAATAAAAGAAGGCGCCATTATATTGAACAACTACCTTCTGTTTTCCTAATGATGGCAGCGCACATTTTGTTTGTCAAATCTTTGTATCTGCGTACGCGCTCTGTAAGCTGAGGTGAACGTGGCAGGGCGTCCCAAGACTTATTCCACATTGGAAGGGGGGGTAGGGAACCCCATTTTTTCTTCATTAATCCACTGGCAGGTGTTTCATCAGCGTATGATATACAAAAACTCCCCCCACCTCCCCGAAGGGGATCGTGCGGAAATGCGAATGCATTGGGTGCACCGATGAGTGCGCTGCGGTAAGCAGTCACGGAGAGATGCGCGCGCTCCACTGCTTTATATTGGCGGTGAGCGCGACCACAGGCGGCGCTGCGAAGCGCGCCTCCGTGACGTCGGCTTAGGGATTCTCGCATTTGTCGTCTGCTTCACTCAGGCTCGCTCTCCCTGCTGTTTCTTTGCGCTCGGTTGACGTGTGATGCTTGTCCGCAGCAAATTTTGCGTGTGCGTAACTTTTTATCGTAATAATAGGCTTCAAATCGCATACACTAGCTCAAGGCGTGATTTGAAGTAAATTTTTGAGTACCGCTGCGGAAGAAACATTGCCGGCGTCGCCCCATTCCTTGCGAAACCGGTCCTGCGCGGAGCGCGAAGAGTCGGAGCTAGGCGTCATCCTTTGTATTCAACAATCTTTGGAACAAAGGGGACAGCCAGCTGCTAATAACCGACCACAGCTAAAATGCAAGACCAGAACAAATTCCAGCCCTTCGGGGCTATCGGCTTTGACAGAAGGAATTTGATCGCACGTAAAGTAAAATAGTTTTCGTAACCTTGCCGATAGCTCGAAAGTATTGTATCACATCACTTTATGTTGTCACTGCATGAAAGTATGCCGACATGCATTATGGGCCGCAAAAATGGTAGTTTGAGTTCCAAATAATCCACTTTGTGAATAAGCGCGCGCTTTTTTTATATCAGGCTTCTAACCAGTGTGAAGGTTTTTTGAGCCAAACGAGTCACGTCTACGGTAAAAATACAGTGACACAATGTTTGTTCAGACCTGGAGGGATATTTCGGTACATTTCCCACAGCCATATCTTCCCAATATTCAGATATGCGTTACAGGAAAACTGCACTCGAGAGGGGGAGTACCAGGAGGAGGAGAAAACTTTATTCAACAGTAAAATCGAGCTGATTAGTGGGCCGTATCCTCAGTCCATATCAAGAGAGTAATTTTTTCCAATTCATAGAACGACATCCCGAGTATTCCAGGATTTGTTCTTTAAGCCTGAAAGTGTTGGAAAACAACGAAGAGCTGCTTGGAAATATTCATCCGTTCTTGTTATACTGGAAACCAGCATGTATACTATTCATTGTATTCGTTAGCGAGTATATCAACCCTCCCACACCGCAATCATGCCATAACTGTTCTAGTTGTGAGTCAGTTCGTCATGATAACGATGGTTACGATAGAAATTGGGATCCCAAACGCCGCCTTCGAGTACTCTGGACAACGTTGTCTAAGGCGCGATCGCTATGGCGTAGCACAAACCTTCTCACTGCGTTTGCATGTAAATAAACAACGCACACTTTAGATGCGCACATTCTATCACGCAGCCATAACATAAGCGAATTTGTGAAGAAGTAATGTATGCCATACAGCCTGAAGAAAATATCACATGAACTCTGTGAACCTCCCAAACATCCCCAAACCTCCTAATAACACGTTTTTCACGATGAAGAAAATAATGTGTTGGGAACAGAAAGACATCCATCTGATACAAGTCAACAACAGCGAAAAAAATAGAGGAGAGCCGCTTTATTTCCTGTTGTGCGATGCGCGTGTTGGGGCTTGCTGCTTGGTAGCATTATACTCTTGAGTCTTTATGAGAGAATCTCAAAAAATACTTCAGCGAAGCCTACGCATTTTGAACGCTTATCGAGGAGCCCTGAGCTCTACACCTCGCAAATAAGATAGAAAGGACGAGTTACACACGATCTTCTGACCGATGCTCTGAAGAAAGTTGTTCTCTCTTTCCTCGTGTCTGGAAACCTTGTGCGAGATACAGTTTGAAATTATTCAGAGCTGGCAGAAGCTAGCAAAACAACTGAATTACTAGAAATGCGCTTTTTAATGCACCAAAAGCAACAAAGCGGGCGATTTCAGCACAGGCATTGCTGCCCCTCACAAGCGGAGTGTAGCAGACGACAGCGGACCGAGTCCCTAAGCTGACGTCAGAGCCAGAGGGCGATTTTTCCGAGCGCAGCGAGCGGAGAGAGGGTACGCGGAGAAGAGAGAGAGACCCGCGCAACACGCCCGCCCCGCGCGCGAGCTCTCTCCGCCGAGCTCCGCGATGCGAGCGCCCTCACACGCCGAGCGCGCTCCTCCTCTCCCCTTGCCCTCCTCTACTCCCGCCCGAGCTACGACGTGCTCCGGTTGCTAGGCGCGCCACAGCTGTTGCTAGGCGCACGCCGGCCAACGCACGACAACCCCCGACTAAGAAATGCATTCGCATTTAAAAGTCAATTTTCTTTATCTACCCCCCGTTATTGTTTTCATTCATGATGAGCCTTTAAAGGGGCCCTGAAAGGCGTTTTGAGCACACTAAATGAAGTAGCGCAATCGTTAGATTGGGTCGTCAACATCATCTGTGCCAAGTATTACTCTTTTACGCGCAGCGGAAAGCTCACACTTTTGTTGCAAAGTTTGTCGTTTTTTTCTCACCCTTTCCTTCGTGTTTTTGGACGCCGCGATCTTCACATGTCTACATCATCGATTCCCAGATGTTCGTCATGAGCTAGACATCCTGCTATTGGGCGGCTTTTTCACGCACTTCCGGAAACGAGATGAGTCGTCTGCTCAGCGGCGGCTCGCCGGCTGCTCCGCCAGCGGAGTGCCGGAGTGCTTCGACATTGTACAACAAACGAAACAAGTGTAAACAAACGCTTAACCGTTTGTATTGAATGCAACACGGCTTTAACACGACATGGATATTCTCTTACTTGAGTACGTTCCATAAAGAAAGCGTTGAAGCCCCGTGGTACTTCTTTCTTGCAATCGCAGAGAACGCCCTGAGCCGAATGCCCGGGTTTGACGCATACATTTTATTCAACTTCAAAACAATCCAGAGATGTGTTTCGAACAAACACAACGTCACAACATGCGTTGCAAGTCCGAACCGCGACTGACAGACGATGGGTTGCCTCCTCCTGCCCCTCGTAAATTCGGCACTCACCTCGCGCGCGGTTTGCGGGGACGAACAGCAAGTCACTTAACTCTGGCGCACAAGCCGAGATGGCTTTTAGACACGCACACTGCACATACCCCATGCGAGGTTGAGTCGTACGCCGCTCGAGAAAGATAATCCAGACCATGGGAAGCACTATCCACCCGCAGAAGCACAACGTCGCATTTCATCGCGAAACAAAGGCGTCCACAACACACACACCATCGCCTCCTGTAATGCCAAACGCATCTCGCACTTCCAAGCTTCCAAATGGGAGTGAGTAGTATGCCTGCAGTGCCCATATGCCGCGAGGTGGGGCCCCAAGCTGAACCGGGATCACGCAACCGTAACTGACTTCTAGAGCGGTTTGTGCCTTGTTGCCAGGGCAACCGCTGTTTGATATTGTCAAAGAAATGGTGCTCGCTCCAGCGCTAGAAAGCTCAGAGGCCGGAGCATGTTTTGCCAACGTTGCCGCTCTCCACCACGCGTCGCCCCAAGATGAACTGGCGTTTTGTGCAGGGGTTCTGTATCGGTTTAAAATGTCTTTTTCACATGCCGCCGGCAGGAATTATCACCGCCACAAAATAAGACCCGGCACCAGCGGGGCCACATCTGATACGGCGCTTTTTGGATAAACAGTGCGCTGTGCATCCAAGGGAGCGAGCGCAGGATCCTCCCCGTGCGGCTGCGAGTTCGCCGCCGATAGGGGGCCATGTTGGCGCGCGGAGCTGCAAGACGTGCCTCACATCGGCTCCGTGGAAAAGACCAGCAAAAGCGTTTCATCGATCCCAGGTGAATTCATTTGTGCTTAGTCCGTTGCAGCTTAGCTAGCGGCACAGTTTGATACCGATTTTAGGGTGATAGGCCCCATTTTCGAGGACTTACGTGACTTTTTGTGGGCCGGGCGGAGCGAACTCCGTTAAGCCTAACGCCGGCCGACGAGCTCGGCCGGCGAAGGTGCGCCATGGACCCATCTGCGGCACCAGCGGGAGCCCCTGAGGGCTTCGTGGACTGCGGAGGGGAAGTAGAAGTGTTCCGAACGGCGTCTCCAAGCGTGGATACCTCGAATAACACCTGCGGCAACGACATGGGCTCGACGGGGGCCTGCCCCCCGCTAAGCCTAGGCGTGGTTGGAGCCGGAACGCCCAGAGACCGGGCGGAATCCGGCTTCCCCGAAGTCGGAGCCCACTCGATGGTTCCCGGCGGTGCCTGCGACACCACCGGGGACGAAGAAATGCCAGGTGAAGAAACTCTCGACGAGTGCGGGGACTGGGATCCCGAATGTTTGTGTGCCGGTTGGACCCTTGTTGGCCCCAGACGGCGAAGAAAACAACGAGCGGGAACGGACGGCCCGTCGCAGCGGGGCAGCCCCACCGCAGGTAAGCCGTTACAACATACGGCTAACAACGCTAAGCTCATTGAAGAGAGACGTAAGGAAGCCAAGGCTCAGCACATAGCCAGGATTAACAACAAGATGGCGAGGGACGCCAGAATGCCGCAATTCGGTGGCAAAGACGACCACAAAGTAGTAATCAGACCCCGAGGGGGCTTTGTGGCCAAGAATGCGGATCCGATGCTTCTTCGGAAAGCAATTATCGCAGCGGCGAAAGTTGGAGCGGAGGAGGCGGCTGCCGACAAAATAGCCGTCAACGTGGCTCAGAACGTGCTGGTCGTCAGTACCCCCAGCGAGAGCAGATCATTCCGCTACGGGGCCCTTAGATACCTGACGGTCGGGGACTGCACATACGAGGCGTTCGCATATAAAAGCGCGCCAAGTAACACGATGCGAGGCGTCATTAAGGGCGTAGGCCTGGACGACTCAGCGGAGGAGATAACCAGAGCCCTGGTTAACGACGACAATCCGAGTATCCTAGCAGCGCACAGACTTGGCCAGACAGGTTCTGTGGTAATCCTATTCGACGGTAATAGGGTCCCCTTCCACGTCTACTACGAGGGGGTACTCATGAAATGCACGCTATATCGTCAACATAAAGAGGTGTGTTCCACATGTGGACAAGTGGGGCACAGGAGGGACGTGTGCCCGACCCCCCTCGTAAAGATTTGTTTTGCGTGCGGGCGTAAAAACCCAGACGCTGAGCACAAGAAGTTTTGCAAGCCGCGATGCCGTCTATGCGGCGGCAGCCATACCACCAGGGCAGGGAGCTGCAAAAATAAATTCAAGACGCCATTGCTCATTAGACAAAGGCAGATGGAAAAACGTGAAAGCGCGAGACCGCCGAGAAACAACAACAGATGGCCGGAAAACAGCCCGGCGGAACAGGTGCGCACACCACCTGGCGCGGGAGCCGGCAGACAGGCAAGGATAGACAAGAACAAAGGAGAAGGCGGCTCGAACCCGTCTATAACAAAGGAACGTAGTAGGAGCAAGAGCGAAGGCAGGAAGCATGGACTCTCCTGGGCTGACATCACATCCGAAACTGGGAGGCGCAGAGAGCGCTCACAATCGCGTTATAGGTCAAAATCAAGAGAGCGCTCGCAGTCACGCAAACGTACGACCCCGGGCGAGGAACGCGTCACCGGCCAAGGCGAGGAAACGCGAACAACAAGGAAGATCGACGAGGCTCTCCCAAATATGAAACCGGGAATACCTCAAAGGATACAAGGAAAGAAGAGCAAAACTGAAGACCCGGCGGAGTACATCTGCGCCAAGGAGCGGGAGCTTAGAAACGTCAAGGCGCAACTTCAGAAATCGGAAGCGGAGACCCAAAGACTGGCGACGCTAGTAGAGTCTCTGCAGAAGACTGTTAAGCAGATGCGGCAAGAACGCCTAAGGGACAGCGGATGCCTGGAAAGCATGGGATGCTCCCAGCCAAAAGAGGATGCTGAAGAACGAAGCGAAAGGATGAACACCGACAACGAAGCTGAGGAACCGCCGCCGCGGGTGCACCGCAGGAAAAGGCCGACTAAGCCCACGGCAGAAGCGCAACAGCAGTCGCAAAACATGGAGCACCAGCATTCGGATACGGAGCACGCATATACGAACGCGACCCCGGAAGGGGATGAACGACCTCTATCAGGAGAGGAAGAAAACCGACAGTACAGAACACCGGGATACGCAGGCCTGCAAGCAAGGCTCACGCGACTGGAAAACATTTATAAGAAGTGGGACAGAAATCTGGAGGAGATGGAGAAACGGATCATCAACAAAACTATGCACCATATGCAGCAGATGCTCAATCAGGCTCTAGAACAGCATACAGAGAGAATTAGCGCCATGCTACAAGAACGTCTACACGATTTCCGCAACAGCATTCGCGATGGATCGAAACAAGAGTGTTAAAATTTGGCAGTGGAATATAAACGGATACAGGAACAGAAAGGCTGTCCTGCAACAGCTCCTCAGAACTATAAAGAAAGAAGAATGGCCAGAAGCTATTGTCATTCAAGAAACGCATCTGGAAGATTCGGAGAAAATAACACTAACAGGTTACAGGGCCTACCCCAGGCCCCCAAGTGCACGCACAGGGGGCAAGGGGACGGCGCAAGGTATTTGCACCTTCGTACGAAAAGGGGTAACAAGTATCGACGGTACAGAGAAACTACGCATGAACGACTCTGCCATAGAAGCCAACATGGTAGAGATCGTGATCAAGGGAAGACGGGAGAATGGTAGGGCAAGAAAGACCACATCCATTTACATCACCAATGTATACAGCAATCCACAGCACGGCAATCAAAGATTCCGACACCTAATCCAGGCAGCGGGCAACACTGCCAAAGGCGAAGGATCGGAGGCCATCATATGCGGAGATTTTAACGCCCCTCATGAAGAACTGGGCTATACACGCTCGACTGTCAAGGGACGAAGACTTCTCGAAGACGCAGCGGAAGCCGGTTTCGTATTGATTTCTGACCCGGCACAACCCTCAAGAATTGGGACATCCACCGTGAGGGACACCACCCCGGACCTCGCATTCGTGTTCCTACACCATAAGGGAACGGCGAAATGGAGGAACACGGGGTGGAACCTCGGGAGTGACCACTTCATTCTGGAGACCTTGATACCGACTCCCCACGGAACTGACACAAGGAGACCAAAGGTGGCAAGGAACATCACAAATTGGCATAAATTTCGCGAAGCGGACCTTGGCGAGATAGAAGACGTCGACAGATGGTCAAGAAAGCTAGTGGAAGAGACCAAAAAGGCCACGGATACGGTCGAAGCGGATAACGAGGACATGGTCGTCGACTCCCGCCTAGCTCACCTGCTGGAAGCCCGAAGATCCATGCAGAAGAGGTGGAGGAGGCAGAGGAACAACAAGACACTTAGGAAGAGAGTGGCAATCCTGGGAAAAGAAATAGAGAAATACAGCAGACACCTCTGTATGCAACAGTGGTTCGAGGCCTGTAATATGGCGGACGGGCAATTACATAGGGGAGGCACATGGGCCCTGCTCAGAAGCCTAATGGACAACACTAAGAGCAAGGAGCATCAAAGGCACAGGATGTCCCAAATCATTCACAAGGCGACCACACAAATGGGCGCCGAAAATGTACGCCGGGTTATGAACGAGAAGTACATACCGTCCACGGAGAAGGTTCAACACCCGGAATACACAGGAACGCCGAATCCAATACTGGACAGAAAGATCGAAGAATGGGAGGTACGCCGAGCGACAGGTGCCCTCAACTGCCGCTCTGCACCCGGCCCCGACGGGGTCACAAACAAAGCCCTCAGGAACCTCAGTGACAGCGCGATAGCGGCCCTCACGAGGTTCTACAACAAATGCTGGGAGAAAGGGGATATCCCCGGACAGTGGAAAACAGCCAAAACGGTTCTCCTCCCGAAGCCTAATAAGCCCCCGGGGATAGAAAACCTACGTCCGATCTCCCTCACCTCCTGCGTGGGGAAGGTCCTCGAACACGTACTAAACGACAGATGGCAAAGATTCCTGGAAACCCAGGGCCACTACAGCGACTCCATGCTGGGCTTCCGATCCCATCTGGGAACACAAGACGCCCTATTGCTGCTACAGAGAGAGGTGCTGGACCCGGTCGGAGGCATCCCACAGAAGGACAACAGAGCGGTCCTGGGACTAGACTTACAGAGCGCCTTCGACAGGGTCACACACTCAGCCATCCTCTCTAGCATGGTGGCGCTCGGCATGGGCGAAAGATCATATAACTACGTGCGATCCTTCCTCACGGGCCGCACGGCCTGCTTGGAGGTGGAGGGAGAGAGATGGGAGAAAAGAGAGGGAGGCAGTGTGGGCACCCCACAGGGGTCCGTGATTTCCCCTCTACTCTTTAACTTAATAATGATAGACGTCACCCGAGAGTTAGACAAGCTCGGCCCGAAAATCCGTCACTGCATATACGCAGACGATATTACAATATGGGCCACGGGCGGCAGCGACGGCGATATAGAAGCCGGCCTGCAGCAAGCTGTAAATACTATCGAGAAGACACTGGAGGGCACCGGACTGAAATGCGCTCCGCAGAAATCCCAACTTATGATCATCCCCCCACCGGGAAGACAACGAAAAAAAGCCGCTGCAGAAGCGGAACGAAACATTACAATCAGCACAGGGGACGGCATGCCCATCCCTCACGTGGACAAGATCCGGGTGTTGGGGATGCACATTGACGCCCACCGCACCAACGGCACAGCAGCCAACCAAGTGGTAACAAAGATTGGCATCGCCACGAGGCTAGTAAGAAGAATTGCGACTAGAGCTCGTGGCGCCAGAGAGGCTAGCCTCGTACGACTGCTGCAGGCTTTCGCCATCAGCCACGCGGCGTACGTAGGCGCCTTCCACAAGTGGACTGCCAGAGAAGAGGCGCGCATCGATGCGGCCATCCGGAAGGCATACACCGGAGCCCTGGGCCTCCTCAATGGCACGAAGACGTCGGCCTTGCTATCTCTGGGAGTTCATAATACGCTCTCGGAGATCAGCGAGGCCCAACGCACAGCCCAGCTAACGCGCCTAGGAGACACGGCTGCTGGGAGAAGAATATTAGAGCGAGTCGGCCTAAAGTCCCCGAGGGATGGCGACTACACCACGACACCAATAGACGAGCAAACATTGAGAAAGCTGATCGTGTACCCGTTACCCCGTAACATGGACCCGACGAACGATGAACCCAGAAGAGCAGCGAGAGCCAGGGCGCTGCTCAAACTGCACGGAAGCGAGGACGGGACGGTCTTCGTGGACACCGCCAGGACCCCGGGGGAGAAGGCGTTCGTCGCAGTGGTGGTTTCGGCGACAAGAAAGACGGTGATCAACGCGTGCAGTGTCCGCGCCGTTGATGCGGGCCAGGGCGAAGAGGTCGCGATAGCTCTGGCCCTGAAAACCGGGGGAGTCAGGACGATACTGAGTGACAGTAAGAACGCGATACGAAATTTCGGGCGCGGAGCCGTGTGCGGGGCGGCTGCGAGTTTATTAAGGGACTCAGTGCCAGCATCATCTGTGACACTGAAATGGTTCCCAGCCCATGCGGGATGGGACGTGTACGAACATACAGTGAACTGCAACGAGGTGGCAAACGCCGCGGCCCGTGATCTCGCAAAGTGCCGGGAAGTGGCGAACTATGCCGCCGGTGTTGCAAGGGAGACGACTACGAGCCTGGAAGACGAAAACCAGCAACTCACCAGCTACAGGGAAATCCTCGAATGGTATCGCGAACGCCGCCGGGTATTCCCCCCACCACACCGAGATCTCACTCGGCGGGAGGGGGTACTACTCAGGCAGCTACAAACTGAAAACGTTCTCACCCCCGCGTTGGCAAAACACATGTGTCCGGAACTCTATGAAAACGACACGTGTAGCCTGTGCAACCTGGACAGGGCCACGCTGGCCCATGTGCTGTGGGGGTGTGGCAAAAGGGGGGCGACGGACAGCGTGCTGCCGCCGCCTGTGAAACACTGTGTGGGGTCGGGGCATCCCGAAGAACAATTACGGGCCGTCCGGCAGCTCGAGGCTGCGCTGGCCCTCCAAAAGCGAAAGGGGGACACTCCGAGTAGCAATAGGAGGCCGGCAACCTAGCCCCGAGGTCTAGGCCCGGGTGCCACCGAGGTAAAGGTGGTTGCTAGATAGGGTGAACCCCGCGCCCTGCGCGGCCGGTGGGAATCCCGCATGCTGGAACGAAATAAAGGTTATTCTCTCTCTCTCTCTCGCCGCCGATAAAAAGTCGCGTGCCGCCTATAGCAAAGTTCTGCAGCAACGTACACCGCGAAAGGGCAAGGCCAGGCCGCCGCACACATGGGGCCAGATTTTTCGTTCGCTTGAGCTGAGTGCGGGATTCACGGTGTCAACAAATCTTGCCCGTAGCAGACGGCTGTGTGAGCAGCGCAATAGCGGAAGTACGTCACCGCGGAGGAGCGCAGCATCATGGGCCGCTCGCCGTCAACAGCGGAGAGTAAGTTGAAAGGAGGAGGAAACGCGGCGCGACGATAATGCGCGGTTTTTGATTTACGATTTCTCAGCTAATACTCATCGCTTCAACAAAATTCTTGCGGGAGGAGATTGCTAATACATTGCTTTATTTGGTTACATGTACATCAACACATCGGCGGAAGGTATTTCAGGACCCCTTTAAAAGCGGTGGCACAAGAGAAGGTAAGGCATTGGCTGTTGTCCTTGCAGGTCCTGCTCCTGCTAGAGTTGATGCCAGCAGAGGTGCCCCATGCCGCCATGGACTGCACCAAGACAACCCTGGGGGTGCACCAGTGCACCCTGAAACACCGCATCAGCCAGGGCGCCATGCACTGCACCAGTGTGGGGCCCCAGCCTTCCAGGTGCACCGTGACCATCAGTGTGGCCTGCAAGAAGGATCTTGGGAAGCTCGTGGGCTGTGTTCGTGGCTTAACAGGGCGACATGACAGGACACTTTTCTGGGCGAAGGAGGGTGGCCAGACCAGCACTGGTGTGCCTCCGCCTTCCCTTTGTCCTTCGTCTGCTTGCGCTGTTAAGCCACGGACATGCTTGGCACAGGCCCGCCTCCTTCAAAGCTCCAGTGGGCAGGTAGGCAAACTCGACAGGATGACAGGGCTAGAATGGAATATATGTTACTGCACAAGCTGAGACTTGTGGAATGAACAGAGCAGAAAAAGATCGTTTTTCCTGTCTGTCATTAATCACTCCCCCTCATTCCTCCTACTATCAGTGACATATTCAATCCCTATGGGTAGGGTAATTCTAGTGTGAAAGGGACCGTGTGGGTGGCACTCTAAGGTTGCCTCCTACTTTCAAGCGAATATGCTGGTGCAAGGAGAGCCTTTGGTTGTACCAAGTTTTTGAGGCAACGTGTCCTCCGCTAGGCGATTTCGAAAAGTGCTGACCTTGTGCAGAATGGGTTGCACTAATCCTATTTTTTCGCATATCCACTAGTAGACTGTTTTGTACTATCCCTCTTAGAAGTTGACTGCCCTGTACATGTGGGCAGTGATGCTTCTTCAGCTGCCGTTGGCAACAAACTGCACTCGGTTTCTGGGGGTTCAGTTTTACTGTGGAATGCACGACTACCACTCGGGTACGTTGGGGACAGCATCAGTCAATCCAGTGGTGATGCGGTTGGCTAGAGTTGCAAAGAGTGTTCGGTTGTAGCGTAGCTGTTGGAATGAAACTGGTTAATGGGCCACTCTAGGCATCTGGGCACCTTATCAGGTAGGGTTTAGCAAAGTTGCATTCCACTTTTCTACTCTTGTTCCTTGGTATGTGACAAATGTGGAGAACGCTAGGCTTTATCCACATTCTAAAAGGGTAATTTGTTGCAGGCCCGTTGCAGGCCCCAATGATGCTGCGACGGGGAGGGCCAGAGTGGCGCCGTGCAACGTGGACTGCCCTGCCGGGCCGTGGCCGAGAAAGGAGCTGTGCTCTCTGCCTGGCGACCTGTCCCGTTCCATGCCCTCTTCGGCCCTGAAGGTGCACGTGCCTGGACGAGTGGTCAACCAGGGGCTTCACACTGGTGGCCTGTCCTGGTACTTCTTCAGGGGCCAGGGTGATGTGTTGGACATTAGAGGGACCATAAAGACAAAATACAACTTCACCCCAGTCGGAGGATTGCCTCGTATGAGTGACACTCGTGCTTGCTTCCGTGCCAACTTCGGGTGATTTGAATCCAGTCCCGAGCTACTTTCCTTGCATTGTGACCCAATACGGCTGGGCTCCTTCATTTGGCTGGCGCAGACCAAATTGGTTATTAAAATGATTGGGGGTGTTGTTAGAGCTTGTAGCACTTCAGATGCATGTTTTGTGGCCCTGAGAATTAACATGAAACTTTATATGAATCGAACACTTATGATGAGTGCTTCGCCATGTTTTAAGTGGCTTGTGTTACCAGTGACATATATATGTTGTAAGTGTAAAAAGCTGCCCATGGAAAATGTCATTGCACCCTCTTCCCCATGGTGATGTTGACCGAAATAATCTTGGTATTATATTTGTAAATGCTCATGTGGCAGAAAAATTGCAATCTGCTTGCCCTTTGGGGTCACTAATAAATGTTTCATTGATATAACAAACTCTTGTGCAGTTCTTTCGAGACAACGAACTTCGTTGTCCTTACAACCTAGGTCCAGGGACTAGGTCCTTCTGGTGGTTTGGTGCACGGTTTCCACGCGGTGTTCATGTGAGGTTCCAGTGTTCAACTCATTTCCTGGGCAGCCTGGACATTTGCTGTTGGCATGTTGGCCAGAGCTCTAAGGATGCGATCAAGGTGTGGGATTGGGCAATGTACAGTGGGGTGCTTTTCCGGTAATAAACCAAGTGACATAAGCCCTTTTCCTCTAGGAGCGACAAAAGTGTCACCACACGCTCCTTTTGACATGGGTACTTTGCTGAACCAAAAGAAGCGCATTACAATGTGGATACCTTACAGTCTTACAGGGTTTTGGATGGAACAAGTTGACAACAATTTTTTTTATTTCGAAAAGTGTTTTTAGTTCAGGTTCTGCAATCAGGGCCGGCCTTACCTCGTTTGGCGCCCAATGTGAACTCCTGCTGCCAAGGCGCACCCCCGCCACCCCCCCCCCTACTTCCCTGCAGCCATCAAACTCATTTTTACAGCGCAGCTGTCTGTGGCTAGGGTCCAGCAGATCGTCTCCGACTAGACAGCAATGTAGATAAGGACTGCACGCGAGCATTGCGCCCCCTTGCGGTGCCCACTCAATTCCACAGGATCGTAAAACTATGTGCCACATTTTCAGCGTATGAAAAAAATTCATGCAAAAATAAAAACACGTCCAGGACCTTCATATTTTGATAGGAGGCGGCTTGTATTGTCTTCCCAGAAATGCGTTTGTGTTGCGCCAGATGAGCCTACCTAAGAAGCTCGGTGTAAGCTTGGTCTTTGTAAGCTGGCTTTCCCACACTGGATGTTGCACAGGGAAGCATGTCCATTTGGGAGGGAGTATGATTACGAAAAACAACTCGTTTCATTTGAACTATTCCGAGACCAAGCGTTTGGAAAGTTATCCTCCAGGTTGTGGCACATGACATAATCTCTGACATGCGAGTGTTCTTTCTCCTAGATGAGTGAGACATGCGGTTTCGGTCGGCAGCGTGTCCGATCTACCGATATGGGCAGACCTTAGAAAAGCCAAGTCAGACCACCAGATCCTGCGTTTCCTCCAAGACGGCCGAATTTTTAAAGTGCAGAGCACTTTAGGGGCTCGCCTTGTCGTCGTAGCTCGCTCGCTCGTTGGACCCAAGTAGGGCCACACACATGCGGTTTTCCGTCGTAGCTGCTGTCGTCCCGGCGTCCCACAAAGGCTTCAAAAGCCAGGCGGTTTGTATAGTCATGACTCATAAGCGTTCTAAACTCGTGAACCACTGGCGCTTGTCCTACATCTCCCCATTGTTTAGCGCAAAGAAAGCTGTGGGTACATTTGAGGCAAAATATACGTAATTAACCGGCAGCGCCCGCGTTCATTAATAGTTGAAAACACTCGTTCGGTTGGTTTTTACGATAGTAAGCGAAAAAACATGGCAGTGAAACGCCGGCACGTGCCGGAGAAAAAGCAAGCACAAAAAGAACAGAACTTCCGCTGGCACAGTTTCAGGCAGGGGTCGCGCGAGCACTGCGAAGGTGGCAAATTTGAATTGCATTGGGTAGGAGCAGTGAGCGGATAGCGGCGCTACAGCCCATTATGGTGAATCACTGCTCTGTACTTCCGACAGCTTTCACATTGAGTGGAACGGCTTTATTTTTTCCCTCTTTCCGTCACAAGTCTGTAATAGATATCGCAACATTGTGGCAGCCATAGAGCTCAAAGCACATATCGTCCAGCAGGGCTTGGCAATTTTCTGTAAGAACAAGCAGTCACTGTGCTCTTGCTTAGTGGACAACCCCAACTTCGGGTCTGCAATGGTAGCTGTGTGAACACATCGCGGTATGCGCAGAATTTCCCCCTACACAGCTGTTCACTGTGAATGCACATTTCAACGGTAAAGGGCACAAAAAGCCATCAAGATGAGCGAGGTGTCGCAAGAAGTCTAGCTGTGGTGCCGGCAACAGAGCACACATGCTAAGCCGCTTAACCGAGCTGCCATGGATAACGGTGCTGTAGCCTTACATCCATGGGTTGAAGTTGCCCAGCTTTTCACCCTATCAGAGCGTATCCAGGAACTTACCTGGGCAGTGGCATGTGCACAGATACAAACCAAAACGATTAGGCCTGCACACACTGCAGATCATTCAGGATGCGTTAAAGGGACAATGAAGTAAAAATAAACGTCGCTCTATATCAATAGATCAGCTCACCAGGAACGCGAATACACCATACTTACGTGTAGCCTTTTATAATTGAGGCAGAAAATAGCCGAAACGTGAAGACGGGTGCCGCCGCCACTGGCTATACCACGCACGTGCACGAGACCTCAAAAGGACGATATGCCTTTCGTCAACATAGCATCAATGCTGATCACGGGTCCCACGAAAGAACATCCCAAGCAGCAGAAATTGCCAAGCCCAAGCATGGCAAATCATCAGTGGCCAATGTGTCCGAGCTTGGCAATACCTCGGCCGCCAATATTGGCTGGTGTTTGGGAAAGGTGACAAGCCAACAATTGGCCAAGCCCTGGAAGGCCAATATTGGACAACGCTTGGCAAAGTATCTTGCCATGATAATGCCAATGGGTGGACCCCACGCTATTTTCATGCACATTTTTGGCTTTGTGGCCAGTCCTTATGGCCAATGCTTATTTTATGAGTTGCCTCGCGGCCCGATTTCTGCTTTATACAAGCCATTATACAGGAAATTATTTAACGAGTGCGCATTAAATAAATAATGCGCACTCGTTAAATAATTTCCTGTACAATGGCATGTATAAAACAGAAATGGGACCGCGAGGCACAATAAGCGAACTGCATCAACTTTGCGAAGCAATTATACATACGTGACTTGCCAAAAACAATTCAGCAACACAACACACCGGGTCTCTCTGTGTAGCTTTTTTATTATGCACATCAAATATACGAGAAACCTGGCTTAACAGTGGCAAGAATACGAACACAAACACAACAGTCGAGAAAAAATTTTAAAAAGCGCTGCTCATGAAGCGCGAACCGATTATCATTCGTTTAACTGCTTGAGATGCCTACAAAACAGAAGCATTCAGGTAAATGAAAACAGGACGCTCATTCCCGGTAATTCGCCGACGTGCCAAGATCACAATATGTTGTTGAACAGCACTATTGTAGAATAGCCCAGTTTGGAAAGCTTGTCACTGCTGCATCCGCCACTTGTCCACGGGAAACACCTGTGCGTCGTAGCGCCTGTAATAAGTAAAAAAAATAGTTCACTATAATGGTCAATTCACGCTGATTACTAAATACAGCCCCTATACAAGCCTTACCACATGTCCGTGTGAAAATATTCAGCCTAAAGTTCTAGCTTGTTAACACTCGCTATGAAACATAAAACGTACTGCACTATTCATTTTTCAATACTGCGTTTTACGGGAGCAGTTACTTGGCTCGTTCTTGAGACAACAGTCCAGAATTTCACCGAAAATGGGCTTCACTCGTATTGCAGTCGCGCAAGGTAATATAAAAAGTCCAGTAGACAAAGCAACACGCCAGCGGTTCCGTGAAATTTTGTTGTGCCTTCGCTCACTTCTGCCCCGTCAGACGCGCAAGACGCGAACGGAACCGACGGAGAAGCCCAGCGGTAGTGTAATTACTTTGTCGCTCGACAATACCTTTACGTTGCTCAAGAAAATAATGAAACGAAATCTTCATTAATAGCTAGAGTTTAATTAAGCCAGCTTAATACATCCGCAACTCTTATACTGCACACGAGTCTTGCTTCAACGCTTGCTGAACGTCGTGAACCTGCAGTGGGAGCACCGCTGCTTGTTCGGAAAACACAAAGCCGGAAAAAGGATAGCTAGAACTGGCGTCACACAATTGGAAGCACATGTATGTGACCACTTTTTTCTTCGCAAGAACCAACAACACTAAGCAGCACTCGCGAGCGCCAGTTATAAACGACAGCTGAAGTTTTGGCGGGAACGAGCGCGAGCACTCCCACACCGCGAAAAAATGAAATGGTGACTTACGTTTTCAGCGGCGGCCGTAGCAGGCAAACGATGTTATTACACCAGTCAGGTATACTTCACACAGCCACCGACACCAAAACGCACCTCACAGACACGTACAGGAGTACTACCGCAGTTTCAATGCCACAAAAGAGACGGAGCCGTCGGTGCAACGCGCCCGTCCACGAGCCCCGCCGCGGGTTCAAAGAACGCGCAAAGGCACAACGCTGAAGTAGTTCGACGTTCACCGTTGCGTTAGGACACACAAATGACCAATTCCTACTGAACGTTTAACACTCACTCTCACGCTGTTTTGAATAAGCTGCACTTTAGTTTAAGTACGCTTTGTATCGTGGCACGGTGCTGTGGCTCTTTAGGTAACTACTTTTTGCTGCGTTTTGGCGGTTTTGGCCTGTTCACCGCGCTCTAACCGTCGTAAAGGCGCAACCACATGCGACGTTTTGGTCGCGTTTGGAGACCGTCCGCGGCGACGCGCGTTCAGCGCGCGCCACCAAATACACAGCAGCGCGCTCGGAGCGCCGGTGTCTGCGCATCCCAGATTTTCGGTCCGTTTTCGGCGTCTGCGCCGGATGTTGCTATCCTCAATTTCCGGTCCCCCTCCGCACGCAACATGGCGGCTCTTTATTTGGCGGCTCTTTAGCACTTTATTTAATAGAACATCAATTTAACTTGTTTTGTTTGTTGAAGTTTTGATTATCCTTCAGTTTATTAGGCATGACTTAAACAGAACGATGCTGCCTTTACCAAAGTAAGTCTGGCAACTTGGATCGGAGAAGCGCTCTTCGCGCGTCTCTTGTGGTTGCTCGCCCTCTCCAACGCCCGTTCCGCGTCGGCGCCAGGCGCCGCAGACGGCCGCAAGACGCGACCAAAACGTTGCATGTGGTTTCGCCTTAATCCGTCATGTTGGGGAACCGCCGCACCGCCGCGGGCAACGACCGCAGTGCTGCCCTCGAGTGGTGCTGCTTGCGCGCCGGGTGCGCATGTACACACGCAAAATAACGCACACGAGTGCTCTACAGTGAGACTTCATGCAACAATATGCAACAACAGGCAAGGCTGTCGGCATTTACACCTGCCAATACTTTTTATTTAAATGTGCTACTTGACACAAGCTTGAAAATGATTTGGAACTACTTTTTTTGTTGTGCGCTGCGCGTGAAAACAAATTCAAAAACACGCAAACTTCAGTAATATTTTGAGTGAACTTGAGTGGTCATTCAACTAACAAGAACATGCCAAGACGTGCGCAAAGGCACTCATAAATACCTGCGTCACATATAGGCTACTACTCTTCATAAAATTTTATGATCAAAAATTACGTCTGAATGAGCGCGCTGTCCAGTGTGATTTTTTGCGCACCGGCCAATGCGTGTCCTCAAGGCCGTTCGTATAGCGCTCGTTGTCCACGAATGGCTTTTGCGTACAGGCCGGCGTCTGGCCAAGCTATCGGAAGCCAAAGGGAAGCCAATGGGCGTCCAATGATTGGCTATCGGCCAATGCTGCTTGGGATTTTGCTTAGTAGTTGGGAGCTGTAAAGGACATGGGAGTTTGGGAAGGCTCGTCTGATTTGACCGAAACTGACCAAACCACTTGGTAGGTGGTAGCGTTGTATTCGGTGGCTTCTGTACCATTATAAATAACAGTTGCTCCGCTCGCATCTGGTTTATCGTGACTCAAACAGCGACTCAAGTCGCTGTTCGTGGATCATCATGTTTAAATTAGCAATTTCTCAGTAATTAACGGATCTTTCGGCGCCGAATGAACACTAATATAACTATGAGAATGTCAGACTTTTGTCTGAAACCAACTTGAGCACCACAAATGTGAGAAGTGTATTGCTCAAGATGTTTTCCTATTGCGTCCACGGGAACGATGTGAATGTAAGAAAATCACCAAGAAATCCACACCCAGTATGTCTTAAACGAAAGCGTGGCTTCCTGTGTACTGTCGCTACATTTTTGGATTACTGATGCATCCAATTGCTCACAAATATGATACAAACAGGAGGCTAGGGGCAGTCATAGTTATGTCACGAATTTGTTTGCTTGCACATTTTTCTCATTATACAGTCATTGGTGGATGGTGAGTTGAGCTCAGCAGGTTTAACAATGCAGATTGGGCTGTTGTAAAGCAACAGGCTCAAAATAAGGTGCAATCACATTTGAACTGCACTCACACGAATTTGATTCAGTTTTTCAGCGATTAGCAAGATCTCTGTTGTTTCGCATTCACTGTGTGAACAATCAAAGGTGCCCTGAAGAGTGAATTTTCCAAACCCAGTGATTCCAAGCAGCTTTGATCAAAATGCAGCACTGTGCAACTTGGCTTGCAGAAAGTATGGACTCTCATTTAATGAAGTATGTGAACACCGTGGAATGTACTACTACTACTTTTGGGCTATAAAAATGCATAGTGCCTGTCTCCAACCTGGCTTCAGTGCATAGAACTGCTAGGGCGCCCACACAAAATGCTGTCCGCAGACCCTAGCTCCTCGAGACACGAATATATATGAAAGATGAATACCGGATTGCATCCTGGGATGGTATGGTCATGCTTTGTCCGTTTCGTGTTCGTTTCAACCAAAAAGTTAGCTTTGAGCTGGCCTTGATTGGCTAAAAGCGAACAACTGGATGTGACGCAATGCAACCATGGCAAAGCTACTGCGTTGAATTGTGGCTTCTCTGAACAGACGATTTTGGCAGTTCTAATACGAACGTAGAAATTATTTCGTAGAAAGAACGTAGACAAACGGACGTAGACACATTAGCAGAAATCAAGAAATGAGTGTGGGCAGGACATGTAATGCCAAGGCAAGACAACCGCTGGTCATTAAGGGTAACAGAGTGGATCCCTAGAGAAGGCAAGCATGGCAGGGGGCGGCAGAAAGTAAGGTGGGCAGATGAGATCAAGAAGCTTGCGGGGATAAATTGGTCGCACTTAGCACAGGACCGGGATAATTGCAGATATACGGGAGAGGCCTTTGCCCTGCAGTGGGCGTAGACAGGCTGATGATGATGATTAATATGAACGAACCAGGCATCGCCTCATTGCTTCACCGGTGGAACAGGTCGACTGGGGAGTTCCAGGCCGAGTGGATCGATGACGAACGAGCTCCGCATTCCCAGCCATTGCTAAAGCCGTCACCCGGCCGCCTTTCACAGCTCCAGGATTTTACACCAGAGGTTTAAATGACTCATTTTGGCAGGCTATTCAAAGTGCCTGTAATGATGCCAGCGCCGATGCACCTCGTCAGGGCGATGACCCTCCTCCGTTCTTGTGGCTTGGTTGCGTCCCCCCCATCCGGTGGCAGAATGTCGGGGCGGCCTCCGCCGACGCCAGCGAGTCGCAACCCTTTGTATGGGCCTCTCCGGCGGCTTTTTACACGGCGTCAGGGAAGGCTTTCCTGTCCTCCTGACCTTCTGGGACGGTCACGCGGGGAGCGGAGGACAAAACCCCAATTGGAATGTGCGCTGCTGTGAGGCGGTGGCTTTGCGTGCGCCCTGCTCGCGCATACTTCAACAAGTTCATCCGGAGCAGCCGCCGAGAGCGCACGCTGGCACACTTGCTCCCGTGGTAGCCTCTGGGCGCCAGAGCTCCACGCACGTTACAGCCAACCGCGCGGCGGTTCGGCACACTCTCGGCCTACAGGCTGTTCTCCATTGGCGGTGAGCGCGAACACGGGCGGCGCTGCGGAGCACGCCTCCGTGACGTAAGCTTAGGGATTCTCGCATTTGTCGTCTGCTTCACTCAAGCTCGCTCTCCCTGCTGTTTCTTTGCGCTCGGTCAACTTCCAATGCTTGTCCGCACCAGAATTGGCGTGTGGGTAACATTTTATCATAATAATAGGCTTAAAGTGTGAGTTAAAGTATAGTTGTAGATACCGCTACGGAAGAAACATTGCCGGCGTCGCCCCCTTCCTTGCGAAGCCGGTCCTGTGCGGAGCGCGATGAGTCGGAGCTAGGCGTCAGCTTCTGTATTAAGCAATTGTTCGAAAAGGGAACAGATAATAACCGACAACAGCGAAAATGAAAGACCAAAACAAATTCTAGGCCTTCAGGGCTATCGGCTTTGGCAAATGCATTATGATTCCCGGTAATCATATGTATGGTAAAACAGTTTTTGCGACCTTGCCGTACGCTCGAAAGTATCACATCACATTGTATCACATCACTTTACTTTGTCATGGCATGAAAGTTTGCCGACGTGCACTATAGGCTGCAAAAACTATAGGTTGAGTTCCAAATAACTTACGGTGTGTATGGGCGCGCGCTGGTTTTGTACGAGGCTTCTAGGTTAATGGAGCAAAACGAGTCACGCCTACGTTAAAGATACAATAACAGTCTGTTTGTTCAGACATGGAGGGATATTTCGGTACATTTTCCACAGCCATATCCTCCCGATATTCGGATATGCATTATAGGAAAACTGCACTCAATACGAGGAGGAGGAACGGGAGGAGGAGAAAACTTTATTTAACAATGAAATCGAGGTGGTTAGTGGGCCGGGTCCTCAGTCCAGGACAAGAGAGTAAAAGCAATTTTCGTTAATTCTTCGAACGCCATCCCGAGTAGAATAGGATTTGGTCTTTGCGCCTGGAATGGTTGGAAAACAGTAAATACCTGCCTAGAATTATTCATCGGTTTCGATTCTTGTGTTATTTGCAGGTATACTATTTATTGCGTTATTTAGCGAGTATATAATGCCTTCAACACCGTAATCATGTCATCATTATTAGGGTTGAGAGTCAGTTCGTTATGATAACAATGGTTACGATAAAAATTCGGGGCACAAAAGCCACCTTCGAGTAATGCGGACAACGTTGTTTGGGGTGCGATCACGGTATCGCAGCACAAACCTCGTCATTGTATTTCCATGTGAATAAACAAAGCACGCTGCGGATATGCACATTCTTGCACGCAGCCGTAGTGAAAGCCAATTTGTGAAAAAGGGAATGTATGCCATACAACGTAAACAAAATAGCCACAGTATCTTTGTGAGACTCCCAAACATCCCCAAACCTCCTAATAAGACGTTTGGGATGGTGCAGGAAAGCTAATGCGTCGGACACAAAAAAAGAACAAGATACATTCATCCGATACAAGGCAACAACAACGAAAGAAATAGAAGACAGCCGTTTTATTTCCTGCTGTACGTGCGATGCGCATGTAGGGGCCCACGCTGCTTGGTACGCAGCATTAGACTTTTGGGTCTTCATAAGAGCAGCTCAAAACTTCTGCATGGAAGCCTTCGCACTTTGAATACTTATCGAGGAGCTCTTTGAGCGGTGATCCTCGCGAATAAGCTAGAAAGGACGAGTTACACGCGATCTTCTGACCGATGCTCTAAAGAAAGTTCTCTATCTCCTCGTGTGTTGCAAACTTGTGGGGGATACAGCTTCAAATTATTCAGATGCGTCAGAAGCTGGCAAAATAACTGAAGCACTAGAAATGCGCTTTTTAATGCACTACCGCAACAAAGCGGGCGATTTCTAGCACAGACACTGCTGCCCCTCACAAGCGGAGTGTAGCAGACGACAGCGGCGCGAGTCCCTAAGCTGACGTCAGAGCCAGGGGGCGCCACTCAAACATCTCACCGCCAATAGGGATTGCACTGCGATAGCCCTCGTACGCGGCGGAGTATTTCATGTTAACCCAGTTATCCGCATCTTTTGTTGTTGGTATGCCCTGTAAATACTCGTAAATAGACTTTCCTGAATCACCTACGCCGCGCGTCTTGTCATCTGGGACTTCACTCCATCCACGACGACCTCAGCAATCTTCATCGACGAAGCAACCATTACTGTGCCAATCATCTGTTATGAAATGTGCACCAACATTACTTTCAGAGGGCGAGTTAGAAACCCCCAGTGTGAAAGTGCTTAAATGTTTTAGGGGGGTCTTGCACGTCGAAGCTGTACCTAAGCCACACAGCATACTGTGTTTGAATAAGACCACCTGGGAGTCTAACAGAAGTCATAATCTCAGCACACAGGCGTTTTTGTTTTTCACCTCCACTAAAAAGACAAAGGCTGCCATAGCTGGTCGTTGTGTTTCGCAACATATCTCCTTCGTCTTTGTTATGTTCATAGCGGGACTCGGCGAAGTGACACGACTGCTAGCTACATGCATGTACACCCTTCGTGAAAATTTTCTAGGCGAATCCTAAGCCCTCGCGACCACGAAGAGTTCAAAGAATAAGCTTTGCCTTTAAATGTTACAAAAACATTTCACGAGAGCAGGAAAGGTGTTTTCTCTAGCCTTCCGGCATAAAAAGTTTCAGCCTCGCTCAGGACGTAGGCTTGGAGATTGAATTTCTTGTGGCCTGAGCGCTTCCAGCGTGGCCTTGACTGTACACCTTTTTTAAAACGAAAGTGTTATATTCCAAGATACACGAAGATTTCACTGACGTCATATCCATAACGGAAGTGACGCCAGTACAACAAAACAAGCGGCCCGTAAAGGGTGCACCCCTGCACAGAGGGTCTTCTTGCAGGGAAGCAACCTTTAGTACTAAAGAGTACGTTATACTTCAGGAGGGTTGTTCGTTTTCGGGTTTCATATTTTAACACGAAATTGTTTTATGCCGCGATCCCCCAAGATTTCACTGGCGTCATATCCATCACAGAAATGACACCAGTGCACCTTTACCAAAGCGACCCGTCGCTTGCCAAGCACACCCACAAGACAGCCGCCGACCCGCAAATCATGCTCAGCTGCAGATTTCACTGCACATTTCACTTTCGCGTTTTTTTTCTGATTCCCATGACAGAAGAATCAACCACTTTTTTTCCCCTGTCACTGAATGAACTGGCCAATGTCGCGCTCATTTTTCTTGGACCAGGAACATGTCTTGACAAGATCTTGGAGTGCAAGTAATCGCCGCACGGTGTTTAATTTTCCAGGAAGACGACTTGCATCGCCACACACAAGGCAACATTGTCACCAACCTTATAGTATAGCTCAACACAAATTTGGCAGTGCAGACAAAGCAGATTTAAAACCCCTCAAAAGAGAGACAAGAAAACAGTCCAGTGACACAGATACGAGAATGTTGCGTGCTTGCCTTTCTTTTTTAATGTGCGCACAGACTCGTGTGCCTTGCATCATCCGCTTCGTTTTCTCTGTACATGGCACCCACCCCCCGAAACGTCCCCAGCTTACCGTCAATGTTTGTAGCCAAAACCTACCTCACCCCTGCTCCCACCAGGGAAGAAAAAACCCCACTCGCCGCCAATAATTGAGGCATTCAAATGGGCAAAAATATTTAAGCAACAAAAAATACACAAAGAACAAAACACTTTCGACATTTTACGGCCACTTTTTTTACACACAAAGTACCCGAGCGAAGCACCCTTTTTGTTTCATGAAACACGATGGCAGCAGTGACGTGAAGCCAAGGAACCCAAAGAGGACCCCAAGCATGGAAAAGGGAGAGGACTACAGCGGGACCAAGCATGTATAAGCTGGGACCCGCGAAATGCTGGTAGAGAGCAGTAGAACCCGAACAAATTTATGGCGCCCACCTTATATGACGCCCACACTATTTAAAAGGACAAACAAACAAAAATAGGCGACTGCTCCACGAACAATCCTCCCACACTATTTAAAAGGACACACAAACAAAAAAACTGCTCCACGAACAATCCTCCCCTCGACGACGCTTGTGCTGCTCTCAGCGTTTACACACTTTCGCAGAAAACGCGTGCGGCGACGGGATTCTTCCCTGGGGTGGAGCAGTGTGTGCTGCGTGTGTGATGCCTTCCGAATGGCAGCTATGGTGATAACAATCGAACAGTAGTCCAGCCGGTAAAACGCTGCGGTGATGGGTGCTTTTGTTTCCTATTGGAGCGCGGGCGTGGCAACCAGATGCACGTGATGGGTGGTTGCTCGGCCTAATGGCACACGCGAGGCTACTATGCAGAGTCCGAATCGTCGAGGAGTCCGTCCTCGCTGTTTTCCTCCTCTGCAGAGTCCGCCTCTTCTTCGTCCTCCTCCCCGTCGGCCGCATTTCTCTTCGCCTCGTCACTCTGGCTTCCTTCGTCTTCGGACAGCTCCCACATGTTGTTCTGAAATGGACGACAAGCCAGTGTTACCAACCCTGCTAGCGCACATGAAAACCAAAGAAACATGTACTTCTTCAATTCGATGATGGTGGACGGGCATCAGAGAGAGAAAACCTCTAGGGGGTACAATGGTTTTAGAATATTCTTTTTTGCTTTCCAACCAATTTTGACGAAACTTCATGAGCTTGTTCAGTTTTCTTTTAGCTGATTTCAAATATGCAATAAGTTTTGATGTTAGGTAATTAGTTTCCGAGTTAATCAAAATTCTTCCTTTATTTTTCTTGAGAATAGGGAAAAAATTATTCAACAAAAAATTAAGAAATATACATGAATAGATACCAGAATTTGCGGAGAATGAAATGTGCGAAGCAGCTTTTTTTTTTGCAACCACATACAATTTTACATTGATTCTAACTTCTACGTCTGAAGTGCTCCAGCTAACCAATTAAAAATAACGCTAATTACGCAACTACTGAAACACGAAATGCAAAATCTGCTTCCCTTATTGGATGGGTTAAACATTCAGCTTCACAGTGCAAAAGAAGCGGGGAATCGGGCACCGTTTAATAAGAGAACAGCAGTGGCCACCTGGCTTTCTCTCATGATGCAAGCATACGTCAGCATCACCCCGAGCTGAGGGATGTCACCAAGTTATGTCAGAGGTTAGTGCCGTTGAGTTTAGCGTTGCTGAGTGCAAGGTATTGTGAATTATGCAAGACACTGCACCAGCCACATTTTATTTAACCTTTTCATCGCCACCTTTTTCCTTCTGTGCCATTTCCTTCTCTCCGTTACTACACCTGAGAGCTTGGCCAACTGCCTCTATGAGGAGGCATATGTTTACGCCAGGGATGTGCAAATATCGAATAGCGCCTCCCCGAATAATTGGATTTGTACATCGAACATCTACTATTCGACTTTTAGAATAGGCAAGTGGCATTTCCGAATGCTCCCAGCTTTGCGAAAGCGAGACGTCGGCGCACGCTAACGCACTGCTGCTACACAGTCTGCTCGGCAAGTTTCATCCAAATCGTGCTTTTGACAAGCGCACCTTGCAGAGGCCGCAAATTTTACCTCGCTGCGTGGAGTAATCTGTGATTGCGTCGATCAGATCTTTCTTTTGTGCCGTCACCGTAGACTGTGGCTGCCATTTCGAATTCTGCAACGGCATGTTATTGTTCATGTCTGCTAAGTGCTCGCTTCTGAGTTACAAGGCGCTCATAGTTGTTTTGTTGCCTATGATTGCAGTACAGCAACTTCACTGAAAGCCGTCTTTTTTTTTCCCCCCCAAATGCGTATTGTGCCCTCTCCAGACTCCTGGAGTGTCGCCGATGCGAGTTGAAAAGTTCGTTTTCCGGTTGAAAAAGAACGTCATATCTCCCAAAAAGTAGCTTCTGCCTTTGCACAAAAACCTACGAAGAATCAAGGCCTGTAAAAAAAAAATTGATATTCGATTTGATATTCAGCTGTCTTTCCAAATTCGATTCAATATCCGATTCAAAAGTTACTATTCGGTATTTGCACACCTTTAGTTTACGCTTATGGTAACCCTAATGTTGACCCTAATGACAAAGCAAGCAATGCGACACTCATTGTATCTGAAGCAGCTGCTGACGTCACTCCTCAAAGCACGACGTTAGGCCTAATGTTGGGGCACCGCATATCCGCATTTGCAGGCCAGTGCAAACCTGTGTTTGCAGCGAACGGGAATGGGGTTTCACGACGTAGCCCACGAATTTAATTACGGTGCTATGCCTCGCGAAACCGCGCCTCACGGGTTCTCAATGACGACCGCGATCATCAGTGGAGACCCCCAACCGTGGTTGCGAGAACTGCTTTGCACTTGTCAATGAATTTAGTGCCCCGCTGTGCATGTTGCGATGAAAGCAAGCGGCTAATCAAGTTTCCATTGCAGCGCTTGTCGGCTTCTGGCGGTCACCTTGAGCAACTATTCAAGTTATTCCGAGCAAATCACGGTTTGCTTCGTGGGCAAAGACAACTGTTCGCACAAGCCTCGGTTGTACAAGGCAAGGCAATGAACAGAAAAAAGCACCCGCAACATGCATGACAATGAGCCTCACCTCTTCTTCCTCTTCCTCTTCTGAACTGTCTTGATCCATGTCCTCATCCTCCGATGATTCTGAAAGAGGGGAAGGGAACGGTTACGAAAGCTGGGCACAGTCTAGCCATTCAAAAGGTTATCCACGCTGCAATGTTTGGTTGTTTTTTCCAAGCTAGAAAATATTCAGACACAACAGTGCTAGCAAAGTCTGCAAGTCCTTTGGAGAGCATAGTAAGCCGTAAAAACAGGTGGATGTCCAATTACTTCAAATGAACAAACACTTCCTTCGCTATTTGGCACTGACTTTGAATTGAACATAGCCATTCGACAATACCAAGCCATTTGAGATTCTTGAATAATCTGGCTTAATTTAAGACATTTACAAATCCAATTTAAAGATGCTTTGCAAACAATAAGTCTGAGGGACACGGCTGCAAAAATTTAATTTTCACTCCACCTCGCTTTTACATTCACACGTGATTTGGCAAAGCTCAAGAGCGCTATGTTATCATCACCTGTAGCAGATACCTGGCCACCAGCGGCCAGGAAATTGATTTCAGCACTTCGAACCATGTTTGGCGAACATTAGCATGGGATCATTTGACACCTACCTTTTTTATTTCGCATAAACTTACAG
This sequence comes from Haemaphysalis longicornis, assembly GCF_048455015.1. NCBI lineage: Eukaryota > Metazoa > Arthropoda > Arachnida > Ixodida > Ixodidae > Haemaphysalis > Haemaphysalis longicornis. Next base: position 124,873,451 of record NW_027526445.1, on the reverse strand, counting down.
ACCTGCTACTCAGCAGATATTAAAATTCATTAAATTTCTATGGCCATGTACGGAGGTGGAAGTGGGGGGGGGGGGGGGGGGGAAGGGGGGACCGTAACGTGCACTTCAATGCATCGAAGTTTTTGATACAGGGGTTCATTTTTGCTAAAGTTGCACAACCTCGCTGTTGCTCAGTCCATTTTCTATTTTACGGAGAAAAATACAGGCCATTTGCTAGTACAGTAAAACCCCGTTACACACTGTTAACAAGAGGCACTCGGTTATAAGAGATGCTCGAAGGAAAATGGTTTGGTTGGTTTTCGAATGCTCGCCATGTTAGCAACATCGCACACAAGAGACCTTGGTTACAAGAGGCATGTTTCCCGGGCCCCTTGAGTGTATATTGTGACGAGGTTTTACCGTAGCACGCTTCTCCGCGTACCGTATTTTCGCGCGTATAACCCGCACCAAAAATGCGAAAATGTCAGAGGTGAACTAGAGGTGCGGATTATATGCAAGGTATTTCATTTGGTGCAGCTTCACCTCAATGCGCATTGGGCCGTGATGCACCTACAGCAGTGATAGTGACTAAGCCACTGTTATCCCATTGACAGTGCTTATTTTGCACCCACAGCTCAACAATATACCAACCTGAAAAAATGTATGCGGCAACAAGTCATCTAGTTACGTAGTCAGCTTGGTAAGTTCTTTTGCATAAACAAATGTTGCTTGTGTTAGTGGCTTTGGTCCATCCTTCTATGTACAAAATATGCGGGCAATACGCGGGGATGCATATTTTTTATCCGTCGACGGAAAGTGGGGTGCGGGTTATAGGCAAAGGCGGGTTATACGCGCGAAAATACGGTAAGCTTGCTCAAGGTGTGTCCTGATCTGGTGCGCACCGTCACGAAAAGATTCACACGGCACGCCGATGAGCAAAACTTCATTCCAAGTCTTCTCGGAAGAGCTGAATGTCGTCCGGTATTTACTACGACTACTGCGCAAAATTGACAAGGTCACTAGCAAATCCGCTAGTACGTCTCCGCGTTTTTCAGTGTATGTGCCACCTTGGTTCATCGATGCTACACAGCGCTCAGGGGGTTCATACCTGTACTAGTGTAGACAGCTTATAACGTATGTCGCGGGAGCCGCAAAAATCCGCACTATAACCAAAACATGCACGAATCCAACCACATCGCAACCTGACTCTCAAATCGTCCTTTATTTGTCATCCCTCAAACGCACGGCACTTAAAAAGCAAAGGCCTGGTCTTTATATTGTATTTTTTTTATTTTCATCAGCCGCTGCTGCAGGGTCACTGCAAGCGCTGTGTTACAGACAGCGAGTACGGCTTTAACTTCCATTTTGTTTGTGTTTTGGGGGATCGTGGCTGCGTTTTTAGCGTCTATGAACAGATTCCGCAGAACGTGACAAGAACGCCTGCGGGATTTTTTTTTTTACCCCACCTTGCGTTCTCGATGCCGAAGGCGGCTGCTTATCAGCGCAGCGTACTGATGGGGGGAATCTTCGGCTTTGCGCGGCTCGCTTGTTTGGAAAGAGAAAGAGTGGTGGCTTATCTGCACAACAATCTAAAGCGTGAACCGCATGGAGCGATTGCAGTGCACGCATGGAACATGCAGTACACGCCGCAGGCGCAGCAATGCCGGCCCACAGAACAGGGAGGGCCGACCCAGTTACAACAGGCGTGGTATGCGGCGCAGTAAGATGCAGCAACATGGCGTCGGCCCTGGCCGCGAAGTGGTGCAGGCAGCTCCAGCGACAGCTTCTAACTGCTCACTGAAATGCCGCACGAAGCGCAAGCGAGGGTGCTCACGCAAGAAAAGAGCTGATAATATGGGCGAAAAGAGGAATATAAACTGCCATTCACGTTGCTTGTGAAAGCGCCCATCAAAAAACACCGCGGTGGTAGGCCTAAACATCTCTGACGTGGCCAGCCGGCTGGTCGGAGTGTTTCGGACATGGAGGATGGTTTCGGATCTCCCGCCATTAGGTGCACGTCTCCCCATTGGTGCAAGTCGTCAGGCTCCTCCCACTGCCACGCGAAAGAGCCACCGCGGGCGCAAAATCGTCAACACAAGCTTAAAAAAAAAAAAAAAAAAAGAAGCGTAACGTTGTTGTGCACGAACCATGTGCGATAACGGGCCATGCGGTTCATGCTTAATAGAATCAAGTTGATAAGCTGCGCGCGGACGGGGGTCGCTATCTTCCGAGGTGCGTCGAGCAAGGTCAGTTGTGGTTATCATGTAGGCGTGAACTAAAGGGTGCCTATTCTTTTCTTGTGTGCCGAAGTCAGAGGAGAGCAAGGGGTGCGCGCTGCGTCGATGGCGTATTTCATCCTTTCTTTTTTTCTTTTGCTACACTAAAACGATGCCCCAGCTGCGCCAGTCGATCAGCAGTCCCTCCAGAAAACCGCAATATAAACGGTATTGTGCTTCGGCCAACCGCATTCTAAGCGGTATGCTTATGCATTGAGTTCTATGGGAGGTGAACCGGTGGTCACAAAAACCCGCATTATATCCGGTCTCGCACTATAAGCAGTTACGTTATAAATGGTCTACAGTGTATTTCAACAAGGCCTCAAACTCCTTATTCCAATGCCAGGAACCACTGCTTTTGCAAAGCCACTGCAGGAAGCGACACCAATGCGACAGCGTGGCATCAGACATTGTTGCATTACGGGGGCACATGGGTCTTCGATCAAAAACTTTATTTTTACAGCTATGATGACGAAAATGGGAGGACATATAGTAGTTTTTCATTCTGATTGTACATGTAAATGTTTTTGTGTAAAGCGACTACATTAAAATTTATTCGGATTTTTGCATTTGATTGTTTGACAGCCATTATAAAAAAAAGAACTGCTGGAGGGATGCAGCTGAACAAGGCACCAGTGAACTGTGCACACATCAAGTAGTGCAATAAGACTAACAGTATCATTCTGTCTGGTCTGCAGCAGAAGTTACGACCACTTGAAGTTCGGGCCTGGAAGGTGGGAACCAGAAAAACTGGTTTTGCCTTCCAGGACCAAACTTCAAATTCTCGGAACTTCTGCTGCAGACCAGACAGAATGATACTGTTAGTCTTACTGTTAATATACTGCTAGTTAGTAAAAATAAATATTTTTGGTTTATGACCAGCGTGCCCCCTTAATCACGCGGGGAAAAAAATAAATAAAATAAACCAAACCAAAGGTCTGACGCAACAGAATAAAAGAGGGCAAGCGGAATGCTCGTTTATTGGGTGACCAGCATGGCGGTCACCGATGGGGATGGGAGTGTTTGTTAAGGACACTACAATGGCGCTGTGGATGGCGCCCTTGGCCTTCCCACGGCGGCGCGAGTTACCACCAAGAATAGGAAGCCTCTCTTCTTCTTTAGCGTTTTTGGGTATCAAATGCCGAGAATTTTCTTAATTTTTAACAATTCGGGCAACATGCGTCAAGTCACAAAGCAAGTGAAAATTCCCGGACTTTATAAAAAGTTTACGACAGCTGTGTTCTGGTGCTCGCACAAGAGGGATTAACGCACAAAATTTCTTTTACACAACCACGTTAGCTTTGCTTCCAACCGGGGGGGACCTAACTTGCAAGGACTCAAGCCGGCTAGTGGTCACACAACGTCCATCTTACCTATTTGCACAACGCAGAGGGGCTCCATAGACACCTTTGTGTCCTCGTGCCTTGCAGCCACCTAAAGAAGAGAGGGGAAAAAAAAAAAAAAAAAAAAGAGTCAATTCTCTCACTTTTACACTACACACGCCTTCTCTCTCTCTCTCTCACACACATATCTGATGGAGTGCGGCTTGCCCACGGGTACAATTTCTGGCTACTGCGCCACTACCTACAACTATCCTTTATTTGCGTCTGGCCACGCTTGCTAGCAGATTTCATCACTCAGCACGTGGGCACGCACGCATTTGTCTCGTGTCGACGAGCTGGGCTTGACCACGGGCGAATGCATTCATCGCTGACGCCGACATTATAGGCCTGCACATTTTCCGCACTGTTCGGGGCATGCAAAAAAATAACCAGGCTTCATACTGGTGAACAGGAAACGCAACTGTTGCTTCACATTTCTTTTCTTTCCAAAATTCGTTGGGACAGCTGAAGTGCAACCACAAGCACCATGCTTTCTGGTGTTTACGCCGCACAAAATTTAAAACTGCAACACACGCAAGGGTGCGGCTTTCGCTACAAAAGTTTGGCGAAAAGTACGGCTGCTACGTGACGGTGCAACCCATACAGTGTCGCAGCTTACGCGCCAGAAAATACGGTAGGCATTCACAAAGTTAAGGGAAGCACAGTTCATGCTACGCCCGACAACGTGCATTGAGCCCAGCTGCGAATTCAGATACATTAGAGGTAGAAAGAGCAAAACACGATGGCCAATAAAACGCGAGCTGGACTAACAGTTGATAAAAAAACGCTTCTAGTACACACAATGTCACTTGAGGACACGACACAGCGGGCGGACAGAAAATTGCTGTTCTAAGCGGCTCACGCAAACCGCCCAGCAAAACACCCACCGAAATGAGGGTGCAAGGGAGATGGGAGAGATCATGAGCATTTCCTTCTTGCTGCGAGCTCACCTGCGACATGATAAGGTCTACCCGGCCTCTTAGCCTGCAGACCTTGTCGAAGACCTCCGTCCGGGCCTCCAGGAGCTCCAGTAGGGGCGTGAGCAGCGCATTCGCCTCCTGGCACTGAAGGAGAAAGTAGAATAGAAACAATCGAAACAAATCAAGAATGAAGGCCAAGGCACCGCAGTACAGGGAGTCAGTCGCGTATAGTATTCTCGAACCACTGATAATTTTTAAGGGGGCAGATGGGTCTTTAGGGCCAAAAACCATCAAAATGATCTTTTTTTGAAAAATGGCATTTTCGGCATCCACGGCCATATTTCAATGAGTCTGCAAATTTTCTCATCAAAAGTCACGAAATTTTTTTGTAAATAGCATTTTAAAGTGCACTCTACAGCTCAGTTTGCACAGAATTCAATGGTAAAACGGCATGTCCCTTGCAATGCGAAGCTAGCAGTTTGCTGACGGATATCTCAGCACCTAGAGCAGGTACGACTGTAATTTCTTTTGCTTCCGATACCTAAATGTGTGGACAGTACGATGTTGGAAACACATTTTTCAAGTGGATGCTTTGGAAAATTATTATGGTGTTCAAGTGACACCATCCGTGAGCCATTTCTGGCAGAGTGTTGGTGGAGTGAAGTTCAGTGTGTTGTAACATGACCAAACACGATTAAATCAAAAAACTTCTTCCAATGTTGCATTCTTTAGTCATTTCTCTGCCTAGCCACTTGGTAATCGCCCTTCTGTATGGAGTGGTTATTTTGTAATTGTGACCCAGAATTACGGCAATTAATAATTAATTAGCTCAACAAATAACGAGCAAAAAATCCCATTGCAGATTTGAAATCAGCACAAAAAACTCCATAATGCCGGCAGTTTCATTAAAATTGGTTTGTGAATAAAACAAACAGCTCTAAGACCAGTCTAAACAAAAGCCACAAAGCGTCATAAGCGCGCATGCCTTCATGTATGCCAACTGCACGAGAGCAGACTCCCTCCCTGCTTATGTGTGCACTAGCAGAATGAACAAACTGGCACACTCTGGAACAAAGCAAAGTTACTCGCTGTCTTCACATTCCCCTGTGATCTTCTTCAAATGCCCGGAGCCCCTTGCAAGTGAGCAACCCAGGGCAGCTAACTCTTTTATTACGAGAGATTGCCCCACAACATGAAAGGAAGTTTTAAAGGCACAACCTGCACCTGTCTCACGCAAAAATCCAAGAAGAGACTGCTGCCCAAGGCTCTTCTTGTGAAAATCCTGCCACTAGAGAGACACACTTGCACCTTTTCGAAGCAGGTCACCCTAGTTTAGTTCTTGCAAAAATGCTCAAAAGTTCGTGCTTTTACGAAGTAAAAGAGTACCAGTGCCCTTCCTTAAAGGCCCCCCTCGACAGCGACTGATTGCTGCAACAACGATCACTCACTGTCATGAGGTAGGACGTATGTGTCGCAATCAGGGCCTTGGTCCACTTCATGTAAGGGAACACCCTGCAAAAGGGCAGAGAAGCACCGCTTAGGTTGTACACACCACTCAACGATGCAATCGCACACACAGAGAGAAACAGTGTCACTAAATGCAACAGGTTATGTCTTTCCTTGCAGTGTCTTTGCAAAATTGTACTGTCATTAGAAGGCATCAATCAATCAATCAATCAATCAATCAATCAATAAATCAATCAATCAAACAAATATCTTTGTTCAATACCAGGCCTAAAAGCTGCTTTACGCAGCTTGATGGGGCCCCAGATACCATTACAAGGCACGTAGGTGGTGATAGACAATGATACATCGTGGAATACAGCAATCACAGTAGAATCTCGATGATGTGAATCTCGTGGAACTGCGAAAAATACAGTTGAACCTCGATATAACGAACCTCGATTTAACGAAATTCGCGATATAACGAATTTTTTCAAGTTTTCTAACAAAATTTTGCTAAATGCATGTATTTTTGTCTCGATTTTACGAAATAATTTTGTGCGGCGCTTTCGATTTAACGAAGTCACGGCAAGAAAGGAAGAACGAAATTCCGGTCGAGGCACGTTTTATTTTGCCTCTCAGGCCCTACATTGAAAAAATTCAGTACTCAAATTGACTCTTGTAGGCTAAAATAAAAGAAAAGCGGTGAAATCTACGGTTCACAACAATTAAAAGCGAAGAACGAAGCTGCACAAACCGCTAGCGGTCATAGACGGTTTAATAGTGCAGCCACTATTTTGACGTCTCCATCGTTGCCTACGCCAGCGCCCCCTATGCTTAGGCTACCGAAGCCTACTTCAAGCTTTTTTTTTCTACGCGTCATTGCTCACGGTGCTGCTGCGCTAGGTTATGCTCGCTGATAACCAAATTAATATTTCGTTCGTGCATCGTTAGGTGAGTCTTGTAAGCAGCATGAGCACTCCAAGAGAAAGAAAAGTGTTCCGAACAAGAGCCTGAGGAAGCTCGGTGAAACTGACAGCCACCGAAGTGTGATGGATGCCATCGATGTTCTGCGGAGGCACGCAGGTGCACACGAATGTTTAAGACCTTGTTAGCGCTGTCAGCATACGAGCGTCACGTAAAGCCCGCCCTGGTCAAGAAACGCCAAGCACTGCTTACGGACTTCTTCACTACGGCTTGAACATCGAGTGCTGGTGGCAATAAATTGCTCTCTTTGAACGTGGTCATCTTCGTTTCACCAGCGTTCATTAGACAGCTGCGGTGCGGAGAAATCAGTTTCGTAAGGGCTCAGTGGGCATAAAAGTAATTGCTTAATTGAATTTGGCCGGAAGATTTTTAATGTAAGCTTTCCGCTTTCCGGATCACGTAAGCGCTGCTCCACACAGTGAAGCGGTCCGCGTGTACTCCGCTCAACTCGCAATCATGGTTTTATCTCGAGTGTTGTGGTTGAATCACGCGCCCATACTGCGGAGCCCTTGTACATGAAAAAAGTCTTTCGAAAGTTTCATAGCAGCCTTCCGCTGTTGGCCCGCCGCGCCTAAGCCTACCACTGAATGGACGAAAAGAGGGGTAACTTCGAACGAGCACCTCGGCGGGGTGAAGTTCACGGGACATGGACGCGGGTTCAATTGACTAACAGCGGCATTTAGTAGTGACCGAAATGAAAAAAGAAAAAGTGGAAACCTAGTCTGCTATCATATTTAATGAGGCGTTGCAGAAAAAGCACCGGTTTTACGATGACACATGAACTACCGTCGGCTATCCGAATTCCATTGCCCAAGTGTTGAAACTCTTAATTCACACAATTTTCGCGGCCAGTTTTAGTACAAATTTCGCTTTAATTGGAGAGGGAACTACATAGCAGTTGTTGCCTGGCGAGGGCCAAAGTGTTAAAACCCCAATAACTGGTTAAATGAACTGTAAAATCGGAACCTCGATTTTACGAAATTCTCGATTTAACGAAATTTGCGGCCCCAAGTACAACTTCGTTATATCGAGGTTTAACTGTATTCATATCATCCGACATTCGTATGAACTGCCACAGACCAGACAACTGAGCACTAAAAAACGTTTTTGTTTATACGTTGCCGTTACTTGCTCGCTCAGCAGTCTGGCGCCTTGCCAGCTCGTTCGTATCATCTGCCGGGTGCGCAGGTCCTTTCATAAAAGCCGAAATTTTGCCTATTGCAAACCATACAATTTTGCCAGGACTTGTATCATCCTGAAATTCGTATCACTCGGAATTGTATCATCGAGACTCCACTGTAGTACTAATGACACTGCACTCGAACCAAACATTCACGCTGTAACATGGATTACCAATTCGCCAAAACCTACAGCAAACATGCACATTGTAACAAGGCATATCTCGGCTGTGACGCAAGCCACAGTGGAGGCCTACAAGCCAGACACAACACACATCGATGGCAAGCACAAAAGAACACACGGAGAATAGACAGCCGGTTTTCCACCCGACAGTGTTTGGACCCTGGTAAATGGTTAATTAATTGTAGGGTTTAACGCGCCAACGCAACGGAGGCGATGAGGCGCGCCGTAGTGGAGGGCTCCGGATTAATTTTGACCACCTGGGGATCTTTATCGTGCGCCGAAATCTCGAACACACGGGCGTTTTTGCTTTTCGCCTCCATCAGAAAAGCGGCCGCCGCGGCCGGGAGTCGAACCCGCGACCTCGTGCTCAGCAGCGCAACGCCTTAGCCACTGAGCCACCGCGGCGGGTCCTGGTAAATGGCAGATGGCACCAAAGTGAAAGCAAAGGGCCCTCCTTTTGAGGATTGGGACTTCCAAATGTTCGCATCACAGGACACACGACTCAGTAACCAACACCGAAAGTTGTAGGGGAAGATGCTCACAAAGTGTCTGAAATGACAGTATCCCCCCACAAGAAGCCACAGCCCCTTACCTACACGAAATTGAAACGCACAAACAGTTTTGTTCCTGAACGTTGCATTACCGACGCTTCTCAATGGTGCCGACACTCGCATTCTGTGTTCCCAGACCTCCTCATTTCACCCTTCTGTCCAGCTCAAAGGATTGGGTAAGAGCCACTCCAAGCCACCCAGACATTTACACACGGTTGCACCTAGCATCACAGGATTCGTACAGGCTCCAAAGCAAAAATTCAAGGTCCCCATCTAATGTTGTATCTGGGAGTATTTATAACTTTTCCAACACTATGCAAAAGTTTTTTATTGCACAATACCTAAGCAATTAGTGCACATTTAGATAGGTGCTAACGGGTTCATAAATGCTCCCCCAGCTTCATTTTTTTAATTTCATGGCTGGTATTTAGAGGTTTTTCTTTTTCCTTGGTGTTCTTGTGAGGCTGTTTGATTTCAAAACTTCGTTAATGTTGCCTGCATCTCCTGCGTTGTCAGCAAGAGTATCAGCTGAAATTAACTCGGCAAGTGCTGCTGCTAGGCAGGATGAACAATGTGCACGTCCACTATTTGCACATAAGAGCAAGCGCAGATGGAGCGCATGAGGCACAGCAAACATGCAAGGAGTGAGCGTCCACAGACTAGATGGAAGATGCAAGATGGAGAACAGAAGCTGGCTTTCACTGGATTGTATCGCGATATGGATTGGATTGACAAGTGCCTGCTTCCAATGTTGCCTTGTAAAATGAAAATCCACCAAACTTGCAATTTCACGCAATACACTGAAACTTGTTACAATGTTTCTTTACATAACACCTAAAATCCATGACAAACACTTTAAATTCTTGTGAAAAGACAGGGCCGTTTATTCTGTCTGAAAAAAAAATCAAGAATCAAGGGTTTTCAAGGACCATTTAAGGGGGGACGTGGCTTTCAAAATCAACTTTTTTATTTCTTTGTGGATTTTGATGAAAATTGGCACAGCAACTGGAAATGCTTCCATGATAACACCATAAAAATTTCAAACTAATATTTTGATAACTTTTTTATGTATTAAATTTTCTTTCTGTTCCGCTTGTACCGAGCTTGAGCGGCTTATAAAACATGATAGAAAACTTGTTCGAAGTGCTTTGCATTCCCAAATGAATGGACGAGGTCGTGACAGTTTTAGAATTTTTTTTTACAACACAATGTTTTTTAGTTTTCATTTTTTTAGAGGTTAATGTGCAATAGGCATGTTGACTGTGAACAATTATTTGAATAAAAAAATCACAAAAAACAAATCTGGAAAACCAAGAGTGTCACGACCTGAACTGTTCATCAAGGAATGTAATGCAAGAAACGGAATCAAAATAGACCCAGCGGCCACAAAGAAATCCCTGGTACAAGCGACACAGGTGGCAAAAAAAACTGTTTTGAGAAAACGGCTTCCGAAGTTGCAACATAGGTTTCACTTATCAAATGTCGTCACGGTTGTAGCCTTTCATGTCCTTTTGAACATGGGGCTTCTGGAATGCCTTGCCTTGAAATTGGAGTGCCTTTTACAGCCTTTCTCTTTCCAGAAAACATCATTTTCAGCTCCTCCGTGAAGAGTACATACCCCCCTTTGCAAACCAAACGGAGGGGAGACGGGTTTCAATGGGCTGTCAATGCAAAGTAGGTTAGTTGGTTGGCTGTATCGCACTGGACAACCTCCTTTTGCAGTGCTTTCACCATGGCAACAAGTTAAGCATTTTTTTTACTTAAATTTGAACATTTTTGGCTTTTTTTATGTATTATCATCTTGCCTGGCACAGCAACTTAGTACTCATACGTGCAGGTGTTCATTGCCAAAAGTTTGCATACCACAAGGATGAAAATGAGCTACTTTGAAGCTTCGTAGAGTATTCTGCATAACTCCCAACTTCAATGCAAGAGCATATTTTTTTACTACTTTTGACATTCAAGGCATCCAATATTTCTCGCAGCAAAGCCAGTATGCCCTAAGCAATGGTATGATTTCACTAAAAAATCACTGTTCAATGCTGCGACAGTAACGTACATTTTTAATGCAGAGAACATATTTTTATTCCTATATTACTAACTCAAACCTGTTTGCATGAAAATTACAAGTGCACGGGAAACGTTGCGCAAAGGCGATATGGCTCGCGCGCATCGCAGCGCACGCTTACCGCGACATATCGAACTTTGATTATACCTTATATGGCTGGTCAGGTCGCTTTTAAGATTAAATCTAACGTCGCAGGCATTAATTACAACTACTGGCGTTCAATCGTAACCGGTTGCCCAGTCATGTGCTGCTCCAATGCGCGTCGGCTATGCCGTGCGCGCTGCAGCGTTTGACGCGTCGACCGTTTCTTTCTCAAGGCTAGCGAGCCCACAGTCAAAACACAGCAATAAATAAGCGTGTGAACATCGCAAAAACGACTAAAAGTTCACTTCACGAACCGCTATCGCAAGCGCGCACACCGCGTCACCCTCCGGGGTCTGGCGACGGTAGAGTCACGCGCACCACGAAGCGTTCGATGACCTCCTCCTTTCAAGCCACACAACTTCCCGTAATCTGGCTCGTTATCTCCGGCATTCCCACCGCGATAACGTCCGTGTTGAATACCATAGATTGAACAGAAACTCGGCCGAGCGAAGCGGCGAAAATGAACTCAACCCGCTCGCTACGCAGCTCAGGCGGCCGCCATCTTGCGTTGCGCCCGTGACATCCAATCAGGAGGGTCGTTGTTCTGCGCCCCGACGGAGGACCAATAGCGCTTCAGCATCTATTTCTAGCTTCGTTTGTGCGTCGTTTCTTTTCTGCCGTTTGTGCGTTTGGGAATGAACGAAGATAAAAGAGACGAGCGGAACCGGAAAGACGATCGCTCGGCCGATCTAACCATATCAAAATGGCCGCGCCTGGTGGCACCGTTGCGGAGATAGAGCTCTCCGAAAATTGCCGTTTTTTCGCCCTTTTGCGCTGATAGTTTGTCACCGCGCCTGACAAAAGTATTTTTTTATGCCACTTTGCGACTCTTTTCGGCCTAAAAACTTTGCAGACGCATAGAATAGGAAACATAGAAGCCGAATATGCGGGTTTCAAAAAAACGATGTTTTGGTCATTTTTCCGAAGTTGAAAGCCGCGCCCCCCCTTAAAAATTCCAGGACTTTCAAGGCCTTGAAATTGACAATTCTAAATTCAAGGGTTTTCAAGGTTTTCAAGGACCTGTGCGAACCCTGCATCATTGCTACATTCACAGCCCACAGACAAGGTTGCCCTGCTTTCGCTCATTTCAGCCTTCTGGAGTTCTGACGCAGTGATACAGTATCATTTGTGCGACCACAGGATCGACCGCTTTGGCATTTATCGCTTCTCCAGTGCACCACCCTGACATCGGCGGAAGTGAATGTCATCAAAGGTGATGTCACACCCCAAAGTCGCATTCCCTTTGATGTCACTTCCGGTGACGACTGGTGTAAAACATTTCCACCTGCCTCTTCGACCCAAATAGGACCATTACCAAGCCCGTGACCTTCACATGCCCTCCACAAACAAGGCTTTACAACACCTAGCCAGCGAGGCCTAACAAATGCTACTCAGACGTTTAAAAGGGGAAAAAATAAAAAAATAAAAGAGCAAGCCAATCCGCCCTGTGGAGGTGGTTGGAAAGCGAAGCTCTAAACGACACCCACAACAATTGCCCACGTGACGTCGTCACTTGAATTCACACACACGCAGCTCTACAAAGAGTGCAATGCACTTAATAACCACACCCTTTATTACTTCAGAGATATTCTCTGCTAAGGTTAAATCAATGCATGATCCATGAACGGTGGTTGGTTGAGTTTTACTGCACATAAGTGGAAACTCATTTTCTTATAAAATTAAAGGAAGCTCAAACCCAGTGTTAGACAGTCTCACTTTTCCTATGTCTCTGCCACTGCCGACGGAGGCGACGAGATCGGTGACAGAGACGGAGGAGAAGTGAGATGCTATGCGTTGGTGTGAAATGCTTTTAATTTTTATGAACTCCTAGCGCAGTACAAGGCGTACGCACGGCCGCTACACGTGCCATAGCTGGAGCGCACAGCTTTGCAAGAGGTTACGTGACGCTATCACGTGGAATTCAGCGAGAATGCAGCGGGTAAACCCACAGACGTGCTCAGTGAGCGCACTGTCTGTCTCCCCCGTCTCCGTGTGGGCTTGTTGCTCAATCGGTAAGACAACGGGCCCTCTCTCCACTTCTCTATTACTGGCGGTGCCAGTAACTTCTTTCATTTGCTCGCGGGAGTTTTCTGTTGACACCAACGGTCGCGACAGAACCTTTGGGGGGCAGAAGTAAAAAGCTTCTGCTTTAAAATAGAAAAAAAAAAAAAAAAAAAGCAAGCCCACTGACCCCGATCCCCTACTGTGCATCCGCTTGTGCAGTTCTTTGAGCAGAGAGAGGATGCTGGAGAGGGGCAGCCTCCGAACCGTGTTCTTGATGAGCATCTCATCCGTCCGCTGAAGCACACTCTGCACACAAAAGAAGAAGAGAGGGAAGAGAAGGACGCGTTACATAAGATTTTGCAGTCACAGACGACAGAAGACGACTGCCTCTGAAAAGGTCAGAACATGGAAACTCCTAGATGAGACGAAGCCAAGTGGATCTAGAATGCAATTCCTTGCCCTGGGCCACCAGGACACATTTTTTTTTATCCCAATAAATTAATTTATTTAAGAGTCACGGTGGCGTGAATTGTAGGGGGGAGCCGGCGTATGCCGCAGAACTCCCAGCATGCAACTGAAGGTGATACAGTCGAAACCCGCAATAACGAAACCGCCGGGGAAATCAAGAAAATTCGCTTTTGCGGGAATTTCGTTGCCGCGAGAATGAAACATAAACGACCGGAAAATTGGCCACAAACCAAAAATTTATTTCCTAAAGTCGGTTATATTACTTCGTGAGCCTTACCTTGCAGAAAACGTCACAGTTCAGCTATCACTGTACATGTGGTTCATTGCTAGTCGTCGTGCGCGCCCAAGAACGAGATCGTGTCAAACGCATCCAAAACATTCCGTGGGTTCACCTTCTCTGCACGTTTTCCGCCCTGGCCCTCGGCACCGAGTACGTCTGATCATGCAAGTGGAGTCCAGCTTCTTCTGTTTACGAACTTTGCCAGACAGAGTGGCACCTCGTTGCACCAATACTGTTTACAAAACTTAGTGAGCACCGCTTTCTAGACGTCCAGAAAGGTCACAGCTGTCACTGTTTTGCTTTGCGCACGTGCGCCATTGAAAACTGGTGGGATCTTTGGTTTTCAAAATGGTTGAGCTAGTTGCAGGCGTTTCGAAACTCGTCGGCGCTATCCTCCCTTGGGCCACTGACTTGGGCGATGATGGCTGCCTTATCTCGTAGCGATAAAAACCTCCACTTTTGGGCTGGCGAAGGCATCTTACTGAGAGCAAACATGCCAATCGCCACACACAAACAACAAACGCACGCGCTCTGTTCAGCGGTAGTGGGCTAGCGTAGCCCAAGCCAAAGCCGCGACATAGAGAAAGAAATGGCCGCGACTTGAGTCACCATGTGTCGCCCCCTGGTGGTGCCGCTGCGAGGCTGCCTCCACGGCCGCCGGCTGCGCGGTCTTTTGTAAACAAATATGGCGGCGGCCATGCAAACGTGCTGTGGCTGAAGTTTACGCACTTTGAGTCCAAAAAAAAATGCACTTGAGCACTTTTTGGATACAGTTACCCTCCAACGGGTAGGTAAAATGCCGACCAAACTTGCACCGAATTTCGTTAACGCGGGATCAGTTTCCGAGAACGTTTCGTTGCCGCGAGATATAAAATACATGGGCGTCTATGGACGTTCGCCGGGGATGCGAAAATATTTCGTTGCCGCGGGAATTTCGTACCAGCGGGGTTTCGTTATCGCGGGTTTTGACTACAGCAGAGAGGGGGCCGGAGGAGTGGCGCTGTTGCCACGGTAACACTGCCAGCCTTTCGCTGCTGCATTTTGCAGGGTGGGCATTACTACCTCTGCCGATTCTCCAGACAACCACAGCGACTGCCTCAGGCACCAAGTGGGCTAACCATTTCTCTTTCGCACACAGTTCTAACAACTTTGCCCAGACTTCAAATGGGATTCTCCTCCCCTCATCGGCACTGATGCTGCATCCGGGAAAACTGCGTCCCCAAAAAGCCCCGAAAAAGGAACTCGGTGGCGAGGTCACTACTCACGTTGAGCAGTTTAGGGTCGTCGCTCTGGAGTCCTTGCAACAACAGCTGGGAGAGGTTGTCTGCCCGCGGGGGTTCACGGCGGTTGCCCGTCGACTGCGTGATGGCCGCCGTGTCGATGGCCCGGAGCCGCTCCTCCATGGGAAGCTGCAGGGACAAGGAAATGATTGGGAGTCATGCGACTCGTTGCACGGTGCGATCGCCATTTGCACTTTTCTGAGGGCTGGGCTATGCCAGCAGCTAGACAACTAGATTGAGTTTCGGGAAGAATCACCCCCCCCCCCCGCCCCCTTTTTTTTTGCTGTGAGGTCGCTTGCTACTATAAAAGGACCAATTAAACCTTTCAGCCTCGAGTTTTTATTTGAAGCAAAACAATATTCTCTGTGTTTTCTTAAACTTTAGGATCTCAAAAGCCTCCAAACAAAAGTAGAACTGAAAGTATAAATAATAAAAGATTTATTAATGAGGCAATTAATTAAAACATCTTGGATTAAAAATGTTGTCGAGCACAGACATAACTTTTGCATGTTTTCCTCTACTTTACAACTACATGAACCTACAAACAAAAAATGAGCTTTGTAATGCACGTATGTATAGATTTACAAGCTTGGGAATAGAGCTCAGACCGCCATGTATTTTTCAGCTTCAATGCTGGAATTTCGTCTTCCCTGGGGTTCTTCTTTGTAGTGTGCAGCTTCACTAAAATGAAACAACAGTGATATCAATCGCAATAGGCATCAATGAAGAACATTTCCTCAAAAAACTAGCAGCTTTGGTTACGTTTTCTATGCGCTAAAGGCACTTTTATCTGATGGCGTCAACTGACACCCAGGGCCGAAAGGGTTAAAACGGGAACAATCCCAGAACTCCCAATGTCAGCTACAGCTGCGGAAAAACGATGAGTGATGGCCTTGTGGAATGCTACCACTTACAAATATCTGCACTTAGATTGACTGATCTAAATTAAAGTAACAGAGCACTACAGTCAGTGCTGTGCCGTACCTGTGTGACCGGGCCGGCCTGCTTCTTGGCCTCGCGGACGTTGGGCGCCAGGTGACCGGGTGCCAGTGTTGTCACCTCCCTCGAAGGCTGCACTGGCTGCTTTACCTGGAAGAGGGGGACACCGGACATGCCATTGATGTCAAAGCCTTCAGAGCATTCTAAATGAAGTGCACGTCCCACCACGGCAGTAGACACAGTGAGAAGAATAAAACTAGCCCAAACTTTTCCCCACACAGGGGTGAGACAGCCCAAACAGATTTGGGAGCAGTTTTCGGAGCAGCAAAATTTCGATTTTGGAGCAGAAGAATCTTGATTTGGAGCAGTTAGGGACATTTAAAACATCGTCTTGTGAGCTAAAAAATCATTATTTCAGCAATTTGCAGGGTCAAGTGCACATTTCAATAAGTTTTGAATATACAGAACACTCAAACAGCCTTACCTGAAAGAGTTTTTAAGAGTATCACAAAGTACTAACTGCACTACCTTTTTCCTAACTGGTGATATTGTGTTGCACCTGCATGCAAAACTGACAACACAACTGCCGTTAACATTAGAGAGTTTTAGCAGTCCATCTGTTCTGTTGGTTACTTTGTTACCGGGTTGACCGGACCGGTCTGCGCCTACGGAAGGGCGAGGAGACGCGGACAAGGCGAAGGCAGGTCCGCGGAACTAATCCCCCTACGGCTACGAATGCCCAAGTGCCCAGACGAGTCCCGGTGAGAACGGTAACTACGTACACGACGGAACAGACGGACTGCTAAAACTCTTGTCAAATTTAAGGGCTCCGCAATTGTGGCATTTTTTTGCTGTTTTAATGCTAAAATTATTATTTTTGTAATCCCAGGCTGCGTTGTACGAACGACTGTAGTCACGGCAACAGTTGAGCAGCTTCGAGCTAACGGTCGCATAGCCCAACCAGCCCACCCGTTTCAGTACCCGGGGCGCAGGTTCACCCTATGGTCATTTGAGTAGCGTTAATGTTCAGCCACCTAGATTTTGGCATTAAATTTCCCTTTGCATACATCAAGTGTTATAGTTGCGTTCTATGGCAACCGTGTAGTCCTGCAGCTATTGGGCGCTGCCTGAACAGGTCACGGCGCCGCAGCACAGCCCGCAACTTTAGTGTCGACCGTTCCATCCCCGAGGCTCGCGATCGCGCTTCTAAGCACAGCAACACCTCAGCATTTTACAACAGCACAAGCCAAAAAATTCACTTCACGAACCCAATTATAGACACCCGCACCGCATTTCGCACTTAAGGACAAACCATGCCGAAGTCGTAGGCCCCACATATCAATGAACTTTTTTTCGAGCCGCCCAACTTCCCGTAATCTGGCAACAATCTCGAACCATATCCCCGCGTTAACGTCACTGTTCAGAGCCAAGAACTGATAGCATGAATAGACTGGAACCCAGCTGATAGCGTAAAATAAACCAGGGAAAATATCGGCGATACGCACTGAGCGCGTTGGTAGCAGCCAGATCAGGCGGCGGCCATGTTTGTTGCCACAGCGATGCCTTATCGAGAAGGCCGTTTCAGCGAACCCGGACGGAAAGCGAATTGAGTTTTAGAAGCTATCGCATGCTTCATTTCAGTCTTTCTATTTGTGCCATTTCTGTGTTTGCGATTGACCGACGATAAAAGTGGTGACAGGGATGCAGGAGGCTTTTGTCCCCGCCGAAACTGACATGAGCATCAAAATCCGTGTCGTTTATTTATTTATTTATTTATTTACAAATACTGCTGTCTCAACGAGAGACATAGCAGGAGTGGAAAAGTTACATGAAATACACATACACGATAGATACAAGTAATAAAGACTGTAAAATGTACACGTCTAACAAAAATGTTACATCACTCTTACACATAAAAAACCACCTAAAATTCATAGTATTATGGAACATGATCAGGCAAGTCTTTCAAGAACAGTTCAGTGGGCAAACGTCGGAGGGATGGCTCAAGATTGTTCCATCGTTCAATTGTTTGCGGAAAAAAAGAATGCTTAAAAGAATCCAAGTGCGCTCTAAAGGGGACAATGTTCAAAGGATCAGTGCGTCTTGTTGCGCGCCACGAGCAGTCTACGAAGGAAATTGGTGCGGCTAAACAAGTGGAACCATCTACAATCTTGTGCATCAAAGCAAGCCTGTCACAATCACGCCGGTGAGATAAGGGCCGAAGCGACAGTTGCTCAGCGTGAAATGTAGGGGAAAAGTTGCGATCATAGCGACGGAGTATAAACCTAATTGCCTTCTTTTGAACAGATTCAATTTTACCAATATCACATTTTAAGTAAGGCGACCATACAACTGAAGCGTACTCAAGTACTGGACGGATAAGGGTTTTGTAAGCAGTTATTTTACAAGGTGGAGTAGAATTTTTGAGAGTGCGTTTTAAGTAGGCAAGCTTCCGGAGCGCCTTCATACAGATAAGGTCGATGTGTTTGCTCCATTTCAGGGTTGGTGTAAAAGTGACACCGAGATATTTAAACTCATCGACATTAGTTAATTGTTGTCCTGCATAACCGTAAGTGAAATGACAAGGCTGTTTTTTGTTAGTGAAAGTCATCGCAACTGTTTTGTTAAAATTAATCTCCATTTGCCAGTCCCGGCTCCATGCGCAAAACTTGGTAAACACATCATTCAAGCACCGCTGATCTTCAACGTTTCTAACATTGCAATACAAAGCACAGTCATCCGCGTACAACCTCAATTTAACAGGCGTGTCACAAGTAATTTCAACGACGTCATTGATGTAAATAATGAATAACAACGGCCCAAGAACCGAGCCTTGTGGCACGCCTGATGAAACTTGCACTCGTGATGACCGCCTGTTGTTAAATGTAACGAACTGTGATCTTGAGTGCAAATAATCTTCTAACCATGAGAGCAATGGGCTGTTTCCAAGAAGTGTTCGTAATTTGTGCAGAAGTTTTCTGTGACAGACCTTATCGAACTCTTTACAGTAGTCAATGAATATCGCATCAATTTGACCCCTGTTGTTAAGTTCTGAAGCAATGTCGTGTGTGAACTCTAGTAGCTGCGTGACGGTAGAGTGTCCTGCGCGGAACCCGTGCTGATGCCGTGTTAGCACACCGTTTTCACTGAGGTACTGGACAATGTGCTTGTGGATAATATGCTCTAATAACTTACAGCATGTAGATATTAATGAAATTGGCCTGTAATTTGGAATTAATTGCTTGTTGCCCGCTTTAAGGGGGCAGTTGGGTCTTTGGGGCCGAAAAAACGGTCAAAAAAAGCATTTTCTCAAAAATGGAATTTTTGACCTCCACGGCCATTTTTCTAACAATCTGTAAATTTCCTCATCAAAAGGCATCATATTTTGTTGTTATTATATTATAATAGCATTTTAAACTGCACTCTACAGCTCAGTTAGTGCAGAATTTGATGGTGAAACAGCACTTTTCTTGCAATGCAAAGCTAGCATTTCATCCTCAGATATCTTGGCACCCAGAGCAGGTACAACTTTAATTCTTTTTGCTTCTGATACCAAAATGTGTGGCGAATACAATATAGGAAACAATTTTTTTAAATGGAGGCTTTGGAAAATTGTTATTGTGTTCAATTGGCACCACCTGCGAGCCATTTCTGGCAGAGCGCGGGAGAAGCGAAGTTCCCTGTGTTGTAAAACGACCAAAAATAGCTAAATCAAAAAAGTTCTTCCTATGTTGTATTCTTTAGTCATTTGTCTGCCTAGCCACGTGGTAATTGCCATTCTGCATGGAGTGGTTATTTTGTAACTGTGTCCCAAAATAATGGCAATTAATCATTAATTAACTCAAAATATAATCAGCTTACAAAAAATATAATAGGAGATTTGAAATCAGCACAAAAAACTCTATAATGCAGTGCAGTTTCATTAAAATTGGTTGGTAAATAAAAAAAATAGCTCTAAGACCAGTCTGCCCCCTTAAACACCGGTACCACATTGGCTGTTTTCCACACCCCAGGGACAGATGCTGATTCAAGAGATCTGAAAATAACGGTTAAATAGTGGGAAGACCATTCAGAGAACCTTTTCAAAAAAAGGTTGGGAATGTTGTCAGGGCCGGCACTCTTCGCTGTGTCTATGCTTAATAAGAGTTTACGAACTCCAGCTGAAGTAATCTCTAGCTGAGGAAACACCGTTAAATCACTGGGAGCATGAAAGTTAGGGATTACGCCATTTTCAGAGACAAACACGAATTTGAAAAAATTATTAAAGGCCTCGGAGATAACACTGGCATCAGAGCATGGTTGATCGTCGATGAAGAAAGACTGTGCATCGCTGCGGATGGGGCAAATCGTCTTCCAAAACTTTGAAGGGTTATCTTTCATGAATGTCGATAGCGTGTGGTTGTAATAAAATTCTTTTGCTTCCTTCATCTTAGCCTTTAAGGAAGATTTCATAGAAGATAACTGGCCATTTTGATTTCGATCGTCTGGTGGACAGCGCCTGCGTGACCGCTTGATACGACGTATAAGCTGTAGAATTTCCCGGGTGTACCAGGGGTGTTTTTGGGTGGCGTTTGACACATTTGTTTGGAACAAATTTCGTCATACATTCAGTGACAATATTGCAGAATTGATTGTACAAAGCATCGACCGACAGACTCGAGCTAGAAAATAAAAAGTTGTCAAAATAAGAAGCCAGAGTAGAAACAATTGAAGCATCGTCAGCGCGGCTGAAGTCGGCCACAGTTCTGTAGGATGGCCTACTCTGCTCACACGTGATATTGAAGTCTACTAGGACAGCCCGGTGGTCTGACAAACCTTCAACTATTTGTTGTTTGACACCACCCGGCAGGAGGTCACTGACGAAGACAAGATCTAAGAGGAAATTTTCCCGCGTTGGGGCCTCTATTACTTGGGTTAGGTCATAGGATACTGCTATGTTAATTAAAGAGTCACAGATCAATTTTTCGCGGCCAGTTGAGGTAAGATCTTCCAATCAATGCAGGGGGTATTGAAATCACCAGTGATCACAAGCCTAGATTCGTAGAACCTGTGTTCTGCGAGGTAATCAATAACAAGGCCAAATATATCACTGGAATTCAGAGAACGGGATATTCCTCCTATAACTATAGCCAAGTCTTTAAATTTAACCTTGCACCAAACTGATTCTGAGGCTCTTGAGGCTCTTCTGGAGCAGTTTGGCGCAATTTTCGCCATTTTCGTGCTTTTGGAGCAGCTTGGCGCAGGAAAATGGAATTGTATCACAAAGGCGCAATATGCGCAGCTGTCTCACCCCTGCCCACATGTGGTACAGTAGCCAACCGTTTTTTCGGACTCCGAAAAGTCACACTTGCAGAATATTCCGGACTTTCCCTAGGAACCGCCAGTTGTCCCATAGGAGTAACGACTCACTGATTTTTCGGACTTCTCTCTTATTCGGACTATTCTTTGTTCCCCTCCAGGTCCGAAAAATCGGTTGGATACCGCAGTGCCAAGAGCCTAGCAAGAAACATGGTAAAACAGCGTGCATTGGGCCCTTGCTAAACTAATCAGACAACACCATCAACGCTGTTCAATTGTTATACGTCATACATTTAACACTAAGCACTTGAACCTAACATGCTCAACATTCTACCGCACACCCGATTTTCATGGCTAGAAAACCGAAAAAGCGCAGAGGTTTTTCCTCACAGGACAAACCGTTTACGGGCACAAGAACATCTTACATTACTGTGATACGACAGCTTTTGTCACCCTCCAGTTCTAACATACGTTATGGTAAACTTTTCATAGGGTGTGCCCTTCTGCACTGAAGTCTCAAAAACTCAGGAAAATATTTTAAAAAATTTTCAGCGCAAGGCTGAAGAAACACTGTTCAAACGAGCGTGTAGGACTTAAGTTAGCCCATACAAATGACAGCAATGCAGCAGTTGTGCCTGATGTTTTTTACATGAAGGCAGGAGAAGGTGATAAGTGCGTAAAACGTTGCTCCAGCCAAGACTGTGGACGACTCTACTCGATTCTAAAGTACATGCAATTTTGCAACGCATTACCTGGAGAAACAGTGCCCGTTAGATTCGAGTAATTACGGTAAACGCAGGGTCGAAGAGACGGGGCACTCACCAAAGAGACGCCGTCCTCGACGGTGCACGGAACGGGAGGCTGCACTTGCCGCACGAGCCACGCCTGTGCCTGCAGCTCCGGTGATGAGATGCTCTGAAAAATATCCCTCCTGTTAGCCGGTTCTCACCCCTCAAGCAGGGTTCTTTCACCGAGAGTCTGACACAGTGAAGAGTTGCTTTTGTTGATGCCTTAAAAAACCAGCTCATTTTGAATGCCACTGCCAAACAAACTCCTCCTAGCCTGCAGACCATTATCCTGCACAGACACTGTGTAGTGGGGGGGGGAGAGAGAGAGAGAGAGAGAGAGAGAGAGAGAGAGAGAGAGAGAGAGAGAGAGAGAGAGAGAGAGAGAGAGAGAGAGAGAGAGAGAGAGAGAACCATAGCCCTGGTTTTGCATGGTTGCACTCTCTTGACGTCTTCAGTTTGCTAAAAGCCAGGCAAACTGAAGCCACCTACCAGCCTGAACTTTCCCTGGTCTGAGGATGCCGCCACCTTTCGGCGGGGGTACAGCGCTGGCATTCAAAATAAACAGGGCCAAACAGACAAATCTTTATCGTACAACATGTGAGTGGCTATCGATTTCCCAGGCTCAACTTCGGTAAGCGCCTTTCGGACAAACCCACCGCTACTGTTCTCAAAGTGCTCCACAGCAAACCATGTGGCCCCATTTGATTGGACTGCAATAAAGTTCGGTAAGAACATACACGCGAACAGCTTGGGCATGGCTAGTAGTACCGCAAGCCAGCCGTCTGAGTACAAAACAGCCCACAATGCTTGTTGTTTGAGGCCACCACAGCGAATCAAGCCCCGAACTACAGCACTCACCAGGCGCTCGAAGCTGGGCCTGAGGAAACTGTTATAGCACATGACGAGGGCGTCATCTTGGGAGAAGGCCGCTGCCAAGACTGGCACAGGCTGGGGCTTGGGTGCCCGGCCGTTCTGGGCCTCGCTGGCGATCTGGATGGTGAACTTTGGCTGCAGCGGCGTCTTGCACCTCCTGCACAGAGATGCGAGGAAGACAACAATGCAAAAGTGATTACAAGGAGACTGCTGCTATGCACCCATCTCTCGCATCGAGAGAGGGAGATATATTACCAGAGGGGGGGGGGGACTCCTATTTCAATCTACCTTAGCACACCCAACGGGTAATCGCTGCAGGAGTACCGCATTTTCACAATTCTAGCTATTGTAATGCGTAGGAAAGTTTACTTTAAAATTTTCGAAAAGAAAAATTTTGTTTTGACGGGATTGAGTTGTATCTTTGCAGGTGCTCTTTACACAGATATGCTGCTGGCCGCTTCGAAGCCAATTTGAGCCCGACTGTAATGCACACACAAATCTCAAAGTTACTTCCAGCAAGAAAAAAAAAAAAGGGGGGGGGGGGCGGGGGGGGGGGCACGTTAGGATTGTGCAAATACGGTATACCGGAAGGTCCCCCAGACGGAGGTGTTCTGGAAATGCGCAAAGGGGGAGACTGCCTCTCTAAATCCTCGCATCGACAGGGAAACGACTGCAAGTTGGGGGAGGTGGGGGAAACTAGGTGTGCCTCTCGTGAAGGAAGGCGCGAAGAAAGCGGTACACGAGATGACCGCAGGAAAATACAATGCACGCCTCAAAGTTATTTAATACCCCTGTCACACGGGCACTTTAAATCGCGATTGAAGTGAATCGCGATCGAGTTTTCGAGCGCGCTCGACGCACTGCCGCTGCTACACAATCACGATCGAAAAGTTGCACCGGTTGCACTCGTGTACGCTAGATGGCGCTAACATTGCACTTGCGGCCGGCGTCTGGTAACGTCTCGCGGTCGTGGGTATACGTAACTATGTAAATGTTACCGCACGCTTAACTGGGTCAAGTTATTTGACACAATTTGTGGCGTTAGTTGAAGTTGTCACCTTCTGTGCCATTACTAAGCGGGGACGAGAGTATCGCCGCCTTCATTCGATCGCGCTTGGAAGCCTCGATCGCGCTTGAAAACCAGGATTGAGTTCGAGCGGGATCGGGCTCGATTGCGATTGAAACTGCCGTATAGCAGAGCCTGATCCTGATTGAGCTCGATCTGGATCGACTCAATCGCGATTGAAAGTGCCCGTGTGAGAGGGGTATTAGACCCACTTCAGCCAGGACGGCATTCAAAGCACCCGAGAAGTGCAAATTACGCAGAATTGGCGTGTGCAAATGCCACTGTTTTCCAAAGTTGTGCACGAACGAGGCTGGGGGCTTTTTATAGATGGTGAACCTCAAAGTGTTTACAGAACTGTGAGCTAACAGTTAAAAAAAAAAAAAAAAAAAAAGAGAGAGAGAGTGAGATCGACAGAGAGAGAAAACGGAAAGCAAGGGAATGAATGAAAAAGAAGAAAGAAATAGGAACAAGACGGTAGAGTTAAACTGATTTACCGTAAGTTCCAAAAGAATGCCCACCCATGCAGAGGTATCCACCGAAAAATACAGGACGGGCAATCTTTCGGGTCAGGTGTGAAAAACTACAAAAACGTGGCCGCATGGCCAACCAA
Organism: Haemaphysalis longicornis; assembly: GCF_048455015.1. NCBI lineage: Eukaryota > Metazoa > Arthropoda > Arachnida > Ixodida > Ixodidae > Haemaphysalis > Haemaphysalis longicornis. The sequence goes on along the minus strand of NW_027526445.1, from coordinate 124,848,733 downwards.
AGCTGTGGAGGCATTAAAAAAAAAAAAAAAAAGGAAACAGATAGGCGAACTTTCAAGTCAAGTGCGGAGAGGGCAAATAAATGACAGTATCAACCCATGAATCAACGATTCATGTTTATTTTGTACACTCATCGGAGCTAAAGCCATCTCTTTCATGGGATGGGCGATCTTTGCAGTGTTCTAGTATATTAATATTGTTCACCCCTAAAAGGAAGGCAGGCAATGTTTCGGGGGTGGGAGTTCTCTCTGAACTTTACTGTAAGGTAATCTTAATTAAAGAGTTTATTAAGTATTTACGAAGAAGAGAAAGACCGAAGAGCCCCATTTTGAGAAAAGCCGTCCTTGTCGTAGTTGTTCGCTCAAGGAAACAAATGTCGCTGTACAGAGTAAACAAAAGCACACTTGCGTTCACACGGGATTTGAACCCAGGTACAGGATGAATTTTTCTTCAACTGTGAAGTTTCCGACAAAGCTGCCAGCTTTCCACTGTAGCTCTATGGCTGCATTTTTGCATATCTGTCAAAATTTTCCTTCGCAGACTTAAGGGGGGACACTGGTCTTGAGGACTGAAAATTTGCCAAAAAATCAGTTTTCTGTATTAATTTTATTTGAAGTCTACAGGTCCCAAAGAATGTACCTGCAAAATATCATAGCTGTACCATAAGTATTCACAAAGCTGTCGCCCTTTGAAGTCGCCTAAATGACCATTTTTGCCTATGTTTGCAAACTTCGTGCTCGGTTTTCTCAGAACCAATTTTTTTCCCACATGGTCAGCTGTCGGGTACAATATCTTGGGATGTACTGGTTCAATTTACATCATTTTTGCTGCATTCGAAAGCTTAAGAACTGAACAGTGCAATAAAGCCACAAAAGTACACAATTTCTTTTTGCTTGCACAAGATTTTATGCAGTTAGTTTTAAAAAAACATTGTAAACTGATGACCTGACATTTACGAATTTTACAGCATTTGCAGAAACCATGCTAAAATTACTGCAGTGGTATAGTTGCACTCCTTGATCCTTGTAGAGCACAAAGGGATAAAAGCTATTTGGGTATTTCATAGGTACATAATGAAAAAAAAAAAAAAAAAAAAAAACGCCTGAAACGGAGTGACATAACATGTTGGACAACTCTAAACTTACACCCTATAGACGAAAACTGAAAACTGACTGCATATTTGTGCTCAGGATGTTGAAATACACTCAGTGTGTAAATCTCAAGCACATAGGTTAAAAAATAACAAAAATGTCCTCAAGGCCTTAAGGGGGGACGTGGGGATCGAAGCTAACTTTTTTATTTATCAGCAGATTTTGATGAAATTTGGCACAGTTGTTAGTCATTTTACAAAACCAAAACTGTGAAAATATGGTTGAAATATCTCAAGTACTTTTTTGTTTACAAAATTTTTCCACTTTCGGTTTTGCAAGATGGATGCAGACCTGTAAACTTATGCTAGAAGATCTAGCACACACTCATAGTACACCTAAACATATACTCCACACAATGACATTCCTATAATTTTTTTTACCCGACAGAATTTTTTTTAATTCTCGTTAGTTGTCACCTACTCCTGCTGCATGGAAATTCTCACCGTGGAAATAAAAAAATAACAAATTAGCAAGACTAAAATTTTGAAAACAAAACATGTCATTGTGTGCAGGAATGTGCAAGGAGTGTAACAAAACAAACGGGGTAAAAATATTCAAAGCGGTTGTTGAGATATCGGCATTGCAAGGTGACCTTGGTAGTGAAAAAGAAGTTGCGAGAAAAAGCTGTTCAAAGTTTTGAGTCATGTTTATTGGCTTAGAAACCACCGGCCTTGTAGTTGGTTGTGTCGGGTCTGTCTCTCTTCTTCTTTGACTTGTTTTGCTTGTCTTCATGGGCTTTCTGCGCCCTCTTCTTGCGCAAGGCATCCTTTTCGGCCGCTCTACGGAGTCCATGTCCTGCAGGCTGCACACCAAGTGAGGTGCAGAACTCTCGGTACGCACGAAGGGTGCCACTATTGAACCGGCACACTGCCTCGCTTACAGCAGTCTCTACTGCAATGAGGGAGGCATGTTTGTCCTTCGGCATGATGGACCAGATGACAGAGTGCAGGCTTTCTGAAGCATTTTGAGTTTTTTTCCCCTTGCAACGCTCGAGCAACTGCGGCTCGGAGAGGCGCTTGAAAACTGGCAACATGGCAGCAGCCACGTGTGGCTTCAGCTTGTACTTGTGAGCAGGCTGCGGTTCATCCTTAGCTTCTGCTGCTCGATGCCTGCACCAACTGGTTGGCCCCGCAGGACAGAGCTCGTGGTGCGGTTCTTCGTCTGTGGAGGTGATATGGTGAAATGTGGCCATGACCGCCCTCTGCATGTCTTGCACGTTGTCGCTCCCTCTCAGGGCCTGTCCATAATAGCTCGTCAGCCGCTTGATGAGGTCTTGCGTCAAGCCCCCTCGGCCGCCAAGTGGTTGGTCCCTGTCGCTCTTTGCGACCACGGAACGCAGGTTCGTGCCCATCCTTTTTTCCACGTGATTTACGCAGTCCTCCTTAGTAAACTGGATGAAACCGTATGTTCTGTCTTCGCACAGCGTCCAGTATGTGCGGCAGTCTCCATCGCACACGATGGTTGTGTAACGAAGATCGTACTTTTCCAGAGAACGACGGAAGAGCACAAGTGCGTCCTCCACCTCCATCTTTCCAGACTTCACGTCTGTGTTCTTTTGACACTGGTGCGTCTGCCTCCACTCATTGTAGTTACTGTCACCTGGCTTCGGGCCCAACGTGCACCCATGGCAGTAGTTCGAGAGAACCACAAAGTCCAGCACTAGGCCACTGTAAAATTCAATCACAGCCCCTACGCCAATGTGGCTACTGTGACCCCGGGTCATCCAAGTCCCATCATATATGACTGTGATGTTCTTTGTGTACGTTGGGTCCATGTCAGTGTAGATGCCTTTCACAGCTTCAGCAGCATCAGCGCACACGTTAGTGGCAGATTTGTTTGCAGCTGGCCCGAATTTCGCTTTCAGGTGCCCCTGAAACGTCTTCTGATGGAGGCCCCTATAAGACACATTCATCACGGACCAAAAATCCGTAAGGGCAGTAGCACCTTTCCCTATGCTCTTTATGGCCTGAACAGACCTCAAATTCACCTCGAAGGCCCGGCTTCCTTCTTCTCTCGGCGACGACCACTGAGCTTCTGCGGCTCCGCATGCGGAACAACGTAAAGTCATCTTTACGGCAAGGCCAAGCCTGGTTTCTGGCACTACCTCTATAGCCGGTTGAAAACACTGATGGCACAGCGTTTTACTGAGCAGTGAATTCAGAGCAGAAATTTGCACAAGAAGAAACTCATCAGAGTCCGCCGCCGCCGAGCTTCCTCCGTCGGCCGTCAGCCGAAACTTGCGTTCGGTTGCCGGCACAGAACAAAGGGACTCGCGAACAGTGGCGGCAGTCACATTGAGCTCCTCCGACGAAATGAACTCAGGTTCCAGATGCACTTGAATAGTGCGACTGTTTCTGCTGCACGGTTCATTTTCAGTGCCGGTAGACGTAGGCGCTGGAACCACACTTTCGCTGTTCACCTCGGTGACGGCTGCGGTGGAATCGGCGGGCGTCGCGGCGCATCCACGGGGCGCTGCAGACAAGCAGGCATCCGAAAATGCGTCTACGTGCGGAGTATTGTCCGCACTAGAACACAGGGCTGTAACAGCCTGCGGAGTGTTCGGCGAAACGTCAACAGTGTCACTTGCAGGCTCCGGCGCGGGCACATTTCTGCTAGGCCTACTTGCCTTCCGGATGTTCGGGGGCTTGCGCTTGCGGCTGCCGAAGCGGTGCTTCGTCGCGAACTTCGTTGCCCACGTGCGCCCAGTCATTATGGCAACCACAAAACAAAACGAAAAACTCAAAACACGATGAAGCGGCGACGTGGCTCGAATTACAAATACGTTGACAAAGAAGCAGCGGCCAGCGCGCGGAGAAGCCGGAGAAGCAGACGCCGCAGTCGCTCTCGCTTGCAGAACCGGCCAATGGAGAGGCTCGTACAGCACATGTGACTGAGCAAGCCAATCGGCGGCCGCGAGGAGCAGCTCCGCGACCTTGACACTTTTTGTGTTTTTGTGCTTGCTCTTCTCTCTATCACGAAACGAAAGACGGGAAACGCAAGGCGAAGAGGCGCGCTTTTCAAAGCTACCAAAATGGCGGCGTTCCGCGCTGGCGTTCCGGAGCTTCGCGCACTTGAAAACGGTGATTTTTCCACCGATTTTCACGAAATTTTCGCTGTATTGCCTCATAAATATAATTATTTGAGGTACTTAGCGGTCGTTTTTAGCGAAGATACTTGGAGAAATTATAGAAAAAGGGTCGAAGATTCAAAATCTTCTACTTTCTAAAAAGTGATTTTTTGGTCGTTTTTCCCGAGTTGATCCCCGCGTCCCCCCTTAAGTGCACCAAAAAGCTTTTTTTTCTTTCTCTCTCCCCCACCCCCTTGCCTGTGTGAGATGTACTCATTCCAAGGTCTTCTAGGGCAATCAGGTTAACAGTGCTGTCGATTGTAGAACAACTCAGTTCAGCTTTGCGCACAAGATATCGCGGCGCGAGCCTCGCCTTCTGTAGCGTTTCGAGACACATGAAGCTCTGACAAAATTTTAACGTTCGCAGTGCCACTGTTTCCCCCCCCCGTTTACTTTCGCGGACAAAAAATGAAACAAACCCGAGTTAACAACAGCATAATTGTCTGAAGCACACCAGCCAGTACCGAGACACGCTCTAGCAGAGTTATCAAGTCGAAAGTATGCATAATGCACTTAAGAAAAAAAGCAAAGAACTCTTACCCGTTAAGCTGCAGCTCAAAGACGTGCAAGCTGCCAGACCTGGTCACAGCAGACAGGTACGCCATCTGCAGTGGTAAGCAAAAAAAACATGAAGCAGCAGGGCACTCTGCCTAAATGAGCATCGTCACCAGCCTATCTACGCCCACTGCAGGGCAAAGGCCTCTCCCATGGATCTCCAATTATCCCCGTCCTGTGCTAACTCCGACCAGTTTATACCCACAAACTTCTTGGATCTCATCTGCCCATCTAACTTTCTGCTGCCCCCTGCAACGCTTGCCCCTCTAGGGATCCACTCTGCTACCCCTAATGAACAACGGTTATCTTGCCTTCGCATTACATGCCCCCGCCCATTTCTTCTTCTTCTTCTTAATTTCTACTAGCATGTGCTTAACACGCGTTTGTTCCCTGACCCACTCCACTCTCTAATGTTACACCTATCATCTTCCATTCCATTGCTTGCTGAGTCGTCTTCAATTTAAAAGTTCAACCCTTTTTGGTGAGCCTCCAAGTTTCTGCCCCGTAGGTGAGTACCGGTAAGATGTAGCCGTCATATACTTTCCTCTTCAGAGACAAAGGTGGGCTGCCATTTATTATTGGAGAACGCCTACCGAATGCTAAACGAGCATGTCACGAGCAAAAGCAAAGACTACACACACAGTGTTTCATGAAAGTTTGCCTTTGCATCATATTTCCGAGCCCGTTGCCAAGGTACATCAACTGGATGACCGTAGTATGCCTTTCCCTGGCACTGAAGGGCAGAGAGCCTGGCTGGTGCGCCATTGATGGCAAGGCCGAGGGGCAGAGCAGCGGCGAGGCAGCCATTTCCCCCTCGCCTGGTCACTCGCCTAGCGATCAGAAAGAAAGGCGCAACTTCTGTGCCGATGGCTAAAGGTCGCTTGCGACACAGCGAACGACCTTGGAAGATGTAGTGTAGTAGAGCTTTCGCTTTAAAATGCCAACAGAGAGAGCCAAACGTGGAACGGATCCCGTACCTTTCCCGCCTCTGCAGGGCTGGACACGCCCATGAGCACTGCCTCGTCGGAGAGCATGAAGTTTGCTAATGAGGACGTGCTGCCGCCCTTCTGGAGATGCCTGCGTGGGGAAAAAAAAAAAAAAGGTGTTTCGGGCAAAACATGTCAACAAAGGTACGAGGCACACCATGGCAGAATATGCAAGGACAGGGCCTCAGCAAGTTATCTGCTGAGGCCCGGATGGCTCATCAGAAAGCCTCGGACGGCTCATCAAACATGAAAAGTGACCACAGTCATCATGGTCCGTCAACACGAATTGCACCAAAATGGCCACCACTGTAAAGAAAGCAGACAGTTTAATCTGGCCGTGTGGCACACAAATTCCCATCTGCCTTCAATTTAACTTCTCAGTGGCTATTGTGAGTGTCAAGGCAGCAGCATGTACTGCTTTAAGACACGGGAGCAATCGAGGTTCAGCGTGAACAACATTATCCCCTTGTTGGCTGCACAGCACACTTCCAAAGCCACCCTGACACAACTCACAAAAAGAGAGACAAATAGACAGGAGGAGAGAGAGAGAGAAGAGAGACAGTGAGGGAGAGGGACAGAGAGAAAAGAGACAGCAAGAGAGGGAGAGAGAGAGAGACAGAGAGAGGAACAGAGACAGCGAGATAGAGGGATAGAAGTGAGTAGGGAAAAGAGAGGGGGAGAAAGAGACAGAGAAAGGGAGGAATATAGAAACAGGGAGACAGAGAAAAAGGGAGAGAGGGGTAGAAAAAGAGAAAGAAAGGCAGAGAGACAGAGAGATAAAGAGAGGGGGAGACAGATAGAAAGAGAGAGAGTGAGAGAGAGAGAAAACCAACTCACCATGCACTCAGTTGCCGGTCGTTGACCGCAGACGACAGAAAGTACGTCCTCCCCTCCTCACCGGACTTGCTGGGCACGAACACCGGGAGCAACTGCCGCACCTCTGTGACGTGGCCTGTGAACTTCTGCAAGGTGAAGCAAGAACGCGTTCAGTGGCATGCGGAAAAAATACGACGGACTGAACAAGAGCCGTTCTTTTGTGAGCTATGTGCAGGCAGTTTTTTGCAAGGTATGTGAAACTGCACTTGCAGGTGATTTCAGCTAGACCTTTGCCAGAGTCCCCAGCCGTTTCCAAACTCCTCAGCTGCTCTCCCAGTCTATCTGTAACCCTGCTGCCAGCCCGTCCCACTGGCTCGTGCCAAAAAGGATCAGCCGGTGAGTCGTGCAATCTGGTCCGGGGCATTTAGCACCCGCTTCCACTTTTTTTTTAGCGCTAAACAAAAAGTTAAAAAGTTTGGAGTTGACCCAGAAAGCCCAGAGCGGGCCGACATGACATTATCTGCTACTTGCCCCAAACTACCAACGTCGGGGCTCCCGTAACAAAGCCTACGCGGTGGCTGTGGTTGGTGTGCACTGCTCCGGCGTATGTACGCGTCATGGTTTTGGGACTCATGCCGTGTGATAACTCCTGTCATGGCGACCGCTGGCGTTCATTTTGTCGAAACCGAAACTGACACGAATAAACGACGCCGTAAATGAGTGTTTACGCTGCGCTCGACCGTCTAATCTGTCATTCTATGATTAGTGGGCTGGTAGGCACGCATAACAGCGGAAAAAAAAAAAACGTAACAACGAAAATTTCGTGTCAGTCTCCATCTGAAGAACACTACACATCAGTGGATTCTCTCGGAACAGTAATCCTGATAGGGCAACTCTCTAAGCTTGTGGCACTTGCCACGACAAAAACTACTCCGCATACAAGAAAACTTGTTATCATGATCCTCCCACCTTCTCGAGCCTTTTCTGCCATCAGCCCAGAGTTACTCAACATGTACAGGTGCCATCATAAGTAATTGGAACAAGGATTCGTGAATATCACAAAATATTTCTCTTAGTGGCTTTATGACAGCCATTACCGGTTTACAGGAAGCTTTTTCTATTAGCGAGAACTCCGCTAAATGTACACCAATGCAGCCAGGCAGTTTCTGGAATAAGAAACTCCTGTAAATTTACGAGACCGTGATCTACCAGTTGCGAAACTCCCCACAGGACCCATATATCAAAATCCGGTCTGCGGTCGGCCCCACTGTGCTGGGGCAAGTGTAAGGCAAGTGCATTACAGCCTGTCGTCTTAAGGCAGAAAGCTGCAGTAGTACTCAGTGGTTGCGGCTGCTGCCGTAAGTCATAAAAGGGAAAACCAAAGAAACGTAAACAAACACTCACCTGAGTTACGTTTCCCAATTTGAAAAGCAAGCCTTATTTTATTACGTTGCGTTATTCACTAAGTGTTAGCAAACACCAGTTTTTGTGTGCTAGTTGATGCGCGCCGTCTGGGTTCGGGAGCGAAGTTTCGCAACTGGAGAATATTGAGGAACTCTGCTTCTTCGATATATACACACCCCCCAGAAGAGCCCTTGGTGGAATGAAGTCGTTGACCACAGCACATTAGTGCATTACATGTGTTGAATCGAACGAGGGAAGGGTCCACTACTACTACAATGAAAACAGACTCAGCAGTTGTTAACATTCCTCACCTGACGAACAAATGACAGGTTCTGCCTCATGCATCTCTATACCCGTACACAAGCATGCATGTTTAACGCTGATAATGGCCTCTACTTACGGCATGTGGCACAGTTCCTGCAAGGAGTTTAAAAAGAAGAGTGTTCCTTAACTAATCTATCCCACTTCCACCGGCCCCCAGTTCACATATTCAATTGAAAAACCTGTTCGTACTGACAGTAGGCCCTGACAAAATGGCAGTTTCGTTTATGCGGGCAATTTTAGATTTCATGAATTTCAAGCAAGGAAAGCAGCTAAAACATAAGCACAAGTGCAGTACTACAAAAAAAAAAAAGTTTATAATCCCAACCTGGCCCTACAGATCAGCCATCCTAATTGTCTTCACTAATCCACTTCACTTATATTTTAAACAGAGCCATTTCAGGCACACTTTTTTTAACCTTACCGTTATTAATGAGTTAAATTTTTGGCACTCGCTGCTTTTCATAGTCCGAGCCAAAAAACAGACAATTATAATCATCAAAATATGGATATACAGCTCTAACTGGAGCCAGGCAATGGAGGGGACACAAGAGATCACACACGCCGAAACACCAGGGCAAGGTAAATGGAAATAGGGTAGCACACCAACCTTGCAAAGGGGAAGGCACGGCACACATACGGGCACACGGTTAGTCTTTTTTTTCCGCAATAGACTACAAACAAACAAACGGGCCAAATGAAGCCTGCGGCATGCTCACCATGACCACCGTCTTGGTCTCCACGTTCCACCACTTGATGCTGCTGCTTGCCGAGAGGACCGTGCTGGCATCGATGGTGGCTACGGCGTGGATGCTGTGCCGATCGGCCTTCCATTTGCTGCGTTTGAGGGGGTGAGAGAGAGAGAGAGAGAAGAAATTGAAGCACGGGCGCACAACAGCGGCCAGAACTCCTAGCTTTATGCGGCAGAAAAGTTCAAACACTCCAAACTTGGATAAGGGTATCAGCAAAATTCTGCAGCAACGCTGAACAGGCACAAGGCGCAGTCTTTGTCAAAATGTTCTAGGCCACGCCAGAAGTTCATAGGCCACCAAAAATTCCAAAGTACAAACCTACCTCTTGAGCAAGCTGAAACGTTTTTTTTCGGAAAGCTGGAGAAAATGGCTTTCTGTCTAACTGCCATGAAATAATTTAGTTTCAGTTAAATGTTAAGCTTTCACTTTGAATTTTTGTGGGCCAGAAACCTCTGACATGGCCTAGAAAATATTGGCAAAGACTGTACACACATACCATTTATTTGTTAAACCTTTTTCAGGCTCCAAACGTGCTAGTGTTAATTAATGACAATTGAGAGAAGGAATGTCACGAGCGCTTCCATTACTTTCCTGTATGGAAGTTGTCTTTGTACTGAAATTTCAAGCTACATTTCTTCTATTTTCTCCACTCTGGATTGAGTGCAGAGGCCCTATTTGCTTTTTTCACCCTACAAGTGTCAGGATGGCCACATTTGTGGGAAGGTTGGATTTGCAGAACTACGAAGTTGCAATTTTAAAGTTTAGGGAGGGAGGGATGGAGAGCAAGAGAGATAAGGCTTACAGAGAGAGAGAACAATGTCTGTGCTGAATTCAAGGCCCTTTTCAGCGATTCAAAGCAAGTTCACCACATAAAGTTGTTACGGCTGCTTACTGAACACTTGGTGTGGCTGACTCAAGATGACTTTAGTGTCCAACAGCTGCGACACTAGTTTCCTCAATGCAAGAAAGCAATTCAGCCATATCATTAGTACTCATTACTTTTTTTTTTTTGGGGGGGGGGGGGGGGGGGGGGTGCAGTGGATTAGCGTTTTGATGGAAATTTCGCAAAGATGGCAGCAGCAATAGCTTTGAACTGGTGCACAAGTTTCCTCACAACTTCACCAAAAACGAGCGAGCTAGATGCCGCAAGCTATGCTACTACAGATGCCAGATGCCCGGTTTTCTGTAGTTTTCTGTAGATGCCAGATGCCCGTCGGAGCGCGAAGTCACTCATGATGGAAGAAACGGGCACCCACCTCTTGACTTTACACGAGGAGACGCTCCAGTGGACGAGGTGCTGGTCATCGGAACAGCTGAACAGGGAGTCCGACTCCGCGTGCCAAGACACTCCGTTGACGGTCCCTGTGTGGCCCCCCGTCTGGAATATATTTGAGACAGGCACACACAATTTTAAAGTGGAAGCTTTCTTGGTGGGATCCATAGCACCCGGTCCGAAAACTAATGCATTTCTCCATAGAGCGGTTGGTCAACGGAAAAGCTCTGATAAGATCACTGGACACACGGCACGTGCGTGAAACTGGGCTTCCATAGTATCAAAATGGTTACTTCAAAATTGGGGGAAAAGGAGCAGTTCCAGATAAGACAATAAACACATCGATCACGAATAGTAGACCTCTATTTCATAAACCACATATTCGTATACCTTTAGATCGTTCATAGTAGCGTCACTAAATTGGCTGTAGGGTTTAACGCGCCGACGCAACGCAGGCGATGAGGCGCGCCGTAGTGGAGGGCTCCGGATTAATTTTGACCACCTGGGGATCTTTAACGTGCGCCGAAATCTTGTACACACGGGCGTTTTTGCTTTTCGCCTCCATCAGAAAAGCGGCCGCCGCGGCCGGGAATCGAACCCACGACCTTGTGCTCAGCAGCGCAGCGCCTTAGCCACTGAGCCACCGTGGCGGGTAGCGTCACTAAATAAGCTATGCTTAAGAGTACTGCCACTTCGTGCACCCAAAAGTGTCTGGGGCCGTTTTGTTTCTGACTTGCAGTGTTGCCATCTCTCCCAACGAAACCACCGCCGGTTGTGACGGGCAGTGTGACCGGCCCCTCTATCGTCCGCGCAGCAGAGAGAGAAGAGGCGCCTAGAAACAAAATGGCTGCGCCCATATGCAAACATATCATGTGGTGCCGACCGACCAATAAAAATCCCAGCGGCACATAACAATGAGAGAAAGAGTGCCGATACTCTAAAAGCCTTTATTTAGTGACGCTAGTTCATAGATGCGTGTGCTTAGTACACGAGAAATCGTTGCATGCGTTGTTCTTTGTTTGCGATTTGGGTCTTCGAAAGTTTGACAATCGATCGGATGCACTTTCAGCGAAGGTGAACGGACTATTAACGAAGGTTCTGACCCCCTTTAAATGTGATAAAGCTTCCGCGCTTCTCTCAACTTTCTTTGGGAAAGGGTGGCAAACAAAATGGTTTGACCACTCAGCGCGGTCAGTGACTCTATGTCAATGAGTGCTGTGAGTGGGATTGTGTGGGCTTGTGTATGAGTGACGTGTGGGATTGATTGGTTGATGTGGCCAATCAATGGCTTATATTAATTATTTTGAAAGGGGTCTTCGCTCCTTATTTTCTTGTTACAGCTCCTTTAGGTACATACAGGGGTGAGACAGCTGAACCAGATTTGGGAGCAGCTTTTGGAGCAGCGAAATTTCGATTTTGGAGCAGAAGAACCTTGATTTGGAGCAGAAGAACGACATTTATTATGTCACCTTGGGAGCCTAAAAAGTCAAATTCTTGGCCACTCGGGGGGGGGGGGGGGGGGGGGGAGTGCGCTTTTTAATCGGTTTTGAACGTACATAACACTGAAACAGCCTTTCAATAATTTTTTTCTACCTGAGTATCACAAGGAACGAACTACACTACCTTTCAAACCATTTTTTCATTCTTGGGCTCTAAGCATAGATAACGCGGAGTTCCGTTGAAACTATCAAATTAAAAAACAGCAATTTTAAGAAATTTTTATTATCCCGTGAATGCCGAAGTTGTTATTTATGTAATCCCAGACTCGGTGTTACGAACAACTAAGAGCCACGGCAAAAGTTGCGCAAAGCGAGGTGACAGTCGTCGCACCCTACCAGCCCTCCCATTTCAAGCCCCAAGGTGGGCGTTCACTACGATCGTAATTAGAGTATTGGTATGTTTTGGCATTAAATTTCAATTCAGACAGATGAACCATTATTACTCGCGTGCTATAATAACCTGTCCCGCTATCGGACACTGCTTGAACATTTGGCGGTAATGCAGCCTGCGCCGCCACTTCTGCAGTGTCCATCGTCCCACTCCCGCTGCTCGCAAGCTCACTGTCAACAGCAACAATAACTCGGCATTTTATAACGCCGTAATGAGTCCCAAATTTCACTTCAAGCACTCACCGTGCCTCACACTCAAGGCCGAAACACGGCGATATTGCGGGTACCCCGTTGTTTTTGATGAACCCCCGTCTTTCGAGTCGCGTAACTTCCCGCGATAGGTCAAACGACTAAATGTAAACCCAGCCACCCCCATAACCAAAACCGCGGTAGAAATCGGCGAAGAGCAGTCTGCCTGAACCACCAGAAACTGCTTCGCCCAGCGGCCATGTTTTCCAATCTTCACCCCACCAACATGGCGGCGCCCAGTAATGTCGTTCTGGAGGTGCGGCGCTCCCAAAATTGCTGTTTTAAAATCAACTTGCACAAGTAGTTTGTGGAAACTTTATTTGAGAAAACTTTAAAAATTCACACAATATAACATGTGCAGTGCAACCCGACATTGTGACTTTTGAAAAATCTATCCCGTGGGCAATTTTATGCGGGTTTTTTTATGGAATGATCAATCAATTAAACCCTTACAAACAGCATCACCTTCAAGGTGCTCGAAAATTATGCCGTCAGTAAGCATTTTCCACTACTGAAATTGACGGGAGCGTTAAAATCTTTGGCTATCATATTCTTTCGGAGCAGTTTGGCGCAATTTTTGCAATTTTCAAGCTTTTAGAGCAGCCTGGTGCAGGAAAACGAATTTGTATCAAAACTGCGCAATATGCGCAGCTGTCTCACACCTGTACATATGTACATATATTTGGTGTGTTGCTGCCATTTCTTTATGAATCTGCCTCACTTCTATGCCTGTACCATTGACCATCACCTGCAGTGGAATTTCTGTATTTGCTCCCCCCTTATGTAATACCCCGCAAGGGGCCCTTAAGGGTATAATAAATGATGATGATGAAAGCTTTGTTTGGCCACCAGCCCCTGGTGATAGAGAATTGCTGGAAACAGTGGCAATGCCATTCACATGTTGCGTGCACAGAGTACAAGTATGGCAGAAGAAGTTTCTTTTAACAAAGTATGGCTGTTGACTGCCGACGTGTTTTCTTAGCCACAGCAGTTGTTCTTTTTTCAAACGCCGGAAGTCACAAAAGTGAAGAATTCACTGATACAGTGCCTTATTTTTTATATTTCAGCAGCTTGTGCAATGCTTACAAATGGGGTTAAAGTAACACGTCCCCAGTGACACTACAAAAAAATGCGTCACACCAGTGCATATAATTAAAAATTCAACCAAGATCTAAGGCAAAGTACAGATCGAAAACTAGCTTGTAAACCCCAAGAATAAACGCTTCATACGTTTTCGCAACGGCACAGCAGTTCATTATTTACTGCTGCTATCTTGCTGTTCCTGTCATCCCACATTGTGCACTGTATTTAAATGTTCAACAGCTAATGACATACGTGTTTCAACGCTACATGCAACGTGACGGGTCTCCACCATTTCACGGCGACGTCTTTCCATAATTTCCCGTTGTTCACCCACCCACAACCTCCCCTTCCCTTATTTTGTTTCTGCACAGAACTGCGGGGCAACATTTTGTCACGGAGTTAATAAAGTATATCCAATTACCGACATGCTCGGAGCCATTTCACGTGTAGCATTTCGGCTTACGAATAGTCCGTCATTTCGCGAGTGTTTAGAGTCGACTGGCCGCATCACACGCCAGATGTTAGGCCCGACTGGAACGGGAACTTCTTTTTAGACGGAGATTTACTTACGAGTTCGCTGTGGAGGTCGCCTTTGGCCGCGCTGTACAGCAAAACTGTTCCCTCCGCGGTGCCCATCGCCAAGAGGGCAGCCTCTGATATGGCTCCGGCTGCATCGTCGCTCGTTTTTTGCCGCTTTTTCTTCTTCGGTGACGACTGCAATATGAAACACAAAGAACGAAACACGCATTAATCCGGTCCGAGCGTCACGATCACAAACAGCCGGCTTGCGGCAAGACGTCCGATCCGTGAGAAAACTGCGAACGTGTTTTTCCATACGCATCGCCGATACGCAAAAAACGACCGATGAGTCACGGCGTTCACTCCCATAACCAGCCGATGGTTTCTTCCATCTCCACAAGCAGAAAAGGGCGACATTAGCGCACATACGCACTTAGATGCGACCAGCCTCGTCCGTGCGCGCGAAGTTGCCGCACTTGTGTTGGGAGCACATGGTCCAAATGACAATCGAGCCGCTGTTGCTCGAAAAAGGTGATTTTGCGAAAAGCACACCAGCGATCACCACCGCGTATCAGTAGCGCGTGTTTCCCGGCGCTGACATACAATGCACGGGCAGTCCCGAGTGCGTTATTTGCAGATATATCACGTTTTTAGCGCGCCGCACCGACAGGCCGGACTTACGAAGTCGTGCCGCGTAGGTCCCCACGACAGGCAAGTGCACTTCGCCGAGAGATGCGCACTGGGCGTGTATTCTTGCTTTAGCTTTCCCGTTGATGTATCCCAGAGCTTTAGCCGGCCGTCAGCACTGGAATACGCTATAAATTCGCCGTTGTTAGACACGGCCACGGGCTCCACGAGAGCCGCCATGTTTTTGTTACACGTGAACCTAAAAAAGGCAGTGCGCATGCGCCGGATAACTCTCGACAGCGGGGCTCTCGACAACTGGACAAATGAACACTCGTTGGGTTTCGAATTCGAAAAGGTGAAAATGTTATATCAGCAAACAATTTTTCTGTTTGTTAGCTACTAGTAAATATTACAATTAATTATGACTGAAATACTTACAAAAATTAAATTTTTTAAACTTTTTTTAGGATTGGGCGCTGTCCTCCTGCGTTAATAAGTGTTTATGGTTCGAGTCGAAATTGGTAAGTAGCGCCAACGTCACCTTTGTTCCGTTACATACATCTCCACAAAAAATGGTCAAAACAATTTTTACGAAAGTTACGCTGTGATCAAAATATTTGTGTTCCCATGATGTCAACACTTCAGCTTTTCGTAGTATTTACCCACTATGTGTCGTAAACACGGTAAACACTCCGTGTTTTTGTTTTGTTCTCACGTGACACACCCGTTTCGTCAGCTGTGACGCTTGTGGTCGGTGTCATTTGCAGTTGTGACAGTTGCCAGTAGCCGTAACAAGATACCAGAAACACCTCGTGCGCGGGACCGCTTCGTTCCTTCAATCTCGTACGCTTTTGCTCTAGTATGACCCACCAACGTCCCGAAATGTTTCCTCGTGCAATAATTCCATGCCGCAGGACCTCGTAAGCGCGGCGATGTTTTGTGACATGACCGACCGATGTGCCAACGCACTGTGCGTACTTCTCCCAGCTGTTCAGTTGGAAGCGTGAGAAAAGGCAGTCATGGATGCTGACGTGCCTACGTACAGGCGCAATTTCCGCACTACCTTGGCGCTGGAGGCCGACAATGTGCCGTTGGATCGAGGGGACGCTCCGTCGACCGCTAGTGTAGCAAAGGCGGCGGCACAGAACGCAACATTGCGGGCTGCCGACGAGGTCGACTGCAGTGTGGACGATCCCCTGCTCGTGCCGGAGTCACCGCCTCCGTTTGTTGTCCCTGTTGACAGGTGAGTAGTGTGAGAAGTAGGGGGCAGACGCCGGATCGGCCTGACCCGTCTCATGAGCGCGATCGAATGAATCGTGCTTATATAAACTAAGCGCGCCAACACCGAGTGTTCAAATTCATTGCCCGTCATTTTGATCGCTCTCTAGCTCTGGTAAAAGTGCAAGATCGCGCACGCCCGTATCCACGGCACCCAGTGGGTAGAGCTAAAACTATAGAGGGTGTTACGACGATAATTGGAACATTTGAAATTTTTTTCCTGAGCGAACTGCTGCTCGGTTCATGCTCAAACTTCACACGAAGGTCGCATTTTGTGGTCTATTTTTTTGACGCCGGGAACAGAGGCGGTACTTACCTGTTTATTCTGAAAATAAATAAATAACGATTTTCCCCTATGGGAAAAAGGCGGCCGATTTGGACGTGCGAGCCAGTGCAAGCTGATCTTGGAATGACTGCGCCAGCTGGGGTATGCAGAGCGAAACAGGCGATGGATATTCACGCTCCTTCCACGGCAGGAAGGACCCAAGTGGGGTAGCAGACGATCAGAAAATGCAAAAGTGGTTTTTCTCCTTTGGCTCTTTACTAACGTGGAAGGAGCCAAATGAGGTAGCAGGTGATCAGAAAATGTAAAAGCAGGTGAGGAAATTAATCCAACGTTTATTGGCAAATATTAACCGTGGGGGTATTTTACTATGACTGGTATCAGCTGTTATGCAACTATTTGTGGTCATCGTAAACTACGGACGAAACAGGTTTTCTGGTCGTCTGCTACCTCATTTGGCTCCTTCCTACCATGAATCCACATCATCTGTTTCGCTCTGCATACTCCAGGTGGCGCCGTCGTTCCAATACCAGCTTGCACTGGCTCTCACGTCCTAATCAGCCGCCATTTTCCCATGGGCAAAAATCACTTTTATTTATGTTCAAAAATAACTAGGTAAGTACCGTCGTCGTTCCCGGTGTCAAGCAAAATAGACCACAAAGTGTGACCTCCGTGTGAAGTTTTAGCGCGAACCAAGCATGACTATGGCTTGTCTTGTGCTGCTGTACAGCCTCCCAAATTTTTAATACCATAACAAGAGCAACGACCGATCGGCATTTCAGCGCCTCATCACGGTGTTCACCAGCAAAGTAAGTGAGAGTACACGCACGCGCATAGAACTATCTGTTGTGCGGACCGTTGTCTGCTCCACTGTTCTCCTCAGGGCAACACACCCCCTGTGTTTCTAATTTTTAAAGGCCGTTTCGCTACTGTCAAAGGTAGCTAAGCAGCGTGGGGCACAAGTTTTTATTTTTTATCAGATTTGTTATTTATCGATTATATTGTGCAGCGGCCTGAGGCCACGCCGGTCATAAAACCGGTCCTGTTCTACTTTCATTTATCTTTTCAGCGCCATTCATCACGCTGTGCGGGGCAAGTGATCCAGAAAAAAAAAAATCGAACGCGCATTTAATATGCACATGCGCTTCAAATAACCACGGCTTCTCGTGAACAAAGTCATTCAGATGCAATGGCAGGGGCTGTACCACTCTCAAGGAATCAGCGTAGCAGACGACACTCGTACAGCAGTAGCCCTATGCACGTGCGCGTACTCTCGCCTATTTTGCTGCTAAACCTTGTGATACGGCGCTGACATGTCGATCAGTCGTCGCCCTCACCATATTATTAAAAATTTTGGATGCTGTATGTGCATAGTAATTCAAGTGTGTACAGTAAGTGCGCCGCTATTGAAGCACGCAGTATTCACAGGAAATGTTCAGAGTACACTAAAAGTACGCCGAGCACAGACTGTATGTGCACAAGTAGATCAAAAGCAAGCCAGAAACTGATCTTTGCTGCCACACATCTATTGTACCCCGGCCTTGTCGAGCATTCGGCAAATATTGGCCTTCTTTCATCCTGTTTGAAGGGTTACCACATTGTTTTGCGGCGCAGAGCCTGGAAAGGTTGGCTATTTTGTACAATACGTGCGGCGGATTTCCTCATTTGCGAAAGATGAAAACTCCTCATCTAAGGCAGATCTCGATTCATTCCTCTGCTTCAAAGTTGGTCCTCTTGCTATCGGCTAAAATATTTCCTGTGCAAAAAAAAAGAAAGGACAACAGCACACGTGCGAGGAAATAGAATGCACTGGAGCTTGCAGAGTGCAGCTTTGCAGCTGATATTTAGTTGGGAAAACACTTGACCTTTTCAATACATGCACAGCAAGTTGAGCGATGTTGGGAAAACACTTGACGTTTTCAATACACTCACAGCAAGTTGAGCGATGTCGGTGACTTGTGTCAAAAGTGTCATTAGCTTGCCCGTAAGAGCAAATAACAGTGAACTCACACTCTCGTTCCCCACCATCCAGGTGGAAAAGACATAAAAAATTTTCTTCTTTGGTAATTTCCACCGGCCTTTTTTGTTTTTGTTTTCACTGACATCTTCACACTAAGCAGTGGCTTTCTAAAAAAATGTTTCAGTTAAAGTCGGTACTCTGTCTGCCATTGTGTGTGTGTCTTGTACTGTTGCTCATTTATTTTGTTTTATTTGTACCCCAGTTTTTTTTATTTTGCGTGAGCCTGATCGAACTAGCCCCTTACAATTCTCCTACATATAGCTTTCGTAGACTCTTCAGTGTGGCACAAGATTGGGTGCCCAGTGGCTCCAGAAACCATAATTCAGAAGCTGGCAGTACACAAACATTAAAGATGTCACGTCATGAGTTTAAAAGGGTCATGCTGTTACTATGGTTTCTACAAGGTTGGCACGAAATTGACTGAATTCTTACCTCGTGACTGTAAAATGCTTCAATTAAAGAGCTCCTAGTAAATGCAAAGTTGGGATGGTGACGTGCATCATAAGTCATGTTATAAAGATACTCTTTATAAGCAAACAGGCATGGTTGAACCTTCCCCCAGGAATGTCGTCGAGTGCGCAAAACAGGCAAATGAACCTTTCATTCCTGAGAAATGATCGAGCGCGTGTAATGAAAAGAGGAACCTTCTGAGTGAAGAACCGAACAAGCGAGCACACGAATTTGCATTTGTAAAACATTGCACAAAGCATCTTTACTGGACATTTCTCAGCACGTACAAGGGCTATATGCAGAAATATGGCCTGGAACAGAATGGCCTTTTTTCACCCACTTGTACCCTATGAAAGGCCGTGTGTGAAGCTTGTATTTAGCTCGATCCCCGGAGCTCGCAAACCAGTCTTGTTTTCCACGTCTGTGTGCGATGTGCCAATGCATGCAGGCCCAAAAACATTGAAGATGGGTGGTGTAAAGTTAAAATCAGGGCCCCTTTCCGAGGTGTTTAAAATGGCAAGCTTTATCCCATGCAACGTGAGTCAAAGTCAAATTCCAAAAAACACTGTGCTTTGACCGCTGTGACTTTGACCGTGCTTTGATAAACCTCGGCGTATCAGCTCGAGGGACCCAGGTTCAGTTCCAACCACAAGAAGTGTTTTTTTTTTCCCTTAAGGCGCTCGATGTGCCTTTGCGTATCATCATCATCGTTTGTGAAACCCGTTGTGTAAAGTTGGCTTTTCCGCAGTGCGTTTTACTTGGACGAACGACGCCACCTGTGAGGCATAGAAATCTTCACTTCAAAAACCAATTTGTGCAAGTGTTGGCTTGCCAGGCAGCAGGAAACAGTGTAGTGGAAAGGTCTTTGTTGGGCCAGTGATTCATGCTGACGCATTTGCACAGTCTCTTTCCTTTTAGTACGTAACGTCCTCATGCGCACTTTATGTCCGAGGAATTCTTTATTGCCGGTCGGCCCCTGGCAACGTCACCCGGTGTATATATGTATTTGTACATATATACGCATACATGGAGGCAGTAAGATGTTATCAGCATTTACGAGGTTTTGTGGTGCTATGCTCCTGCGTGGAATGGCGGAGTGCACTGGGTGTCTGACTCTTTTTGACTGCAAAGAGAGCGAGCGGTTTTGTGTCCCCACATTGTGACATGCCATGTTGCTGGAGTCAGTGACCGCTTCATTACCTCACGTTTTAAGTGAATTGAGATGACAGCATAAATGTTTTGCTGTATCTAGTGCGAAAACGCTGCGTCTTTTACAGAGGAGTTTTGAATTTAAAAAGAGTGTTCCAGATTACCCGCTATCTAGGCGAATTTTATGATTTTGATGAAAGTTCTCACAGTGTATTTGGGCGAGCGGACAAAAATGGCCAGCCGGTACATGTTAGTGTATAGAAAGAACTGCAAGTTGAGCCATCATCAGTTCACTTAGTGTATTGGTATTTGATCTCGAAAAAATATCTAAATCACCTCCGTCAGAGTCCTTCAATGCTTTTCTGGTCACGAAACTCCGCCGTAACGCTCTGGGAGCAGTTTGCTATGTCGCCGAAGCCGCCGCGGGGCGGCGCTGAGTGCATAGTGGGGGACAGACGAAACCTGCGCGCTGCGTCTGCGAGGCTGCACTCCCACGGAATCCGGTAGCATCGGCACGTTGTTTTCTGAGTTTTAAGTTACCAGTTGATGTGACGCCTTTGGTGATACTGTGTGAGGACACTGGGCGGAAATGCCCAAGACTTGTTGCGTACCGGGATGCCGCTTCGGCTACAGAGGTACGAGCGAAAAGGTCTTGTTGTTTTGCTTGCCAAATGACGCCGATAAGCACGAGCAGTGGAAACGTGCAATACTGCGACAGGAAGCCGGCGGCTGTTCTTTTGACTCGCAGCATGTCCGTGTCTGCGAAAAATATTTTGACACTGCGGACGTTGTTTGGAACGACACCTTTTTGGTGAAAGGAGACGTCGTCTCTTTGCGACGTGAGAAACCCATGCTGCGGCCCGACGCCGTTCCAAGGCGCTTAGACGGGCTGCCGGCGTATTTGAGCAAGCCGAAGCCGCGATCCCGTTCAACGAGGGTCCAGCCAGCAACAAAGAGACGTCGTTGTGCTTTTTTTTAGAGACTTTGAAACACTGCTTCATTTCAGTAGGTCAAGCATCCCCGGTCAAGTATCTTCATAACTATGCCTTGCGAGTATAGTCGATCATAGCAAAACGCCCTGTTAAACTGAAGCATGCAACATCGAAGTGGTAGTTGGATTTGGCTTGGAGGGTGGGACATTTCTGGGAAAGCAACTCATTCGGAAATTGGAGCTTCCCGAATGACCTTGAGTGGCTGCACAGTATTGCGCGAGACGCACTTTCCCTTGTTCTGTGCCTATGTAACGTTACTCTGTTGAATGAACCAACTAGCCCAACAGCAAGTTTTATTACCCTGTTGAAGTTTCATGAAAACGAACACAAGGTAGCTGCGAACTCGAACTTAAACTTGGTTAGAATCTTAGAGATGGGCATGTATTAATGCGACGAAAGCTTCATCGCTCGCACTTTGAAGCTTTGCTGAAGCTCTATGTAATGAGCGCACAGGAATGAGGTCAACTGTAACAAACTAAACACTCGAAATTTATAGCTTTAGCTTCGCGGCGATCATCGGCGGCGTAGACGGTCGGATTGCATAGCGCGATCGGCATCGCCGCGGGGGCTCACTGCACGTATCATATTTGCAAATTTCTAAATCTGAGGCTTCGCCAGAGTCCCAAAACCAACGAAATAACCTTCGCTTAAACAAAGCACAATTTTACGCTGCCCTGCACGAGATGAAAGAACTGTTGCAACAACAGGTACATTCATAACTGCTGCGGCACGACTGGCTCCATCAAAGCGTTGATATCATGCAAAGGTAAGCGAAGAAAACCTTTTCACACGCGAGTGGAGCAACCACATTGTATGTCAAGCTAAATCTGA
This sequence comes from Haemaphysalis longicornis, assembly GCF_048455015.1. NCBI lineage: Eukaryota > Metazoa > Arthropoda > Arachnida > Ixodida > Ixodidae > Haemaphysalis > Haemaphysalis longicornis. The sequence continues at coordinate 124,826,980 of NW_027526445.1, read as the reverse complement.
ATGATAGCAGAATATTTTATGAGCTATCAACAACTACCTCGAACGGGTACCAGCTTCGGCAGAATGCTTGCGCGCGGGTGGCGCGGGCATGAAATGCCCCCGCGCTGACAGCGGCGACCCTAGCGGCAACTTTTGTCCCTGTATGAAACGGGAGCCGGAGTTTCGTGACCAGAAAAGCATTGAAGGACTCTGCCTCCGTCTAATGACAATGGTGGTTGGAACACAAAGCTTTCTTGCGTGTGAATATCAAAAGCAATGCGTCATAGTGAAAGCTGCTGCCTTCAAAGTCCACGTGTCGATGATCAAAGTGCAAATCACCTGCGAGTCAAAGTGAAAACTCTGACGACAGCAGACGAATCCCTCACGAGAAAGCTGACCCTCCCCCCCTCCCCCACCATCGTCGTCGTTAGACCACTGTCATCTACAACCCATTGTCCAAATCAACTCGGCCAAAATCCAAAGCCAATGCCTGCGCAATGAACCCAAAGGAAATGCTGAACACAGCCTACAACCCATTGTGTCCACTTCAATGCGGCCAAAGTCCAAAGCCCCCGAAACGAACCCAAAGAAAATGCTGAGTGACCTGAATGCAAGGATGGTGTGATCGGATAGCCATATCCCCTTCATAGTGTGACGGGCCCATGTTCAATTCGAACCACGGGAAGAAGTTGGCTTTTCCTGTTGTGCGTTTTAGGTAACAGCGCCACAATCACTGGTATCGAGAAAGCTTCACTTGAAAACATATTAATAGCATTTTACTTGCGTAACTTTGGCTTGGCTCATTGTTATACAGTAATCCCTCATTATAACGAAGTCAGCGGGACGGCGAAAAATTTCGTTATAAGTGGTACTTTGTTATAAGCAACCACTCAAGAAAAGCTAGAGCATTTGAGCTTTCTTTGCACCACAGCTCTGCGAGGAACCAAAGCACAATGTATTCAGTGCAGCAATACTTTATTCAGGAGCAGAAAAGCCAGTGGGCTTTGACAGTTTCAAGTTCCTGCTGGTCGCGAGCAACCCCGGCTCCAATTTGGCCACGCATTGCATGACGCTGGGGTCGCCGCATGTAAAAGTGGCATGGCAGTGGCCACCGTTATGTGGGGGTGGGGGGTGCGGGCATCACGGAATGCTACGAGAGTTCTGCTCTGTAAAGCGCCGCAAACGGCGTGGCTTGAGTCTGAGGTTGTGTTTGTTAAGCTAAAAAAAAAATGATTAACCGCTCATTGTGGGTACACAGCACCGGTTTTGCACTAGGGGCCTTGCATGATCACTGGGCAATTTTTTCCTGGGGTGTGTGTGCCGCCGTGAAGTTTGCAACACATAAGTTTTTTGGTGCCCCGTTGTCGACGACACTGCTAATTCTAGTGTTCGAGTGTCGGTGTTCACGCACCGTTGCGTCCGTGCCATTGACCAATGTCTAGAAACAAAATTCAGTGACCCCACCACGCATTTGGACAGTTTGTCTAAAGTCGGATGCGGTGAATCGAGTATGACCGGCTCAAGAGAATCGTTGAGGAAGCACCAGCTTGTGTTGACACGCCATGTTAACAGCCTGACTCGCCGCTGCGACGTCTCCGCTCGCCACTTCGCTCTGAGTGGGTCAAGCTCTTTGTGCGCTTTGAGTAATGCGGCCTAAAATGCGTGTGTTTGGGTTGGGACCAGAAGAAATTTTGAATAAAACGATATTTCGAGTAAAGCGATTTCGAAATAACGAGGGATTACTGTACACTACCCCCAGGCGTGTGCCTTGTACAGTGGAATCTCATTAAACCGTACCCGCTTACTAGTTTGTTTTTGTACGTAGTTAAGCCGAATCGTCGATCCAGTTTCCCTTTAACCTAATGCATTCGGATAAAGCGTGGTGCCAGTTAATGCGTACTTGTTTCGCGTCCCCGTCAGGTGCGGCTAAACGAGGTTTAACTCTAATTGCTTTGCTTCCCCCAAAAAAGTTTAGATGTTTTCTCGTCTCAACGTAATGTTCGTACCCGAGGGCTTTTCAGGCCCTCTTGATTGTGCAGTGGCGACCTAAGTACGTACTGCAACCCTAACAAGGCACATTTCTGGTTTACGGGAAGATTCTGTTTTCTCACTCAGACTTCCGATCTGTCAGATTTTCTGTGGATCACAGCTGTTACCATTTGACTGGAACATCCTTCAGTTGTATTGCGATCATACATAATCATAAATTATGAACCTGTGCCAGCACTCCATTTGACTGTAACCATGCTTCTAGTGTGTTTTCTAAGTTGCAAGAGCACCCTGTTTCACTCATTTTTGGCATGTGCGTTTAATAAGCCCTCTGCTAAGATCACCCTTTTTCTTATGAGCAGAGCTTCTTTCTATACAAAGTTTTCCTCCAGCACAATTACTACAGGAGTCCCCTCTTTCCTTTACGCCTCTGTGCAGAGACGTGTTGCGGCGAGAGCGCAAAATTTGGCTTTGATGTTTCTCATCCTGTTTTATAGGGTCTCGGTGTGCAGTTAATGATCTTGTTTGATAAGGTATCTGTGTGCAGTTAATGATCTTGTTTTATAATGTCTCGGTGTGCAGTTAATGATGTTGCTAACAGCTGTGCTCAACTTTGTGTTTCAAGTGCCTCAGCACCATTTGTCCTGTATTGATTAGCTGTGCGGCTTGCATCTAACGTTCCCCCAAACCCTCGTTCCCAGGTACTACTTTGTGAAGAATGTGTTCCTCCTCCTGGGCGTCGTTCTCATGCTGCCCTGGAACTTCACAGCCAATGCCACTGACGTAAGCTCTCTGTGCATCTCCTTCTCTCCTGCCTAGAGGGGCCATTCAGACAAAATGCAAGTTTGTTTTATTCGAAAGATTTCGTGTTCCATAGTGCCCCCAGCGCTTTTCCAGAAGCAAATGATGCTTTATTCACTGCGAAATTAGTCAATTTAAGCTAAAATTTTGATTCTCGTGCCAAAACGTGTGTATGTACAATGTTTGCAATGACATCATAAGAACATGTCTTTCAGCTAAACTTGGCGTGGAGCGGAGACTTGCTTACTGTTAGTCAACCTAGATGGCACCACCATACAGCGGCGGGCTGTTTTCTGCCTTTGGTTTGTTTGTGACTGTATTTAAACCTGGCTTGTTTTTGTTCAGGGAGAAAATAATCGTTTCGTGAAACATGGTGCTCGCTCGACAAATATGGTCACGTAAGACACCGTCGCTTGCGTCAATAGGCCATTGTCGTCTGAGACAACCCCAAAGCCTGGCAGTCCTGTGCAGCTAAAACAAGCCTAGTGCTCGCAGTACCACCAGCACTACGCATTGGAACTTCTATGTTTACATGTACTTTCGTAACTTCCACTATTTGTCCCACCGTTCTTACTGATATAAAGAGAATGTGCCCTAAATTTAAGCGCAAATAGCTCGTTCGGCAAGCTGATAAGCTCTGCGTAATTTGCGCTCGCTTTTGCCGGCCTCCGCCAATGGCAGAGCTGGCTGGTTTGACATCACAGGTTCTGTTGCGGGAAATGAGCTGGTGGGTCGCGTGGCCATTCCCTTTTTTCCTAATTATGTAGCTTATTTGAGCGAAGTTTGCGTTAAAAGTGGTGTCAGCATGATTCCAACGAGGCAATCTTTTGAATGAACCAAACTTGCATCTTGTTTGCATGGCCCCTTTTTAAGGTGGCGCTTAGAGGAAGCGATGTGACAGAGACGACGTTCTGTTTGCCTCGAACACTGGGCAGGACTATAGGAGGTGAGACAACAAGCACGGTTGAGCAACCAGGTAATGTCACAGTAAAACCGAACGCAGACTTCAAGGCTTTGTAACTGCGACGCAAAGGAGAGGGTAGCGGCACTTGGTGGGCAGAATAATAACAGCCGCAACTGAATGCTGGGCTGCGCAGTGAAGTGACGATCACGGCAGCCGTGCAGTTTCTTCTCTTGTCACAGGTGCCGCTAGCTTAACCTGTGCCAAGTGCTTGCGAGGTTACCCAGTTGCCCAAGGAAGCGACGTTTCCCCTGCTATCTTGCTCTTACTTCGTAGTCTCGGACAACATTCTAGTTAATCAGTTCATCAAGTCAGACAGTTAAGCCAATCCATTCGCAAACTTTTATTTTCAGTTGTTGTACAGTGGGGAAAAAAACAGTAGCGGGGGAAAAAAAACAACAAAAACAAATCCACTCTTGTGCGGCTAATTAGGTATCCAGACGCCCATCAAAAGTGACGTGCAGTAAAAATGATGTTTCAGCTTAATTGCTCGAGTTCATAAATAAAGCATTGATTTTTTTTTTTTTTTTTTTGAGCAGTGAAGACAACGTGCTTGAGTGCAATGGCGTGTCTGTTGGTTTCCAGACAATTGGTTAGAACGAATCAAAGGACTGTTTTATGTCCAAAAAAATCCAAGGACACCTAAGTACATGAGTGTTAAAAGTGCAAAAGCATGAATGTCCAATAAAACGTTGCTGAGGGCTCCTTCGTGCTTTGTTCTGCAAGTAGTGCTTTCGACTTTTCCTGCGTGGTATCTGCAGTGTACTGGCGTGAACAGCCCCGTTTCACTACTCCCAAGGTTGCAGCCTTGGACGATGTACGTGCGCCACACTAAAGAGTAGTACGGTAAATAATACCACACAGAGCAATGCTGTGGAATGGGTTGCAGCCAGTGGCTGGTTTGGGAGCTGTTTTCCTGCTTCAGACACCGGGCGAGGCGTTTTTGCTCAGTTGTGAATTTAATGGTTTAGCAAGCATTGCTCAATCCCCCTTCCGGGTATGTGTTACATGTAGCAGCCAATGGAAGGTTTAGGTGCCAACTCACTGCTAAAGATGCTGGACGCGGGATTTTTTGCTCAACGATGTGTGAAAAAATGTGCTGTCCTCACCATCACAACAGGCATGTGGTGAGTAAAAAATTGGCGATCTAAGACGGCAAAGATACACATGGGCTATAAGGCACACTGTAAGATGGGGGGGAAGATCTCCGGATTACTTTTGACCACGTGGGGATTTTTAATGTACACAAAAATCTCAGCAAACAGGCGTTTTCGCCTTTCACCTCCATGAGAAAAGCAGTCGCACGGCTGGGTTCTAACCAATGTTTGTGGGCTCAGCAGCACAGCATCGTAGCCACTGTGGCACCCTGGTGAGTTACCGTATTCACTCGCGTAATGAACGCACTCGCATAACGAACGCACCCCAACTTCAGTCATCAAAATTAGGTTTCTTTTTTTTCACCGCATGATACACGCACCCCCAACTTTGCTTCTGTTTTACGCGAAAAAAGTGCATTCATTACGCGAGTAAATACGGTATTTGAAAAGTGTCGTGTTTGTTTTCCATTTTTTTTTTTTTTTTCGGGGTGTGTTTGTGTGTGTGTGTGTGTGGGGGGGGGGGGGTGGGCGGGGGTGACAAAATGTGCATACAGAACTTTCGCTCGCAACATCCCCGCCTCATAGATTACTACGGACTTGCCATGTACTACAGTTTGTTGTTATTTATTTTCCCCCTTCTTCACACGTGCGCAGTACTGGATGTACAAATTCCGGAACGTCTCCATTCCGTACGACCCCAGCCTCGCGCACAAGACGTCGCTGCAGGCCAATGCGTTCAGCGTTTTCTCTGTGGCCAGCACGTTTCCCTCGCTCGCGGCCGTCTACCTCGGGACCTTGTTCAACCACAAGTAAGAAGCAGGGTGGCATTTTCTTTCGTCCTCTGTGGTGGTTGTTCTTCCCCTGTGCATGCTTTGTCAGAACATTGACAGAAAGAGTTGTGCTTCGCGTCTCAATGCGAAGATTTGTTTTTTGGTGCGCAAAGGGCCAAGCTGCCCTTTTTGTCTGGGAGCTTGCAGGAAGAGCTTTGATGCATTTAGTTCAGTGTGTCAAACCGAAAAAAATACCGGTTCGGTTACGGTTCGGGTTCAGGAGAAATCATTTCGTTCCGGTTCAGTTCCGGTTCGACAAAATCACGTACCGAACCGGTTCGCGAACCGGTTCAGGAGCTTGAACCGGTTCGCGAACCGGTACGATGAGTTGAATTATACTGAAATTAAAAAAAAAAAACATTTATTAGTTTAAAATGACAGTCACATCAAAATACAAACAAAAATTCAAAATGCTGTTGTTCCCCAAGGTCAGTGGCGCAATTGCAAAGCAAAGTTTAAACAATTACGAGATATTAGAAAAACAGATGAAGTGGCGACGCTTTACCATCTATTTTCCCGCCCATACTTTATGTTGTCCTAGCGACTATTCATAAAACCACCACGAAGAGGTATGACGGTGGGATATATTTTCTGCCCTTTCCTTTTTTGTTGAAATCGCAATCGTCGCTATGGAATCGCCCATCACGATAACCTTGAAGCCTTAAATTTAGGCCTGCATAAACCATTGGCGTACATTTTTTATATTTGTAACAAAACTGTAAAATCATACCACAGGCACATAAATACTACCAATGAATTAGATTATTTGGTCACCCTGAATAATTTGTTAGCTGTCACCTTATCGAATGTGTTAGCCACACTTTTGTTAAAAGTAAGCTTCAGTTAACGCTCTGTCACTGCATTATTGCTCTGACCACTGCAATTCCTTTTGCGGTAGCTATACCGGATGAGTGCATTACAACCAGTATGTCATAGTACCGCCTGACCCCCTGCCATCGTTCCGTGTGCTACATTGCGGAACCTTATAAGAGAATATGCTGTTACAAAATGAATGGGAAGTTTGACGCGCGGAGCATATGCGATGGGACTTTTTTTGGCTAGACGCTCTTTAATTCGTCCACAGCAGTACTCCCCTCCGGAACGAGTAGCAGTAGAAGTAATGTAGCGAGTTGGGCAGTCAGTACAGGTGCACCTTCGAAAAAAAGCAGATCTTAAAGAGACAAAACTGCATCAGCAGCACGGCTTAGCCACTGAGCAGCTTCTGCAGTCACACTTGTCAAGTATTAACAATTTGCAGGTGTCGGACCTTTTAAACAAATTATGAAATGTCAAAAAGTTTGCACAGATCGGGTGTGGGCTTTCGCTGTTGCGCAGTGGAGCACTCCTGCAGCCTGATTGCTCCAATAAAGTCGCAGCTAGGGAAGGGCAAAGTCGTTTTTTATCCCCTGCAAGCTGCCGAGAATGACATTTCGTTTGGACAGCTTGCACTACGCTCGCGCTTCCAGCAGCAACAGACCATTGCTGCATTGTTGCTGATTCATTTCCCCTGTTGTTACATAGAGCGAAATAGTAAAGAGTTTTAGCTGAGCGTTTTTGACGCTCCGCTATGCTCCCGACGTCCCGCTCAGCACAACAGGAGCGTCAGCAGCCGAAAGGCTTTTACCTAAGCGATAACCGTATCTCCCTCGACGGGGAATGATTCGCATGACTGGTCGTTTCGCGTGCGCCTGTAAACCAAAACTTCAACCTAAAGGAAACATAAGAATTTGTATTTGGTCACCCAAACAAAGCAAAATAACGTGTTTCTTGCCCTCATTTAACCTTTTTTTTCTATTATGTAGTCACTGACATGGTATAATTTTTCTAAATAACAATAAACAAGCCGATAAACTTTGGAATAGCCAAGCCAAGGCTGTCTTTCTCGGCGCTGCATAAAAGCAGCCCCGCGCTTCGGTCGACGTTTTTCGCTTTCGTTCTAAAGATCTTTGAGGTGTGTGGCACCACTGCCTATTTGGAAGCGCTTTCATGGCTTCGTCGGTGGTGTTTCAACTGAAGAAACGAAGTTCGCCGGAGTGCGGTCGCATTGCGGGGGCAGCCATTTTAAAGTTCCGCCCGGTAGCATAAGCTGCCGCGACGGTCCGCTAAGAGGCCCCAGTTAGTGGAGCGGGGCCCCGCTCCGGTATCGCGGTTACTATCGCCGGTAGCGCCCTAGCGTGCCACGCGTGCGCAATGATGCTCCCGCTTGCTATTGGAGCGGAGCGGACCGTCAGAAAGGGTCAGCTAAAACTCTCTAGTGTTCAATTGTCTGGAGGGGAAAGTGTGCGAGCGGGTACGAAGTTGATGGTACGTGAAAGAAAAAAAAAAGGCCTCAATTGCATTGACTGTGCAATATCAACCGCGGAGGGTCGAACCGTTTCGACATAAACCGGTAACCATTATTTCTTTTTTCGGTTCAGTTCCGGTTCGGGTTCAGCCTGCTCAAAAAATAACGGTTTGGGCTCGGGTTCAGTTCCGGCCAAAATACCGGTTCAGTTCCGGTTTTCGGTTCGGTTCGGTTCCGGTTCGACACCCTGGTTTAGTTACAAATGGGGCAACTAAATGCGGACGTCCCTGTGTGTAATCTTGTCTACTCGGTGACCCGAACTTGGGGAAATAAGTGTGACATTTTGGGAGACGAGAAAAACGTGCGATGAAAGCGAAAGAAAGGTGGAAAAGCAGGATGGGCCACTAACCTCAACTGATTGTCATTGCTTTGAGCGCCGTTTTTACCGCTCTGTAATTTTATGAGCGTTCGAGAGGCACTTTTGACAAATCGACTGCTGCCTTAATTTAATGATTGTGGATTCATATCACATTTCCATTTCAGTTGTCAGTGGGATGCAACTGAAAAGCTGCTTGTAACCATTTTAAACCATGCCTGTCATCCGAACGTTTGTTGGGCATTTTGGAACCAGATTTTAGATGTCCGGTACCAAACTTTGTTTTGTACTGACCGCTGCGTTTGTGCGTGCTTTGCCACTGGAACCCCGTTTTTATGGGACACTAAAGTGACTGGGTGACAAGACGAGCTGTCATCTTTACTTTTCACAACACTGGCACACTGTGCGGTACTTTCTACACCTACTTGTGGGCGCACCACTGCATCGATTTAAAATCTTTTCCGTCATAAAAGTACTTGCAGGAAATGGGAAAGAACCGTCAGCGCTGATCATTTATTTCTAAGTAGACATGGCATTGTTAGCCGTTGAAACATAAGCCGAAAAAGCTACAAAAAATGTTATTACAAGTGTCGTTGTTTTTTAATGTTTCAGAGCCGTTTTTTTTTCCCTATAAATAAGTACCTATAAATAAGTATTGTTGCCCACTCCAGCGCAGACATTGAAATGCCATCAGAGAAGAGCTATCTGGGTGGTACTCGCTGATGGCCACTCTGAAGGAAGGTATGGCACACAGACATGTCTGGCGACTTCAGCTGTAACAATTCTTATTCCTGTACTAATGCTTTTGGGAACGTGGGAAAGCAACGTTTGGTGAACGAAACCTTTTTGCGAGGTCGTCGAGTGCAACATAGAGCTGTGTGTTGTCGCGTACAATGTCTTGTGTTCTTTTCCCTCTTGTTTCCACCCAGGTTGAAGCACGAGACGCGGAACATTCTGGGCTTCTGCCTCTGCATTGCCTTTTTCGTGATGGTCACAGCCTTTGTGAAGGTCGACACCGACAACTGTAAGGGCCTTAAGGGCCGCATTTCTTGTTCGCTTTGTGGGCTGTATTATTGAATTGTCACTGGCCAATCGAGAAGACCACCCTGTGCTCTCAGAAGTCTTCTCTCGGTAGGGCATAGGTTCAGACCAGTTGTCTATTCCATGCTGTGCGTTCACCTGCACAAAAAGACACAAGGAGAGAACACGCGACACAAAGCGCAACTTTCAGTTGACTTTATTTTGAAGATATCGCACTTTTTATGCTGTCCCCACGATTATACGTCGGTACAAAGCCTCCCTTCCCCTGTGCGCGTGTCGCTTTTACATTGTCATAGCAAAGCATCAGCTTGCTCCAGAAAATACAATTTTTTTTCTTTAACTCTTTCGCTACCGCAGAAAATTGACCAATTTTTAGGGGTCCAAGAAAACATTTTTTTTCCTGCTAAAAAATTATTTAGGCACTAATTGCAGGAGCACAAAATGCAGATTATTTAACGGCCTTCCCAATAACACCAGTTTTTTAAAGGTTTTTATATATCATAGTTGTGAAAAAAAATATCAAAATCGAAATTCTTGTCAAGTTGTCGAAAAAAATGATAAAAAAGGAGTTGTGTATATCAAACCACCGGTAGTAGAAAAAAATTAGAATATACATTTTGTAGGGAAACGTTTCAAAAACACACCCTAAAAAAATGTCGCCTTGCGCGGAACAGTTTTTCAGATATAAAAAAAAAATGTTAGCACGCACGGTGCTCGTGTCATGCGGTGAAGCCCAACCTCTAATTCAAAATGTGCAATTTCGGGTGGTTCCCCGGAATAAATCTGGCGGTTTGACGTTATCAGGGGCACCAATTTGCCCCCACATAATGTAAAAACATCTTGTCAATGGCTGACTTTGCATTTACAGCGAGCACAATATTTGGGACAAGCACGCGACGCGGAAAAAAACATGCATGAAGTTGAAAACGGAACGCCGTGGCTGATGCTTGTTGTCGTTCACGGTCAGTTATCTCTCAAAACATAAAGCTGAGCTTTATTATCACCTTCTTACTCGCAATTGTAGCCTTGCTCGCAAAAATGAGGTACGATGAGCTAGAATCATGCCGTGCGATCTTTGGCCGAGTAGCAGTAGCGCGCTAAAAAAGATCAGCACAACGAGCCTCCTCTATTGTAGCGCCACCTAACATTTTTCAAATGAAACAGTACAAAAACTTATCAGATACTCCGTCCGAATAGACAGTTCAACTAAGCAGCAACATTAGACACCCGGATATACCCTCGCATGGAAACGAAACTGGAAGGCGAACAGCTGGCAGTGTAAGGCCGGTTTGAAGCGCTGTCCTCGGCGGAACAGATATCTGGCGACTGAGTGTGACCTTTTGACTTGCATCTGAAGTTCTTATCGCAGAAATCGGCTTAGGGTGGGGGGAAATCAGGAGCGGCGTGCTTTGTTCGAGGATCAGTCGCGGACGCTTCAGGCGCCATGGCAGGTAGCCTTGAAGTTGGGTAACTGCGTAGTAGCGCTAAATATGAATTTCGCGATGCAGAAACGAAACTGAAACTGTTGTAAACTGTTTGCGAATGGTCCTGGGGTAAGTAGAACTACCACAGTACTTAGAACAACTTGCGCAAAGGCAATAAAACTGCCTAAAATCATAAAGTAGCTTTGCAACCAGGCACTGCTTGACATTTTCAGCCGATTTCTGGGATTATTACTGTCAGAGCGTGAACCTTACGATTGAAAATCGTTTGCTAGTTCCCCATTCACGCCCTGATAGCAAAAAACAAGCGCTGGTGCCGAGTAATTATGAGTTGCACGCATTCTTCGTTGGTAGCCGTGACGCACGATGACCACGCCCCTTTTCCACACCCAGGTGATTCAAAAGTGTGTCAAAAATCACGTTTCCGTTGAAAAAATGAAAACAAAACTGATTTTGAAAGGCCATTTTCTGATGTAACTCCGAACAGCTTTACTTGTTCGAGAAACGCCTGGAACGCTATGAAAAGGCGCTCCCAAAAGTATCGATCAAATTGATCGATTTTGATAGGCGCGGTAGCGAAAGAGTTAAGGGAGAGAGAGGGAGAAAGCGCTCACACAACAGTCAGCAGCAGTGCTTTTAGTGCCTTGTTTGAAAGTTTGCACCACCTCCTTACAATGCTTAGCTAGCTCTTTTTTTTTTTTTTTTTTTTGCCAATTGCTTCCACGCATTTGTTTATTTTTCACAAGGCATGTAATTGGTAAGTGTTTTCAGTCGTAGTTGCCCCGTTTTAGCACCCCTAGTCGAAAGTTGTTAACTTTTTCTTTCTTTTTTTTTCAAGAAAGGTTGACCTTGGTTTTGTTAACGGATGCTTCACTGTCCACCACAGACATTTCATCGGACAAACAGTTGAACCCTGTCTGTTCCGAGTTCAGGAAAGCTAAAAGACAAGATTTAGGCTAAGCTGTATCTTGGGTCAAGTAAAATGCCGGGAAAAAAAAAAAACAACGCTCAAAAACATTGACAGTTTTAGCAACTTTCAGTAACGCAACACAATGTTGATGCAACAATTTTTTTCTTTTCACTTGCTGGTACTGGTTTTGTGAGTGCACAAAAAACAACCTTGGCTCTACGAAATTCATGTGCTAAGTACTTAGTTTTTGCTTCCGAGCATGAACTTTACCATGCTGAGGCTAAGAAATCAGCCAAGTACCGGAATATTGGTTGTGTATATGTATGTGTTCTCATGTAAGGCTGTACAGAGCAGTAAAGAACTCAGTAGCAGTGATGACCAAATGGCAAGTATGCAGGGAAAAAAAAAAAGAAAAGTAGTATTCTCCTACAATGACCTAAAAAAGACAAGTGTTGAGCATTGAGATTATATCCTGAGTTATTTCTGGTGTGCTCCCAACCCCCTAAAAACACGAGAGTGCTTTGAAATGTATTTTGAAGCAAAAACATGCTTGTTTAAAAAGTGCATTCCCTGAGCTCATTTCAAATGGGGCTTGCTGTGTGACTGACTGACTGCTGAGATATTGTAGTAACTGCCAACACTTTCTCATTTGCAGGGCAAATAGGATTCTTTGTTCTCACGGTCTACCTTCTGGCTTTCCTTAACGGCAAGTATTACCTCCGGCATGGCTGTGGTTGCCACTTGGTGAACTGGCTGTGCGGTTATTAAACACAATACATAGTATTTCTTGGGCTCCTTAAACGAAGAAATTTTGGTCTGTCTGCCTGTCTGTCTGTCTGTCTGTCTGTCTGTAACTCGATTCAGCCACCCGGCCAAACTAAAATCAAAGCTGCACAATAGTTTTATATACCCACAGCCAAACCTAAACGCCAAAGTCCAGCGTCAATGTTCATACTTGTCAACATTATTGAACAAGAACAATACATCACTTAAATATAAGGCAGAAAATCAATGCACGAGTGAGATTTGCAGTGCTTCTTTATTAAACAATTCATAAATGCCTCTTTTTTGTGATAGCAAATGAAATACTACATCAACTGCAGAAAACCATCGCGCGTTGTTGCCCACGCTCCTGGTGACATTTAAGAAATCAAACGGTAATAGCAACGAAAGGTTCCACTAGATAGGTTCCACGTTCTGCTTGGAACGCTCATGGAGTAGGGGCAACGTGGTTCTATAGATGTTGTAGTAGGGTGCCTCGATTCATGCGCGTCTCCGCCGTACGGCAGTGCTGGCACCGAGGCACCCGACTTGGAGCAGTGGAACGCGGTAAATGTAAATTGACGTGAGCAAACCTCTAGTGCAGTGGTTCTCAAATGGAGTTCCGCGGACCCCAGAACCTCTAGTGCAGTGGTTCTCAAATGGAGTTCCGTGGACCCCCTGGGGTCCGCGAAAGCATTTCAGGGGTCCGCGAAGCTTCCCTCAAAACTTTTACCCCGACATTTTTTTCTCGATTTTGCCAGCATTTCCTTGCAATACAAAAAGCTGACTCCGCCGCATTACTTGTACGTTTAGCTTCTCCGCGTAGCACAAATTTTAACATCTGATTTGTGCACAACACGCCAGCTATGAGAAGACAAAAAAAAAAAACAGACCCACAAAAGGCAGCGTATGGGTGTCTAGAAGACTTATAGATTCCAGTACAACTTGTTTAACATTATGGACCCGATCAACATACGCTCCATCGTGGGGTCCCCCATCCCTACCGCAAGCCCGAAAGGGGTCCCCGGGGGAGTCATGGCTGAGAACCACTGCTCTAGCGTGTTATCTTGGAAGGATTGAGACGGGTGAGGAATGGCATGAGAGGTGAGCGGAAAAGGGAAGGGAGGTATTTACTTGCCAGGGGTGCCAGTCGGCTATCGTCTTTCATCGACATTTGCAACAAAAGGAGCAGATACGCGGCCATTTTTTTTTTTTTTTCTGTGTATGGTGTTCGAGCTTTGCTTCATAGTAGCATCGGGCGTGTTTTTTTAGTGAAAAGGACACGTGAAAACGTTCCAATCAGTAATACCTGCATCCGTGCAGAAAACAGCGTCGTACAGCTTAAAAGAGGAAACGACAAATCTACCTCATCTTTTTCTGCGGTGCCGTGCAGGCTAGAGGCCTCTTCTGGTGTTCCACCTTTTTCAAAATTCAAGTAGCATCGTTCATGCCTTTGCGAACGAAAAGACAGGTTGTTGTCTTATTGCTGTCGTCGTGTGTGTAGCTCCTGATCGACACAGCTGTTGGTGCATTGAAATGCGTTCGAGTGCGTAATGTTACAGACGTGCAAGATAAAGACTATCTTGTGTGTGTTTGGCGGGTAAACAAGTCCGTTTTGGGCTTTTCTGCCAGATCGGTCAATGACACCTTGGAGGCGTGAAAACAGACAGTCTTAGATAAGGCTTTCGCTCTGTAGCGTGTGCCACATTTTTCGTTTGTCTGTTTGTTTCTGTTTGCTTTCGACTTTCTCCCAATGATGATGTCGTCAATGCGGATTCTTCGTCGAGCTGTCTCGTGCCGACAGCGGGGGCACGTGGGTCTTTTTTGGTTTAAGACTTAATATACTTAAAATAAACTTTTTTGGTTTTTAAGACCAATGTGCTTCCTTAAACTCGCAAGGCATGGCTTACAAATGCAGCATCTGCGATTTAGCTCGAATTAAAGTGATGGTTTGAATTAAACCAGTCACAAAATGTCCATCACGCTTAGTCTTCAAGCATGAAGTCTGCCTCTGCTCGACCTGCTGCACCCGTTTTTTGTGTCAGTCTTGTTGCAGCGATTTCGATTTCTCGTTTAGCGCGTAAGCAATCTTTGCTGAGTGCCTCGACGCAAACTGTGTAGTGCCTTCTGTCTGCACAAAATGAGTACTTGGCGATGTTTTAAGACATTGAATCCTTATAATGTTGTAAATGTAGTTCATTGCAAGAAAAAAAGAAATGAAAAAAATGCGTAGAAAAACTAAGCAAAAAAGTTCCCAGTTTGGCTATTGACATCGTATCTGGCAGCCATTGTTCGTGGCAGAGAACCAAGCTAATATGTATTTTAAAAAAAACTGAAAAAGAAGAAGTGAAATCACAGAGGTGTAGCTAAGATAATCTAGCACCCTCTTGCAATTAAGTAAAAAAAAACAGTGAAATTTATAAAAACAAAATAAAACCAATTATGAGTGGACAAAATAACAAAGGTCTATCTAATTTAGTAGCCTCACGTAATTTACTAAAAAATAAAATACGCAAAAAAAGACCGTGTTAGAGCTGATGTGTTCCTTCAATGCCACAAAAGAGAGATAACGTTTGTGAAACAGAGATGTGGCATAGAAGTGCTTGCACCTTACTAGGCGATTCCCAGATGTTCTATATAGCTTTTTTTTCTCCCCCCACTTTTGGCAAGAAGCCACCCCTGTGTGGCTTCTTGCCGAAATTAAAGGAAAGGTGCACGTTTCTGAAACGTTGTGTTCCGGCTGAGAGGGCGGTTTAGCTTTCTTTTGTTTGTAATTTTGGGTCCCTCTCTCTTGATTCGTTTTTCTTTACTCGTTTCCCACTCAGCATTTGCATCCTGGCTCCAGGGAGGGCTAATAGGCCTGGCCACGGTCATGCCGTCCGTGTACATGCACAACCTGGTCATCGGCATGGTACGTGGCTTGGCTTGGCTTGGCTTGTGTCTGTACGAATGGGAGCATGCTTAGGCATTGGTTGAGAACCTTTTTGTTTTTTGTTTTTTTGTTTTGTTTTTTGCTTTCACAGCATCAGTTGGCAGTCTGAAAACAGCTTAATCTAGGATCTGTGGCATCTTCGTAAACATCAAATTGATGCATAGTCGGTCCTCCAGTGAGGCCTGCGGTTCTGAAAATGGGTAAACATCATTAAACGGGCTGCCCCACGCTGCAAGAGCGGCAGGCCTTGTTTCAATTTCTAGTTTGACCACAAATGTATTGCTTTGATCGAATGTTTGTCCCGCTTCAGAAAAAACAAATATCCGTCAAGAATCACGTTTATTGGTGCGTGAGTGAAAATGAAACCGATTGTAAAGAAAGGCGTCTCCCGAGCTAACCTGTAGAAATGCCTCGAATGCAGTGAAGTAGGCGAGTGAAATGCCCAGTCTAAAATGGTATCGATCTAAATAGGCACAGTAGTGGAAGGGTTAAGACTGTATACGCCTGAAGCACTGCCTGTAGGGGTGCCACTGAAATCCCCCTAGCGGCTCGTTTCGAAAGCAGTCGCAGGAGTCTCCGGCCCGCTGCCCACTGTCGCCGCTGCTTTTGCTCCATGTTCACGAATGAGATTTATTGTTCGCACGCGTTGGAAATACAAATTTATGTGGAGCAGTCACTCTGTTTGCAAATGTGGTGTATTCACGAGAGTGTAAATGTTTCTGACGTGATCTTAGTGTGGTACATTCAATACACATAAGCGCCAGGTGTGTGTCACAGGCCAGAGTCACGAAACCGGGATATGCGTAAAGCTGATTGTAATTTCACTGCGCTGAAATTTACGAACAGCGTTTCCTCGTATGGTCATGCTACGGCTATGCACTATGATGTGACTCAGTTGTGCGCTTGCATAATCTAGCAGAGCACTCATACCTGACAGCGCGCTAGTTAAGCTTGCCAATATCATACTTCGGATATTGATGCTGAACCTGGAGAGCCAATGTTGCTTGAATTTCACGAACATTCTTCAAAGGAAGTACGACAAAATTACACTCGGCAAATCAGCACACGACGAAAAAATTATGCTGGGTTGTCTTGTCCCAAGGTGAGCGCTCGCAAACATTCATCTGCTACATACCGTATTTACTCAATTCTAAGCACCGCCTTTTTTTCCACGTTCGCGATGCCAAAGTGAAGGGGGGTGCTTCGATTCGAAAAACAAATTACTGCCCTCCCCACCACTTTTTTCATGGCCGTACATCGACAAAACAGGGCAAGGAATAACGTTTTATTTGGCAAATATTAAAAAAAATCGGTACAGACAGTGAACCTGCTGCTTATGTGTGATACTGTCAACCTCACTACCATTTGAGTCCGTTATGCCGCTTGGGCCGCTCCTCTCAGTGTCGCCCAGTAGGTCGTCTTCTGTTGCGTTGAAGTGGTTTGTAACTTAAAACTTCATAAATGACTTGGCCGTAACATCAACTCGGGCCTGCTTCCAGTGTCTGAAATCTATTTTGCGATGGCCGCTTAGAGAAGGGGATGCTCAGATTCACATGCAAACTTTTTTCCGTTTTTTTTTTTTTTCCGAAAGTAGGGGAGGGTGTTTAGTATCGGGTGGTGCATAGAATCGAAAAAATACATCCTCCACAAGCAGCGTGGAGATGTGCTTACACAGTATTCCGTGCCCACAACTAAACGCTTCGACACAACATCATATGACAAACGGAGCTTTCACAGTCCAGCACAAGCTAGAATCAAAGGGCTTATCAGATAGCACATTCTTCCAACGACACCGTTTATCGCTTGTGAACTGCCTACCCGTATACTTCAAAAAATACGTCTGCCGAGTGATCAGCTGTTCGTTGAAGCTGAAAAACAAGAGGAAAGTAAACATGCAGCTTGTATGCCCCCCCCCTCCCCCCCACCTCACCCACCTCACCCATGTCGGGATGCATTTCGCATCTAGTTGGTTTGGTGAGTCATACCTGGTTTAAATTTGGTCGATTTTGAACGGGAAAATATTTAACAAGACACAGCCTTGGAATATACCTGACACTTTCGTGTGGCTTGTATTCCCATAAAAGGTACAAGTGCTTGTCAAGTATGGGGTAATCACCTCCTCGAAACTAAATTTTCTACGCCATATATATTTGAAACGAAGCTGCATTTGCTATTTAAAGGGACACTGAAGTGAATTTGTCAAGCTCCCGTTTTTGCTTTCACTGCGTAGACTGGCTCAAATTAGCACACTTTTCATCGTTTATCCGGTTGACAAATCGGTAATTATTTTACACAGCGCGAAAGAAGAAAAACTACTATGCGCGGTTTGCGGCGGCCGCACCAACTAACGCTGTGACGTTGGGAGGAGGGAGCACCGTGATTGGACGATGCCCAAGGTTAGCAATCAAACAAGTTTCGGTTTCGGTTTTGTTTTCGGTTCTGTAAAACACAACCGATGGCGTTGTTGGATGGGCATTCTCAATATCTCAGTAATCATCGTACCGCGCTTCTGCCATGTTGTCGGCTGTAAAATGCGTAAGATAAGCCTCCCAGGACGGCTTGGAATCGTAGCATTCACTAGCCGAGGCCTACGCAGTGCATGAACGCCCTCCGCGTACCCGCAGACGCCCAAAATGTCATGCGCTTTTCCCCCATATTTGGAGCTTTCCTCCCTCATGCCTGTATCGTAAAAAGCGTGTTCGTACCAGGCCAAGGGTCTGTTCATTCTGGCCTGTGCCCACTGCCCGCAATCAGTCGGTGCTTATGGCAACAGCACGCCAATGAGAACTCGCTAGCCCGCCAGTGCCAGCCTGCGCGCGTTCTGTGAACTAGTTCGTGGAGCAATGAACGTTGCGGCCCAAAAAAAGGTGAACTCGGTATAGAAAACATCGGCGGAAAACGAAAAAGTCAACTTACAAAAAAAAAAAGCACGTACCTGCCGGGATTTGAACTCGCGACTTGCAAAACACTTGCGATGAAATACCTAGTGCCCCAGCCCACTCGACCACGGGGACGGCTGTGCTGAACTTGATAATATATGGTATTTATTGTATAACCAGTTTACACTTTTATTTAGTTTCGGCATTTCAAGCAGCTTACGTGACTGTTTGTTGTATTGCGCTCGTGCAGTAAGCATCCCCCAAGTTTCCACAATATATCACGTCTAGCAATTGCATTTCTTAGACGGAAAAGCGTTTGCAGATGCGTCGTGCTGCTGACCGCTGTGCTTGTTCGCCCAGCGCAAAAAAGTGCTTTGCGCACCCTAGTTTTACGCTGTACGATAAAAATATCAGTTGATTTTATTTCCTTAGTACCTATATTGACTTCGCTGACTCTTCTCCCGCCTTCAAGAGGCCTTATATTTTCCTACTGGCGTACCAGTCAGCGAAGCGTCGCATGTGCGCTTGTGCAGCGCTTGTGTGAAGCGACCTTGACTTGGAGCTAGATACAGTGTACAAACTAACCAATTAAAGAAAGGCACATTCTTCCATTCACAAACGTGTCCTGGCTTCGTTTCAACTGAGCGAACGAATTGCGACGACCCGTCGGCGGCCGGGGAGCCGTGCAGTAGCGCAACCAATTGCGAGCTCGGCTCCTCCCGACGTCACACGAAAACGCCACAGAAAATGGGCGAGCGTAAAGAGAGGAGGACAGCATTTTCGAATTAATTTTTCTACTAAATAAAATCGCGTAAACGCGCCCAGAGCGGTCGAAACATAGCCTGGGGACTCCGGACTACAATTTGCGCTAGTAATCCCGCAATGTTTACATATCACTTCAGTGTCCCTTTAACAAAACTTGTTGGAGGGCTAGTTGGTTCATGATTCTGAAATATGTTTAGCGCAAAAACCAAAGACAGTACACAAGAAAGGAGACAGGACAGGTGCTAACTTTCAACTGAACTTTACATTACCTTTCACTTTCTGTATTTACCGGTTCCGGCAGTGATTAAAGTTCAGTTGAAAGTTAGCGCCTGTCCTGTCTCCTTTCTTGTGTACCGTCTTTGGTTTTTGCGCTAAACATATTTAAGAAGGATGCATTTGTTATACGTGCTGCAAAACGAAACCACCCTCTCACTGTGCCAGTATCAGGTCTAAACGAGACGACAATAGAATTCACTTGTGCCTGACATATTCGGAGGTGACAGTGGTGATATGCTGCTGCTGTCGCCGACGCCCGTAAGAGCAGCCTAGACGCGTGCAGAACCACATCCCCAGATAGCTCCTGTTGGCTTTCGAGCACTCTACCGGGACGCAGCTGTTTTTTGAAGTGCCCTAAATGTACTATTTGATTTGCTTACAGATGTGACCATGACAAGTTGTTGAGGGCGCAGAAAGGCAAAAAAAAAGTGAGAGAGAAGCAAAACATTGCATGAGCCCCTATCAGCCATGCAGCCCTTATCCCATAAACGCCGTGGAGAAGCGGTGGCAGGTGGCGCAGCGATCGCGAAGCTTGAGGTGTATAGCGCGTACTGCGTGTAGCCGTTCTGGAAATTACTTGTGGATTGGCATTTTTTAAGCAGCCAGTCCTGTGTTCTGCTTGTCAAAACAGTGCATCCTGTAACTCATGGGGACAAGTGGAACCGGGCATGCGGCTTGTCTTGGCTTGACTCTTGTCTTGGCTTGGATGCAGGCCATGGGCGGCGTGTTTGCCTCGGTCATGGAGATCGTGTGCCTCCTGGGCCACACGGACCCGTCCACCTCGGCCCTGGCCTATTTCCTCTGCGCCATCGTCGTCTTTGTGGTGGCCCTGGTCTGCTTCACTGCCATGCTGTCGACGGTATGTCATCATCATCATCATCACCATCACCAGCCTCGTTGTGCCTGTCACAAGACAAAGGCCTCTGCATTTGCTTGCTGCTCCCGCCATCAAGCCAGTCCTGTCGTCCACCAATTCTATTACGCTGATAGTCCGTTGGTCGTCAGTTTTTGGGGATATACGTGCCACCCCACAGGTCTTGCTCCCGTGCGTATGAAGTAACGAAACCACGGCTGTAATCAGAAGTGTTGTGTAATATTTGGAGTTCCGAAATACCCCACGGTACCTCTGTGTGTAAAAAAAGTGATCCTTGATCTGTTTATGTGGTTTGTCGAAATTGCGGACTCGACTGCCACCTGTTGGCAGGAAGCTGAACTGGGGGACGATGTATGGCAACATTTAGCACGTTAACTGGATCGCTTAAAGTTGTTGACTTATGATGGTGATTCACTGTATGAGATGGGGGTGGGCGTGTTATTAGAATAATTGAAGAGGCGTGCTTTTCGTCGTCAAAAAAGGGAAGACCCTTTAAAAAGGAGCATGTTCCAAGGCCAAGGTTTGCAACTGGAGTGTATTGAAAGTTCTCCTGCTAAAAAAAATAAATAAAAGCAAGTCTTACTGTTCTCTGCTTTTTTTTAATGCGGAGTGTTTGTAATAGCAAGGTACAGCTAGATCTTTCCTTGTCCCTGCCTTCTGGTTGTCTCATCTGAATTGGTTTGTATTTGTAGGGCCTCTTCGTAACACCCCATTCCCCTTTTCATTTTCATTTTCATGTTTTGATTTGTGTCGACACCCCGCCACCTTCCTCACCGCATTCATTTCTGGCATATCTTTTAGCGCTCAGTCATGCTAATGAGTGCTGTCACACATGTAACATTACTGAACAGTGCATATACATAATAAAATTCGAGGTTAATAACAAAATTTCTAGGTGCGCCTCCAGGTGCAGTCTTGGCGTATTGACACGCCCCCACCAATTTTTGTGTTAATATGAATTGGTAGGAACATTTTTTATGATCCGGGGAAATGTGTTTATTCTTCTACACGGCGGGGTATGCAAATACTCACAAGCCCACACTCAGGCGCATGCACATAAGAAATCACTCGTGCCATTCTTTTAATTTGTCTGTATTCTTGCGCCTGCATTTTGACTGTTCATAATTTGGATCACTGGGTGAATTTGACTATGTAATATAGCTGTGCTAGTTGACGCCAAACTCGGTGCTAACGAGCATTCAGAAATTCAAGCCAAAAGAAACACGCTTAGGAAAAGCAGCACGGAAGGCAGTGCAGCAGCGAACAACCAGTCTTTATGTGCCACGCGATGTTATAGCACTTGTAACTCTGTACTCACAGAAAGAAACAAAAATTATAGCCTTTTTACTCAATGTGAAAGCTGTCGGAAGTGCAGAGCGGTGATTCGCCATAATGGGATGTAGCGCCGTCGTCCGCTCACTGCTACCACCCCATGCAATTCAAATTTCCCGCCTTTGCAGTGCTCGTGCGCCCCCTGCTTGAAACTGCGCCAGCTGGAGTTCTGTTCTTTGTGCTTGCTTTAATTTCGTATGCTAGAGCTGTTTTGCGTCATTTCGAACGCGTAATTTTTTTTCTTGTGCGGCTGGAGCTGTTTTGCGTCATTTCGAATGTGTAATTTTTTTCTTGCGCGGTCACTTTTTCCCTTGCACAGCTGGAGCTGTTTTCTGTCATTTCGAACTCGTAATTTTTTTCTTGCACAGCTGGAGCTGTTTTGCGTTGTTTCGAACGCGCCAATTTCTTGTGCATCGAACCTTTCTGCGTCATTTCGAACGCGCCATTTTTTTCTTGCGCAGTCACTTTTTCCGCTTACTATCGTAAAAGCCAACCCAACGAGCATTCCTAACTAAATGAACGCGGGTGCTGCCGGTTAATTACGTATATTTTTCCTCAAACGTACCTACAGTTTTCTTTGCGCTAAACAATGGGGAGATGTAGGACAAGTGCCAGCGGTTCATGAGCTTCAAACGCGTACGACTATATAAACCGCTTGGCTTTCGAAGCCTCTGGGCCACGCCGCGACGACAGTGCTACAAAGGAACGCCCCGTTGCTCTACTTGGGTCCAGCGAGTGAGCTACGACGACAAGGCGAGCGCCTAAAGTGCTCTGCACTTAAAATGACCTCTACAATTGTAGTGTTGTTGATCGTTGCTTTGTGTAATGGGCAGCCACAAAGATCTCACACCCTGTGAGTGTGGCAGAGTTGTTGTCATGATGTGGTGGGGGAGCAGGTGATGGGGCGGCCTTATTTTCAGTTCTACTAGTAGTGGTGCGTCGAATATGATGCAGTGTGGTTGTTTGTGAGTTTGACCTTTTGCCCTCCTTTTGTTCCCTCCCCCCAGGACTTCTTCATTCACTGCATGAAGAACCCAAAAGGTGAGTCAGAGAGAACAATCAGTTAATCGCGGATAGGTAGAAAAAATGAAAATTAATAGCTGTGGCATGCAGGCCCTGGTAAAACTCCTTTTGTGGCATTTGGGAAGCTTACAACCAGGAGGTTGAGGGGTGGTGGGAGTCAGTGCAGGGGAAAAGAACACATGACGTGTGTGTGCGTGCGTGCAAATACAGTCTTACCCACTTCTAACAATACCGGCAAAACAAACAAGAAATCTTTCCCCCTTTCGTCTAACAACTACGATGGTTGAACGTGAAGCTTTCTCATGGGGGATTTTCTGGTCGGTTATTTCCACACTGCGAGTATGCGGTACTCTGGAGGTACGCACCACTTTTCTATAATTCCCACAGCACCTCTCGGGTGTGCACTCCGTAGGCCTAACTTCTGGTTCTGGGGTGTACGGCACGAATCGGTGCCTGCTGCTTGGCGTGCGCTTCGACCATGTCGAAATGGAGCAATCGGATAGACCACCGACTTCATAACGTGGGGGACCCAGGTTCGATTGCGGCCACGGGAAGCGTTTTTCTCATTCATTCGTTCACCCACGATCATCCATCATCATCGTCAGAGGAAGTTGGCCTTCCTGCTGGGCGTATCGACGTTACAGACACCATCAGTGAGAACACTAAAGCTCCGCTCTAATGTATTGGATATAACAGTGAGCAGTCGAGGCACCATCAACTTTGCCATATGGTCATTTTCCATATTATTGGTTATAACAATCAAGCCTTGCAGTATGAGCCTACATAAGGTGTAGTAGTACTTGGAGACGTGTGGGAGAGCATGGGTGCATTTTGTCTGACTAGGCGTGACCTTAAGGGGGACACTTGTCTTAAAACGACTTCTTCAAAGTTTACTTTCAAGTGAACTTTGCGAAACTTGTCAGTCTTGCTGCGTATTTCTCGCTCATTTCAAATATGCCATTATTTTTTCAGTCCGTCTTATAGCTCCCAAGAGATAATTAGCCATTTTTGGTCAAACAATAGCAGTGTTGGTCATAAAACTGCAATCTTTATATTTTCCAATACCATGAACCATGGTGAGTGCAAAAAGTGAATCAGTTTTTTGATGCATCGCCTGGAACTAATTTTACAGCTCATTAAACTTCGGTGTTTGAAAATTTTACAGCTCATTAAACTTCAGTGTTTGAAATGGGCACTCAAAATGGTTCCTTGCCACTGGTGCCACCAAGGTTGAATGAGCTGTAAAATTAGTTCCAGGCGATGCATCAAAAAATAACTTCGATTATTGCAATCACCAGAGCTCATATTATTGAAAAATAAGGCAAAAAGCAGAAACGCCCGTGTGTACGAGATTTCGGCGCACGTTAAAGATCCCCAGGTGGTCACAATTAATCCGGAGCCCTCTACTACGGCGCGCCTCATCGCCTGCATTGCCTCGGTGCGTTAAACCCTACAATCGTTAGTATTGAAAAAATATAAAGATTACAGTTTCGTGACCAACACTGTTTTGTCTATCGTTTGACCAAAAACAGCTAATTATCTCTAATTATCTTGGGAATTAATTGACCAGCTGAGAAAAAAAATGGCATATTTTAAATCAGTGGGGAAAAAAGCAGCAAGACTCACAAGTTTCACAAAGTTTCCTTGAAAGTAAACTTTGAAGAAGTTGTTTTAAGACCAGTGTCCCGGGACCATTAAGCATGCAA
Source organism: Haemaphysalis longicornis (assembly GCF_048455015.1). Classification (NCBI taxonomy): domain Eukaryota; kingdom Metazoa; phylum Arthropoda; class Arachnida; order Ixodida; family Ixodidae; genus Haemaphysalis; species Haemaphysalis longicornis. The sequence continues at coordinate 124,802,721 of NW_027526445.1, read as the reverse complement.
GAAATCGCGGCATCTTCTATCTTGCCAACACTCAGAAAATGTTGGGGCATCTTATGTAGCCACGCTATCTGCAAAGGAAGAGACTTCCTGACTGCCCCTCTTATCTCCTGCTGTCAGCTGGCCCAGGAAATAAGGGAGGCAGGGGGCAGCTCTTAAACCATGTCTAGATTAATGAAAATAGAGCTACACTGCGGTAAAGGGACCCTGTAGGCTATTGTTGATTACGGACGTGAAAAAAAAAAAAAAAAGGCACTAAATTAACATGCAACCTGCCAATCATTGAAAAAGAAAAAAAAAATGACGCCAAGGATTTGATGTGGAAACGTTCTCCTATGAGAAACATGTTTGTATTTCCTAAGGGACCAGTTGAGCCGGTTGGCACACACATGGCTTAAAGGGGCCATGCGGACAATATACAGGTTTGTTTTATTCGAAATATCTCGTGTTTCATAGTGCCCCCCAGCACTTGTTCGGAAGCAAACAATGCTTTATTAACTGCGAAATCAGTCAATTTAGATTAAAATGTTTATTGTCCCGCCAAAACGTGTGTTTTAACGACGTCTGCGATGACATCATAAGAACGGCTCTTCAAGCTTAACTTGGTGTGAAGAGGAGACGTGTTTACCGTTATTCAACCTAGATGGCACCAGCATACAGCAGTGGTACGTTTTCTGCCTTTGCTTTGTTTTTGACTGTATTTGTACCTGGCTTATTTTATTACGTACTGGTTTTTATTCCGGTAAAAAGTAATTGTTTTGTGAAACATGGTGCTCGCTGGACAATAATGGTCCGGTAAGACGCCGTCGCCTACGCCAATTGGCCAGTGTTGTCTGAGACAACCCCAAAGCCCCGCAGTACTGGTCAGCCAAAACAAGCCTAGTGCGCGCAGTAGGTTAAACCTCGATGTAACGAAGTCGGTAAAATTCGTAATTTACTTCGTTACATTGAAATTTCGCTACATTGAAATTTCGCTACATTGAAATTTGCGGTTATAATGAAGTGTTCATCCCGTAAAGCGTTTCCCGAAAAAGAAAACGTGGCGCGCATACACGGCCGGCGCACTGTTTCTGATTCTATCGGTGCTTAATCGTCTACGCGGGCATCAGCGTGATCCGCATGGAGCGTTTTCTTCCCGAAAAAACGCGCCCCGCAAGCCGCAGGCGCGCTGACGCAGCCGCGGAAACCACCCGCACGATGCGGGTAGCTCCAGCGACCGATTCTAACCGCTCGCTGAAACGCAACTGGAGGGGCAAACGAGATGGGTATGCGAGAAAATAAGCGGATAACGTGGGCGAAATTTTCACTGTAAAACGTCATACGCGCCGCTTACGAGAGCACCCATCAAATATCCTTCGGGGCGGCCTTATCGTCTAGCCAGCCGGCATCCCCGAGCGCTTCGAAGCTCCCGCCATAGGGTGCGCGCCTCCCCATTGGCGAAACCATGGCGAAACTGGTCAGGCTCCTCCCAATGCCGCGCGCAGCGCGAGTCACTTCCTGCCTCCGGCACGCAATCGCGGACGCCGGTGTGAAAAAAAACGCGCGTGCAAGGCCAATAAAGATTCACAAATGCTTGCTGGGACGACGAAACCCAACAAGCATGAGCGAACTCGAACGAAGTGCAAAGCGGCGGCTTGCGGCGGCGGCGGCAACGCCAGAGGCGATTAGGCTTATCACCGCGGAGGATATTTGATTGGCGCTTTCGTAAGCGGCGCGTGTCATGTTTTACAATGAAAATTTCGCCCACGTTATCCGCTTTTTTTCTCGCATACCCCTCGAGTTGCGTTTCAGAGAGAGGTTAGAAGCGGTCGCTGGAGCTACCCGAAATCGTGCGGGTGGTCTCCGCGGCTGCGTCAGCGCGCCTGTGGCTTGCGGGGCGCGTTTTGCGTTTTTGCAGGGAGAAAACGCTGCGTGTGGTTCACGCTGATGCCGATTAAGCCGTAGACGATTAAGCTCCGATAGAAACAGTGCGCCAGCCGTGTATGCACGCCACGCAGTTTGTAGGCAAGGGACTTAATCAAAGACTCCGTGGCTGGCAGCATCCGCGGCTTACCCGCGGTTCGCGTTTTATTGGGATCCCATTTCGGCGCTTGCGTCTTCCAAAATCTACTTCTACAACTTAAATATCGTGCCTCGTTCTCCATGAAACTTCGTTACATTGAAATTCCGGCAAACGGGACTTCGTTACACAGAGGGTGAAAATACATGGTGTGCATACACTTGAAGTTACAAAAAATTCCGTGGTTCGTTACATCGAGGTTTAACTGTACCACCAGCAGTACGCATTGGTACTTCTATGTTTACGTGTGCTTTCGTAACTCCACTGCTTACCCCACTGTTCTTACTTTTATAAAAAGAGTGTTCCCTAAATTTAAGCACAAATAGCTCGTTCGGCAAGCTTATAAGGTCTATGTAATTCGCGTTTGCTTTTGCCGGCCTCAGCCAATTGCACAGCTGGTCACATATGACATCATAGGTTCTGTTGCGGGAAATGAGCTAGTGGGTCGCATGGCCATTCCCTTTTTTCCTAATTATATGGCTTATTTGATCGAAGTTTACGTTAAAAGTGGTTTCAATACGATTCTAATGAGGCAATCTTTCGGATGAACCAAACTTGTGTTTTCTCTTCATGGCTCCTTTAAGCGGCAACCACGCGGAGCGTTTTGCTTGCATCTAACGGTTGTCTGTTCTCCTAGTGGTGACATGAAACGGACGTTAGAGAGGACCAAATTCACAAAAAGAAAGAGCTAGTTAGACCAGTTAGGTGGTTTTTTGCCAGCAAACCAATCTGACAGGTGTTGGTGGGGTAAATTGTGCTCTCCAAAGTATTTTGCGTCGCCTCCATGAGACACCAACGGCTGCCAGACGCGAGTAAAATGCTCCATGTGGTTGCCGCTTGGAGTCTACGTGGCCGGCTGCGAAAGTTACTTTTCCATTTTTTAAATATGCTTACAAAAGTAACTTTCTCTGCCGTACCTGGTTATAACAGTGAGTTTTTTTGAGGCTCTTCAATATTGTTACAAGTGGGTTAGACTGCATAAACATGCACACGCGAACAGCACCTACCCAGGGTTGAAAAGCAGCTGGTGGAAACGTAAGTAAGAGCAAAGGGATCTGGTTTGCCGAGTGAAACTCGGTCATCTTCTGGCTGAATTTGAAGCAAGGCAAAGCGCTCCTCAGCAGATAGGGCTGATATCTGAAATTACCAGTGAGACCCGGCCATAACCCAGCACATGCAAGGAAATTCGCTCCAAATCTAGTAATTGTAAAATTCGCGGTTTTTGGGCGGTCCTTGGTGTTCTTGCATTTCAGTCGTGTGAGCTGGTCTCACGGTGCTCCCTCTTTCCTTCGAACCCTTTGTTTCAGCAAACATCCAGGGCATGCTAAGTTACGACGAGCTTGGGGTGAGCGTATCAGCCCTGGTGATCCTGAGGAAGGCAAGTGGTCGCCGTTCAGTCCTTGTACTCCTTGCGCTCTTGTTGAAGCATTTGTCTGTCGAGATTGTTCAATCGACGTATCCCAACTGGGCTTGTATCAAATGTTCTTGTGTGTGTCTACCATGTGGAGATAGCTGGAACCATATTTTGGGGTGTGGAGTTTCGTTAAAGGGCTGGTGAAGAGCTTTTCAAAAAAATTTTGTTGGGAGCATTACTTTATGGATACCTTGACGCCGAATTCGAAAAACATGTTTGTTTTATTTGCGAACAAACCATCTTTTTTCGTCAAAATAAACAACCCCTGCCTGGCGGCGCGGTCAGAGCGCTGGCTGCCTTTCAGGATTGGCCGGCTACAGACGACGTCATATTCAGAAGTGCCGGCGCTGCCGTGACCGCTCGGCCTGAAGATCTCATTCTGTTACCGTTCAGATACGGGCCAGAAGGACCTCTGGTGAATGGAGGGCTCACACGATCTTTCCTTAGAATATGAGAGCCTCAGGGAAGTTGTGCAGATATTGGTTCACCGCTTTTACCACCAGCGCTAGTCACAATTCCTGGCACAGTTTTTCGACGCACCGTCATCCCCTTCTTCGCATGTGTGACTTCGTTTTTACATTCGGGCAGGCGGTAACAAGCTGTATGCAGCGGCCTGCGATGCGCACAGGCAGCAGCTAACGAAGGGGCCGCCGCCGGTCGCCGCGTCGCGCCGAGGTTCTGGTGCCGAGTCGCTGCACGGCCGGTCAGCGGAACGTGTCATTGCTGCACAAACGCAGTTTTAGAATAGGGGAACCGAACACTGGTGGTCCCCCGATAGGTAGAGGAACCAAAACGCAGCACGCTGGTCCCCGACAAACTTTAAAAAAACGCCTTCCCAAACAACTTCAGCCAGCTTGGGTTGCACGGATTGCCTCGGATGTTGGGAACTTTATACTTAGCACCGATGCCGATATTTGGTCGCTGCTACCTCTACAATTGCGAATGAGTATCCTTAACGCAGTTTTTCACCCCCTATCATCCCCTTTCTCGCGTGTGGAACCTTATTTTCACGTTGATAGTTATTCTAACCATCGGTGCTGTTTTCATTCTTGCGCGCAGGTAACGCCATCCATCGGCCTCTCGCCGCATCTCGTGCTCGGGCAGGTTCATTTGCTGCCGTCGGCGAGCTCCGCGACCGGTCGGCGCTCCGCATCGCAATGCAAATTCGATCACCTCTTTCAAAATTACCTTGGATGACAATCCCTAGCAAAATTTTTCACCACACTATTCAGCCACTCTCTCGCACATTCACTTGCTTTTCGCGACGGCCTTGATTCTGGATGGCAGCAAAGAGAGGTCGCTGCCGTGGCATGCGTGGTGCGAGCCATTTCGGGCGCCGTACGGGCATGCACGACCACCGCGCGCAGAAAACGCTTCATGCTTTCAGCTTGCTTGATTTCTTCTTAAAATCTAGCTACTCAGCTAAGCTGTCGTCGGGAAAACGAGCAAGTTCGGGAAGCAGCCCAGAGCGCTGCGGTCCCACAAATTTTCTAATCCCCTTATAATAATTAATGGATCAGGAACTTGGGGTACTTGCATTTTGTTTGAGCCCGTCTCTTCGTGTATGAAGCACAGAGCACCCGACAACACGGCCGGCCCCGCGGCTACTCGTGAAGGCAATGTAGTAGCCACGGGCGCTCGGGTAGGAAATCTCTGGTATCTAGGAGTCGCTTTAGGGAATCACACAGTAGCATTACGGTTGAAAATCGTTGGGAAGCAACTCTACGCAATAAAGACTAATAAAGTGCAGATTACACGCCTGCTTAATTCGGAACTTCGCTGAGAAAACTGGGACATAGCGAAGTGGTGGCGCACGCCGCTGGCCGTCTTCCGAATATGACGCTACTTCCGGTCGCTGCCTCTCAGTTTCTCGCTCTTCCGGTGATGCAGCAGGGAGCAGTGGGCGTGGCATAGGGTCAACTACGACGAATACCGCTGTCCCCAAGCTAAAAATGACGAAAAAAAGTTTATAGGCATAAACTGACCAATGTAACAATTGCAAAAAGTAGAGTTTTGCCCGGTTTTAAAAGCGCTTCAGTAGCCCTTTAAGGGGGCACATGGGTGTTTGATCAAAAACTGCATTTCTACAGTTATGATGATGAAAATTGGTGGGCATGTGTAGTTTCTCATTCTGATTGTAGATATAAAATTTGTTTTTGTGTAAAATGACTATAATCAAACTTATTGAGATTTTTATAGTTGATTTTGTGACAGCTTTTGTAAAAAAACTGCTGGAGAGATGCAGCTGAACAAGGTACCAGTGAACTGGGCACAAATCAAGGAGTGCAATAAGACTAACACCATCATTCTGTGTGGTCTGTAGCAGAAGTCACGACCGTATGAAATTTGGGCTTGAAAAGTAGGAGCCATAAAAACTGGTTTTGCATTCTAGGCTCAAACTTAAAATGGTTGTAACTTCTGTTACAGACCACATAGAATGACCACATAGACTACCCTCCTAATTGGGGAACAAACTGTTTATAAGTGTGATCACAGCCCCTCCACTGATGAGAGCTGAACATCTGTCTCATTCACATGAGGAGCATGGCATGTCTTCGTTTACAACAGTGCTTGGACAGCTCAAGTGGCGATTATAAAAATATGGCCTTTGGTGGAGAACTGAACGCAGAAATTTTGGTCGGTGTCTCTGTCACTTGAACGCGCCGTATATGTGGCGGGTTTGCGGCAGACCATTAGCAAGGAGCTGGGCATGATCATGATGTTGATGGGGTTTCTGCACGTAAAGGTCACGCACCACTCTTTGTGGTGGAAAAAAAAAAAACTTTGGAAGTGTGACTCTGCCTGAAGAAGGGCTGTGCGTGGCTAGGTTTCCTACCCCGATTCCGTTGGGTAAGTGACGCTGGACAGCTAATCACCCTCATTTGGAGGAGGGGGGGCGTGGTTAGCCATTCACCTGAAAGTCTCGGGGTGCAGTCTAGTGCTGCTCTTCTTCTTTCCTCCCCTTCTCCCCTCTCCTGCAAATACTTGCGCATGCGTGCGCTCACGAAATGCCGTCGTTTCTCTCTCCCCCTCCTCCCTCGCAGGTGTGGCAGCAGGCGGCCTCTGCTCTGTACACCCTGCTGATCTCAATGGCCATCTTCCCGGCGGTCGGCGTCCTGGTGGTGTCCACGAGCGTGGGGTCGGGATCAGTGTGGACAGGTCTGTCCGTTTTTCCTCAAGTTTTAAGAGAGAAGACTCGCTTTAATATTGTGTTGCATCAGAATGGGGAGCAGGGAAGTTTAAACCGCCCAAAGTATTGCAGTTCTGAGAGTACTGATGTGGGCTGCGCCTCGACCCTGCACCAAATTCATCAGGAAAAGAACGCGAGAATGTGTCCATTTTCAGGATCACAGCTTCTGCTCCCCTTGCCCCCCCCCCCCCCCCTCCCTCTCTCTCTCTCTCTCTCTCTCTGCTTGCATGCATGTTTGGCGTGATGTGGACCAAAGCTTGACCCATACCATGAAAAATTCTAAGATGGCTGGCGTCTTCCAACATAGAACTGTGCAGAGAGTTTTGAGCCCGTGTGTGCCTTCTTGGCAAAAGGCACTTGGAGGCAAACACTGTGGCTCCTCTACTCTTGTCTTGCCAACTGCGGCTCTCTCGTGCTTTCACTCGACCACCTCAAACTCTGCCAATTTATCTCAGTGGTGGCACGCGTTATGTCTCAAACTCTGAGTGGTTTTTCTTAGCCGTGCCTCTCCTGTCCAGGCCTTTTTAAGTGGCTGCCTTTGCCACCGCTTCATTGGAGCAAGCCTTGATCAGGCGCCTGCCTAAAAGCGTCCTACACCAAAGCTTTTCCAGCTGTTTCCCTATACTTTTTCCCATGAGGCTAGACGATCTGAAGTCAGTTGTGCCTCAGTTTCTATTTACGCTTCTGTGCTAGTAACTCTAAGTGCAACTTTTCGCATCTCAGTCTGACCGCATCCCGAGCTACCGTGTTGTCGCACTCGATGCAAAGATCTCAGGATGAGTTCTCCGAGGTTTGAAGTTTGCGTTGCGAAAAGTAGTTCTCAGCGGTTGTTGCCACTGAGTTAACGAGCCCGTATTTGCACAGTTGTACTAGCGGAGAAACGAAAGAAACGTGGAAATTCGGGAGTGTGGCAAATGTTGTGATCCTCGATGACTTGCAGGAAGGCTTTTCATCCCGGTGTGCGGCTACCTGCTGTACAATGCCGGGGACCTTTGCGGAAGGATTGCGTGTTCCTACGCACCGTTGGTGAGGACCCATGTTCACACGGGACACTTGGCTGAGTAGTCCAAGTCTGTGATGTAATGTGGCGTGTACATTTTCTGTTGGTTGCGTAGAAAGCTGCAGTTGCTTTAGTCACATTACAAGCTGTCGAGCTACATCTGGGATGCCAGACTGCGAGAGGAAAAGGCAGCTCAAAGCATTTTTGTCAAACGTTGGCCAAGTTAGTATCTGTAGCATCAGAACAGAAGCATAAGCCGCATTTCCTGAGCATTCAGAATCGGGCTGAACTATTTTAAAGCACATTTGCTGATGCTTGGGCAACATTTGCAACGCAAGCTTTAGTGCAATGTAATTTGCAGAACATGGAAAAAAGTGCACATCGGTGTGTTTAGCCCGTTTTTGCATATCTTGGTGAAGATATTGAACCGTTACCTGATCTGTTTCACTTTAAAGCAATGTCGTGCAGTGAGTTATTTAATTTTTTAATTTAATTTAACTTATGTTGTCCATCACGCTGTTCAGCTATTTTGAGCAATTTTTCTTTTTGTTCATTTTTTAGCCTGCGGTTCGTAACACCAACTACAGAGGGAATGGCTAGCTACAGGATGGCCAAGTTGGCAGCATCGCAGTCGTTTGTAAATCAGGGAGGGGGGGATGGAAGTGGCAGTTTTTGGTTGGAAAAAATCTACACGACCGAGCGATTGAATCTGCAGGATGCAGTCCACCTTTCCTGAGGACGCGATATGAACCTGAAAAAAAAATAAAAATAAAAATGGTAGTCAACAACTGGCATGCTATTTGATTCTAAGATCTGCTCTATTAGAGGGCTGTGTGTTGGGGGAGTTGATGAATGTTCACCATTAGAGATCAGTATGAAAAAACCCAGCACAAAAGATCAAGAAAGAATACAATAATAAGCAGTGTTGTCGTGTCCGTTTGTCATTCTTTTGTACCGTGTTTTTTTTACACTTATCTTTAAAGGGGCCATGCAGACAAAACTCAAGTTTGGTTCATTCGTAAAACTGCTTCGTTAGAATCATACTGACACCACTTTTGCATGCTTTGTTCAAATGAGCCATGTAATTAGGAAAGAAGGGAATGGCCATGCGACCCACTGCCTCCTTTTCCGCAACAGAACCTGTGATGTCGTAACAGCCAGCTCTGCAATTGGCAGAGGCCGGCGAAAGCAAACGCAAATTAGGCAGAGCTTATAAGCTTGCCGAATGAGCTATTTCCGCTTTAAATTTAATGCAAATTCATTTTACAGTAGTAAGAATGCTGCGGTAAACAATGAAAGTTACGAAAATGCACGTGAGCATAGAAGTACTGATGCGTTCCTTTGGTGGTACTGCACGCACTATGCTTGTTTTATCTGCACAGCGGTCCGCCGCTTTGGAGTTGTCTTGCGCAACACTGGCTGATATGCGTAAGCAACGTTGTCGTACGTGACCCTGTTTGTCGAGCACACTCCAGGTTTCACGAAACGATTACTTTGCACCGTAACAAAAACAAGCCAGGTGCAAATACGGTCAAAAACAAAGCAATGGTGGACAACGGTCTGTGGATGAGTATGGTAGCGCCATCTGGGAGGACTGACTTTTTAACTCTTTCGGGACCGCTCCATATGCCATCGATCACATATGATCGATGGTTTCGCGAGCCTGCAGAATACAAATTTTCGCTCGATGGAACACCTAGCGCCATCTAGGAGATAGTTTGAAAACTGGAGTTTTCTCTTTTGTGAAGTTTCTTTTTTTATCGCCAGGCAGCAACGCATCAGATATTTTATTCTGACGGGCAGTGGTTTCGAATGTAAACAAACATGGCGCCATACTCGCCTCGGCTCGCATATCTTCGCCTTCTACTGTGGATTTTAACGGTAAGAGTGGCAGTGCGGAATGCGGCTTTAGAGATCAGATTTCAGCTCGAGTGAGGATTCGGGTGTCGATCAGCCTGGAACATCAAATCGCGCTCAAAGGTGGGTGTTGGTTTCGGTTTCAATTGGTTCTGGAGTAGGTATGTGCGCTCGAAATATGTTCTGGCTGGTTTATATTTGTTCGCTAGGGTGTTAACTACCTATGGTGGTGATCTCCTGCCACCAGCGCAGAAACGGATCAAGTTTTCGGCGAGACGAGAGCCCGGCATGTACCTGGGCAACGACATAGCCATGGCCGTAGTGCCAAATAAATCACACAGAAAACAAAAAACCAGTTACACCTAGCCGCATCAAACTTTCGCGATGAAGAAACAAAGCATTGTGTTAGATTTTGTATATCCTGAAATAATTTTATTCTTTTTTAATATTTTTATATTGACGCTTTTTTTCTGTAGTTTTTTTACGAAGTTCGTACTTTCAAATTTTTTCATGGTTCTATCATCAGTGTTGAAGTAAAACTTAATATTGTATGTCAAAGAACATATAATTAGCTGCATTTTGGTATATGCTAAGGCAGGATGGTGCCTTTGCTTTATGTAATAAAAAATTTGTACCGAGACCTCCCTTTTTCATCACCTTTTCTGGCGGTCCCGAAAGAGTTAAGCAAGGCTGCAGAGCCGAATGACGCAGTGGAAGTTCGTTTGAACACCCGCCCTTGTGACATGGCAGACGTCACGGAAATGCACGATTTGGCGGGAGAATCAAAATTTTAACCTAAATTAATTAATTTCTCGGTGAATACGGTATCGTTTGGTGCCAGACAAGGGCGCCACAAAGCACGACATCTTTTGAATTAAACGAAGTTGTATTTTGTCTGCATGGCCCCTTTAATGGTGATCCATTTAAGGGGGCAGACTGGTCTTAGAGCTATTTTTTTTTATTTACCAACCAATTTTAATGAAACTGCACTGCATTGTAGAGCTTTTTGTGCTGATTTCAAATCTGCCTTTAGATTTTTTGTGAGTTGATTATTTTTGAGTTAATTAATGATTAATTGCCATTATTTTGGGTCACAGTTACAAAATAACCACTCCGTACAGAATGGCAATTACTGCATGGCTAGGCAGCCAAATGACTAAGGAATACAACATAGGAAGAACTTTTTTGATTCAGCTATTTTGGTCGTTTTACAACACGATGAACTTTGCTTCTCCCGCGCTCTGCCAGAAATGGCTCGCGAGTGGTGCCAATTGAACACAATAATAATTTTCCATAGCCTCCATTTGAAAAATTTGTTTCCAACATTGTATTCTCCACACATTTCAGTATCAGAAGCAACAAGAATTACAGTTGAACCTGCTCTGGGTGCCAAGATATCTGAGGACGAAATGCTAGCTTTGCATTGCTAGAAAAGTGCCGTTTCACCATCGAATTCTGTGCTGAGCTGTAGAGTGCACTTTAAAATGCTATTATAATATAATAACAACAAAATATGGTTCCTTTTAATGAGGAAATTTACAGACTGATAGAAAAATGGCCATGAAGGCTGAAAATGCCATTTTTCAAAAACGCTTTTTTTGACCGTTTTTCGGCCCCAAAGACCCAACTGCCCCCTTAAAGGGGATGGCAAGACAGGACTGCCCTACATTTCCGAAAGATGCCCAGAGCACCGCTTCAACTGTTCAGTTGAAAGCCTGCCCCGTAGCGTGCAGAATGTGAACCGAAATCTACCCTCGACATTTCTGATGCCGGCCCATTTGCAACGCATTCCTTCCCCCGGCAGGACGTGAAGCACGAGCGACTGGTGCTCGTGCTTTCACTCGCCCGCACGGTGTTTGTGCCCCTACTGATGCTGTGCAACGCCCAGCCCCGCCGTCACCTGCCCGTCGTGTTCCACTCGGACGTTGCCTTTGTGGTGTTCATGACCGCCTTCTCCTTTACCAACGGCTACCTGCTCTCCGCCTCCCTCATGCAGGTCTCCAGGTGGGCCTTCTTCTGTACCAGTACCAGTGCTGGTACAGCCTCCCAAATTTTTAATAATATAGCGGGAGCGACGACCGACTGGCATGTCAGCGCCTTATCACGGTGTTCAGCAGCAAAATAGGCGAGAGTACGCGCACGTGCATAAGGTTATCTGCTGTATGAGTGTCGTCTGCTATGCTGTTTTCTTGAGAGTGGTACGCCCCACGCTGCTTAGCTACCTTTGGCGGTAGCGAAATGGCCTTGCAAGATAAGAAAAACAGAGGGTGTGTTACCCTGAAAAGAACAGCGGAGCAGACAACACTCCGCACAACAGATAGTTCTTTGGGCTTGCACGTACCCTCGCCTATTTTGCCAGTGAACACGGTGATAAGGCGCTGACAGGCCGATCAGTCGTCGCTCCCGCTACATTATTCAAAATTTGGGAGGCTGTACACATTGGGTGCCAGTCCATTCCTTGGCTTCGCCGCACTGTAACCGTCTTCTAATTGCAAGAAGAGATGTGCGAGTGCCGGTGACTCAAGTACCAATCCGTTCCGTTGGCTTTGCCACGCTGTCGCCGTCTTCTAATTTCGAGGAGAGATGTACCAGTGCTGGTACATCAGGTATTCCGGTCTATTCCAGTGGCTTTGCCGCGTTGTTGCCATCTAATGCTTGTGCTTTCTTCCTTTGTTGCCACGGGACAAAAAAAAAAATGGTGAAGCACGTTGGGATTTGCTAATACTAACACGTGTTTGGTGCGCAAAGTGATCGATGGTTTAAAGAATGCGAAACAGGTCAAAGGATGCTCGGATTGACGCCAAATTTCTGAACGAAGCTCCTGTAGACAGAGTTGAGTGATTTAGTTGGAAATGAAGCTGGGTGGACTTGGGCCTGGCTGGGAACGGGAACCAGGGCCTCCTGAATGCGGGATGGGGATGCATCCCAGATGATACTAACTACAGTCTACGCTCGTTACAGCGGATCCGGCAACAACAGACTTTCGGTTACAACAGACCATTTCTGTTGGTTTGTCTGGTACCCATGCATTTTAAATGGAGTCCACTCCGCTCACAACGGACCCGGCTAGAGCAGACTATCGGCTACAACAGACTAAATTTTAGGCAAAAATTGTTTCGACTGAACGTTTATAGCGGACTTCCGCAGGGCCGGCGCCCGGTGTGCTTTTTCGTTTATTTTGGCAAGAAAAATATTATGTCTGGCAACATTGCTGGCAGCCAAGCCAAGTTGGCGCAGCCAAGCCAAGCCAGTGGCTTTTTTTTTTTGTGCGACCAGCGGCATGAGCGGCAGGGTAGCTGATTTCACTGTCGGATAAATTAAGCGTAATTAACGCTGTTGAACACGAGGAAAAACAGGCTGACATCGCCAGAAGTACAGGCCTGTCTAAGCACAGTGTCCGCTGTACCGTCAAGAACAAGGCCGCTGCCGATAAACGCGACTCCGGTGAGATTGAAAACAGGGCAATCGAATACTCGAAGTGGTGCACTCGAAGGCGAGTCTGCCCTCATCAGTTTTTTTATGTAATAAAAAACTCGGGTTCAGTGAATTTCGGCTTTTATTATTCCCACGCATGCATCGTTCCCGTTCCGTTCGGCGAAAAAGGTAAGAAATGCCTCAAGTAGGGGTTGTTCCCCATCCATTGTGTGCAATCTGCCGGTAACCGTGCGCAGTCCAACTGGTCTAACTTTCGATTTTACAGCTGACCGTCATCAGATTATTTCATTACATCTGTTTCAATGACCAGAATAAAATCGCTAAAAATGTGGAATCTGCCTTGAGGGAACGTCAGGCAGCGATCCGATTTGTTTGACGAACGGTTTCGGGAAAACCTGCCTCGTCGTGAGGGGATTTAAAAGAGCCTAGCTAATGCTGATGGGCATGACTGATGTTTTATAGCTGGTTTATAATTGCGCCTAGTTATATTCTTGCATTATTTGCTCAGCTCATCTTGCGTCTTTACACGCTTGACCACATGCGCTAGGCCTTTTCGAAGTGCCGGTGCTAAGTTTTGGAAACGGTGTTTACGCGATTCTTTGCCCTCGCGCGAACACTGTGCAGAGGTGCTGCAGGCGTGTAGAAAGAACAAAGTGTATGTACTATGCATGCAATATCGGTCAAAGTACCCACTGTAGGGCTCATAGCCCCCCCCCCCCGTCGGATACTGCATACTTCGGCTACAGCGGACGTTTTTTTCCGGATTCAGAGGGTCCGTTGTAACGAGCGTAGACTGTACTGTAGCACGGCTTGGCGACTATAGCTGACAGAGGGTGGCCCTAGTGAATGCGTTGCGGCCTTTGACTTGGAAACGTGTGTTGGAGGCGTGTACCGAGGCCTGCACCGGTAATTTGAGTGTTGTCATTACAGAGGTAGCTTTTAGAAGAGTAGAAGCGTATACATTCTTGCTAAACGTCCTCTTTACTTGGCGATGCAAAGGCGGGTACGTGCCGGGTCATAGTGATGGACCGAAGATGCAAACGGGAAAGACAAATGTGGGCCCTGTGGATGCATCGCGGCCTTCAACTTGTAAAAGCGTCTCAGAGGCATGGTGTCCGCGAGTAATTTGAGCATGCTAATCACAGAAGTGTCAGTTAGAGCAGTAGCAAATTACATTTTTGGTAAATGTCTTCTTTTCTGGGCGATGCGAGTGCCGGTGTTTGCTGAGTCGTAGTAATGGAGAAAAGGGGAAAGAGGCACAGAGGGAAAATTGTGATGACGACGATGAGGAGGAGGTGACATGTTAGGAAATTGTGCACTTATGCTTGCACAATCATTGGTGCTTGACTCGGTACGAACCCAGTCAAGCCGATCCTGCGAGAGCTTTTTGTCCGTGCTCCTCCCAACATCTAAGAGAACAGTATTGAATGAATATGATTTGATTTGATTTGGTCTCTCCACCACAGGGAGTGCTTAGCTGTCCTCGTAACTCTCCTCCCCCCCCCCCCCTTTTTCTTCACTCTCGCAGGAAAGTGGAGAGCTACCTCCAGGAGAGGGCCGGCTTCCTCATGACCTCTGCAATGATGACGGGCCTCTCGATAGGCGGCTTCCTGTCTGCCGCCCTCGTAGCGATCCTCTGACCCTCGTGCGTGTTTATCCTTCCGTTTTTTTCGCGACACCCTGGACCTGTTTTTTGCTCACACGACAGCTTCGCCAAGATTTCAATCGGAGCAGCCCCCCCCGCCCAGCGCCCTAAAGACTGTGATTCGCTGTGGTGCCTGCAGCGGAATTGCGTGCTTTTTTTTTCGTGTGTTACGTGTCGAGGAAGCTGTGTCTTAAAATGTACAAAGCCGTGTTGAAGTGTGTGTTCTTGCTTTTGCAATTGGCTTCCGGTGAGAGTGTCCCACAAACCACGGCCAGCTTGTGTTGCCGATAAGCTATGAGCTGTGGGTTGTGTGGGAATTCTGTCATTGCAGTCTGAAAAGAAACACGTCAATGTTTCTCTCTTTGTATATATTGCCTGTATTTCAAGGCACGTAACCTTCCCGGTTCTTTTAGTCCTTTCAAATATGTGCAGGTGTAAATGTTGGGTTCGCTTTTTTATCCAACTTTTGCCAGTTGCTGTGCCTTCCTCTTTCTTTAAATCCGTGCGTTTGACGAGCGCAATTAATTCGCAGTGCACAAAAGCAGCGCATATTTGCAGAAGTCCTGGTTAAAGCGTAGTAGAGCCTCCTTGCAACGCGAGCCAGACATAATTTGTAACCACTGCTTCATTATAGCCATTGTTTACATCCACTGCCACAATTGTGGAGAAAGTTGCAGTTTTTTGTTTTGTTGTAGTGAGGTTCAAGTGATTAAGACCAATTTTTGCAATGCCTTCCATGCAGGGTCAGAAAGGAGACTAGTTACCCAATAGCACATAATTTTTTGCAGGTTTTTACTGCTGTTGCTACAAGTGAAGCCATGGGGAGGGGGCGGGGTGTTGCTGTGCTATTGTTGCTGCCTTTTATTTCACTTGACGCAGCTAAGCTGACTTTTGAGTTTGTTAAATCAAAGTGGAGAGGCTGAACGATGATGTTGGTGACCTACCTTGCCTTAGCTATTTATGTTTCCGAACTGAAGTTCATGTGATTCAAACGGTGAAAGTGTTCTTTCTCTACTTTTTTTTTTCATTTTTGCACATTTTGCTTGGAGGGCCGTCCTTTTTTTAGTATGAATCAAGTAAAGACTTGCTTGCCCATCGTCGGAGTGGCAGCTGCCTGATCAAGTCTGTACTGCAGGGAGCATTACAGGTGACGTTGACGTCTCGACGCGACCACTTTACTACGGTCCACTCCCATTTTTTCAGGAAATCTCATCACTATAGTGAAACGAGAAAGCTGGGTCTGAACCCTTCCTCCTATTTCCTTTCTTTTTGTAGGCATTTATCGTTTATTCCTCGTGTGACATAGCCCACATGGCTTGTACTGTCCTTCTTTCACAGTTTTCACGAGGACAGAGTTGCAAGGTTTGGTCGAGGCTTGCAGAATTTACCCCAAACAGTTCTTGTACGTTGCTGTTACGCAAACCCAGTGTTGCTAGTGTTGTCTTTTTGTGCTCATTTCCTTCAAGGCTTGCTACATGCGTCGTTTTATGGAAAGTGAAGCATCTGCACCCACTCGCGTCTTAAAAACCGTTCACAGCCTATTTATCATGACCCTTTTCCTTTTTCCTTCTTCTCTGCTTTATTGTGTTGCTGAGGTACTCTGATGCGAAACTGTCAATAGGCAGTGCAAAAGTGTCTCGCTCATTGTTTCATTTTATTGGTTGTACTTTGTTCTTTGGATCAGTATGCCAACTTCTTAGAACTAGACTAGGAGCAGTGAAGCAGGTTTTATGGTGTATGAAAATACAGATTGAGGTCTACTATTGCTAATTTTGGGACTATACACCGTCCACATCCACAGAAGTTTTATTGTTTGTCTGTTTGTGTAATCATTCTTCCTCGAAATTGTGACAGATGTCTTTATCCTGCACTGTTTACACAATACGATACGATAGGAGGATAGGAGGTCCCTTTAATGATGAAGTTCTTCAATCAGAATTTATTACTTCTCATTATTGACAATGTTGTGTTCGTAGATGCATATCAGTCGACTACGGGGATAATTGTTATTCCAAGAATTTCATTGTTGTACAATCAAGAGTACTATCAAGAGCTTGACTGTGAATGGAAGTACTAGTACTTTAACATTTTGCCTCACTGTCAGGCAGCCAATAGTTCACTCAGTGTTCTCTGTTTAGTTCGGCATTACTGAGGTTATCACCGCAGAAAAGAAAAAGGAGCACAGTTGTTGTCGAGAGATTATTTATATTTTTATCAGCTTTTCGGTTTTATTTAAAAACTAGTTCCCAATGGACACCACACCACTCCTTTTTTTCATTCTGTTTAGAAAGCACTGAGGCATCAACAGGCCTCTTTCCGCTGTTGAAAGAACTATATATAGATACTCTCATGAGTGCCAGCATTTAGAAGTTCACGTTTGCATTTTTTTTTTTCTTTTTTTGTTTAAACAATCTCATATAGACCCGTTTATCTCCAGGAAATCGACTGCTGTGAATGCAAATGACACTGACGTCAGCAGTGTCGAAGCATTAATGAAATAAGGATGGGAATTGTAGAATCTCCCTTTTTTTTGCCTTGTAATTCTATGTAAAATTTTGCTATTAATTTTGGTTGAGAGATTATTTGTCGCCAGTGTTGTGTTGTTAGGCTGTTGTACGTGTCGTCACCATTGTTTCTTTTGTTCTCATCACCCAGTTCAGTGCTTGTTATTCAGTTGCAGAAGTTTTTTGAATGACTGTCTTCATGATTGCTGCGAAACCTGGTTGTTATTACGGAGAAAGTGGTATAAAGATTTCCAACCTATGTGCTCTACACATTCTTTTTCACATCACTTTTAGCGTAGCGAAGTAGAAATAAAGTCTATGAACGGTTTCCATGTCTCCCACCATTGTGTTTTACCATGAAGAAAATATTTTCATGGCTTCAACTGAAAGGCGGAATTTGGGCAACTTTTCCATTTACACATGCTACAATGTTATTCCACGAATTGACACACAAAGAAAATGCGGTCTTTGCAGCAACTACGCAAGCCCAATAGAAAATACCGTAGGTCGACCTTGTTAACACAGCGGGCCAATTCAGCATGTAACAACCCCATGCCATTAGGCGACATAGCCATAGACTTTGTTCTGGCTTGAGACAATAAGCAGGACTAGTCCTCTGGCTCCCAGCAAAACGGCAAGTGGCATCTGTTTGAAATTTTTCAGATTAAAAAGCTATTGCAGGAGCCATGTAAGCGATAGTTTAATCTCCCCTCAGCTCAAAATGCCACTAGTAGCATTCGACCAAGACGCACCCGCACTATAGTTCGTATATCCGCGCTTTGCACGCTATAATGCGGTAATTAAAAATAGCTAGAAATTCCACCGGTGTCACAGGGCACGGTCGGCGCCGCTTGGACCCAAGACAACAAAGGTTGCGCCTTTCCACACAAAAAAAAAAAAAAAAGAAAGCTGACAACCCTTCTGTGGATTGGATTATTTGTATCGGTAAGACGTGCACTTGGCCTTCCCAGATAAACGGTGAAAAGTGGAGAGCGTTTGCGTGGCTGCGCTATGCACTTTGAAAGCAGCCGTTTAAACCCGAACACAGGGGCGGATTATTCATGGTATAAGGCAGTGGTTCTCAAATGGGGTTCCGCGGACCCCAGGGGGTCCGCGATAGCATTCCAGAGGTCCGCGAAGCTCCCCGCAAAACTTTTCATCCGCCCTTTTTCTCTCGATTTCGCCAGCATTTTCTGATGATGATGATGATTGCTATTGGTTTCCCTTTGAAGCGGGGCGATGACATGTCATCTTACCAAAAAAGGACTAATACAACCATGTTTTACACTCGTGGTTTAATACTAGCGCTGCTTAGGTTTAATACTAGCGCTGCTTTCTTGCAATGCAAAAAGGTGGCTCCGCTGCATTACATGTACGTTTAGCTTCTCCGCGTGGCACATATTTTAACATCTGCATTTTTCACAACACGCCAGCTATGAAAGAAAAAGAAAACAGACCCACAAAAGGCAGCATATAGGTGTTTAGAAGACTTATAGATTCAAGTACAAATTGTTTGACATTATGGCACCGATCAACATACGCTCCATCGTGGGGTCCCCCATCCCTTCCGCAAGCCCAAAAGGGGTCCCCGGGGCAGTCATGGCTGAGAACCACTGGTATAAGGGTGTAAAGGGAGGACACTGGTCTTGAAACAACTTATTTTAATTTTCGAGTAAGCTCTGTGAAACTTGTCAGCCTTGCTGCTTTTTCCCCACTCATTTCAAATACGCCATTATTTTATCACTTGGTCAATTAATTAGTTCCCAAGACAATTAGAAATAATTAACCATTTTTGGTCAAACAATAGACAAAACAGTGTTGGTCATAAAACTAATCTTTATCTTTTCCAGTACTATGGACCCTGGCGAATGCAATAAGAGGAGCGTTTTTTTTATGCATCACTTGGAACTAATTTTACAGCTCATTAAACTTTGGTGGCACCACTGGTGAGGAACCATTTTGAGTGCCCATTTCAAACACCGAGGTTTAAAGGGACACTGAAGTGGTTTGTAAACATTGCGGGATTACTAGCACAACTTGTAATCCGAAGTCCATAGGCCATGTTTCAACCACTCTGAGCGCGTTTACGCGAATTTATTTAGAAAAATCAATTCGAAAATGCTATCCTCCTCTCTGCATCCTCGCCCATTTTCTGTGGCGTTTTCGTGTGACGTCAGGAGGAGATGAGCTGTCAATTGGCTGCGCTACTGCACGGCTCCCCGGCCTTCCGACAGAGTCAGTCGGCCCAGCGTTTAGTCCGCCGGCCGCCGACTGGTCGTCGCAATTCGTTCGCTCATTTGAAACGAAGCCACGACACGTTTGCGAATGGAAGAATGTGCCTTTCTTTACTTGCTTAGTTTGCACGCTGTATCTAGCTCCAAGTCGAGGTCGCTCCACACAAGCGCACATGTGACGGTTCGCCGACTGGTGCGCTAGTAGGAAAATCTAAGGCCACTTGAAGGCGGGAGAAGAGTCGGCGAAGTTAATATAGGTACTAAGGAAATAAAATAAACTGAAACTTTTACCGTACAGCGCAAAAATAGGGAGCAGGAAGCACTTTTTTTTGCGCTGCAGGTGAACATTAAGCACAGCGGTCAGCAGCACGACCACACATCTGTGAACACTTTTCCGTCTAAGAAATGCAATTGCTAGACGTGATATATTGTGGAAGTCTGGGGGACACTTACTGCACAAGCGCTATACAACAAATAGTCACCTAAAGTACTTGAAATACTAAAACTAAATGAATGTGTAAACTACTTGTACATTATATACCTTATATATCCGACCTCGGCCGCGCTGGCTCGTGTACGATGGTCTGAAGCGCTAGAAAACTAAATGAAAGTGTAAACTACTTGTACATTATATACCTTATATATCCGACCTCGGCCGCGCTGGCTCGTGTACGATGGTCTGAAGTGCTAGGAGTACTGTTTTGCAAGTCGCAAGTTCGAATTCCCGAGGGTAAATGTGTTTTTTTTTAGATGCAACGCATCTCTTTAACTCGCCTTGTCCCGCGTCGTTGTCGCGGCGTAGTCCGCATCCCTCCCCCATTCTCCTCGCCGCGGCAGCTGCGCGCTCCTCCGCTCTCACCGCAGCGCCACTTGTGCGTCAGCGCGGTCAGCGCGCAGCTTGCGCTTGGCTGCTCTCGTTCCCGTCGCCGTGCCAGCTGTGGGTTAGCGCGCAGCTTGCGCTCGGTTAAAAATTGACACCATCTTCCCGCGAGGGGAACCATGGGGTAGATGCGACGCATCGGGGGTGAATTCTGCATGCTGCGTAAATAGGATACACAACAACAGCAATCCACGCGCTGACATCGCTAACATAACGGAAACGCAACGGCAACCCCCGATGCGTTGCATCTAGAGTTCCTGTAGAGTTGCATCAACCCCATGGTTCCCCTCGCGGGAAGATGGTGTAATTTTTTTTTTGTAAGTTGATTTTTTTGTTTGCTGCCGATGTTTTCTAAACTCAGTTTACCGTTTTTGGGCCGTAACGTTCATTGCTCCACGAGCGAGTTGGCAGAACGCGCGCAGACTGACACTGATCACGCGCGCTAGCGAGTTCTCGTTGGCGTGCTGTTGCCACAAGCACCGACAACTTGCGGGCAGTGGGCGCAGGCCAAAATCAGCAGACCCTTGGCCTGGTGCGAACACGCTTTTTATGAGGCAGGCATGAGTGAGGCAAGCTCCGAATATGCGGGAAAAGCGCTTGGCATTTGAGCGTCTGCGGTGACGCGGAGGGCGTTCATCCACTGCGTAGGCCTCGGCTAGTGATTGCTACGATTCCAAGCCGTCCTGGGAGGCTTATATTAGGCATTTTACAGCCGACAACATGGCAGAAGCGCGGCACGACGATTACTGAGATATCGAGAATGCCCATCCAACGATGCCGTTGGATGTCAAGCATGTTGTTTTACAGAACCGAAACCGAAACTTGTTTGAATGCTAACCTTGGATATCGTCCAGTCAAGTTGCATCTCCTCCTGTCGTCACAGCCTTCAGTTGGTGCGGCCGCCACAGACCGCGCATGGTAGTTTTTCTTCTTTACCGCTTTATAAAATAATTACCGACTTATCAACAGGATAAACGATGAAAAATGTGTTAATTTGAACCAGTCTACGCAGTGCAAGCAAAACCGGGAGCTTCACAAATTCACTTCAGTGTCCCTTTAATGAGCTGTAAAATTAGTTCCAAGCGATGCATAAAAAAACTGCTTTTTCTTATTGCATTCACCGGGGTCAATAGTGCAGGAAAATATAACGATTACTGTTTTATGACCAACACTGTTTTGTCTAATGTTTGACCACAAGTGGCTATTATCTCTAATTACCTTGCGAAGTAATTGACCAAGTGAAAAAATAATGGCATATTCCAAATCAGTAGGAAAAAAGCGACAAGACTGACAAATTTTAAGGTTTACTTGAAAATAAATGCTGTTTTAAAGGAGTACTGCCACGAAATTTCTCACTTTCAGGCTTTATGCTGTAAAGAATACCTATTGGCCCATTACGAAAATCGAACCGAAAGCCGTCAGCCGCCAACACAGAATTAATTATAGCACGTTTACTGCAACCAGTTTCAAATTCTGTCGCCGCGCGGGAAAATGGCCATCGAAGGCCAGTATGCAAGCGGGCCAGCCTTACGTCACGGTCTCCCCCGTGACGTCATGGACGTTTGCCGCACATGGTCCGCACTCGCTCGCAGAGTCGACATGTCGTCTGAATCGCCAGACTCGGATGAGTCGCTGCCACCCGACAGACTGAACAATTTTATTTGGCCCGGCGATGAGGCCGGCGACGTCTTCGCCGTCGTCCGTATTTTAATATCAATGCGCCTCGAACCGGCGCAGACCGTGATAGCAACAGCTTGTCGCCTCTCTTATAATCAATCTGTTCGCGAAAAAGAAGTTCCACATGCGAGAAAGTAGATGTTAGTGTGGTAAAAATTGTGCTAGGCGTTGTTATCAGCGCTGAATTTAAAAGCGGCGTTCAGATATGCCGCGATGGTAAGCCTACGCTGACCGGAAGCGGAGGTTCGGCGCTCTGACCCAGAAGTGCCGGCACCGCGGTGCGGCAAGCGGCTGAAAGATGCCGCCATCTGCGCGCTAGAATCAAAATAGGCCACGGCAGATGTCTTGATCACCGATCGCTGAAACGGGAATTATCGCCAAAATAAAGCTGTATATGGGAAAAAGGGGATGGTAGTGGATTGAAAAGTTGTGTAAGGGATGGCCATTCGCAGTTGTACAGATACCGGCGATCAAATATTCGCCACGATTCTAAGCCTGAAGTTCCCAACACCCAAGCTGAACCGAGAAACGCCGAGCCCGCTGGCTTGGGCGACAGTTCTTGCCGCCGCCGCCGCGCACGAACTCAGTCCACGTTTAGCACTGCATGTCGTCGCGTGAAAAATAATGCATCTTGGCGTCGTCGTCGATTTGCTCGGAGAGGCTTCCACGAGCAGTACTTCGCATTCCGCGAGCTTGCCATAGCACAACTTGGGCGAGCTCGGCGACGCGCACCGGCCGGCGCGTCGCCGCGGTGCGGTGCGCGTCGACATCGCGCACCGCGCGGTGCCGGCACCATGCAGTTTTCGGCACTAGTGCAAGGCAACACCATGCGCCGGCCACGAACTGAAGAGCAAAGACGTCGAACACGAAAAGTGCGCAAAGTTTACAAGCATTGCTCACACAGCTACACCCGCGTCTCCTGCCCAAACGAACACCACCAACAGCAGCGCAGGATATCGTTTCCGGTTCCGAAAACGACTATATGACGTCACCCTGAACCAGCCAGACACGCGGGCCGATGTTTCGTCACGCCGAGAGCGATTTCGCTAGTGCTGCCGATTTGTGGAAGCTCGCGGCCGGGACAATCAAACTCGATTTTAAATGTGACTACGGCCTCGGATCGCTGCAAAAATTAATGTGAGGCATCTGTACAAACTACTGAAGCCAATTATATCATTTTTAGGCGTCAAAATTTGGTGTCAGTACTCCTTTAAGACCAGTGCCCCCCCCCCCCCCCCCCCCCCCTCAAATGAACCGGACCCTCTGGGCTTAGGGGACCCCCGAGGGCTGGAAAAAATGTCGTGGTTTGGTTGAAAAAATTTTAAACCTTCTGCTGATCTCTCCTGATGGAAACATAGATTAATGCGTCGAAAAAGCTCTCCGTTGCATATTGTGCATAATCCTGAAGTCAGCTCGCAGTTCTGAGGTGAAGACGTTGCGCTCGCCCAAAACCAAGCATCGCATAAAGCGAAGGAGCTGACCCAGTTGATGGACACGGCAGTCGGACTGGGATTTGAACAGCTGCGGTCCAATGGTAACCACCCGCGCCTAAACTGCATGCTGCAGTAAAGTTTATTCCACCTCCAACGATTTCGGAACACGAAAAGTGAAGCTACAGAGAGAGATTACTGTTAGAATTTTTTTTGTGTGTGGTTGTGGGTCAAATTTCACTGGTGAACGGTCATTCAGCAAGCTGAAATTGATCAAAAACAGCTTCGATTAAGGATGACTGAGGCCCACCTGAATGAGTTATCGCTTCTCAGTGTGAGGACAGAGATTGCTTACAGATGTCAGTGTTCAAGACATCATCAACTAACTGTTCCAGCAAGAGAAACGATAACGCTTGTAGAAACGTATATACCTTTTCTTTTTCTTTTCTCAAAAGATGAATAAATGTAGAAAACTTGCTGATACGTATACTCGCTCCGTTTCAAGATTGAATTTCTGCGAGACGCACATAACCCATACTTTGTGGTGAAGTCGAAAATTCGAGTTCTCGCCGTTCGAATGCCTTTTCGGCCTAGAGGGCGCCAAAATAGCCAGACAACTCTAACTTCTGTTCAGATTACAACCACCACTTAATACGCCTCGAGCGCGGCCTGTAGGGGCGCCACTGAAATCCCCCTAGCGGCCCGTTTCGAAAGCAGGCGCGGGAGTCCCCGGCCCGCTCCCCCCTGTCGCCGTTGCTTTTGGGGCTCGTTCAAGACAGCGATTTACCATTTGTCCGCGTTCGAAATACCGAATAAAGTGGAGCAGGCACTCTGTTTGCAAGCGTGGTGTGTTCACAAGAGTATAAACGTTTATGACGCGATCTTAGTGAGATGTATATGAGCGCCGGGCGTGTGTCACAGGCCGGCGTCCCGAAGCCAGCATTTGCATGCAGCTGATTGCAATTCCGCTGCCCTGAAATTTAGTGGCAGTGTCTCCGTAAGCAGTGTTTCCTCCGATGGTCATGTAGCGGCCATACACACTATGATGTAAATCGACTTTGTGCACTTAGAAAATCCAGCGGAGCACTCATACCTGACAGCACGCAAGTTACGCCTGCCAATATCACAAATCAGATATTGATCAGTACCATATGAACAAGCCAATGCGGCATAAATTTCACAAACATTGTACCAAAGAAGTACGATGGATAATGCAAAATTACACTCCGGAGTCAGCACACGACGACAAATTTAATGCTGTGTCGTCTTGTCCCGAGGTGAGCACTCGCAAAGATTCATCTGTTACATTTATCCTCCGCAGAAGCGCGAAGATGGGCTTATAGAGTAATCCGCGTCCGTGACCAAACTCTTCTTCGAAACATCGTCATATGACACAGGGAGACTGCAGAATCTAGCATGAACCGAAATCAGAGACTCTTATCAGATACGACACTCTTCCAACGAGCCCGTGTGTACGAGATTTCGGCGCACGTTAAGGATCTCCAGGTGGTCAAAATTAATCCGCAGCCCTCCACTACGGCGTGCCTCATCGCCTCCGTTTCGTCGGCGCGTTAAACCCTGCAATCAATCAATCAACTCTTCCAACGACACCTCGTATCGCTTGTGAACTGCCTACCCTGTATTCTTCAAAAAATGCGTCCGCCGAGTGATCAGCCGTTCGTTGAAGGCGAAAAACAAACGAAAAGTGAACACGCAGCTTGTGTGTCTGATTACTAAAACGTTCATTCGTTGATTTCGCTCCGCATTTGTAAACAACGATAGTTGAGCGTCCTCCTCCTCACCTCCCCCCCCCCCCCCCCCCGAATGTCTAGCGAAATAGTGCATTTCGCATCTAGTTGGTCTGGTGAATACTACCTTGCTCAAACAAACGTCTTCACTATTTCACAGGCTGCACTCGGTTTTTTGTTTTTTTCATTCCCGTACGACTATTCTATTTATTCCTGACTTGCGGACCATTCATTTTCCCGTGGTTTCATTAACTTATATCTTGGTGCTTGCTATAAAGCTTCATTGAGCACATATTTGACATCGCACGGCCTTCGAGTGTACTTAACATGTTCGCGTGGCTTATACTCCCATAAAAGGCACAAGTTTTTGTCAGCTATTGGGTTATCACATCCCCGAAACATATTTTTCTACGACGTACATATTCGAAGCAAAGCCGCATTTGTTGTCTGCGCTGCAAAACGAATCAACCTCTTACAGTGCCAATATCAGGTCTAAACGAGGCGACAATAAATAGAATTCACTTGTGCTGACGTGTTCGAAGGTGACAGCGGTGATATGCTGCTGCCGTCGCCGACGCCCGCAAGAGCGACCAAGAAGCGCGCAGAACCGCCTCCCCGGGCAGCTCTTGGCGTTAGAGCGCTCTACCAAGACGCAGCTGTTTTTTTTTAAGTGCCCTAAACGTGCAGTTTGCTTACAGACGTCACCATAACAAGTTGTTTAGTGCGCGGAAAGGCAAAGATAAGCGAAAGAGAACCAAAACACTGCATGACCACCTATCAGCCACGCAGCGCTTATCCCGCAAACGCCGCGTTGAAGCGGCGGCAGGCGGCGCAGCGATCGCGAATCTCGAGGCGTATAGCTGTGCTCGAAAGCTTGTAGCGGTTGGCACCCGTCCGCAGGTAATATAGAAAACAACGGTGTTTATTTTCCCTTATGCGTGCCTTCTTTCCAAACTTATGGGTCACTGAAACTTGACGATGATGATGATGATGGTTGGTGTTTAAAGGGACACTGAAGTGATTCGTAAACAATGCGGGATTACGAGCGCAAACTGTAGTCCGGCGTCCCTGGGCCCTGTTTCGACCACTCTGTGCGTGTTTACGGGAATTTATTTAGTAGAAAAATCAATTCGAGAATGCTGTCCTCCTTCCTTTACGCTCGCCTATTTTCTGTGGCGTTTTCGTGTGACGTCAGCAGGAGAGGAGCTGACAATTGGCTGCGCTATGCACGGCTCGCCGACCTTCCGCGACCGAGTCCGTCGGCCCACCGTTTAGTCCGCCGGCCGCCGACGGGTCGTCGCAATTCGTTCGATCAGTTGAAACGAAGCCACAACACGTTTGGGAATGGAAGAATGCGCCTTTCTTTACTTCGTTAGTTTGTACACTGTATCTAGCTCCAAGTCAAGGTCGCTTCACACAAGCGCTGCACAAGCGCACATGCAACGTTTCGCTGACTGGTACGCCAGTAGGAAAATATAAGGTCTCTTGAAGGGGGAGAAGAGTGAGCGAAGTCAATATAGGTACTAAGGAAATAAAATCAACTGATATTTTTACCGTACAGCGTAAAACTAGGGTGCGGGAAGCACTTTTTTGCGCTGGGCGAACAAGCAGAGCGGTCAGGAGCACGACTACGCTTTCGAACTCGGAGGACGCTTACTGCACGAGCGCAATACAACAAATAGTCACCTAAGCTGCTTGAAATACTAAAACTAAATAAAACTGTAAACTGGTTATACATTATATACCTGACATTTTCCAATGCCGCCAGCGGCCTCATGTGGCCTAGTTGTCTGGTGCACTAGATATGTCCCCGCAAGTGTTTTGCCAGTCACAAGTTCGAATCGCCGCGGGTACATGCTTTTTTTTTATGAGTTAACTTTTTCGTTTTTCGCCGATGTTTTCTATACTGAGTTCACCTTTTTTTGGGCCACAACGTTCATTGCTCCACGAACTAGTCCACAGAACTCGCGCAGGCTGGCACTGCCGCGCTAGCGAGTTCTCGTTGGCGTGCTGTTGCCATAAGCACCGACTGCTTGCGGGCAGTGGGCACAGGCCAGAGTCAACAGACCCTTGGCCTGGTGCGAACACGCTTTTTACGATACAGGCATGAGCGAGGCAAGCTCCAAATATGGGGGAAAAGCGCATGCATTTGAGCGTCTGCGGGGATGTGGAGGGCGTTCATGCACTGCGTAGGCCTCAGATAGCGAATGCTACGATTCCAAGCCGTCCTGGGAGGCTTATCTTATGCATTTTACAGCCGACAACATGGCAGAAGCGCGGTACTACGATAACTGGGATATTGAGAATGCCCATCCAACGACGCCATCGAATGTCAAACATGTTGTTTTACAGACCGAAACCGAAACCGAAACTTGTTTGATGGCTAACCTTGGGCATCGTCCAATCACGGCACCCCCTCCTCCCAACGTCACAGAATTAGTTTGTGCGGCCGCCGCAAACCGCGCATTGTAGTTTTTCTTCTTTCGCGCTTTGTAAAATAATTACCGATTTGTCAACCGGATAAACGATGAAAAGTGTGCTAATTTGAGCCAGTCTACACAGTGCAAGCAAAAACGGGAGCTGTCACTTTGTCAAAAGTTACTGTCACTTTGTAAAGAAGAGTGGTCAGTCTCACTACGTGAGGGATCTCGACTCACGCAAACTGATCACCAGCACACAACACAATACGTTCACATACATACAACTGAACTGCACTCCGTCGATCTTCCTTGAATAGTAGCTGCAGACGCCTCAGGTTTTTCTGGACGAATGGCGAGATGACATGTGTGATGAAGTCTGTTGAAATGGCTCACACAATAAAGATACTATACTGGCCTTCCTGACTTTCAATGCAGTACAGGCATACAAGCGTTTTGAGGGGCTGATTTATAGGTTTTATTTCAGGGCGTGGGTGGTGCCGACATTTTGCAATTTAGAAGGAAAGGGTGTACGAGGTGATGGGACGGCAGGGGAGGATGTTACACTCTCACTACTAAGTGTAGCTGTGAAGATTTTTTGCCAGATATAGCTGCAAATTTGTCCGAAAACTGCAGTTCTTGCGGCAGGGCTGCATAAATCTGGAGTTTAGAAAAAAAAAAAAAAAACGTCAGACCTTTTCCAATTGTTCGCTATCTTCAATAGCCAGCACAGGCAGTCTGTTTCACGGTTGTCACATGACCGGCAATGTCAGCCAGTGTCTAAAGTGCAATGTTGACCGTAATCCTGAAGGACGTTCCATACGGATACGCAGGACCTGAGTGTGCTAATCATTCGAGTAGCGTGGATTGCGGGCTAGTTGGTTCACGTACATAATTAAAAAAAACTTTGCGCTAAAGGACGGGACAAAGGAGAGAACGTCAGTGTCGTTCTCTCCTCTTTTCTGTCCTTCAGGGCAAAGTTATTTTAATTATGGGCTAACCAAGCTGTGCAGCTTTTTTGTAGTGCATAAAAATATCCGAATCTCCAGGGGGGGGGGGCAGTTGCCCCTCCTTTTCCCCCCTTCCGGACGCCCATGGAGAAAGTAAAAGTGAAACGAAACAAAAGACAATTAAGATGACTGGTGTGTAGGGCCAAGATGACCATGTGAGTTGTAAGACAAGATCTGCAGAAAATTTATCTCTGCTAAAAATTTAAAAACACGCTGGACAAAAAACATTGGTTCGTTGGCTAAAAAGTGTGATGGGTGCATTGGAATCTGTAGTACACATGGGCAAAACGGCTCACTTCAGTGAGCGGCTCGGAACGGCTCAGTTCACTGAAGTGAAGCGGTTCATTTGAACGGTTCAGCGGTTCATTTTTTTTTTATTCACGAACAAGTTATACAGGTTATTTAGGTCTGTAACCTGTGTTAAGCATGCATAATCTAAATTAGTGCGTAATTGTTATTGAGACATTTATTTTGTAACAAAATCCGGTGTATTTGTACTGAAAAGAATTGGCCTCACCATCATGTGTCAGTGGTATTTCAGGATCACTCTCGGTCGATATATAAAGAAAAAAATGCACTTTTTGTCAACTTTATTACCTCGCAAATATGATCTTACTAGTGAGCTCTGACGCCAGCAAAAATGATTGAAAAATACGATGCAAGAAACTAATTTTTATTATTGTGGTTTGTGAACAACACTTTGTTCAGTTTATTCGAAGCGAGACAGGTTCACCTTTTGGCAGCGATAATAGGGACCGGGCAGCTGGACGGGCGGCGCCACCACGCGGCACTCCCCTGGTTAGTGGAATGAGCCGGCGCATTGTACCACGCAGGCTCCCGCTGTTTTTGCCGTGTGTGCACGCTTTTGTGTTTTGAATGTCTTGGTGGTGTTGTGAGCGGATATGTATGGTGAAACGAAGTCTAGACAGATGTGTTGGGTTCTTAGATGCAATAACGGCTACGTAAACTTGTTGGACGCTTCTAAAGTTGAGTATGGGCAACATGAGCGCTTTTTGCAGCGATCTACGCTTGGCTGTATACGCGCCTTGAGTAGGAATAAAACTACTAATATTATTAAGCATTTCTTTTTAAATGCACTAACTGCTACGTAAACTTATTTGACGTTTCTAAGTTTGGGAATGGGCTACATTGATATGAGCGCAATTTATGCAGTGCTCTGCGCCTGGCTCTGCGCTGAGTAGGAATAACACTATTATTATTCATTTCTACCCCTTTAAATTATCTTCACTGGTTTCATTGACTGCGGTTTCCACGCAAGCCTTAACGCTGGGAGCAGGCACGTACCCAGAATTTTTTTTCGGGGGGGAGCCAACCCAAGGTATATATCTTTTCTATGCAAATTAGGGGAGAGGGCGAGGGTACCGGCCGTTACTAGTACAAACACGATGAACTCGAGCGTTTACCATAAAGGTGCGGAAACGTGCACAGAGAAATGAAATTAACTGTATCCTACCTTGTGATGGAGGCAAAAAGCGAAAACACTCGTATGTTCGAGATTTCTGCGCATGTTAAAGTTCCCCACACGAAGTTTGCAAAACTAAAAAAAGAACGCCAGTAATCAAAAATATTTGCAGGAATAAATACGCGTACTGCACAGTAACTATACATTCCCTCAGCTAATGTTAAGGCATACTTCAAGAGCATCCCACACATTATACGCAAACGAAGTCGGCAGAAACGGAAGTGCGTGTAGGCACTCGAGAGTTCAGATCTCCATGGCAAACCTCTTGCACTTCCATATTTTTCTTCAAACAAAACCTGTGGCTACTAGTTATGAAGGAAGGAAACAAAATGCTAGGTAAATCGGAGATGTCATACGCCTAATTCCATGTGTTATTCAGAGTTCGAAGTTTAACGCGGTCTGCCATTCAAAGCGCCAGTGATTCAGGCCTCGGAAATTGCAGTATCGAGACGCACTGGACTGCAGCAAATGTAGACAAAAAAAACGGTGGCAAGCGCCATCGCGTCAGTGCTTACCAATGGAAGGTTTGTAAAGAATTTTGTTATTTTCAGGGATGCGCCTTGTCACTTCCTCGACGTCGCTGCGTGGCTTGTCCAGCAAGGCGGGAATGAGCTCCTTTGTCCTCTCGTTCGGCCCGTTGGTGAAGTAAACTCGTTGCTCTTTGCCGACACCTTGACGATATTCCGACATCGCGAGACTAAGCTATCATATGTACCCGGGGTTTCATAACCTCTCTAATACAAAGACACAGTTCGCAGTCCAATTTTCAAGCCGAAATTTCTCTCAGCCAAAAGTCTGGTTGGCGTCCGTCGAGATGTCCGGCCGGCGTTCATTTTCACCGATCACCCGCTGCACACCCGTCTCTCTCATCTTGAGCATTGGCCACCTTGACTCCGTGCCCTTCCCCTCTCAAGCCCGGTGTTCTCGAGGTCTGTTCATAGGAATGCAGCTCGGGGACCCGCCAGTAAAGTTTGGTTCGTTGTTGACCTGGGTGGTGCCGTCGTGGAGGATGGTCAAGGACCCGATGACGAGACGAGGCAAGTAGATGATGAAGAGAAAGTCTATTTACACTAATTTACAGGAGACGACGAAGCATGAACATAAGAAAACACAAGACAATGAAAACTGAATTACAATTAAAAGGTGCCGCAGCGCACAAAAAGGGTATCGCGGCATGATCCCTGATGGGGGCCCGGGGGCCAAAAAGGGTGCCGAACCACCGTGCGGTGGGCAAGACATTCGTGAGGCCCTGGCGCCCAGAAACCGCCACGGGAGCAAGTCTTGATGCGACCGCTCTTGGCCGCAGCTCCGGGCAAACTCAGCAAAATTGCGCACGCAGTCGGAATCGAAGCTGCCCCCGCACAGCAACACACGTACCAATTACGATTTGGACCCCCTCTCCCCCTTGTCCGCCGCCCCCCAAGGTCGGGAGAAAACGAAAGTCTTCCCAAAAGCCGCGTAGAAGGTCGCCGGCGAGGCCGTCCCAAAGGGCTGCCACTCCGCCGATGGCTTGGGGGACACGGCAAAGCGACGAGAAGGGAGGAGGGTCATCGCCCCGACGGGGTCCACCGGTGCTGGCATCACTACACCGCCGTTGTGCATAGCAGCCATTAACCACAATGGCTGTCAATCAACAGAGCCGCTGTCACTGCCTTTAGTTGTCCAAAGGAATGCCGCTGGTGTCTCTTGCTGCCGTACAACTTCGATTCCCTTTGTCACCCTGCCGTCGTCGGGCGTGGTAACGTTCTTACGCTTCCTTTTTGAGTGATCCTTCTTGTCCAAGCGGACGCGCCGACTGTGGAACAGGACGTTTGTACTCCCACGGTAGCTTTCCCTAAGCGGGCGTAATGTTAGAGGCGCCGGGCGATGGGGCCACTCTGCTCGTCGCCATCCGGTTCTAAGCGCTTCTGTCGCCTTGGCTTGTTCGGCGGAAGCTGCACACGTGCGCGAGCTAGACGTTGGAAGGCATTGCGTAGAGAAACCCTACAGCGGGATTCTCTGCGGCAAGCAGACTTCTTACCGACAAACGCAAAAGCAGCATTTCCACGAAAACTAGTGAAAAAAGCGCTGTGAGTTCGGCTCAGGGAATGAAACGGTTGAGCCACAAACACCAGGCATGGGCGACAGTATCCGCCGACACCACGGCGTGCTAGGAGGGAGAGATTTGTTGAATGTTTAAAGATAAAAAATTTCTTCCCCACCAAAGCATATGCGCCCCGAGCCGCTGAAACCGCCACCCTGGCGAAACAAGCGATAAATTACTGCTGTCCGAGAGAACGGAAGCCCCGATTGCAAACGGACAGGGTAAACAAGGTGCAGCGCATTGGAAATGGCAGGCCGGCAACAGAACACGAAGCCAGTGTACAGCGGTACTGGCTTCCGTGTAAACGAAGCAAACAAACCTCACCTGTTTTTTTTAATCCCACGTTGACCACCAAATGAGGTTCATTTTTCGAAATGAACACAATCCACAAAACAATACTAAGTCAGATAAAGCTGCCCTGCCAAGAAAATCCCGGCAACTTTCCGATAAAAAAATGCGGCAGATAAATAGCTGAGACTATTCCCTGCAAACGTGTACGCAGATCTTACTTGAGCCAGACCCTGCTGTGGCACGGATGGAAATGAGCCAACTTCAATTGCCCAATGCGATTTCACTTTTGGTGCGACTGTTCGCGCTGTTTTGTGGGTGTATGCACCAATTTTTTTTTTTTTTTTGCTTTTGAGAGCTGGCTTATAAGTTCAGAGAGCAATGAGGAGACCGGCGAATGATCTGCCGCCACACGTCTACAATAACGTGAACTGATCAAGTAAACGAAATGAAACTGAGAGGTGTGATACTATCATTTTATCTCGTATCCCTCGTCTTTACGGAGTAAATAATTATTATTGTTATTACTCCCATATTTCCCATTTACGTACCTAACAAATTAGCTGCCACTTACAAGCCATGGCAATCCATGGAAGATGATATGAGCAGACTTCTTGTGAAGCGTTTTCGAAATTTATGGCAAGGCAATGAAGAGCTTCATGAGTGTTTTAAGGCGTGCCCAAAAAAGTACCATACCGAACCATTCGAAAAGAGCTTCTAATGCTGCCAAGAGTACTGTTCTTTAGGCTCTGTTGCATGTTTATTGCCTTTTTTGCTTAAAACTCTATCGTACTATTCTTGAAAATCAATTGCAATAAAGTTTTCATAAGAATGCCGCACCAATTTGTCTGTTCTGAGTACGAGCCAAATCCGAACTTATCCTAATATTGCTCAAATTCTTCGTATAATTCTTAATTACTTGTCGCTATAGATTTCCCCTAGCTGGCATGTGAAGCATGTCATTTATTAGTTATGACAGCACTGCATTTAGGTTCGGTTCCAAAATTTCGTTTTTTTCCCCTCAAATTCTCCTACGGTGGATTTGGCTCATTTCGAAAAAAAAAAAAAACCCTCCTGAAATAGCTATCAAGCCCAGGATTCATATGGCAGCGCTTTAGAATGTGTGCGAGGGGAGAGGAGAGGCGGCGCGGGGAAGGAGGGTATGGCCCAAAAAATTTCGGGGGGGGGGGGGGGGGCCGGGCCCCCAGGGCCCCCCCTCTGCGTACGTGCCTGACTAATCACTAGAGTAGTGATTAGTAATAGTAAAAAAACCATTTATTGAGCCGGTGAAGTGGGAGTAGTCCCCCATTCCAGGACGCTTGTGATGAGCGGGCAGGCTTCGCTCCGGAGGCCAACAGTGTCTAGAATCA
The DNA here is from genome assembly GCF_048455015.1 of Haemaphysalis longicornis. NCBI lineage: Eukaryota > Metazoa > Arthropoda > Arachnida > Ixodida > Ixodidae > Haemaphysalis > Haemaphysalis longicornis. The sequence continues at coordinate 124,769,000 of NW_027526445.1, read as the reverse complement.
CTGCTCATCACCATGTTCTTGCACAGCTCATGGGTGGGAAGGGGGGATGTAAAAGGGTGGAGGTTAGGGTTGTGCTTGCAGTGACGCCGGAACTATATTTTCAGTGGGGGGGCTGAAGCAATTTTTTTTTTCGACTTTTCGTTCGACTTTCTTACCGGGTACCAGCAATGCTCTTTAATGAGAACTTTATATCATAACTTCTTTTCGTTCTCCGTTCACGTCCATCAAGGTATTAGCGCGGATGCATCTTGCTTCTAAAAGCCTACAGTATCTCACCGATCTTTATGTAGTAAACTCGGTCTAAAAGTACTGCCAAAGCCGTTACATGCTGATTGGAGGAAGTAGAACATAAGATCAGAACAGGCTGTCGCGTCTCAAGAATTAAGGGCAACATGTGGATAAATTCATAAGAACGTCCTTTCCAACGCCTAAATGGAAAATGACGACTATTTTGCTCACAAACTGCGCCAACGGGCCTAGTGAATTTGTAGCGTAGCGTGTATAAGTGACTGATTGTCTATGTCCAAAAAAGGAAGACTAAACAGGCCTACCGAACTGATAATAATTGTAAAGGACGGTACATACCGTAGCGAGCGCAGTCTGCCGGTCCGGTAGTAGGGCCGGTCGCCGTCGTGCCTCCTGTGCGAAGGACTAGTGCAGCTTCGCACAAGCTGAACTTGCTTATTTAAACACCTTGTGACCCGCCGCAGGGCCTTTTAATCTGCCCATCGTTTCGTGGTTTCCAACGTCAGAAAGTCTCCGCAAACAATGCTGTCCCATCGGAAAAGTGACAGGTCCCCTCTCTGCTGCACCACCCTCAAAAGAGGGACGCGCCTTGGGCGCACTGCAAGACTGCATACCCACAACAAACTTACGCTCAATGCCCTTGCCGGTTAGAAAAAAACGCAGGAAATAGGTGAGGAAGGGGGGGACACACTGCAGCACCTTACAGGATGTTCAACGCCGCCGCGGCATCGTTCGCGCTATTTTCGCGCTATTCTTTAAAGCTAAAGGACCTGGCCCACGTGCGAGCCCTTCCGCCGCCACAATACGCATGCCGCTGGATGCGTTGAGCTAAAGTGCCGCCATACGCGTTTTACATAGAAACACTCCGTTCCTCCCCATTTCAGAGAGCTAACACGCCGTGCACGAACGTGAGGACTGCACACCTATAATGTACACAGAACGCTCCTGCGGTTTCGACAAAGACGTGGAATAGAGGGGAGAAACGGGTGGCACAGAACAACTGTTGTTGGCGCTTCTGCACGGCGGCGCGGCATCGTTTGGCGGCTTATCTTGCCGCCAAACCACCACACATGCCGGTGGGTGCGTTAACCTAAGGTCTTCCACGTGGCTTTTACGATGACGCGCCGAATTCTCCGTACTTTCGAGAGCTATGGTCATCCATCGCAAGAATGGTCGTCTGTCTGCCGCCTCGGCTTCTGGTGCATGGTAACATTGTCCGCTCCGTCGCCCCTTCCGGTGCAACACAAATACGAAATCCTGCTCGCCGGTTTCTCTTCAGTTTCACCCATCAAAAGCTGGTGTACCTCGCTTGCCGCCGTCACTTACTGACAAGCATTACTGATAAGACAGAAAAAGCTCGGCGTCGCCTTTCAGCCTCGGTAGCACTCCTCAAGGATCAATAGCAGTCGTTTCTAGTTTGTCTCCTCCACTCACTCTCAAGCCTTGCTTCCCCCGCCACGGCGTGACGAGTCAATCCCCTTTTCCGACCAGACTGACTTGGAGCTGCGCGCCCCTCTGCCGCTTTCTCGCGCGGGGAGAATGACCCCACCAGGCAATTATCGTCTCTTTGCTGCCGCCTCCTGTGTCTGCGCTACCGTAACCTCGCCACTGGCAGTTAAAGTAAGACACCATTAGCTATTGTATTTCATGCGTTTCCCGCAACACGCCGATGGGGAACGGTGAGTGCTTCTTCGTGGAAAAATACAGAGAAAGAGCCCGGATGGATTTAAATACCCGATTAAAACAGAAAAGCCGCCAGAAGAAGGGGTCAGTTCGCGACCCAAAGGTTCAAACGGCTCGTCTCGTCTCTCTGCTGCCGCCGCCTGTGTCTGCGCTACCGCAGCCTCGCCACTGGCAGGTAAAGTAAGACACAATTAGCCATTGTACTTCATGTTTTCCCTCGACACGCCGCTGGGGAACGGGAGGGCGCTTGTTCGTGGAAAAATACGGAGAAAGAGCGTGGATGGATTTGAATACCGGATTAAAACAGAAAAGCCGCCAGAAGAAGGGGTCAGTTCGCATAGTTATAACCCGACCCGAAGGTTCAATGCACTCGTCTCTTTGCTGCCGCCGCCTCCCTACAAGCAGGTAATGTAAAGCACCATTAGCAGTGGCGCAGCGCACCTACGGGGGGGGGGGGGTTCTTATCCACAAGAAGGGAGATCAGCCTCCTCTCGGTGGTGTGTTGGTTGTTTACCAAGGTAATAGTTAACCGCATAAGCGACAGCCTAGATTTCCAACAACCGAGGGAACAAGCCGGCTTTAGAAAAGGACGACAGATCACATCCATGTCATCAATGAAGCAATTGAAAAATCAGCGGAGTATAATAAACCCCTTCACATGGCATTCATAGACTATGAAAAAGCGTTCGATTCGCTAGACACCGCAGCAGTGCTGGAAGCATTAAAAGACCAGGGAATCGAGGAGACTTACATAAGACTCCTAGACGACATATATAAGGGGTGTACGGGCAGGAAAATCCTCCACACGAAAAGCGAAAAGTTTACGATCAGAAAGGGAGCACCAAAATTGTTCACAGCATGTCTGGAAAATATATTTAGGAAGCTTAACTGGGAAGAGGTGGGATTACGGGCAAACGGAGAATTCTTGAGCCATTTGAGGTTTGCGGACGACATAGTCTTGTTCAGTGAGACTGCAGAACACCTGTAAAAAATGCTTCAAGACCTAGTCAGAAAGCTGGGCCATCGGATTAAAGATAAACATGAATACGTCTAAAGTAATGCTAAATAAACATGCTGAAGCACTCTCTTCCGCCTAGGTACCGAAATACTAGAAGAAGTAGAAGATTATATCCATCTTGGACAGGTTGTCAGTGCTGACCCTAACCACGAGAAAGAAATCTGGCCCAGATAGGAATGGGACGGGGTGCATTCGGCAAGCACCCCCAAATATTCAAAATTAAGCTACCTCTATCACTAAAAAGAATAGTATACAACCAATGCGTACTACCGGTGTTGACATATGGGGCGGAAACTTGGCGCCTTACTAAACAATTGGAAAGAAAACTTAGGTCGGCTCAACGAGCCATGGAACGAATAATGATAGGGGTAACACTTAGGGACAGGAAACGAAGCCTCCTGGATCAGGGAACACGCTCGAGTAGAAGATATCATAATTCAAAATAAGAAGAAATGGACTTGGGCAGGCCATGTAATGAGACGAAATGACAACCGGTGGACCACCAGGGTAACTGAGTGGCTACCGAGAGACGGGACCAGAAGGAGGGGAAGGCCGGTAACTCGATGGAGGGACGAAATACGAAAGTTCGGAAGCAAAGAATGGACTCGAACAGCGCAGGACAGGAGCGGATGGAAGTCAATGGGAGAAGCCTTCGTCCTGCAGTGGACTTAAATAGGCCGATGATGATGATGACGATGTTGTTGGTAGTGGTGGTGGTGGCAATTATTCCACGTCGCGATGCTGAGTCAGTACAATACCTATTGTAACCCCGCACAAGAAACGTCTGAGACTGCAGGCCTAGGGAGACGAGAAAACAGCTCCCGCTTTTTTTTACCTCAGCGCAAGTTGCAGCCACGCAGACCAGTGTCAGCGTGTCGGTTCGGTAATCCGTGGCTGCAGCTGTCACGTTTTGCGAGTATTATCAACGCAAAATTGGCTACTCTCACGTCAGTGATGGAGCCAAATTTATAGAAACTTGGAGACCGTAAGTTGCGCAAAAAAATGTCAATGAGGCAGGAAGTAGGGGGGGGCCGAGCCCTGACATAAAAATGCTTGGGGGGGCTCTGGCCCCCCTTGCCCCCCCGGTTCCGGCGTCCCTGTGTGCTTGCACTGTAATACGATATGAGGAAGAGT